>NC_069388.1:89925477-90550477 GCF_027475565.1 Acinonyx jubatus | reverse complement strand
AGTGCTAGCAAATGCAAATAGTTTTTGTCAACTGGTTCCCAACTCAGGCTACTAGATCAATTTTTAAAATGGCAAAATCAACAGAAAATGGAGTTCTACTCCAAATACTCTATGATACCATGACAAATAGTATTCATACTGATATTTCTACTTTAAACTGAGTCTCAGTTCTGGTGTTTAGTACTATATATATACGTATATGTATATACTATATATATATATATGTATAGTATATGTATATATATAGTATATGTATATAGTATATGTATATGTATATACATATGTATATGTATATAGTATATGTATATGTATATATATAGTATATGTATATACTATATATATGTATATTTGTATGTATATACTATATATGTATATGTATATACTATATATATGTATATGTACATATGTACATATGTATATGTACATATATGTATATGTATGTGTGTATATATATATATATATATTTGAGACCTGCATATAATTTTGAACTGCAGTCATAAATATTTGATTTCTGGCTTTATTAAAGGGTCAATCCCTCCATCCTTTCAGGTTCAACATTTTGCTGCAGCTGGACCTTCCACCTACTATGGCAGAGATGGTGGGTGGGTTCCTCAACCCAGCCAAGTAGCTTTACCCATGTCCCATACTGTTTTCTTAACTGAAGACAACTGTTTGTGCACTAGCCTTGATTGATAAATATCCATTGGCCTGTATTTTCTTTCTTGGTGCCCCACAGGCCTGCTGGGATTGCCCTATACCTTCATATTAGAGCCCCAATCGCTTGATGTTGGCCTATTCCTTTAATAATTGCCTGTTTTCTAGATTCATTTTCTTTCTAGAACTCTTTAGCTATGCAATTATTCGACTCATTCCTTGGGCAGACATTTGCCCAGGTGGCAGAAGCTACTTTACTGAGCCTGGCTATACAAAATATTTTTGGATAGTTGAAAATAAAATCCACTGGAATGTTTAGCCCAGGAGAACCAAAGCCTTATCTGTCTTCTTCACTGCCATATCCTTAAGTGCCAAGTAAAGGGACAAAAAAAGACACCTCAAAAACATTTGTTGAATGAGTAATAGTCAAATCTCAATCTGAAATCAATTTGTGGCTATGTTTGCAATAATATTAATATGAATGTTGCCAAGTTTAAAATGCAATGTTAAATGATGAACACAAGGGAAGCTAAGAAGAATTACTATTAGCACGTGCTATCAAGGCAGATTTTGTGAACCCACATGGGTTCTGATCTCATTAGGCTTCAGGTAGGTATAAAGGTATCTGGAGGACATTGCAGATATTAAAAATAGGGCCCATTAAATAAAGGAACTTAGTATGTGGGGTAATTAAAATATGTGTTAGTATTTAGGGTTAAGGAAAATCCTTCCTTCCCCAGTGATAATTCCACATAGCCTTTAAAAAGCTCTTGTCTCTAGGAGTCCTGTATTTAGGTTCTAGGACATCATTTAAAGTCAAATGTGTGATATTTTTCAAGTTACTAAGCCTCCTTTTCTGCTTGAGATATTTCTCATTTGTAAAATAAGATTAGGATGCGATTAAGATCTCTGTACGCTCTGATGTTTAGCTGTTCTATAACCCTGTAATAGTAGAGGCTCTATTCTTAAGAACAGGGACAGTGTTTCTCAGGTACAAGAAACACCCTGGGATATCTATGCTGGTTAATGCAGCATTGATATACATGAGGTGATTCTGGCCATTACTGATGAGACATATGCTGGTTCAATCTGGCCCATGGCATCATCAGCTAAGTAGAGAAGTTACCAAAAGCCTCTGCTGGACAACTAATGTTTGGATACAGCTGAACTTGACCTCACTTGTCCAGAATATGGAGTCAGGTGACATTTTAGCCATTTAGATATTTATTTTCTTACCCAGATTAAATAGGACTCAGGGGCATCTTGGAGACAAAGACATGGATCCCATCCACAGCTGGAGGTTCATGTCTAATAGATGGGAGCAAGAGGGTATTATGGTGGTCCCAATGCATGGAGGGACAATAGGTCCCTTCAGAGAATCTGCAATAAAGGTAGAATGAATCTAGAATTTAAAAAAAAAAACCCTAACTTGAAAAAAAGGACCAAGGATCACAGGGCATGGCACTTCTGAATGAGGTATTTGGCATGATCTTGGGAATACATCTTAACCCAGCCCCACAGGTGGTATATTTCTCTTCAGGAAGAAAAATAACTGAATTTTTGATAGAGCTCTAAATTCTGAAGGTATTGGAGCCCAAGTTATCTGGCCCTGGGGCCTCTCCCATGCTCCCAATTTAGTAAAGATTTAAAAAAGGGGGGGGGTATTTTCTTTCTAGTTTTTTAAGTAACCACTTGGGTGTCAAAGCCACAGTTTCTGTACACCCAGCTGCTGGTTACACAAAAGTCACCTGAAGAAGCTTGTTAAAAATACAACTTTCCGATTTTTTGGCTCCAGAAATACTGATTTGATAGGAACAGGAGCCCAGGAGTCTATAATAAAAAGCCTGTGTGGTGACTGAATATCAAGTGGTACAGAGAGCACATTTTGAGAAATAGTGCTCTGACACCTTGCCATTCACAGTGTGGTCCATGGACCAGCAGCATCAGCAACCACCTGGCGTTTATTAGAAAGGCAGGATCTCAGATCCCACTCCAGACCAGCTGAATTAGAATCTGTATTTAACAGACTCCCTAGGTGATACATATGCAAATTAAAGTTTAAAACTCACTCTAAAGCTTGGGAAGCTATGGTTCATTTCAGGAAACAGGGACTCTCAGATAAAGCTACACTGTGTCTTGTGAATGACTAGTACCTGGCCTCTGGTAACAGTAGCAAATATCTCCAGCTACCAGGGTGGAAGGGGAATCCGCTTAGGTGGCTAGCAGCCAGGACCTGCCTGCCTAATTTATACAGGGAGGGACAGGTGGACTGGTTCATGCACATCTTTAAGATGGCTTTGGGGATTCTAAAAAATATTTGAGGATAGGTTACTCTTCCAGGAACAGGATTGCATCTTCCTAATGATGGGAGCTTAGAATTATTGAGATGTGACAGGCTTAAATAGCAATGCAATTACATTTCTACTCACAGGCTGTTGAAGACTAGGACATTTAAATTATGGTATATAAAGATTAAAACTGGAAACAAGGAGTTCAGGAGTTCCTATATGTGACATCTTTTCCTTCCCTTTTTTTTTCATATGAAAATGAAGAGATGATATATAAGGTTTCTTTACTCTCAAAAATGAAAAGAATTGATGAATTCTTCCGAATCCTATTGCCCTCTGTATGCATGACTTGAGATGAAAAGGTCTGGCATGCTTACTGATGTGGGCCATACTACAACCAAATCATGACCAGCTGTCCTCCATTTACTTATTTAAACACTGTCGCTTGTTTGTAGCTGCTGCGGTTATTTACAGAGTCTGTCAATTTCTGTGATTTTTCATTATCTGCCTAATTCTTTTTTACAAAAAAAAAATGCTGACAGGAATTGTGGCATGCCACATGCATTCAACTATCCCTGGTGTTTCAGAGCAGCCAAGACATTGGGTAACATTTCATGCAGCCATGTATCTGTCTATGCAACAAGCTTCCCCTTTTCTCCCTTCAGTTATTTTTCTCTCCAATATTCCCTCTCTATTCTGTCTATTTCACTTCATTTATATCTCTCTTCTACTATTATTTATTTATTCATGCATCAATTATGTAGTTAAGCAAGATACACAAACCAATTCCATAAGAATCAAGTAAATGTCACCATCTTCCATGCAAAGTGACTAGAATAGCACCTGGCAAATACAGGCATTTCATAAATGTTGGGCATTCACTGAACATTTTTGAGAGCTGCCTAACTAGATGCCATGTTTCTATGGAAAGTGTAGGATATAAAATATAATTCTGAGTTCACATCATTTATCTACAGAACTGGCTACATAATTTGCTAGGCTCAGTAAGTTGAAAATGAGTATCCCCTGTTCAAATATTATTAAAAGTTCCAAGATGGAACTTGGAACTGGAGTGGAACACTTTGGGCATAGGCACAAAGCCAAGAAGATCACTAACAAAGGTTTTTTTATTTTTTTATTTTTTATTTTTTGGATTGTCTGTCTCTGTTGGAAGTTTGGGAGGCAAACTCAAAACTTTTAGCAAATACATACTCCATTTTATTTTTTTAAAAATGTAACCATCCACTAGCACATGTCCAATATTCAGTGCTGATAGAACAAAGGTAACACGTGGAAAGAAGGAGAGTAGAATAGCAGAATTTAATTATCACAACGACCCTTACCACAAATAACATTAACCTAAAAATATTTTATAATTTTTCATAATCTGAGTCTACTCATCACTCCTAGAGGCACACATCAAAAACTATGGCATCTTTTCCCCCTCACCTGTCCCTTTTCTCCCTCCCCAAAGTCAGAGGATGCATTTCCTGGCTGAGAAAATGTCAATAATGAGGAATTAATACCAGTTAAAATGCACTGCAATTCTTTGGCATGTTGGGGTGGAAAAACAGGTTGAAAGCCTTTACTTTAGCTTGTGCTACATGGCAAGAAGAATCATGTGATGGTCTTGTTCATATGTACATAACATCTAGCATTCTGTCCCTATTTACATGGTATCCCGATTGTTTACACATCTGTCTCCATTACTAGACTCGAAGGTCCTTCAACAGGCTTGCTGTATACTTTTTATATGGCACAGGAACTAAAAGTGTTCAATAATTGGGGAAAAAAATCAAAAGAAGAATATTTCATGACACGTGAAAATTAGATGAAATTCAAATTTCAGAGTTCATAAATAGTTATTGGAATACAGTCACACACCTGTTTCTTTATGCATTTTCTGTGACTGCTATGGCCCTACCACAGCGGAGTTGAGTAGTCATGACAGAGACTATATGGCCCACAAAGCCTAAAACATTTGCTCTCTGGCTCTGTGCAGAAAACGTTTGCTGAGCTCTACTTCTGTGTGAGGGCTATATCTTCATCAAAGAGTTGACGGAGTCTGGCATAATGTCTGACTTGCATATATGTTTCATATATTGAAAATAGTGGTATAAAAAGGGAAAAGGAGGAGTGGGTAAGTTCCTTTTTTATGTGGAATTGCTCGGGAGGCCCACTGATATTCCCAGGCCCTCTCCTGAATAGACCTCAGCCTAGCCCATCTATAGCACTTTTTTTTTATGAGAACATTTAAATTATACTTTATTAGCAAATTTCAATCATATAATACAGTGTTATCAACTGTAGTTATCGTGTGATACATTATATCCTCAGATCCTATTCATCTTATAACTGAACATTTGTAGCCTTTTACCAAACTCTCCCTATTTCTGCTACCCGTCAGCCCTTGGCAACCACTTTTCTACTCTGTGCGTTCAATTTATTTTTTAGATTCTACATGTAAAGAAGATCATGCAGTATTTGTCTTTCTCTGTCCGGCTTATTTCACTTAGTATAATACCCCCCAAGATCATTCATGGTGAATGACAGAATGTCCTTTGTTAAGGATGAATGATATTTTATCATGTGTGTGTATGTGTGTATGTATGTATGTGTGTGTACATATGTATACATACACACACATGATAAAATATGCATATGTACACACACATACATACATACACATATACACTGGATAAAGAAAATGTGGCATATATATCTTGCTTATACCTTGACCTCAGACTTTGAGTCTCTAAGATTGTTAAACAATAAATTTCTGTTTAAATCATGAAAAGGTATGGAATCATTTCTGCTGACAGTAATTCCTTTCTCATATTAAAAATAATTACAAGAGCTCCTAAACATGGATTGATATAGATTATTTCTAATAAAAACGTACTAAAAACTCACTAACACTTTTACGAATACATTTGTACTTAATAACCAAAACTGAATAAACATATATTGACAAAGGATTTTACCTATCTATGTGAGCCATTATTTACTGCACCATGTTTATTTGATGTATTGCTTTGCACACCACTTGCAATAACTTGCAGTAACCTGGAGCCTCCCCTGCTTATCCCCAAGGGTCTGTAATCCACAGGCTTGGAACTCTTGTTTTCTCATGTAACTGATTTATTGGAAAGTCTCAGTTCTTCGAGGGTATAAACATATACTGGTTTTCTTTTTTTTTTTTTTTTTCAGTCCTTGCTTCCAACCAGGTTTTGTTGAATCACTCTTTTCTATACTTTAACAGTTTGGGAAAATCATTTGGTTTCATAGTCTCTTTCAGTTATAACAAGCTCAGATTAATTGCCGACTTTAATCACAAACTGATTTTTTTTTCTGTTTTAAATGTTTATTTTTGAGAGACCATGAGTGTAGGAGGGATGGCAGGGGGGTGGACAGAGCAGGCTCTGTGCTGATAGCAGCTAGGGCTATGTGGGGCTGGAACTCACTAACCATGAGATCATGACCTGAGCTGAAGTCAGATGCTCAACCGACTGAGCCACCCAGCGCCCCACAAGCTAATTTGAATATCGTCTTTTCTCCTTTCCCCAGCAAGGCTGATAAAGCCTTGTCTGTAACAGCTAGTTCCTCTGATGCTTTGACACAAGGTTGAGGGAGACAAAAAGGGACAAATTTCTTGATCCTTGGCTGGCCTTGACTGTCTGTCCCTGTATCCAGTCAGCAGTGGCTACACATCCACACTGGCTGTGTGCAGTAATCCCAAAGCGGTCTTGCTTGTAGGGGAGGGGTCTTTCAGAAGGCCCCGCAGGACCTCCCTGCTGTCACTTCTCCAACCTAGGATGTCCAAGTGCAAGCTCACCCCTTCATTCATTCCCTCTTCTCAACTTCCACAATTGGTGATCTCCCCATAGCCTCTGGCAGCTAGGGTTCTCTTGACCAGAAGGAAGCCACTTGAGTGAGCCTCCACAAAACTGTTAAATCGAAACTACCCATCATTACTTAGGCATCAGCATCTTTGCATAACAGATAATGGAGCTCACATCTCCAGTCCGTCATCTCTTTCCAATCGTCTCCTATTCAGTCCAAGTCAGCAAGTTGGCTGTTTAAGAATGCCTAGGAACTGTGTCTTAATAGAGGTGTGGGTTACCCAGAGCATGCATTTGTCAAAGTGAATCGAAGCTCACACTTAAAATCAAAGCATTCCATTCTATGTAAGTTAGACCACAATTTAAAAGCAAGGATGTCAAAGAATGGAAAATTAACGATGGATAATGCTTAGGAATGAAAATAAATGCCTACTTCTCCTGTTTGAAAGCACTATGAGTTTCTTTAACTGAAGTTCTTGGAGCTCTTACCTTAGCTTTCGGGTAAAGTGTTCTCTACCTCTTGGAGAAGGGAGACAAATTTCATTTTGCCATGAACTCGGCTTTCCTCCCAAAAATCCAACAATGTAGCTTCTCTTAGTCCCCTTCAATATTGACTGGGAAAGGTGAACAGGGTTTGGCATAGGGAGTTGTGGGGGAAGGGCAAGTCTGCTGTCTCTGGGAAACTCTTAGGGAAGTATCTGCCTCAGGTGCTACCGCAGGGGCTTGCTTGAAGTCTCCTGATTTGGGCTGGGTCCTGGTAATAAATGTCGAGGCAATTGGTAAGTACCATCAATAATCTCTTACCAAAAAACAAAAATGTAGACAACATATGAAGAGGAGAGTTTAGAGACAATTCCATGGCCCAGGTCTGACTTTGCCTTTCATTTGTTTTGTTTTGTTTTATTTTAAAATTTTTTAATGTTTATTTATATTTGAGAGAGAGAGAGAGAGAGAGAGAGAGAGAGAGAGTGTGTGTGTGCAAGTGGGGGAGTGGCAGAGAGAGAGGGAGACACAGAATCCGAAGCAGGCTCCAGGCTCTGAGCTGTCAGCACAGAGCCCAGCGCGGTGTTTGAACCCACAAGCCATGAGATCATAACCTAAGCTGAAGTCCAGATGCTTAACCAACTCAGTCACCCAGATGCCCCTCCATTCATTTATTTTAAAATAGCAGTTGAGCACCTCCTACATGCCATGATCTTTCTAGGCACCAAGGATTTGATTAAAAATCATCAGGACCAATAGATAACGTTGAATAGATTGGGGCATATACAAACTGAAGATGTATATGAGGCAGTCCTGCTCTTCTCAGAACCAGATAAAAAAAAAAGCTTGTCCTTCTCCCAATTGGGAGATAAAAGACAAGTAACTCAGGTATTATATGAGAGTTTGTCCCAAATTAAGATGGAGTAAACACAGGATTCTATAGGAATACATAGGAGAGATGCTGAGCCAACATTTGAGAGAATCAGAGGAAGCTTCCTGGAGGATGCACACGTGAGCCAAGACCCAAAGTTTGAGTAAGGTTAGCAACAGTGAAAAAAAGAAACAATTCTAGGAGGAAGAACACAGAACCACTGTATTAGTTTCCTATGGCTGCCGTAACAAATCACCACAAACCAAACGGCCTAAAACAGGAGAAATTTATTCTCTCACAGTTCAGGAGGCCAGAAGTCTGAAATCAAGGTGTTGGCAAAGTTGGGTCATTCTGGAGCCTCTGAAGGATAATTTGTTACATGCTGTTCTCCTAGCTTCTGGTAGTTGCTGGCGATTCTTGACTTATAACTCCATCTCTCCAGTCTCTGCTTCTGTTTTCACATACCCACTTTCCTATGTATCTTTGTTTGTCTCTGTGTATTCTTTCCTCTTCTTATAAGGGCACGAGTCATTGATTTAGGGCTCATTTGAATCCAGGATGATCTCATTTTAACCTAATAATATCTGTGAAGACTCTATTTCCAAATAAGGTCGCAATCTGAAATTCCAGGGGGACATGAATTTTTGGAGGCTACTATTCAACCCACTATAGTCACTAAATTTGTGATCGTTAGCAAGTTTTTGTCACTTTGCTGTCAAAGTAAAGTCTCTTTTACAATTCAACTTTTCTTACTGTGTTATAATTAAGGATTTGAGAGTCTGTCATCCCTCGTTAGACGGTTAGTTTCTTGACACAGAGAATGAGACCATCTCTAGCCCAGAACCTAGAAAACCAATAAGTGTCCCTCAAAAAATAAGAATTACTGGAGTGCCTGGGTAGCTCAGTCAGTTAAGCTGCTGAGTTCAAGCCCCACGTCGGGCTCTGTGCTGACACTCAGAGCCTGAAGCCTGCTTCAGATTCTGGGTCTCCTTCTCTCTCTGCCCCTCTGCCTCTCATGCTCTCTCTCTGTCTCTCTCAAAAGTAAACATTAAAATTTTTTTTTAAAAAAATAAGAATTGGGGCGCCTGGGTGGCTCAGTCGGTTAAGCGGCCGACTTCAGCTCAGGTCACGATCTCGCAGTCCGTGAGCTCGAGCCCCACGTTGGGCTCTGGGCTGATGGCTCAGAGCCTGGAGCCTGCTTCCGATTCTGTGTCTCCCTCTCTCTCTGCCCCTCCCCCGTTCATGCTCTGTCTCTCTCTGTCTCAAAAATAAATAAAACGTTAAAAAAATTAAAAAAAAATAAGAATTATTGAGACATGGCTTCCTCAACTATAATTATATGGTGGGCTCACTACACAAAACATGATCTTTTTTTTTTTTTTTTTAATTTTGGTCAAGAGCGCTAAGTCATAGTATTCCTTGGTCTGAAATACAGCAATACTCCGAAGCCAAGTGTAAGAGAAGGTGGCTTTAAAATGTGGCCATGGGCTATGTTCTTCCTACTACAACTCATTGCTACTTTTATTTTTACAATAAGAGTGACTATGATAATGCTTGCGCAACAAAGAAGGTGCAATGACAGCTTATACACATTTCAGCTCCATGCTGTATTCCTAACATGGTTGTGAAAAACCCCTTGAAAAAATGATTTTATATGTACAGTAATAGTTTCTATGAAAACCTTGATAAGATTTCTACAAGATTAGAAAGTCCTCGATTGCTTTCATTCTAGAAACATGAGAAACTAATGAAAATATTAACAAACACAAAAAAATTGTAAAACAAATCCACCGCCTTCTAATAACAATGTTTTTCTGTGAAACATATTTTTTCTTTTTTCTTCTTGTAATTACTTTTAAATATAATCACCACATTGCATGTTATATCCACAGAACTTATTTGTCTTATTTATCTTACAACTTATATGCATATCACCTATCCCTTACTGCCTCCCACTTCCTCCCCCCATGCCCCCCACCACCACCTCAGGCAAGCACCAATCTGTACTCTGTATCTATGGGTTCCGTTTTTGGTTTTGGTTTTGTTTTACATTGCACATACACATGAGATCATACAGTATTTGTCTTTCTTTCTCTGACTTATTTCTCTCTCTGACATAATGTCCTAAAGGTCTATCCATGTTGTTGCAAATGGCAGGATTTCCCTCTTTTTTATAACTGAATAATATTCCTCTGTGTATATGTGTGAGTGTGTGTGTGTGTGTGTGTGTGTGTGTGTGTGTGTGTTCTTTATCCATTTTCTTTATGCATTCATCCATCAGTGGACACTTAAGTCATTTCCATATCTTGGCTGTTGTAAATAATGCTGCAATGAAGCAGCAATGCATATATCTTTCCAAGATGGTGATTTTGTTTCCTTCAGATGTATACCCAGAAGCTTCTAGATCATATAGTAGCTCTATTTTTAACTTTTTGAGGACACCCCATACAGTTTTCCATAACGGCTGCACCAGTCTGCATTCCCACCAACAGTGCACAAGTGTTCTCTTTTCTCTACCTCCATGTCAACACTTGTCATCTTTTGTGTTTTTGATAACCATTCTAACAATTGTGAGGTGATATCTCATTGTGGTTTTGATTTGCATTTCCCTGATGATTAGTGACATTGAGCACCTTTCCATAAGCCTGTTTGTCATCTGTATGTCTTCTTTGGAAAAATTTCTATTCAGTTCCTCTGCCCATTTTTAAACAGATTTCTTTTTACTATTGAATTGTACAAGTTATTTACATATTGCGGGTATTGGCACCTTATCAGACATACGATTTACAAATATTTTCTCCCATTGCCTAGGTTGTCGTTTACTTTGGTGATGGTTTCCTTTGCCAGACAAAAGGTTTTGAGTTTGATGTAGACCAGCTTATTTATTTTGGCTTTGGCTGTCTTTGTTTTTGGTGTCAAATCCAAAAAATCATTGCCTAGAACAAGGTCTAAGAGCTTTCCCCTGTTTTCTTCTAGGAGTTTTATGGCTTCGGGTCTTACATTCAAGTCATTGACCTATTTTGAATTTATTTTTGTGTATGGTGTCAGACAGTAGCCTAGTTTCATTCTTTCACATGTGGCTGTCACTTTATACTTTTCACTGTGGTTTCAAATATATCATCTGTTTGGCCCTTGTAAATATCCCACAAGGTAGGGCAAGTGTTTGAGAGAAGATTTCCGAAAGGTAGAGTATAAGATGAAAATCTCATGCAAATGACTTATTGAAGGAGGTTTCTGAGGAGAAACAGACAGTGAGGGACATGAGACATTGCAGGGGGAAAAAAAGAGCCAAGATGTGGTTTCCATGGAAGTTTGTCTAGGATTAATCCCACAGGTATCTCTGGAATATGAATAGCAACACGGAACTGTTCTACATTTAGGCAAAAGGGCCAGACTTTTGTACCCCTACATTAATAGTTTATTGGCCGTGTGTCAGTCACTGGAAACAGGAGATGGAACATTCCAGGATATTTGGGTGAACTGGTGCCCATCTGCCAAGGGCAAGTGTCTGGAGAAAGGGCAGCTGTGAACCACTAGCAGCCAATCCTTAGAGCAGCAGATGGTAGGTGCAGAGCCAGGTAAGAAGAATCTGGGCAGGGCACCAACAGCATCTACTCCAGAAAGTGAATGGTCCCATTTTACAAAAGTAACAACCAAGGCTTACAGAGTCTAAATACTTACCAAGGCTACTGAGCCAATAAATGGCACAGTTACAACATGAATTCAGGTCTTGCTTCATAAACGAGGCTCTTCTTGCAGCCTCTGAAGACACTCCCTTCTGATGAAAGTTTTATAGCAAATTCTTTGGTAAACACTCTGTGCTGCTATGGATGATCCCATTGGGCAAGAATAGGAAGGCTCATTCTAGAACTTACTAGTGACTTTTTCCTAGGGAGCAAGTTATGATCGAAATGACTGTGAATCCTATTTGTGTAGATGCACCAGAATTATGTTTTTATCACCACACCTTAAGACAGTCTTCTTAATTTTTCTTATACACAAATACTTTTTTCTCCTCATGAAAGATTTTACTGTCAATTAGAGACTGTTAAAAGTTAAAAGTTGACCTCCAGTGATCTCAAGGGTAAGCAGTAAAATATTTTGTAAGATAATACTAAAATGATTCAGAAAAACCACCATTTGATCAAATCACAACAGGCCCAGTGCATTTTACCCTCATATTCCTTAACTCAGGAAAGGAAAAGTATATTTGAACATATGGCACCTTTATTAGGGCACCTATCAATTATCTTGAGCCATGAGACACCATTAGACCAAATCTGAATAGAACAAGCCTGAGAAGAAGTACTATTTCTTAGAAATACCATTTAAAAACATATTTCATGCAATATTCTCTCCCAAAGTAGCAAGCAGGCCCATTTGGGAATGAATCACTTGCTCTGATTGTCTATTCCAGGTATGTGAGTAAATCATCTACCCTCAGAAAAGTGACTAAAATACAGTGAAGAAAATGAACTTTCCAGCATACTTACTCAAATGTCTATACCTGATTTAGATAGGATTAGATTAGAGATTTCATTACCTTAGCCAAATTTAGGGATTTTATTTCACTGTTGAAGACAGCTAAGCACAAATGTATTACAAGGCCATCTCAGGGTCTTACACAACATGCTTTATTCTGAAGGTGAGTTATACTCATTTTTTTCATCAAGTTATTATTGTCCAATCTATGACCATTCTTAAAGTTAAATTTTCCATGACCTGACACAAACATGGACATTTCCACAGGATTTTTCCATGTTAGTCTGTATGTCAGTCTTTCTCTCACCCCAAATATTATAAAAGTGATATAATTAAAATGACATGTAAACTGTGCCTAAGAGGAGGACTATGTGATTTAACCAAACAAATTAATGCAGAAAAGTTATACTTATTCTACTTGAGGAGATATAACCAATTTTAAATTAACTTGCCACCTTAAAATTGAACTAGTTGAAAAGAACAATTTAATTTTATGTTAAAGAGATAACATTCCAGTAAGGTAAGAAATTACATATATGTGCATATTTCAAATGAATACTGACGTCTACCGTTAGAAGAAAGTGCCAATAAAATCTGGGAATAGTTGCTTTTTTTTCCTGCAAGAGAATTGGGATGTAGTAATCCTTACCTATACAGGTTTGGTTAATTAATGTTTGCAGAGTGCTTTGAGTTCTTGTGGTAATAATCTCCTTAGAAAGATGAGACATTGTTATGAACACCTGAGTAAGCCACTTGGAAAAACTGTCATACAAACCACCGCTTCAACCTCTAAGAATAAAATGATACATTGTTGCGGGTTACCGTCAAAGGAGACTTCCAACCCATCACTCCCAAAGAGAAAAGAAATGAAATAAAGGAAATACTGATTTCAGCACCACCTCATGCCCTTGCTAGAGCACCAAGCTCCTATACCAGCCATTTATTTTTTGATCCATTCCAATGGGACCTTGAATTCAAAGAAGGGTTATAGAATTAGTTACCGTTAGCTGGTTAATATACAAGGGTGAACTTTTCCCAAAGGCATCTGAGTTTAATAAGAAAGCTATTTGAGATACATTTAAAACATTTTTCAATATCCCTCTATTAAATAAAGGTACTCTCTCTAATGCTATCATTCTAGGCATATAGTCAGTCTTGCCTTATTATTTGTATTGCCTTACTATTACTGCCTGATTATTATGATAAATAATAAGGGGATGGATAAAATAGTTGCTGATGACAGGTTATGAAGACAAAAGATTTGTTAGTCTTTGACAGTTATCTAAGCAAGAGGAGCCTCATTTCAAAGCCAAGTTCTTCCACCCCATGTCATTACATTACTTCCAACTTCATTTCTAAATCAAATGTTTTTTATATGTAGAGAATATTTCGATAGAGAGAGCCCATCAAGTATAGGATTTAATAACAAGCAACTGCTTCAAGGAGCAGAGCCTTCCCTGACTGTGTTTCAGATCTAGCCAAAGTCACCAATTACTGGACTCTCTGGAGACCAGACCTTACAACGAGTTTTCTGACCCTGGGAGGATTTAGATAAGCTCTGGATAAGTTCTGTTCTGTGACACGAGCCCTGACTTGTTTAGCAGTAAAAGTGTTTCTCCTCTTGAACACCTCAGTCAGCAATATTTCCCCAGGATTTATGAGGATGCCCTGCAACAGGATGGGGGTGCTCAGTAACTGAGTGTGACAACAGTTTTTGTTAATTGTATGTTAGGTTTAAGACCCTAAGGCCATTTTCAGCCCCTTCTGAGTTCTTTCTTTCTTCGGTTTAAGAATGGAAGGGACCCTGCAGGTGGTTCTGTTCTTCCCTTTCCCAGTGGTGTGAACAGGACCAGCCAGGTAGTGCTTAGGAGAGGTAGAGGTTCTCAGTTCCCAGAGATGTTTGTCTCCTCTATCTCCATGACAGGGAGGGGGCAACTATGGGGAGAAAATAACATCACATTCTTGAAGGCCAATTATGCACTAAATGCTTGAGGGAAGGCAGTGTGTTTGTTAAAACCGTGGTCTCTGAAGTGGGACCACCTGGGTTTAAATCCCAGTTCTACCTATCCTGGTAACTCCTCTAAGCCTCTGTACCCTTAAGGAAGGTATTAAAAAAGGGATAATAGGATATTTGGACAGGTAAATAGGAGAACATTTAAGAAACTTAGAAGAGGACCTGAAGCATTGGAGGCTCTCAATAAATCTGAGCAAGTATATATATAAAAGAACGAAGTCTTGTTATTCTCATTTTACAATTGAAGAAACTAGGTATCTGAAATGTTAAAAATTCTAGTAACCAGGACCACACAACGAGTTAAAAAATGGAAAAGCTGGGATGTGAATGCGGGACTGCCCCTTTGCAGAGCCTTCTCCTCCTATTCTCTCAGCAATAACCCATGCCAGTACTGTGCGTAGATGGTGTTACCCAATGTGGAGGCCCCAGGGGGCCCTGAAAAGATCATGATCCCCAGAAAGCCACAATTATAGGTTAACGCTTCCAAGGAAAGGATTGTGTTTCACCCCAGTCGTCTTTTACAAAGCAATTTCTCTTGCAAAGGGCATCACAGTTAAGGGGAAGATGAGGGAGTTGGTCTAGGCTGAGCACATGCCCCACGGTCAGTGCTGGGCTACAAACTTCTTGTGTATCATCTCGTCTACTCTGCACAACGACATTCAGTGTTGGTGTTATTATCCTCATTTTACAAGGGAGGAAATGGAAGCTCAAGAGAGGTGAAGCATCGGTCCCAAGGTTAAGGGTTATTAATTGGTGAACGTAAGGCTCTCCCACAGCAGCCCTGGCTGGTTCCCACTCCCAGACTTCTTTGTGGGCAGTATACTACCAACATGCACTCATTTCCTAATGGAACTTAGAGCAAATTGCTTTATCAACAATCTGCTTGTTAACAATTTCAGCCAGACCTTGGGCAGCAGGCACCTGAACACAGGCAGGCCCAGAGAGCTATGGAAATGCAGAAAAGGGGGTGGAGAGGTTCACTGGGCAGGAAGCCACCAGCCCTCATCGTTAGTCAGTGAGCAATCAGAATATTCCAGGCCACTTGCCATGCTGAATGCAGGAGAAGATTCAGAGTAACAAGCAGTTAAAAATGGATTTTGCCATTAATGCACTTCTGATTAATGCCTTCTGCGCTGTTCACAAGTAAAGTAAGTTCATTTTCTTTTCAGAAGATCCACACCTTGGAGATTCTATAAATATGGCTCTTAATTTAACTCCTGTGAAGAAATGGTAACATCTCTTTGAGTGAAATTACTACCTTTTAGAGGCACTATCTCTCCCTAGTTGCTGCTGCTTCCCTGAGCACTCATTAGCCTTCCCCCAGATGGGGAATGATTTTGTACAAGTCCCCGAAATGCTAAACGTCCTTAGGTTGAAGGGCATTTGTTCCCTGCGCCTGTCTGACTCAGCAGTGATGTATGTGCAGAGGAAATCTTTCTTTGCCTGTCTTAGCTTTGCTCTCATTCCTCTTTCAACTGAAGGAGTGTGATTTTTCTTTTCCACTCAAGTTCCATTCAGAAAGCAAAGGAAGTGCATAATTACGTGGTTGTCCCTTGCATGCCTCTGCTGTACATTTCCCAGGAAATCTCCTTATTAAAATAAGAATATTATCTGTAATCTATGAAAATAGATTGGGGTTGGTCAAAAGCCACGGTGGGGGAGGGTGGAATCAAACCTGCGTCCTGCAGCAAAGAAGCCCATTTTGTTGAGCTGCAGCTCAGAGCATGTTGTCAATTGAATGATGACCAGAGCAATCAATTCTGGGGATTCGTGGGAAAAAGTGTTTCTTATCACTCTTGGTTTGAAAAGGCTTGTGGTGTTTCAGGGCTTTCTCCAGTTGCCTTGAGCGATTAAGGAAAATGTCAAAGAACCTTGGGGAGCAGGAGCCAGATCCTTCTGTGAGGCCTTCCCAACATATGCCTGATGGGCCCTGTCATAGGGGCTGTTGCGTTGGGAAAGGCCAGATGCCATGCAGAGAATGTGCCTGGCACTCTGCAACTTCTTTTTCCCAGCCCTTGCAGAAGGAAGAGCATTTGAGGGCTCCAGCAGCATCCCATTACACACAGGACAGCCCAGAAAGATTGAAATGAACATGTGCTCTAAAAGCCCCTGGCCTTCTTTCCAGATCTTGCACCCAAACAATTAAACCCATCATCAGTCTCCATCTGCCTGGGCTCTGACTTAAAAGTCAGAGTCAAATAGCGATCAGTGCCAGCCCCTCAATTACCCAGTGTCATGGCTTCACAAAATAATTGTGATGACAAAGATTTTGATTTTCCATAGCGGGGAAGAAAACAGTCCAAGAACCCTAACAATGTGGAAGCCAGACACAATCACTCACAGAGGAGACATAGTTTTGTCTCCAGATCCCACTGGAAGAGATTTTCCCAACTTAAAACAAAATAGGACCAACAAACAAAATATCTCCTATATCCCCAACATAAGCGAAAACTCATTGTTCATTAGCTGTGTTGTTCAACTTTGCTGTGTCTTGGTTCTCTTATTGTAAAGTGGGGATAAAAGTATATCTACATTATAAGACAGTTGTGAGAATTCAACAACTACTCAGAACAGTGCCTGGCATCTGGCTATTCCATCTATAGCTGTTACCATTAATCTTTCATAGGGAGGCACGTCAGTGGGCTACTATACATATACCCAGGAGTGACAGCCATGTCTATATTCATCCCAGACTTGCTCCCACCCTCACCAACATTGTCATATGAATAACGACTGAGCTTGAGTTTCCCCACCTCTAAATAAACAGACCCATACCGCTACCACCTAGCGATGTGATACAAATGACCTCGTTGACTGTTCCCACAAGACCCTGATGCTCCCTGGAGTGACTGATGTGAAAATGAGTTTGCTAAATTCAAACCCAACATGATGTATATGCTGACCGTGGCTCTTTCTGAAAATATTAAAGTCGAAGCATGAAGGTAATAATGTCTTCAATATCAAATTTTCATTGAGCTGTGGTTTTGTGGATTAACAAATTAAGTAAAAATGACCGTAACGGGTCAGATTTTTTGTTGTTGTTGTTTGCTATTTTTATTCTTTCAAAGTTTCAGAGGAGTTTTCTGGCTGCAGGCTAAATAAATGTTAGCTTGGCCCCCAAGTGCTACCGCCTATCAAGGGATTCTCTGAATGACTTCTTGCCTCGGGCACAATGAAAATGGATTTATGAGTTTTCCAGGGATCTACTAGACCCAAATAAGGCTGTGTATCAGAAGGTCCTATTTAAAGCTAAGTTAGCCAGCCACAGAATACTGCTAGAAGGAAAGGAAATTACAAAGGAGAAGGATGGGGCAGGTCTGTGCCTGGATGGCTAAGCAGCCGAAGGTGAACACGTGAAGGGCAGGCAGAGAAAAAATGCTCACCCTAGAGATATTTTTCTTTGTACTAAATCACACCACTGGAGATGGAATGAAAGGTGAGCCATGGGGAGCTAAGCCAGCCAGCATTCTGCAGCTCCCAAGACTACAGGTGCCTGTCAACAGCACTGGCACGGAGGGCCAGAGGGGCTTAACATCACTTCAGACAGGGTTCTCTTGAACTATATTTCTCTTGAAATATTCTTTGTACTTGGGGTCCTAAAGTCAAATCTTATTGGACATTTCCCAGCAAGCATGTTAATCAATTCCAAAACACCTAATACCTTGTTCTTTGAAATACCTAGAAAGTTCTCTTCTAGTTCAAAAATAGGTAATAGCATGTGACAAGCTATTTAAAATATATATGTAGTACATAAAAATATGTTATGCATATTTATATTATTATGGATTATATATAATATATATAACATAAAATATGTATTCTATATTATTATAATTTATATGTTGCCTGTTCAGTCTTACTAATGTCCATGTCCTTTCTTTTTAATAATCATGGATCTTGGTGCATGAGGCTTAAGGAACAATGTCTAACTTCACACACATACTCAATTGAAGCAGAGCTGACAGTCTGATGCTGCTAACACTGAGGACTTCACAGCTAAGCACTGTAATGAATGCAATTATTTGATAAAAGAATTATTATATAAATACATCCTTTCTTCCCCTCTGTGCCTTGTTTTTTTAAATGAGAAATCCTTTAAGCTGGGTATATAATGGCACTCATGCGCATGCAGTGGGACAGGGAAGGCTGACTGAGTGAGGCCAGGCCTGGGGAAAAGTAGGTTGTCCACTGATGGTATGTATCTTTTCACACTATCTCATTGCTCTCTGCAGTTCTTTACTTCCCACTTCACCATACCCTTGTCCTCTCATCAATTTCTCCTTATCAAAGGTGACTGTCAAAAAACAACCTGATATGGGGCGCCTGGGTGGCTCAGTCGGTTAAGCGGCCCAGGTCATGATCTCGCAGCCCGTGAGTTCGAGCCCCGCGTCAGGCTCTGTGCTGACAGCTCAGAGCCTGGAGCCTGTTTCAGGTTCTGTGTCTCCCTCTCTCTAACCCTCCCCCAGTCATGCTCTGTCTCTCTCTGTCTCAAATATAAATAAATGTTAAAAAAAATTAAAAAACAAAATAAAACAACCTGATATCCATCCGCATTAAGAATAACTACAACAAAAAAATACTACACTTGTTAGCTATTCATTGAGAATCAGCATTTTGACAGATACCAAAGCTTTAATAGAGAGAAGAAGGATCTAAGAAAAGGATATATTTTGTGTGAAGTTCATTATTTCAACAGCTAAATGCCTTCAATGTGCTTGAGACTATTCTATATGTTATTGGAAACAGAATAACGTGGAGTTTGCCTTCTTGGTATTCACAGCCTAACAACAGAGACATCCATGTGAATGCAGCAGGGAACTGAGATGTGAAAAAAAGATAGAGGGGAGGTAGAAAACAAGCTTCAAAATGAAAGTAACTCATTTTCCCTAGGGAAGTTGGAGCATGTCAGATTCCGGTCTTAAAGAAAATATGGACATTTTGCCAGGTGATGGGAGGGAAAGGGTCATCCCTGCGAACGGAAGAGAATGTGAAAAGTGGTTGTAGGCAGGGGGCCTTGACAAACACGCTGTGCTTGAGAACTGGCCAGGAGAAGAATTTCACAAAACTTAAAATCGTACATCGTACTGGACTCCGGATGAGCCCAGGGCTATGAAGATGAACATGACTTTCAGGGTAACGATCATATTTATGATAGACGTTATAGCGGACTCTCTTGCTCACCACCTTATCACTTCACAGGACAGCATTGCCCCAATGTTGATGAGCTTGTCTTGAAGATTTTCGAGGGAAAATCTTTCTGGCCAGCATATCCAGCACCTAAACAAGCTTTACTCTCAAGTCTTAGGGAGGCTAAAAAAGAGGGCACGTGTGAGAATTAGGCAAGCAGTAAGCAAATGTCCATGCCGGAGCACAGGCCTGCCTTCCCAGTCTGACTTATATTCTAAATGGCATCTGCCATTACCCTTGTCTCATTCGTTTCCCACTATATGTTATTTATTCTTAGGTCCTTAATCTTAGTATTTTCTGCAAACATGTGTTTTCATTCAAACAGTCTTAGAATTCTCCTGGGATGGTTGATAGAAGTTTCATTTATCAGCCCATTTCCTCAGCAGCCTGCGCAGGATGGGAAGTGATCGGTGCCATAAGAAGTTACATTTTTCTCTCAATTTGGGAAGCTTCTGTTTTGAAGAACAGTGTTCTCCTCCTTCTCCTCCTCCTCCTCCTCCTCCTCCTCCTTCCTCTTCATCTTTTCCCCCTTCTTTTCATCCTTCTTCGTATAATTTAGTTTTTTTTTAATGTTTATTCGTTTTTGAGAGAGAGAGAGAGTGAGCAGGGGAGGTGAAAAGAGAGGGGACCAGAAGATTCGAAGCAGGCTCTGAGCTGAAAGCAGTAAATCAGACGTGGGGCTCGAACTCATGAACTGTGAGATCACGACCTGAACTGAAGTCAGAAGCTTAACCAACTGAGCCACCCAGGCATCCCTATAATTTAGTTTTTTAATTTAATTTGGCTTCCTCTAGAAAAAGATGTTCACTTTTATAAAGTGATGAACTGCCCCCTTATTCAAAAGGGTTTCATGTGGCTTTTGGCCTCCTAGTGCAGCCAATTCTAAATGTTGCTGATTTGTAGTGGCAAAAGAGGTACTAAATGTAATAATGCTCCCTGCGTTATTTCCAGACCACCAGCACAACCCATTCCCCTCTGGTGCTTTTCGTTACCATCATAGGGTGGGCAGCAACATACCTGTGCTCAGTCATTGTTATCCCCAGATGTCTGTCCAGCCCTTCAGTTTTGTCTTCATTAGCTCTCTGGTGATCGCGTATTGTCACCACGGTTAGAATGTGTTTGTAAGCTTCATTTTGCCTGTCACAAAGGCAGGGTCTGGAGCTAAAGGATGCCCTTGTCCAGTGACTATTACGTTGCTGTTGCTGCCATACAGGATGCTGGCTGCCTCATCCACTACTGCAGGGACAAAGAAGAAACAAAGACACAAATTCAGGAAATGCTTGGGTGTAGATGCAAAGGATAAGGGAGTTCCAGTTGCACAGCACCAAGTTTTGAGAAATGAGAAAGGTGAGTGATAAAGGAAGTCTAAGAAGAATGGAGGACTGGAACAGCCACTGTAGAGAACACAGGAGGGTGAGCCATGGATACGCAGAAGGGTAGCCAGGCAGCACTGAACTGCTCTTAGATAAATAAAGCATTCTCATCTTACCACTACATAGCCAAGAGGATAGCTTTATAGTGCCAAATGTGGCAAGTTACAAACTCTTACCGGCCAATTCTCAATGGGAGCTCTTAGAAAAGCGATAGTGTGAAATACATTTGAGGAAAAATTATATTTTGAACGCATCTCACCCCCCTCACTAAAGTCAAGGTCAAAAGAGTCTTCCAGTTCTACTCTTTAATAATCCAATAGTTCAGTGCTTCCACTAGCTCCAAAGAAAAAAGCTAATCCCTGCCTGGAATCCTCCCATCCACTGTTTTCAAAGACACTCAAGATGGCTTAGTAATTAGAAGAAATCACTTAGCTGGTGGAATTTGATTTGATTTCAAGTATTATATAAAACACAATTCTCAACTGACTCTTTTGTATTCAGAAAACAAGTGTATCAGTTTCTTTTTCCAGCATACATTTATTCTATCCAAGTGAAGTGAATTGTAATTAGGCTAAACAATTAATCAAAAAGCATTTATTCATTCTCTACTGTGAAGGATGCTCCATAGCTTGAGAAACAGCCACTGTGGTCCCAATCTCGGTGGCATGGGGGCAGCGTGGGGGGCTGTTGACGCTTACACAGCTAGATCAAAGAGAGAGTAAGTGAATGCCCGTGTGATACAGGCATACGGTGAAGTTAGAGTTCAGGCTCAGTGATAAGTCTGAGTTGTTAACACACTCAAGATGATTAACCTTTCCGATAAAATGAGAGCATAGAACAGCGATCGCTTCAGAAATCCTTTCTTTTCTCGTTCACAGGAAGGTGACATGAGAAGCACTGTGACATCTGGGACTGGGGTGTCATTTGGGCCAGGGAGCAGTTGCACACTGGGCAGACCACTTGAGAAATGTTGGCATTAGCACGTCAGCATCTGCCTTTGAAGCCCAGCAAGGGTGCCAGATGTTTGCGAGATAATCGCCCTCTGTGCTTGGCATTTGTCTCCTTCACGATACAACTGCACTCTGAACAGCCACAGTCAGAGGAGCAGTAAGACAAGTATGAGAGGAGGAGAGGAGACACGCAAGGAAAATTATTTTAGTATCGTAAGTTAAGTCTGTTTTTTCCATAATTCCTTTCCTTTTAATATGCCAAAATAGGTGCTAAGGGTTTCAGAACAGTATTTTATTTATTTAATTAATAAGGTGTCTTAAGGGACAGCAGTTAGATACAATTACAAAGATTCATTCTAACAATAATACTTAATGCCTGCATAACGTTTTGGATTCCGGAGTCATTTTGCATTTATTAATTTTCTCAAACTAATAACCATTCCTGCACAGGCAAGATGTGCAGTGATCTTGATTCATAAGGATCAGGAACTCATTCAGTACAAGAGATGTGACAAAGCCACTCCTCCAGCCTTTCAAGTGAGTTTAGATCCTGCTAATCATACGGTAGTAGTAGTTCTTGGTCTCAGTCCATCCTCTTCTTAACTTCAAAAGTCACAGAGTTACCTAATGTGTGATGCCAAACTCTGAAACAAGATTCTCTTTTCCATTTACTATGTGACCAAATGAAATGACAAATAGTGTTCCAATTAAAAAGAGGAATGTGAACTCAGTAAACCACATACACATCATAAAATGTGGTGAAAGCATGCAATGCTGGCTCAGGAAAGTTCTATCTGGCTTCTTTGTGCATTTAGCATCCCACATGATCCATAACTAAAACTCTCAGAGCCTATGGTCAGTGTTAGCTCCTGTGGCCAAGTCTAGGCACCATCAGGCCATTTAGCCAATACAGATTTTGGAAAGCTCCTACCGAGTGCCCAGTAGTATGTTCAATTCCAAGAGAAATGCAGTATAAATCTAAAATGTGGATTTAAGGGCTTACAGATGAGTAGTGGAAGGATTAACCTTGATAGAAAGGGGAAATATTAAAATGGCATTGCATGAGAAGACCCAGAAACACTCAAATCCTGTCCTTAGGTTACAATTATCTACTGCTGTATAACAAACCTGAAAATCAATAAGCATTTTATAATTCTTACACGTTCCATTAGGAATTTAGATAGGGCACTGTGTGGGTGGCTTGTTTATTGCCTGGAGCCTTAGCAATGAATGCTGGGGACTAAAATTGTTGGAGAATGCACTGATCTGGAGGTTTCTATACTCACATCTCATGTACCTGTTGACTCAAAGACTTGATTCAACTGGGGCTGTTGACCAGGCACCTACACACACACACACACACACACACACACACACACACGTGTAATGAGCATTACTACATACGATGTCTGCTTCTAGACACAATAATGCCTATTACAGTTTACACTCCCTATGAATAAGATGAAGCCCAAAACATGGAACAGAGGAAGGTAATCTTTCAGGTTCTTCTTTTCCCATTAAGAGGAACAAATACACGTTAAACAATAGAGATGTAGAAGGCTATCCAATCAGTCCAAGTTCAGGCAGGAGAGCAGAAACCCCTCTAGGACAGCATTTAAGATAGAGAATTAAGAGTCTAAGGCAACTTTTGGAAGGGCTGAGGGAAAAAGTAACAGGAGGCTTTTTACTGCTGGCCTCCAGACAATAAAAATTGTAGGAATGTCAGGGATGCTGCCATCAATGATGGGATGAACATTTACCCTGGTTCTATCCAAGAGGGATCTAGAGGGACACAGGAAGAATATTTTTCCTACTAACTAAAAAAAGAATAAATGATGAAAACAGCGATAAAGGAAACCCATTTCGCTCCCAGCCTCTTTCTTATTCCTTGGGGTCTGAGGATAAGATGCCTGGGGCTGTGGTTGGCATCTCACAGCCTGGAGGGAAGACTCCATCCACGTTGTGAGAATGGAGATGCAAAGTTACTGGTGCACCAACCCTCTAATCTTCTACCTTTATATTTGCTGTCATGTAAAGTTAATCCACTCTGACTTTTGTTGAAGTACTCTCTCACTTACAGCTGAACACACAAACTAAAACATATACAGTACAGAAACAGATGTTGACAGGCTTTTGTGATGGTAGCAAGGAATCTTTGGATGGATTCACAGATTGAGAAGCTGTATATATAGAGAAAAGTAACCTTCTCTGACTTCAGGAACCTCAGTACTGCTAGGTACATACTATGTCATGGCCAGTTTACACCCTATCCCCGTCCACGTATTTGGTGATAACCACAGGAATATGAGAAATCAAGATCTAGGTTACAGTGTCTGCAATGTTAAGTAGATGCACCCAATTATGCTCTTAAATGTTGGTGAACCTACACAGAGCAAAATAAAAACCGGTGTTCTTTATCGTCCAGTCTACATGGTGTCAAATGTAAATATTCTGCCAGTCCAGCCACTCATAGAAACACAGATTTCTCAGATTTCTTGACCTCTTTCAGTTTTGGCGGGGAAGAGCCACTGTTTGGTCAGGCCTCCTGTGTAACAATGTAACCGGAAGGAGGCAACAGGTCAGCAGTGAGGGTTAGAAAGTGAAGACGAGAGGGGGAGTCACCAACCAGTAAGAGCCACCATGAAGGGAGCTGGTTAGGTTAGCCAAAGACCACCTGGAAAGGCAGCGCCCGTGCCATTCAGCGCAGGTAATGAATGAGAAAAAGCAAAGATAAGCGAGGCATGCTTTTTATGCTGTGGAATCCCAGAGCAAGATAAGGTACAGGCCAAGAAGAATGAGGACAGTAAGAGTGCTCCTGGAGCTCTGAGGACAAACTAGAAGCCTCTTTCCTGCTCTCTAACAGCATTTAATATCTTGAACACATATACTCTGAGCATGGGTATTTCAATTATGATAATATGGTGTGATTTAGAATACCTTGATGCCCTCTGACAAATTACTCCTGTGCCCTCTGGCAGACATTATATTTCTTCGGGTTAAATCTTTATTCCCAGGCCAAATTCACTGAAGAAAGCTAGCATTTTATACCAATATCAAAGCATACAGAGAGCTATAGAACTTGTTTTTAAGAGTTCAAATGTCTGGGCCTTACAATAGGTGATTCAGTAGGTAAGGATTAGTTGAGGCCCAGGAATCCAGCTGGTTCTGGCACAGGTAGTGAGAAGAACATGGCTTTTGGCTTTGTATTCTTTAGTGCAGGTCCCAAGCATACGTCTGTTTAAGAAAGAAAGTCCTTTGAAGTCACACTGTTCTGAACAATGAGATAGGGAAGTAGAAGGGGGGGGGTGGGTAATGTAAAATGAGATTGAGTTGCCAAGTAAAGTTCATCCAGCCAAAGCCAGATTCCCCAAGGGGAGCCAGAAAGGCTAGGAAGAACTTCCAGTGAAAATTTCTATTGCGAGTGGATTTGAAAATTGGGTGTTAAGTGGAGGCCTGTGTTTATTATTTATTCAAAGCATGATATTCTCAGTCACCTCTGCTATGAAGTAAGAGATTGGCAGAAACTCCAATATAGTCCTCTGCCCTGTGCCCAGCACCGAGGAATGCTTTCAAGTAAAAACTGGAGAACAAACACTCAAAAAGGAGACAGGGACCAGCTGGGATTTATTTCGATGTGTCAGCTTGACACAGACATGGGTGAAGGCCAGATATGGATTGGTGACTCACCCACATTTAGATGCAGTCTGTGTAAAATGTTTTCATTTCCGCATCATGGAAGCAAATCTGAAAGCTTTCACTCAAACCACAGAATTTAATTTCTTGCAACAAGTGACCCACCTCATTGGATAGCTTTAAAAAGTCCCACTTCAATTCCTGCTTAGTGTCCAAATCTAGTTTAACTAGTTTTTATTTAATTCCAACATAGAAACAACAAAAATGATGATATTTTGCCTCTAGGTAATTCTCTGCTCCTGTATGCACTGTTTTTAAATAAGAATGAGTTAAAGTTTGGTTAATCCTTAGTACGACATAATCCTTTCAAAATAGACTTTAGATATTACATATTATTTTGAAAGGCACTGATATTACAGCCTGAATGTCTGTACTTTGAGGGGTCAAAAGAGATCAGGAGAGTGTGTTAGCCTGTGTCTATAGCCATCCTCTCTTTGAATATTCACTTTTAGATGAGTCGAACCATTTTTTTGCAAGCTTTAAAAGGGGGCAAGAATTAAAATATTAAGGATTATACACTGCCTCCAGATTTTTGTTCAACATTGCTTTTTAATGTTCATGATAAAACCAGTTTATGGGAAACTTCTCCCTGACCTCAGATTATCATGTGGACATTCCTATGCATCTTATCATACATAACCAAGGAGTCATCATAAGGTATGGATTTGAAGATCAAAGGATTCCCAACCATCATCACAGTATCTAGAGGAAAGGAGATAAAAATTTTTGTGGTAGATAGTTCAAAATTATTTTTAACAGCTTTAATGAGGTATCATGGAATATAAAAACTGCATATACTTAAAGTGTACAGCTTGATGTACTGATATATGTATACATTGTGACATGATCACCACAATCAAGCTAATTAACATACTCATCACCTCTACACAGTTACCATTGTGTGTGGGTGGGTGTGTACCCACTGAGATTTAATTTAAGATCTATCCTTTTAGCAATTTTCAAGTATACACTACAGTGCTGTTAGCTATTATCACCATGCTATCCATTAGATCTCCAGAACTTATTCAGCATTCAGCATTGAAACTGTGTACCTTCTGACCAACATCATGCTATTTCCTCAGCTCCCGTTTCTGGTAACCACCATCCTACACTTAGCTTTTATGAGTTTGACTATGTTAGATTCCACATATAAGAGAGATCATGCAGTATTTCTCTTGCTGTGCCTGGCTTATTTTAGTCAGCATAATGTCCTTCGGGCTCATCCATGTTGTCACAAATGTCAGGATTACCTTCTTTGTTAAGGTTGAATAGTATTCCATTGCATATTTATATATACTGCATTTTCTTTATCCATTCATCCATCAATGGACCCTTGCCCTTTTTCCAGATCTTGGCTATTATGAATAATGCTGCAATGACCATGGGCTATCTCTTTGCTGATTTCTATCCCTTTCAATATATACCCAAAAAGAATTGCTGGATCATATGATAGTTCTATTTTAATTTTTGAGGAGCCTCATAGTGTAAATTAGTGCAGCCTTTAGGGAAATAAGTTTGGAGTTTTAAAATTATTTATATAGCAATTACTGTGAGTTGGCCTTGAGATATATCAGTAAAACCAATATCCAACCTGTGACCTTTAGTATTCATATCCTCCTTCTAATTCTCAGTTTTCCTGTTAAGGAAACCTGAGAGGTTCTGGTTCAAGATGGCAGCATAAGAGGATCCATAAGAGGATCCTCACCTCCTCCCATAAACATAACAAATCCACAGCTATATATGCAACAATTCCCTCCGGAAAAAAAATTCTGAAAACTAGTGGAACAGATCTTCCACAACAAAAGATAAAAAGCCCACATTGAGATGGGTAGGAGACGAGAGACACACTGTCACCAAAAACCCCACCCCTGACACGGCAACCCACAATTAAAAAGAGTCAAGAGGGAGCTCACAAAATTAAACTTCTTCTTGAGGGGCAAGGAGTCTGTGCCCCACATCAAGCACCTCAACCCTTGGCACTTGCTTAAGAGAGGCAAACACCTAAAACCTCTGACCTCAAGATCCAATGAGGCTTACCTCCAGGCAAAACAGGGATGTAGGGAATTGAGATTCCGCTCTTAAAGGTCCACATACAGGCTCATTTTCTCCAGAACTCAGCATAAAAGAAGCAAATTAAAAAGCACCTAGACCATACGTGAAGGAGATTTCTTTGCTAACCCTAAATTGTCTGCCAGAGGGGTAGAAGCCTCTTGGGATTCTCTCGGGGATGGATGAGCTGGCAGACACCATTTCTGGCATTCTACCTTGCTAGCACTGCCACGAATGCACACCATCTTTGTAGTCTCCCTCTGTCTTGCCGGTGCCAGTGCAGACAGGCATCATATTTGCATTCTCACTCTAATCTGCTAGCACTGGTGGGCCAGGTCCCCACACTGCCCTGCACTGCTCCTGCAGCCACCACCAGACCCAGAGAGTGAGAGTGGCCTATGCACATGGAATGCCCCTTGACCATCTGGCTCTGGTGACTGGGAGTATTGCATTTCCGGGCTCATAGGTCAGAAATAATCATAGAGACAATTCAAGAGAGATAATCAAAAGCTAGGGGGACAAAGATAAAAGATAAGGTTAATCTCCTACACAAAGCCACTCCTTCAAGACTGGGAGAGATGGTTGTTTCACCTAACACATAAAAACAAACACAGAGTCAAAAAAAAAAAAAAGACAAAAGAAAAACAGAGAAATATGTTCCAAACAAGATAAAACTCAAGAAAAAATTAATGAAACAGAAATAAGTAATTTACCTAATAAAGAGCTCAAAGTTACGATCATAAAGATGCTCGGTAAACTTGGGAGAAAAGTGGATGAAAATAGTGAGAACTTCACAAAGAGATATAAAACATAAGAAAGTACTAAACAGAAGTCACAGAGCTGAAGAAAATACAATAACTAAACTGAAAAATACACTAGATAGGATCAACAGCAGACTTGATGAAGCAGAAGAATCAGTGAGCTGTAAGACAGGGTAGTGGAACTCACCTAACAAAACGGCAGAAAGAAAAAAAGAATTTTAAGAAGCAGAGATAGCTTAAGGGACCCATGAGACAACGTCAAGCGAAATGACATGAGCATTATGAGTCCCAAAAGAAGAGAGAGGGAAAAGGGCAGAAAACTTACTTGAAATAATAATGGCTGAAAACTTCCCTAACCTGGGGAAAGAAAAGACATTAAGGTCCATGATGTACGAGAGTTCCAAGCAAGATGAACTCAAAGTGACCCACACCAAGACACAATATAATTAAAGCGTCAAAAATATAGCGAATCATACGCAGCAAAAGAAAAACAACTTGTTACATATAAGAGAACTTCCATAAGGTTATCAGCAGATTTCTCAGCAGAAACTTTGCAGGCCGGAAGAGATGATGTGATATATTCAAAGTGCTGAAAGGAAAACACCTACAACCCAGACTCTACCCAGCAAGATTATCATTCAGAATTGAAGGAGAGATACACAATTTAACAGACAAGCAAAAACTAAAGAAGCTCATTACCACTAAATTGGCCCTACAAGAAATGTTAAAGAGACTTCTTTAAGTTGAAAAGAAAGGGTACTAATTAGTAATAAAATAATACATGAAAATTAAAATCTTACCAGTAAAGTAAATATGTAGTAAAGAAAGTAGGTTAATCATTTACAAAGCTAGTATGAAAGGTAAAAGATAAAAGCAATAAGATAATTACAACTACGATAATTAGTTGGGAGATACACAAAATGAAAAAATATAAATTGTGACATCAAAAACATAAAATGTGGAGAGGGGAATAAAAATGCATAATTTTAGAATGTGTACAAACTTAACTTGCTATCAGTTTAAAATAGACTTTTGTGTAGGCTGTTATATATGAGCTTCATGGTAACCACAAAGCAAAACTATATCATAAATACACAAAAAAACAATGAGAAAGGAATCTTGGCATAACACTGTAGAAAATTGTCAATCCACAAGGGAAGAAAGAAAAGAAGAAAGGAACAGACAGAAACTACAAAACGACCAGAAAACAGTTAACATAATGGCAATAAGAACACATCTGTCAATAATTATTTTAAATGTAAGTGGACTAAATTGTCTAATCAAGAGACATAGAGTGGCTAAATGGATAAAAACAAGACCCATCTATATGTGCCTACAAGAAACTTATCTCACATATACACACTTACACAGACTTAAAGAGAAATAATGGGAAAAGATGTTTCACACAAATGGAAATCAAAAAAAAGGTGCAATAGCTATACTTACAGGAGACAAAACAGACTCTAAAACAACGACTATAATAAAAGACAAAGATACATATAACATAAAGACAAAGGGATGTTGGGAGAAAAATATTACTCCACCCTTCAAGGTTCTGGCTGGTCTTAGAATTAAATTGACATGAGACAGATGAACAGGAGAAAATCAAACAGAATAACACATATACCTCTACTGCATGGGAAAGACTCAGGAAAACTGAGTAAAGTACCCCAAATGGTGGAAGCCGTCATCTTAAATATCATCTTCAGCTAAAGACAAAAGATTTTGGGGCTGAGGAGTCAGTTATAGGAGGTTACCAGGGAAATCACAGTAAACATAAGGTAGTTATGCAGATTTAAGCCATTGTCCTCTCCATTGATAAGAGTGTCTAGAGATTGAGTCACCCCCTCCTTCCTGGTAAAGAGGGGAAGACACCCTTGCGTATGGAAATTTCTTTTACAAGTTTAAACATCTCCTACAAAAAGGTAAATTTTGCTGGGATTGTCTCCAGTTTCTTGGAAATATCCAGCTTAAAATAATCTGTATGCCAAAGAGACATATTTTGGGGTAGCAAATTCTGCTTTCTTACAGGGGATAATCTAACAAAAGGACATAACATTTGTAAATATTTATGCAGTCAATATACAAGCACCTAAATGTATAATGCAAATATTAAGAAACCTAAGTGAGAAATTGACAACAATACAATATAGTAGAGCACTTTAACACTCCACTTACATCAATGGATCAATCATCCAGACAGAAAATCAATAAGAGAACATTGGCTTTAAATGACACATTAGACCTGATAGACTTAATAGATATATACAGAACCTTCCATCCAAAAGCAACAGAATACAGATTCTTCTAAAGTTCCCATGGAACATTCTCTAAAACAGATCATATGCTAGGCCACAAAACAAGTCTTAATAAATTTAAAAAGACTGAAATCATATCAGGCATATTTTCTGACTACAATGTTATAAAACTAGAAATTAATTTCAAGAAGAAAACAAGAAAAATCACAAATATGCAGAGATTTAAAAAGATGCTAGTAAACAATCAATGGGTGGAAATGAAGAAGTCAAAGAAGAAAACAAAAAATACCTTGAAACAAATAAAAATGGAAATCAATATATCAAAATCTATGGGATGCTGCAAAAGCAGTTCTGAAAGGGAAGTTTATAGCAATCCATGCCTACCTCAAAAAACAAGACAAGACTCAAATAAGCAATCTAAGTTTACACATAAAGGAATCAGAATAAGAAGAACAAATAAAGCCCAAAGTTAGGAGAAGGAAGGAAACAATAAAGATCAGAGTGGAAATGAATGAAATAGAAATAAAAAGAAAACAGAAAAAAAAAATCAATAAAATTAAAACCACTTCTTTGAAAAGATAAAATCGTCAAACTTTTACTAGAGTAAAAAAAAAAGAGGTCTCAAACAAAGTCAGAAATAAATAAAATTGTAACTGATATCAATAATAATAATAATATAGGATCATAAGAGACTCTATGAACAATTATATACCAATGAGTTGGACAACCTAGAAGAAATGGATAAATTCCTGGAAATGTACAATCTTCCAAGACTGAATCACAAAGAAATAGAAAATCTAAGTAGACCAATTACTAGTAAAGACATTAAATCAGCAATCAACAATCACCCAGCAATCAACAATCACCACAAGTCCAAGACCAGATGGTTTCACTAGTGAATTCTACCAAATATTCAAAGATTTAATACTTAACCTTATCAAACTCTTCCAAAAATTTGAAGAAGAAATGGTCCCTAACTCATTTCAGCAGGTCAGCATTACCCTAATACCGAAACCATAAAAAGACACCACAAAAAAAGTAAATCACAGGCCAATATCCCTGATGAACACAGATACAAAAATTCTCAACAAAATATTAGCAAACCGAATTCAGCAATACATTAAAAGACTCATACACCATAATCAAGTGGTGACTTATGCCAGGGATGCAAGGATGGTTCAACAGATGCAAACCAATCAACCTAATACACCACATTAAAACAATGAAGGAAAAAAAATCATATGATCATCTCAATAGATACAGAAAAATCCTTTGACAAAATTCCACATCCATTTATAATAAAAACTTTCAACAGAGTGGTTATAGACAGAACATACCATGACATAATAAAGACCGTAGTTAACATCATACTCAGTGGTGGAAAACAGAGATTTTCCCCTAAGGTCAGGAACAAGACAAGGATGCTAACTGTTTCCACTTTTACTCAACATACTACTGTTTAATAGTATTATGTCAATGGTATTGACATAAAAACTTATAGATTAATGGAACAAAATAGAGAGCCTAGAAATAAACCCAAGTATATATGGTCAATTAATTCATGACAAAAGAGGTAAGAATATATAATGGGGAAAGGACAGTCTCTTCAATAAATCATGGTGGGAAAACTGAGAGCCACATGCAAAAGAAACTGGATCACTATCTTACACCATACACAAAAATTAACTCAAAATGGATTAAAGACCTGAATGTAAGACCATAAACCATAAAACTTCTAAAAGAAAACTAAGGCTGTAAGCACTTTGACATCTCTCTAGACGGTATTTTTTGGATCTGACTCCAAAGGTAATGCCAACAAAAGCAAAAATCAACAAGCGGAACTACATCAAACTAAAATGTTTCTGCATAGCAAAGAAAACCATCAACAAAATGAAAAGAAAACTTACTGAATAGGAGAAGATATCTGCAGATCATATATTTGACAAGGGGTTAATATCCAAAATATATAACAAACTAACAAAGCTCAATAACAACAACAAATCTAATCTGTTTGAAGATGGGGAGAGGATCTGAATCAACATATTTCCAAAGAAGACACATAGATGGTCAGCAGGCACACAAAAAGATGCTCAACATCACTCATCATCAGGGAGATCGAAATCCAAACCACAATGAGATATCACCTCACACCTGTTAGGATGTGTATTATCAAGTGTTGGTGAGGATGTGGAGAAAAGGGAAAACCTGTGTATTACTGGAGGGAATGTAAATTGGTGCAGCCATCATACAAAACAGTATGGAGGTTCCCCATAAAACTAAAATTGGAACTATCATGTTCTAGCAATTCTACTTTTGGGCATTTATCCAAAGAAAACAAAACACTAACCTGAAAAGATACATGCTCCCCCATGTTCATTATGGCATTATTTATAATAACCAGGATAAGGAAACAACCTCAGTGTCCAGATGGATGAACAGAAAAAAAAGCTGTTTCTTATATGTACATATATATACATATATATATATACATATATATACACATATAGATACATATATCTACATATATATACATACATATATGTACATATATGTACATATATACATATATATCTTATATGTACATATATATACATATATACACATACATATATATACATATATACATATATATATGTATATACATAATACACACACAGTGGAATAGTACTCAGGCATAAAAAGAATGAATTTTTGCCATTTATGACATGGATAGACATTGAGGATATTATGCTAAGTGAAATAAATCAAAGAAAAAAAGATAAATACCGTATGATTCCATTTATATGTGGAATCTAAAAATCAAAACAAACAAAACTCAGATACACAGAATAGATTGGTGGTTGCCAGAGGGTAGGGGTTAGCAAAATGGGTGAAGGTGGTCAAGCGGTATAAACTTCCAGTTATAAAATAAATAAGTCATGAAGATGTAATGTACAGCATGGTGACTATAGTCAATAACTTATTGCAAATTTGAAAGGTACTAAGACAGTAAATCTTAAAAGTTCTTATCACAAGAAAAAACTTCTAACTTTATATAGTGGTGAATGATAACCAGACTTATTGTGGTGATCATTTTGCAATGTATACAAATGGGGAATCACTATCTTGTACACATGAAACTAATATAATAGTGTATGTCAATTATACTTCAATAATAAATAAAAAGAAAGAAAAGAAAAAAATGGGAGATTGAACTAGATGTCATCAAAAGCAGTCTGGCTCTAAGATTCAATAGAATCTTGAATTCTTGGGGACTGGCAAAGAGGTCATGTTAGTGAGTGCTGGTTGTTAAGAATGAATTTGACTAATGAAAGTCTTCAAACGATGGGAATAATCCTCATATCAGGATTTTCAGCATTTTTATTATGCTTTGTAATTACAGGCAATTTATGATCATTTTTTAAATCTGGCTAATTAAAAAGGATGCTCAGCCAATCTTAGTGGCAATACTTTTTCATTTTGTTGTTAATGTTTTCAGTCAGGAATAAATGAAGATATTACTGTCATTAAAAAAAGAAGTACATTTTTCTGGAACACAAAGTGATTCTTTTGTAAGCAAGTAAGGAAACACTTAAGCCCCACACTGGGTAGTGAGTGATGTGTCTGTCCCCAGGGAAAGGACCATTTTAACTTCTTGAGGAGATCAATAGGCTAAAGTTTTAGGCTTGAATTACCATTATAAGCAATTTGAGCACAGCCCCCGCAAATTCAGAAAAACAATCAAGAGCAGCTTTAGGACTTTGATGGCAATTTTTAAAAGAAAAGAGAAAATCTTGTAGTGTTTCACCCAACTTCAACATTAAGTGAGAAATATCTTCAGTAAGTTCACTGATTGATTATAAGCACCTTTTACTTTCTGCTACATTTTTTTTAACTTCCAAAATTGTTTTTAGTTCTTTTAAATATAAATAGGTAGAGTGGATAGATAGATAAATAGAAAAACTTAGATAAAATCCTGGAAAAAATATTTATTTATAAAAGTCAAAATGAATCCTATCACTTTGATCCCTGGCCACAGCATAAAACTAAAAATGTCTCCCAAGTAGTCACTATTCGACTATTTTACATTATTTAATGTAATATATTATTTTCCCCCTCAAGTTTAAAAGAAAATTTGTTGTTACAATAATATGAATTAAATCAAATTTAAAAAATAAGTGAAGGAAGCAAAACAAACACATAAAATGACTATGTGGAAAGACATGAACCCCAGAATGTTTGGAAACAATTATATCTAGAGATCTTTACTTTCCTAAAATTTCCAGTCCCATTCCTTTCTTTCTCCTATAGTGTCAGCAGATTATCTTGCCTCATTCTTCATGGTGAAGACTGAAGCGCTAGATGGGAGCTCCTTCAAATTCCCTCCACCAAATCTACAAATCTGCACCCATGCTCTCTTCTGTCCCTCCTCATGCTCAGGGAAGAGTTTCCATCCTCCCACCAAAGGCCAATGCTTTGAGCAGCACTCCACCACCTTCCCAGGGACCTCAGTCCACTGTTATTCCTTCAATCTTTTGCCCCACTCTCTTGGATCCCTTCCATTAGACATCACATATTCTCTATATCCCCCATGTTAAAAATGTTTTCCTTGAAGCCTACAATCCCCTCAAGCTACCTGCTCAATAACCTGACTCTATTTCAAGGCAAAACATCTCTCAAACAATATCTATTTTGTTGACTCCATGTCCTCACCAACCATATATATTTCTCCATCTACTTTACTAGAATTGTCAATAATTTCCAGGCTTCCAAAGAGAATGGACCCTTGTTGTTCTCTTTCTCCTCAAAAGTGTACTTGGTTGACTACAGCATGCTTGAGCCATTCCTTATGGTACCTGTTATCACATGCTCTCCTGATTTACTCTGCCTTCTGGCCGTTCCAGTCTTCAGACTTTCTCACAGTTAAACGTAGTCTTCCTGCTCACTGAAAACCAATTATGCATCTCTTCTCTGATGCCTGACCTTTATAATCAAATACACTTTATATCTTACTACTTCCACTCAAATGTCTCTAAAATTCAAACTAATCACCTCAGAAACTAAATTCTTCCCCTCCTCGAATCTTCTTCCCACTATTAGCATTTCCTACATTAAAAGTATTGTGCCATTATTCCATATGCTCATGCCAGAGGAGATGCTCTTTTGCTAACATGGAGAGATTGCTGATATGCTACTTCACCTTTCAAATCCAATGATCTATCATCAAGTGCTTTGATTCTACCTCCGAAATATATATAAAATCCATCAATGTCTCTCCATATCTATTCCCACCACTCTTGTCCAAGCCATCATATTCTGGTCCATCACCTCAACTCCTACCAACCAATGCTATCTCTTCTTCATCCAATTCATTCTTCTCACAGATTTCACTTTTATGTTTGAAAAGCAAGTATCACAACAAAATGGTTCTGCTTAATATACCATGGCTTCCTTTATCTGTAAGAGTCTATATTTTTTAGCTTGAGACATGAGATCCTGTGCGATCTGGCCCCTGCTTGCTTCTGCAGCCTTGTTGCATATTTCCTCTCACTACACTCACTATAGCCACATAGAGACTCTTTCCTGTCTTTTTTGCCCCTGACCCCTTCTCTTAGTGTTCTCCATGCCTATAATACATTCTTCACCTGTTCACTAATCTATTCCCTACCCATCCTTCAGGTTGCCCCAGCTAAAATGTCATTATTCCAGCAACTGGCATATTGCAAAGAGCAAAACAAGAACTCTAAAAATATTTATTGAATAAATCAAAATGATAGGAGCAAAATTAAGACTTTATCAAAGATCTACACTTAAAGGGTATAAATAATGAATAAAAAGGATTGGATTCCTAATTGAGGTTGATCAATATTCAAGTCAACAAGTGATTTCATAACTGATTCCCTCTATGTACTATTCCATAATTCTGACCTAAGCTAGAACACCCCTGAAACAATGTAGATAAGTTAGTTCAGTTGTCCCTTGCTGAATGTAAATGGTTTGACCATAGAACATTTTTGGAGCAATGTTAGCAGCCTAGAGAGAATTGGCTCAAAAAAGCCCAGCAACGGAGAGCCCAGGGTTTGGAGTCAGGCACTGCTTGTAGTCTTGACTTTTTTTTTTAATGTTTATTTTTGATAGAGAGAGAGAGAAAGACAGTGTGAGTGGGGGAGGAGCAGAGAGAGAGGGAGACACAGAATCTGAAGCAGGCTCCAGGCTCTGATCTGTCAGCACAGATCAGGGCCGGACATGGGGCTCGAACTCACAAGCCTTGAGATCATGACTCAAGGCTCCCCTTGTAGTCTTGACCTTTGAGGTTAAAAAGTGATAGCCTCTGGGGTGCCTGGGTGGCTCAGTCGGTTGAGCTTCTGACTTCAGCTCGGGTCATCATCTCACAGTTTGTGAGTTTGAGCCCCGCATCGGGTACTGTGCTCACAGCTCAGGACCTAGAGCCTGCTTCGGATTCTGTCTTCCTCTCTCCCTGCCCCTCCCCTGCTCACACGCTGTCTCTCTCTCAAAAATAAAGATTAAAAAATAAATTTAAAAAAGTGATAGCTTCCGAAATCGTATTATATCTCCTGTAGGATATATTTGAATAAAGAACTGATGACACTGTATGTTGTTTTCTTCATGGGGGCCCAGTGTGTATTAGTGAAGAGGGGAGAGAGAAGTCTCATTTTAGGAATATTTGTGTAGGTCCTGAATAACTGATTTGTTTACATGCCTACAAATATAGTCATTTATCTAGTTTCTTCTTCATCATGTACACCAGAAAGTTAAAATCAAATTATTCACCTATTCATTAGACATGCATGAATTTTTATGCTGCATCTTGACACTGACCTCGTTTATAGTTTCATCCTTCTTCCTACTGTAATTTTTGGCTCACTTCCTTTGATTATCCTAAACTTACTTATATTATACATACAGGTACCATGCAAAATCTTCTTTCGGCGCAAAATCCAAAGCATGACCGAAACATGTGATTGTGAAAGATCAAGAATGTAGGTTTTGTTTGTTGAAGATAAACCAGGAATAAAAGAGAAGGTGCAAATTAAGAATGAAGCCTCAAGAGGCAACAAAGAATAAAGAAAGTAATCAATAGGATTTATCTTGGTAAAGCCGCAGGAAGAAATAAAGAAGTGACATCAGGATGGAAAGTATAAAGACTTCTGATTTAAAGAAATGTAAACAAAATAAGCAAAGCGTCTTTCACCTCACAAAGTGGCAATGGTGCTTTCAAATTCTAAGCTCCAGTATTCAAGAGTCATGGAACCAGGCACTCTTATATGCTATTCACAGGAGAGTGAGATGGTGCAGAAATCACAGGGAACAATTTATAAGGCATATCAATAGCTTTAAAAAATTCCACACCTATTTACCCAGCAATTTCCTTTCTGGGAGCTTATCCAAAAGAAATATGCATGAAGGTTTAAGAAATTTAGATTCAAAAGTATTCTTGGAATAATTGGTTATGATATTAAAAATATACATGAACGTCCTACATACCTACGTAGTTAACAAGTTATTGCATCTAAGTACTCTAAAATCCTATATAACCTTTAAAAATAATACTACAAAAGAATGTTAATGTCATTTAATGGAAATTATTATGCATTAAGTGGAAATCATGTTATAAAATAATAGGTAAACACTAGTCAATTTATATTAAATATGTTACTAAATATACATTTTAGACACATTTATGTATAAATTATTTATATATGTATAAATATATATATGAAAGAGCATTAAAATTATTATCTTTGGATTGTGATATCAAAGTTTTGTTTTCTTCTGTATAAATATTAAAGATAAATATTTTTCAGCAGTTGAAAAAGCAATAGGAAAAAGACTTTTAAAATTGAACACATTCAAGGATAACTAATCCAACAGCTATTTCATGGAATATTCAGGCACTATTTTAGGCATTGGAAACAGAACAGTGAATAAAACATAGTCTGTATCTCAAAAGCCTAAATGCTAGTGTAAACTCATTCCATTTAAAATCTTATATAGTCTACATTCTATTTAAAATTAAAACTTCTGGGGTGCCTGGGTGGCTCAGTCAGTTGAGCATCCAACTCTTGATTTTGGCTTGGGTCATGATCCCAGGATCTTGGGATTAAGCCCACACTGGGCTCCAGGCTGAGCTTGGATTCTTTCTCTCTCCCTCTGCCCTTCTCCCAAGCTTGCATGCTCCCTTCTAAAAGATTTAACAAATAATTCATTAACTAATTAATTAATTAAAACTTTTGATCACTAAAATCAACCTCCATTGAATTAATAATGGTTTAAAATGTTTGAGAGGTTTAGGTGGGACAGCACAGATGAAAACAGTGGAACAGTCCGGATACCAGCTGAAGCCTAACTCCCCCACTGCCTCAGTGGAGATAGGTCCAGCCTGGAGGCACCATGTCCAAAACCTGTGGCTCCACCAGGGCTATACTTGAGTGGAAGTTAGAATACTCTTGACCCTAGGTCTGCTAGGCAGGAGTACCACTTCCCAGCCCTGGGCTAAACCTCACTTTCTAATCTCTGGCTTCCCAGCTGGTCCTCTCATTGACAGTTCAAGAACTAGAGCCAGATGGAGGAGGAATACCAGGTCTAAATCCCAGGAACCTCCTGCCCATATCCCAACCCACCTGTGGCCCTGCCTCTGCCCATATGAACAAGTCTGCCCAGTCATATTCTGAAAGCAGTGGGCACTTGAACACAATGGTAATGGCCTAAGGGCCACCACTGTGCCAAGGAGCTGGAGGCCTCATTGAGTCTCACTGATTGACACTGCAGCACCTTCCTCCAGCCTTGGGGGATCTTCCTAGGACTCCTGACCCCATTCAGCATGCTCATGAAGGCTCCTATATCCCAAATTATCCTTCCTTATGGTGCTTGCCAAGCCCTCTGATCCTATTTAGTCCATGAAAAGATGGCATACCACACTCTGCTCTATGTTGTCCTAAGTGGTAAGAATGTGAGCTTCCTGACCATGCCATAGGGTCTGTATCAGTCAGTGGCCAATCAGGAAGCAGAAGCCATTTAATTATTTAACAATGAATTCAGCATAACTATAAGATGCAGCTTGAATCCCTAGAAATGGTGGAACAAAGGAAAGAGGTTAGAATTATTAAAATTTACCAGCTTGAAGATGAGCTCCTATGAATCTGGGACCCAGATCTCTGAGAAAGGAATGCTTCTTGGTGGCTGATGGTACCTCTGAAGTTGGTTCTGCAAGTTGATAAAGTAATTACAAACCAGAATCTGGTATTGCAGGAATGAACTGCTGCAGGGCTGCAGCAGTGTTGCTAGATGATCTCGAAGGGCCAGGAAGCTGACTCTTCTTTTGGCTTCCCAGTCTCCCCATACTGCCCCCTCTTGGCAGAGTCTAACAGGTTAGCTGGAAAAGCAGAAATTGGGCTGCAGAAAACCTGTCCCACCATCACAAATATGAGTATAAAGGAGTGGTTTGGAAGCTGATATAAAATATCTTAATAACTGGCACAGAGTCTGAGCAGTCTTGGACCTCTCCTGAACTTCTTGGCAGGAGGAGGTGCCTGGAAAGTCAGAAACTGAAGGGCTCAATAAGCCTTTTTGATCATAGCCTTTGTAGCACCCTGACTCACAAAGCTATGCATCTGCCTGTCTCCAAGCTGTCTTCCAGGAATGCATCCTATCTGTTCAGGAAAGAGCCAAGAGAATGTCTAAATTTTGAAAGCTCTACTTGTACAGCTACATCTGCAAATCAACCAATGAGATGAAACTACAGGGTTCCCCAAATCCTGGCCAAGAGGTCAGCCAATCTCCAGACACCAAGGAGGGACTAAGTCCTGATGATTTGAGCCAACATTAACCTAGGAGCAAGAGGATGTCATGTGAACCTATTTGCACATCCTCTGCAAAGTCAACTCTGCTGCCAAACCTATTGGTCCCCCTCCAAGACCTTTGAAGGTTTTTTTGCAGCCTGTCCCTGCCTATCTCCAAGAAATGATTTGCTTTGGAAAGGTGTCTCTGTGGGACTTTTTTCATCCTCTTCACCAAGGAAAGAGACCTGGAGGCAGAGACCTAATGACTGATGTTGACAAAAGACATGAGGCACCAAAAGTTGACATGACAAAGATTGCTCAAAATTCTTATGCTCCAGTGAGTCAGTTTTCTTTCTACCATTGCTTGCCTAAGGAAACAAGAAGATATAGACTTCCCCTACAATAAACAGTCCTAGAAGCTTTGCTAATAACGAGGCTAAACTCTAGTGAGTCAATCATATGCTGTCTACAACCACTAGGGCAGTTTTCTCTATGGCCTTCCAGAGTTCTGTGCCTGTGCTGTTTCTGGGAGGTTGCACACACCTGCAGTTCTTATGTCTCCTTTGTCAGGGAAAACCAAGTGGTATCCAGTGAGAGATAGATGCTATTTTACCAGCTGATGCAGGAACCACCCATATGCTCATGACACCTTCATTAAGTCCTGGCACCTATGACTTAATTGCATTAAGCCCCAGCCTCCCCAAATTATTGCCTATGATTATGTATTTTTACCTAGAGTGGGAGAGAGAAGCTCTATATTTTATAAGCACCCTTCCATCTGGACAGTTCTTGGTTTTTCAGCCCTGTTCCCTTCTGGAAAAAGCCCAGGTATAGCAATATTTCCCTCCCTTTCTAAATATGCACTTGCTCACATGCATTTTAAGTAGACAATATTAAAAATAAAAAGATTGACTATGGTGACTGTTAATAGTGGTTGTATTTATTTGGATACGTTAGACTATTTGCTCTTTCTTGCTGCCTTCTTTTGCATTACATTTAGGAATGAAAAATATGTTATGCTGCTAAATGCAATAATATCATAGATAATCCAGTGTGAAAATGTCCAATTACTGATTTTTCTAGTTTATCAACATGGTCTGTTTATAAAAGGCTTAGTTTTTAGACTCCAGTGCATTGAATTATTCCATTTTTTAAATGATGGATTAGAACTCTTAACTTTATTATTCCCCAAACTCCATTACAGAGCAATCGCAAAAAATACTTGCATAGGAAAAATTACTTTCCTATCATGCCCTAGAGCAGGATGGTTCTTTCTCACTACCTACATAAATTACACTTTACTCATGTGGACAGTACCTCCCCAACTGGTACCATTGCCAGCCCTTATCACAACCCCAAAATGTGTACAAACACGTGCATGTACACCCACACGTGCACGTGTGCATGCACACACAGACACATTATTTTCTAATACTGTAAAACTCTAAATGAAGGTAGAGCAGAGGAACAGACCATAAAGAAGATGAGGGTTGGAAGGGAAACCACAGCCCTGTAACCACCTAAAACCTGAGTGGTTTTAGGATCACGGGGCAAGATTTTAATATTCATATCATCAATTCCATCAAGCCTCCTACTTCTTTTCAGAATATGTCTATTTCTTGACTCAAAGTCAGAGAATATCATATACTGAACCTTTAAAGGTATTTCCTTATTACCTTTCCATCTACCTTATAATTAGTGACAATTCCTCCCAGGTTCTGGCATCAGGCTGTCGGTCTTTGTTCCCCATGTTGCTATGAGATTTTGCCTTTTTCTGTTACTTCAGGCATATTTTAATGAGAATTTCTCAGAACAAGTCATATTGGTGGCTCCTATCAAATTCTATTTTGGATTAGCAATTTAATGGAAAACCAACCCAGTAAAGAGAACATTGATCCCTTTTAAACCCAGGTAAAAATATAATTATAAGTAAGAAAATAAGAAAGAAGAAAAAATATTAAAACAAAATGTTACTAAAGGAATTTAAATAAATGGAGAGATAAACTACACTCTTTGATAAGAAAACTTTACAATATACTGTTATAAGCCTATTTTTCTCCAAAACAATTGAAAATTTTCTTTCTAACAAAATTTTCAGAAGAATTATCTTTTGAGGGCACCCAGGTGGCTCAGTTGGTTAAAAATCCAACTTCGGCTCAAGTCACGATCTTGCAATTTGTGAGTTCTAGCCCCACATCAGACTCTGTGTTGACAGCTCAGAGCCTGAAACCTGTTTTGGATTCTGTGTCTCCCTCTCTCTCTGCCCCTCCCCTGCTAGCTCTATTGCTCTCTTTCTAAAAAATAATTAAACATTAAAAACCTTTTTTAAAAAAAGGATTATCTTTTGGAACTTGACACAATGAGTCAAAAGTCACTTGGGCATAAAATTGAAAAGACAATTTTGAAAAATAAATAACTACATGAAACTTACACTAAGAATAGTAAGAGTTATACAGTTAAAATTTTCTTAACGAATAATAAAGCTATGAAAAAATGGCAAAAAATATTACAGAACATTTTAGAGTTAAATAATCTATCATTTGCTAAAGATAAAATATAAAATTCAAACCAATAGGAAAAATGTCAGATTATTTAAAAAATTTCATAGGACAACTAGCTACTGTAAAATTAACACTCTATTCTTCCATTAAGCAATACAGTAAGAAAATTTTTAAATTAATTGAAGGTTAGTGTTTTACAAACATAAACAGTTATGCAATTTCAGATAAGAACAGTCTTTCTAAATATATATACAAAACCAAACAAATGTAATGAGATAATTATATAAAACAACATTATTGTGCAGCATAAAATACCATGAACTGATGAAGAGAAAACTAAGGGAATTTTTGTAAAACATGACAGAAAAGTGATTCAGACACTTTTTCTATAAAGGCTTATATAACATTTTTTAATGGTTATTTATTTTTGAGAGAGAGAAGAAAGTGGGGGAGGGGCAGAGAGAGAAGGAGACACAGAATCCGAAGCAGGCTCCAGGCTCAGAGCTGTCAGCACAGAGCCCGACACGGGGCTTGAACCCACAAACTGTGAGATCATGACCTGAGTAGAAGCTGGATGCTTACCCAACTGAGCCACCCAGGCGCCCCTAAAAATTTTAATTAATTAAAAACCATGGGGGAGGAACAATCATTTTTCCTCTACCCTTCTAGGTTCTTGACAGAAACCCACTTTTAATGAAAGACAGATCAACAGGAGAAAAACAAACAGAAGTTTAATAACATGTTTACCTCCTGTGTACATGGGAAAGACCCAGACAAACTGAGTAACTCCCCAGCATGGCCCAAGCCACCACCTTAAATGCCATATCCAACTAAAGACAAGAGAAGATGTTGAGGGGGTAGTGCTGGACCAGTTGTGGGAGGTTATCAGGCAAAGCACACTAAACAAGGGTACAGTTGTTATGCAGATTTAAATCCTTGCCTTCTCCATTGATGCTTTTCTAGAGATTTGGTCATCCTCTTCCTGGTGCTGAGAAGGAGACACCCTTATAAATGGAGATTTCTAAATATCTCTTACAAAAGGAAAACTTTTGCTTGGTTTTCAGAGGTTCTCCAGTGCCTGCTGTTTTTTGCTTGGTTGTTTGTTTTTAAATAATAGGCTTTAAATAACCCTTATGCCAAAAAGACACATTTTGGAATGGTAAATTCTGCTCTCCTTCAACATCATAAACATATCACATAAATAGGTCACTATGAAACAAGAAGAGACAAATTAAAAACAGACAAATAACCTTCCAGAAATGAAAAACATCATCATTAATCATAAATGCTTAGTGAATAGTTTAAACCATATATTAGACACAATTAGTATAATCTAGTGTTCTGGAAAATAAATATGAAGAAATTACCAGAATCCAGTGCAAAGAAATAATGAGATTGGAAGTATGAAGGTAATTGTGATATAGAGACTGAAAACAAATTTTTAACATATACTCAACAGTATTTCCAGAAGAAAACCTAGAGTTTAAAAAAAAAAAGCAGTATTTAAAAAAATAATGCCAGAAGTTTCTGTAATTGATAAAAGACACAAGACCTCATCTCATAAAGCACTCTGATGTATCATACCAAAACTTCTGAATATAAAAATCAAAGAGAACATCTGCAAAACAATTATTAAAAAAAGTCAGATTTCCACAAATGAGGAATAACTAGACTGAAGCCACACTCCTCTTAAATATTAACAGAGGACAAAGTAATATGGCATAATACCTTTAAAGCGCTGAGAAAATATTCACTGGCAACCTAGGCAGTTTGAAAGAACTTGAAGGAAAAATTACAAAGTAATTTTTAAATAAAGCCTGAGTTTGCCACTCAGGATGAAAGAAATACAAGAGTATTTTAATAAGAAGGAGGCAGGACTTGGCAACCAAGTACGAGACAGAGGCAGGAAAGGTGAGCAAAGTGATTTTTGTACAACCTAAACAAGTATTAACATAAAAATAATATTTACTAAATTGAAGAAGGTAAATACACAAGTTGAAACTAAAGTCTTAGACACCAATAGCATGGACTTGGGGTAGGCAATGAGAACAAAACCTCATCTGTTCTTTGTGTGTGTAAAAGGAAAGTATTGATTAACTTTGGATTTATTTAAGTAAAAATGTGCATATTAACTTCTAAAATAGAACCATAGTATATAGTTTTTAAGTTAGAAGGAGGTAAAAGAGAGTACAAAAAAAGAACTTGACTTAAGTAGAAAATATATAAATCCATGGATGGGAAGGATTGTAATATTGTAAAATTATAAAACCACTGATCAGAATATTCTACTCCAAGGTAGGAGAGATTCTACCTCTGCTGATTAAGGAAAAAGAGTGGGGTGTGAAGTAGACACAAGAGTTTAAATAAAGTCTTCCTGAAGCATCCTTTGTCCTAAAATTATGAAGTAAATATAACAAAAGGTTATAAGTAAATGGGTGATGAGTAAATGAGTTACCATTCTCTTTTCCATTTTATTTATTTAATATTTAATAATAAAAATAAAAGCAAAGGTACGATGTTTCTGAAATGTTGTTAATTTCAAAAACATTAGCTATAACATTCTATGAGCCCACCATTGAACATAATGCATTTATATTTATGCATATTTATTTTTAGTTTTAGTTTTTTAAAATTTTTATTTATTTTTGAGAGAGAAAGAGGGAGAGAGAGAGTGTGCAGGGGAGGGGCAGAGAAAAGGAGAGAGAGGATCCAAAGCATGCTCTACGCTGACGGCAGAGAGCCTGATGTGGGGCTCAAATTCATGAACTATGAGATCATGACCTGAGCTGAAGTCAGATGCTTAACCAACTGAGCCACTCAGGTGCCCCTATATTGTATATTTATATGTTATACATTCTATTAACCATTCTGTAACAGTTACTAAAGATATCTTTATTTTAAAGACAAAATAAACAATAGCTGTTTTCTCCCCTGAATAACAAAATCAGGTGTTTTCTCTTTAACAGTTCTCTGAACAGGATTTACTGATACTATTTATGAACCTAGCAAAGCAGACACACATGCAAAAAAAAAAAAAAAAACAACAAAATAAACACTGAATGTGGAGGTATAGTGAAATCCTTATATTAAAAGGTTTCATGGAATTATCTGAGACTTTGAACAAGCAACCTATAATTGTCTAGATTTTTTCTAAAGAATGTCACTTATTGGTTTTGCCATGATCTCAAAGCCATATACACAGTTAGTGGCAGAATTGAGATTATTAACTATATCACCAAACTCAACTACTCTTCTTTCCACTAGATCATATATTCATCGAGAAAAACCATTTGGACACTATCAAAGACAAATACTAAACAAGTAGGAGATTGATTTTATTCAGCCTATGGCAATAGAGAACCCTAGATCCAAAGATCACAGTATCTGGTTTTGACTTAGATTTTTATAAGGGGGAGTAGACACATTAGAGGTAGACTGATTCACAGTTAGCATTGCTTTGTAATCAGGGAAATTTTCAGTCAGTTAGCTGAATAGGAAATGTTTATCTTTCTGTCCAGCTGATTTCAGGGGAAATCAGCTTTAATCTCAGCTACTCACTCATGAGACAAAGAATGGGACATTGGGTAAGGGTAAAACTGAAGTCTTTGGCCTTGTCAGCAGGTTCAGCCAAAAGGAGAAAATGCCATATTTGACCTTGTCGATATGAAGGCAAAAGTCAAATACACATTTAATGTGTACTGTAGCAAAAGAACTATAGTGCTGTGGTTAACAGTGAAGAGTTGAATCCAGGCTGCTTGAGTTAAATTCTCAATTGTGCTCACTGGTGATATGACCTCAGGTAAGTTACTTAGTCTCCATAAGCCTCATATTGTCTGCCTATAAAAACATACTAATCAGAGTACTTATTTATTCTTTTGAGAATTAAATAATCAAAATAAAGTATAGAGCAAGAATTCAGTAAATATTAAAAATAAGTTTAAATATATACATTTACATCTCAAGATCAAGGACAAATTGAGTGCATATCCAAAGTATTTCAAAGTGAGAAATATTGTAGTGTATATTTCCATTCCAGACTCTTGTCAGTCAACAAATATATATTAAACATTTAAGGGTGTCTATATTCTACCTTCTACTTTTTTCAACATTATGAAAATTTTCAAACTTACAAAAATATTAATATAACTGTACAGTGAGCACCCATATACCCTCCCCTAGATTTTATATTTATCATTATATATGATTTATCACATGTCTACATGGCTACTCAAGTATCAGTGCATATTATTTACGAAATGCATTTCAAAGTGGGTTTCAGACATCAGTACATTTGACCCTTAAACACTTCTTCATGCATACCATTAACTAAACTTCACTATTTGTTTATATTTCTTTTTCTAGCTTCTACTTTTAAAATATAGTAGTTTACTCAATTTGTTATAAGATTTATATGTGTTGGACCCTCATGACTTTGTGTTTGTTTTAGTTTTCATGAAGTGGATAATGTTTAAATTTCCTGCCACCATCAACATTCTATTATATTCTAAAATTACAATAACTTACACGTGTAAACCACTGCTGTTTCTGCCTGTCAGCCCTGTCAGAAAGAGGAAGAACATAATTTTTCATCAAAAATATCATCCAGAGAATTGAGTAGCACACTTCCAGCAAATTCATTCCCAAATCCCAGCTTGGCTCTGTTCCAATTAGATTTAGTTTAGGTTGGGGTTGATTGAGAACTTTTTCCTAGAGGCATCTTAAAAACTGTCAGATTCTAGAGCTTTTTAGCTGGTAAAGTAGAAGATGAAAGTTTTATTTTAATTGGATTTTCTGCACATAGATAAAAGAAAGCATTCCTTCTTCACAATTGAGTGTCATTGAATTTGCTAATTTAATTTTTTTGCTTTTAATATACTTTTATTACATAAGTAATAATTACTCACTGCAGAATGAATTGAAAATACACATACACACTCAATCAACTTCTCAAACGTAACTAATATTAACATGTTGATGTTCTTTCCAACTTTGTATCTACACACTCTAAAGTTTGTTTTTGACTGTTTGCAGATTGTCACATCAAGTAAAAATTGGTAAATGGATTGTCATCTGATTTGAAAGATATGTTAGAAATGAGCAGACTTAATATGTAAATGATTTATACTACAGGCATGAACTTTATTTTGAAGTATCTTAAGAACTATCTGAAATATATGGTAAGTTATTTTCAAAGCCTATAAAACAATCACATCAAGCGGCTCATGAGACTACAGCATAGACAAATCATCCCATGCATATTAAGAGACTGTGGACAGAGAAAACAGCATTGTTTCACATTTAAGCCCCAAGAAGAAAAGTAGAAAGAAGCTAACCAATTGATTTGAAATTGGACTATTCTTCACAAGGACTACCCTCTGAATCCTGTCCCAGGTTAAGTAGTAGCAAGGACTAATTTTAAATGTTTTATAATAATTTGGAGTATTTCCTAGAAAGCCTAGTAATGTGTAAATGTGTATTTAAATTTGTTTATTATAAAAATGTTTTATGAACAAGAATATGTAAGTAACGTTTCTATGGAAGTTATTATTTTAGACAAGATTGGTTGTAGCTGCATGCTAGAGAAAAATCAAATGAACATTGGTAAAATGCACAAGATTTTATTCTCTTAAGTAAATACTTCAAGGCCAACAGTCTCTAAGGTATGGCACACAGTAGTTGCAGGAGTTCCAACTATCACATCAATATTCTAGGTAATAGGGAAAAGAAAAGGGATAGGAGTAACCTCCCCATTTAAAGACAACTCACAAAAGTTGCACACTATTTTTTCTTATATCTCACTGTCCATAAATGTTGAAAAGCAGTCTGAAAAATGCAATTTATTCTGCTATCTAGAAGAGGAGGAGCTTGGATATTGGAGAAGAGTAAAAATCTGCCATAGTCCACTTAGATTCTCATATCTGTTTCAGTATCTGTTTCCTTGTGTTGTTTTGGTCTTAAGGAATGCAAAGAAAACTCAGCTTCACACATATGGGTAGTTGGGAAATAAAGTATTTTAGTAGTCTTTTTCGATAACTGTGGCTATCCTTTGATACTTAACAACTGATAATGTCTTAAAGGGTAGTTGCACTGTGGAATCTGAAATCATGTCAATGTACTTTCTGTACCTGGTACACCTGTGAGGCAATGAGAGTGAAAAAGGAAAATAATGTCTTCATTTTATTATGAGAATAGTTTTTTACTTTGCAGATCCCCAAAAGGGTCTGAGAGATCCACCAGCCACTCAAAACTCTTCACATGGAGATAATCTTAATTTTTTCTTTATCCCAAGTCTGAATTTTAATCAGTCTTTCTAACACTAAGACCTCATCTATTCTAGTTCTTACTGTTTAGTAGAATATACAGTCAGTTGGCATTCTACAATATTGAAAGTTTGCAACTTTCTAGAATATCTTTGTTCCATCTCATCTTTTCTTGTGAAAGTGTCCGTTCCCTACTGGGTCATATCCTTCTTGTAAATATCTTTCTTACCAAATATTGCCGATACTGACCAGCACCTGCTACTGTTTTACATCTCTTCCTCTACAGATACAAAGGTAATAAGCACACAATTTGCCTCTCAAACTGCTACAGTTGAAAGTTTTAGAAAATGTTTTGCCACAGAATAATCTTACTAACTTTTCCAAACGTAATATAAATTTTCTTGCCACCGGTCTCCTAACTGAGGAAAAGCCACATCTTTCAGGCCCTGCCCTCCCCCAAGACCAATAGCTTTATCAGTCAAGATGGGATAAATTACACTGCAATAACAAAGAAAAAGAGTACCTCACTGGCTTAAATAAAGGATCATTTCTTCCTCACATCATAAATCAAATCATCAAAGGGGTTCTATACCACGTAGTCATTCTTAGAACCCGGCTATAGAATCTATACTTTTTCTAAGTTTATTTATTTATTTTGAAAGAGAGAGTGTGAGCAGGGAAGGGGCACAAAAGGCGAGACAGAATCCTAAGCTGACTCTGTGCTGTTAGTGGACCGTGAGATCATAACCTGAGCTGAAATCAAGAGTCAGAGGCTTAAGTGAGTGAGCCACTCTGGTACCCCGAGTCTCCATTTTTGATGCCACCACCTCAGCAAGAAGCTTTTGGGTATGAAGCAGCAAAGTGGGGAGCACTAGAGTGCCTCACATGGCATTAAAACCCTTGGTCTGGAAATGGCATCCATTGGCCAAGAATAATCACATGACCCTACCCGCCACTAGAAAGTTTAGAAGTACAAGTATCCAAAGTCTATAAAGAGCTCACCAAACTCCACACCCGAAAAACAAATAACCCAGTGAAGAAATGGGCAGAAAACATGAATAGACACTTCTCTAAAGAAGACATCCAGATGGCCAACAGGCACATGAAAAGATGTTCAACGTCGCTCCTCATCAGGGAAATACAAATCAAAACCACACTCAGATATCACCTCACGCCAGTCAGAGTGGCCAAAATGAACAAATCAGGAGGCTATAGATGCTGGAGAGGATGTGGAGAAACGGGAACCCTCTTGCACTGTTGGTGGGAATGCAAATTGGTGCAGCCGCTCTGGAAAGCAGTGTGGAGGCTCCTCAGAAAATTAAAAATAGACCCACCCTATGACCCAGCAATAGCACTGCTAGGAATTTACCCAAGGGATACAGGAGTACTGATGCATAGGGGCACTTGTACCCCAATGTTTATAGCAGCACTCTCAACAATAGCCAAACTATGGAAAGAGCCTAAATGTCCATCAACTGATGAATGGATAAAGAAATTGTGGTTTATATACACAGTGGAATACTACGTGGCAATGAGAAAGAATGAAATATGGCCTTTTGTAGCAACGTGGATGGAACTGGAGAGTGTGATGCTAAGTGAAATAAGCCATACAGAGAAAGACAGATACCATATGGTTTCACTCTTATGTGGATCCTGAGAAACTTAACAGAAAGCCATGGGGGAGGGGAAGGAAAAAAAAAAAAGAGGTTAGAGTGGGAGAGAGCCAAAGCATAAGAGACTCTTAAAAACTGAGAACAAACTGAGGGTTGATGGGGGGTGGGAGGGAGGAGAGGGTGGGTGATGGGTATTGAGGAGGGCACCTTTTGGGATGAGCACTGGGTGTTGTATGGAAACCAATTTGACAATAAATTTCATATATTGAAAAAAAAAAAAAAAGAAAGTTTAGAAGTACAGGTTTGCCTCTGGTCTGGAATGAGAGGAAAACTGGCCTGTAGGGAAGACTAGAGAACGTTATCTAATACTTGTTCCAATTCACAAAGTTAGTTTAAACACTTCAAATCTTTCTTTTAAATTTGTTTTAATCTTTATTTACTTTTGAGAGAGAGAGAGACAGAGTGCAAGTGAGGGAGGAACAGAGAGAGAGGGAGACACAGAATCCAAAGCAGGCTCCAGCTCTGATGTGGGACTCGAACTCATGAACAGTGAGATCATGACCCGAGCCAAAGTGGGACACTCAACTGGCTGAGCCACCCAGGCGCCCTTAAACACTTTAAATCTTAACCTGTGTTCATAAATTTAATTGTAGTTTCTTCTTTGATTAATTCAACTATCTATGTGACAAACTTTACTGAATACAGACATAAATTTTACAAAGATAATGAATTACATTTTTATTATGACTATTCTTAACATCTCTTAAGGATTCTAACAATGTATGGAAAAGAGCTTAAAATATTTTAAAATCAGACATATAAATCAATTACCTAATCAAACAGTTAGTTGGCAACTATAATTAGAAGGTTAATCTATTAGTTTAATCGATCTAATTATTTTTTTTAATTTTTTTGATGTTTATTTATTTTTGAGAGAGAGAGAGAGAGGGGCAGACTGCAAGCAGAGGGACGGGCACAGAGAGAGGAAGACACAGAATCGGCAGCAAGCTCCAGTCTCTGAGCTGCCAGCACAGAGCCTAATGCAGGGCTCGAACTCACCAAGATCATGACCTAAGCTGAAGTCTGTTGCTCAACTGACTGAACCACCCAGATGCCCCCAATCTAATTCTCTTAAACTACATTTTAAAAAATGGTTTTCTGACCATAGGCAAAAATATTAGAAAACAATTATAAATAATTCCAAAACTTCTCTGGGAAAAAAGATGCTAATTCTCCAAGGAAACAATTATCTCACCTCAGACTGGAATCACTTTTCAGACATTTTTGTTTTTGCCTTTTCAGCTTGAAGAAGCGTTTTAATTACCTGAAATACCTGCTGAGTAGCCAACCAGACTCTCATGTATGATACTGATAAAATACACTGAGCCCTAGTTCTCTCTGTAGCAGTGACTCCAGAACAAACACCCGGCAGTAAGCGCCCAGCCCACATTTTGGGATTTGAGTTACACGTTAATTTTCATATCAGAGCAGCACCTCTGACTCTCTTTCAGTCAGCTGTGCTACTTGTTCGGATTCAAGTTTGCTATGCGCTGTTTCAGTCTATTTTGAAATCTTCCTACATTCTTCCTCATCAGTAACAATCAAAGGTAAATGACATTCTATTGGATCTCACGACTCACAAGGCTATACTGGCTGTATGGTAGCCTCCTAAGAAAGTATGTACCTAATAGTGCAGCTTCAAAATATATGAAACAATATTAACACAACTGCAAGGAAAATTTGATAAGCCATCATTATATGCTAAGAAATTTCAACAATCCTCTCATAAAAAATAGTACACTGGGCAAAACATCCATAAAACTATACTAGGTTTGGAATTCATAATTACTAGTTGACCTAATGACTATATTTAGAAACAAGAACCAGAATTTAGAAAATACAGATTCTTTTCAACTATATGTAGAATGCAGGGAAAACTATGTATGATGCCATAAAAGAATGAACAATTTAAAAGTAATTAGTGTCATCATAGATATCTATTCTGTAATCTTAATTAATTTAAAATTTATAAACAAGGGGCTCCTGGGTGTTAAGCATCAGACTCTTGATTTCGGCTCAGGTCATGATCTCATGGTTCAGGAGATCAAGCCCGATGTCTCTGCACTGATGGTGCAAAGCCTTCCTGGGATTCTTTCTCTTTCTCTCTCTCTCTCTGCACCTCCTCTGTGCTCTCTCTTTCTCAAAGTAAATCAACAGTTTTAAAAAATTGAAAACAAAAAATAAGTTCAAAAGAAAACATACATATGGAAATAAATACACATACAAAAACAAGCACACTCAAGTTTATTAACAAACTTCTTAATAACTCATTGGTTAAGAAATAAATGGTGAAAGAAAGTAGAAATGCTTAGAGTTGAACAATAATTTGTTTATTTCAGCTAAAGCAGTACTTAGAGAATTTATATGCTTCAATGTTTATATCAAAAATAAAAGTCTAAAAATTAATGAGCTAATCACTGATATAAGAAGTTAGAAAGGAACAAATAAATCCAATAAAGTAAAACAGCAGAAAAGAATAAAATAAGAAGAAAAGTAGAGAGAATTAACAATGGCAAAATGCATTTTTGAAAAGATTAGCGTAATTGGCAAAACAAGCCAGTAAAAGAAAGGGAGAAGGCACAAATAAACAGTATTAGAAATGTAAAGAGAATAAACATAAGTAAATCACAGTTAAGAAGGTTAAAGAGAATAGGGGCTCCCAGGTGGCTCAGTCAGTGGGTGCCCAAATTTGGCTCAGGTCATGGTCTCATGGCTCATGGGTTCAAGCCCCGCATCGGGCTCTGTGCTGACAGCTTGGAGCCTGGAGCCTGCTTGGATTCTGTGTCTCCCTCTCTCTCTGCCCCTCCCCTGCTCACACTCTGTGTCTCTCTCTTTCTCTCTCTCTGAGATATAAACATTAATTAAAAAAAAAAAAGGTTAAAGAGAATATAAAGAAAAACATTATGCTAAATTTCGGAAAATTAGAGAAAATGTACATTTCCCTAAAAAAATAATTACCATACTTTCACAAAGAGAAATAGAAGTTTTAAATAGCCCTACAATCATTAAAAAATCTAACCAGTAAATGAAATTCAATACCCATTCTACAAATAATAAACCCAGTAGCTTTAGGACATGAATTATAACCAAATATTCAAAGAAGAAATCATTCCAATCTTACAAACAAACAAACAAACAAACAAACAGAATTTCTGTTAAGAGAGTGGAAAACATAAAACATGCCTCTCCCTCTCCAATTTATTTTATGAGGCCAGAATAACCCTGATATTAACACCAGATAAGACAAGAATAGGAAAAGAAATGCTTAGGATAATCTCAATCATTAACATAGATGTAAAATCCCAAATAAAGTATTACAAAACCAAACCTAGCAATGTCTAAAAAAAATAGTTCATGACCAATTTATGTTTATACCAGGAATTCAAGAGTGGTTTAATGTTATAAAATCTAATATTGCAATTTACCACATAAGCATATTAAATTAAAAGAAGCGTACATTATCATCTCCACAGGTGCAACATGTTTTTTTAATAAAAAGTAAGACATATGTTATTTTTTTAAAAATCCTTATTAAGTGGAATAGAATATTTGATAACCTGATAATGTGTATCTTAAAGAAAAACTATAGCAAACAGCATACCTAATGATGAAATAATAAAAACATTCCCTTTAAAATCAGGAAAAAATAGAATGTCTGCTCTCATCACTTGTTTTCAACATTGTATTAGAAGTGTTGTCCAGCACAGGGTCAAAATAAAAAGAAATAAAAGTCCTAAGAAATATGAAAAAGAAATCGAACTGTCCTTATTTACAGGGAACATTATCATATATAAAGAGCAACCAAAAAGGTACAAATTACTAGAGGTAACAAGCAAGCTTAACAAGATAGTGGATATGAAATCAAATATAAAACTTAGTAGCATTTCTATACATAAGCAACAGATGGCTATCTGATGTAGTTTTTAAATATACCACTTAAAATGTTAATAAAAGTACTTGCAAATATAGAAGTACCTGTAATAGATAACAATAAATATATGACTTTCATGGAGAAACTTTACTGATGAATATTAATGGAGACCTAAGCAAACAGAAAGAGGTGTCATATTCATGTTTAGTGACTCAGAAGTTTAAGGATTAGTCACAATCTATGTAGTCAACACATTCATAATGAAACCCCTATTAAGATTTTTATTAGAATTTTGCTTTCTGATTTTGGAAAGTAACACAATCAAGAAGATCAAGATGAGGGGATTTGCCTTACCAGAGACCAATAATAATAATAGGCATAGAGTTACCTAAATAGAATAGTGAAAAGAATAAAGAAAATACAGGCAGACCGTACACAAAAGAAATGTCATGATAGCTCATTAGGGTAAAGGTAGAGTATATAACATGTGATGTTCCAATGTGAAAGGTTATCCTTATAGAAAAAAATATGACATTCTAGCTCCACCTTACAACACTTAAAAAAAAAGTAGCTCTAGATTAGTTAAATCCTTAAATGTAAAAATCGTAGTTCTAAAACATGGGAGGGAACTAAAGGAAATATCTTTATGAATTTGAGTGATGGGAGCAGTTAGGCCATGTGCCCTTTATCCAGCCGACTTGTGTGGCCATTGGCTGAAACAATTCACAAGGCTAAGACCAGAGTCAGTATAGAAGGGGATTATTTAAGGATGCGGATTCAGGAAGTCATGAGCCAATTGGAGGGGGGCAAGGGCTTGCAAACATTCCACAATACATATATAATTTATAAAACTAAAATCCAAAACAGAAACAATCAAATGTAAAATAAAGGTTAGTGGTTACCTCTTAATCTGGGAGTATGAAGGCAGAGAATCATAAAAGAGGGAAAATACACAAGGAGTCAACATTTTAAGAATATCTCTTTTCTTAAGCTAAGTTGTATATTAGATTGTTCACTAGGCAATTCTCTGTGTGTGTGCTCTCATATTACTTGTGTTATGAAATAGTTCATGATACTTTTTTTAAAACTCAATTACTTATGAAGAACTAAAAAGCAACTTGGTCATAAATTGTTCTTACGTAAAATAAAAGTCAAAAGACAAAAGAGCAAGCTTATGGAATTCTGAGTGAAAAATTTATGAACCACCAATAGTATACTGAGCCAAATAACAATAATAAGAAAGCTCAAAAATGTGATAATTACAATCCATGAAGCATTCTTGAAATGATTTTTAAAAGCACACATAAAAGTTGCATAAAAATAAACTTCAGTTAAGTATGTGGTGGTACAAAATTAGAAGCACAAGAGGGGAAAGCAGAATCCATTAAAATAGAAATATCTAAAAATGTAAATATATCTGATTGAAAATTGATGACAAATTCTTAAATATGCTAAAAGTAGAAAATATCTTTGAAGTTTTAAATTGATGCAATGCATATATGTCATTCACATAAGAGAATCCAAGAAAAACAATAGGCAGCAGAAGGCAAGGTATGAGGTCACAAAAAAACTCATTTGTGTTCTAACCTGATAATAGCCAAATTACAAAATATTATAGAAAGTAAGATTCTGTTTATATCAGTAACCAAAAATACGTAGTATCTCGAATCATCCACGTGAACTGTATTATATGTCTGCAAAGCTCTAATAACATTTTTAAAGACCAGAAGAAAATGGACATGTATACCAAGTTAATGAAGGTACCCTTAAACAATGTAAACACATTAATTGTCTTTGTTTATAAATAAATGAGCTCCAATTAAAATCACAGCAAATTTTAAGGGAAATTTTTAAAAAACTATTTCTAGTTTTTATGAGGAGCTGAGTCAATTTGAAAAATAGAAGATCTTCCTTTTTTTCATATATTAAGACATATTACAAAGCCAAAATAAGTAAACTGTTGTAATGGTGCAGAAAGTTTAGAAACTAGTCCATATAAATTGGCTTAGTATATAATAAAGATGGACTCACAAGTCAATAACACATAAACAATGTATGATGAACTTCTGGCTAGGATGCTGCATTGAACACAAGCCTCTAAGTTCACTACCTCCTAAAATCCAGCTGAAATATTAGCACAGAAAATTGCTTTAAACTAACCATATTCAAAGGAGGGGAGAGCAAAACAGAAGGTAACAGTGACAAAATTTTGTAAGTTGGAAAGCAGATGAAAAAAGTGATACATAATCTAACTCTAGATGAATAAATTCTAAAATAGTAGTAGAGAAATCCAAAAATTAAAATTAGCTAAAAATAAAGAGGAGGGGTTAAATTTCATACTGCCATTTAATATGTCCCACTCTGAACTGCAAGAAGCCTGCTACATCCATTCTCTGGAAAAAGAACAAAGATTTATTTCCTGCACATGGCTAAAGAGATGGTTTTTGAACCGATGGACAACAGAAACAATTTGGAAGGGGAATAGTATAAAAAACAGAGGATTAAGTCAGCGGTGATTTGTACATGTTCACAACTGGCTCTGCGAAAAACATAAATTTGTTACTGATATGATGGATGTATAGTACATAGTTTAAAATCATAATAAGTGAGGATGTGGAGCAGCAGGAACTCTCATTCATTGCCAGTGAGGATGAAGAATGGAATAACCACTTTGGAAGACAGTTTGGCAACTTCTTACAAAACAAAACATACCACCCGGCAATTGTGCCCCCTGGTGTTTACCCAAAAGAGTCGAAAACTTATATTGACCAAAAACAACCTTCATAAGGATGTTTGTAAAAGTTTGATTCATAATTGCCAAAATTTGGAAGCAACCAAGATGTCCTTCAGCAGCTGAATGCATAAACAAACAGTGGTACATCCAGACAATGGAATATTACTTACCAGTAAAAAGAAATGAGCTATCAAGCCATGAAAAGACATGGAGGAAACTTCAATGCACATTACTAAGTGAAAGAAGCCCATCTGAAAAGGCTACATACTGTATTATTATGAATATATGACATCCTGGACAAGGGAAAACTGTTGACACAGTAAAACTATCAGTGGTTGTCTGGGAGGAAGGAGTGGGGAAATAAATAGGCAGATCACAGAGGATTTGTAGGGCAATGAAAATACTCTGTGGGATATTATAATGATCAATATGTCATTATGAATTTGTGCAAACCCATAAAATGCAAAACCTTGAGAGTGAAACCTAAGGTAAGTGATGGACTTTGGGTGATTATGATGTGTCAGTTTAGGTTCATCCTTGGGAAGAAATGTACCATTTGGGTGAGTAATGTGGTAATGGGGGAGGCTCTGCATTTGTGAGAGTAGGTGGTATAAGGGGAATCTCTGTACCTTCCTCTCAATTTTTCGTGAACCTAAAATTGGTCTTTAAACATGATTTTTTTAAGTCACAATCAAATATATAAATAACAATACATTTACTATATATACTATAAATTCCATAAAGCTAATTGATTCTGACAGAAGTCTTTCTTTTTTTGCCAAACTCATTTATCTACAGTCAATTTATGGTAGCAATTGATGGATAAGAATAGTTCCAACATGAATATTGGTTATTTTCGTTTACTTAAGGAATAAGACAAAGTAAAATTATGAAGATAACCAAAAGTACTTCATTCGTCAATGACATAAGTGACTTTTTGCTGAATTAGGTAATAGTTTTCAAGTACTCCAAGAATTTTTATTCACTTTCTGTACTATTTACAGTGTAACAGCTCCAAATCTAAATTTCCAGTTTATTTTTTTTAATTTTTTTTTCATTTTATTTATTTTTGAAAGACAGAGAGAGACAGAGCACAAGTGGGGGAGAGGCAGAGAGAGAGGGAGACACAGAATCCGAAGCAGGTTCCAGGCTCTGAGCTGTCAGCACAGAGCCTGACACAGGGCTCGAACTCACAAACTGTGAGATCATGACCTGTGCCAAAGTCAGACGCTTAACTGACTGAGCCCCCCTAATGGCCCCTAAATTTAGGTGCCCCTAAATTTCCAGTTTGATGTGGCTTATTAACATTTTCTGCTTCACTTTATTAAGTCTGTACAAAAAAAAAAAAAACAATAAAGCAAGCCGTAATTTATAGAGTTTGCCAATTTCTGTGGTGTAAATACTCTTTCCATGGCTGATTTAAAGCTACCCACATGACAATACTGAACATGGGATGGGAAAAGATACACAGGAACACATTATGTAGTTGTAGACACAACAGTAACAATGTTAAGAGCATAAAGAATAGAAAAATCTATAAATAAATAATAAAATAGGTAAAATAATTAAGAAGTAGGGAGGCGTTTTGTTTTTATTTTTTAATTATTTTTTAAATATAATTTATTGTCAAGTTAGCTAACATACAATGTACACAGTGTGCTCTTGGCTTTGGGAGTAGATTCCCATGATTCATCGCTTAAATACAACACCCGGTCCTGATCCCAACAAGTGCCCTCATCAATGCCCATCACCCATTTTCCCTTCTCCCCAATCCCCCATCATCTTCAGTTTGTTCTCTGTATTTAAGAGTCTCTTATGGTTTGCCTTCCTCTCTGTTTGAAACTATTTTTTCCCCTTCCCTTCCCCCATGGTCTTCTGTCAAGTTTCTCAAATTCCATATATGAGTGAAAACATATGATATCTGTCTTTTTCTGACTGACTTATTTCACTTAATGTAATACCCTCCAATTCCATCCACATTGTTGCAAATGGCAAGATTTCATTCTTTCTCATTGCCAAGTAATATTCCATTGTATATATAAACCACATCTTCTTTATCCATTTATCAGTTGATAGTAATTTGGACTCTTTCCATAATTAGGCTATTGTTTATAGCGCTGCTACAAACATTGGGGTATATGTGCCCCAATGAATCAGCACTTCTGTATCCTTTGGATAAATTCCTAGTAGTGCTATTGCTGGGTTGTAGGGTAATTCTATTTTTAATTTTTTGATGAACCTCCACACTGTTCAGGCAGTGGGGGGTTTTACCTTTTATTACTGTTGTTTTTTTATATAATTTAATTGTATGCTTATGTAACTTAATTCTTAAAAATGGCAGTGTTGAACACTGGCTTGCAAAATTCCTAAACTTGTAATATTTGGTTTTCATGTGCCAGTATCAGCCAACTCCAGCACATCAATGAATTCAATGAACAATCATTACTAGATGCAAAATCCCCTAGAAATTTTTGCCCATTTGGCTCACATAGTACAGACAACTAGACTTTCACTGCTTAGACTGGGTTAGAGAATTCTTCTTTGCAAAATATGACTAGTCTTAGGAGAAAGACCTAAAACTACTCAATCAGAGGCTCTCCTACTAAACAGCCTATCTAGATCATTCCATGTGAAGCTTACAGCTGAAAGGTGTCTTTCACAGACTAGAGCTTAGTTCTCTTAAATATAAGCAGACAACAGGAATGAGCAAAGCCTGAGAAGAGTATCTCACATGAAAGAACAATCAAAGAAGAGGAAAGAAAGAGGGAGGAAATAACTCCATAGAATTAAGAAAATATTCAAAAAACTCCCTACACTATTATTAGTAGTCTCAAAATAAGAGAAGACATAACAACTATGAAAGAAGAATAAGACATTGTATAATATACAGCATGGTGATTATAGTTAATAATACAGATTATATATTTGAAAGTTGCTGAGAGAATTGATCTTAAAAGTTCCCATCAAAAGAAAAAAATTGTGTAGTGATGGATGTTAACTAGACTTTTTGTGGTGACCTGAAACTAATATATATCAATTACATCTCACTATAAAGAAAGAAAAGGATATTACAAGAAAGGAATATTCAGACAAGAAAAATAAGCTCCTGGAAATTCATCTGACAGAAATTCAACAAAAGCTGGAGGGAATTTACTAGAAAGAATAAAATAGAACAAGATGGCCAAGAAAGATAAAAGGTGATGGACATTTTTATGGCCTTCATGGTGGTAACAGTTTCATGGATCTCCAAACTCAGCAAGTTAAATGCATTAAATATATAGTCTTTACATGTCAATTATACCTCTAAAAAGTGTTTAAGTGAAAAAAGCCTTAAAAGTTAGAAGATCAGTCCAGGAAGTTCAACATTCAAATAAGGTAAGCTCTAGAAAAAGTTATTAGAGAAAAGAGAAAATATAAAATAAATTTATAAAATTTTCCTGGAAATGAAATACAGTATATTTTAAATATAAAGAATCATAAATGTTCCCAGCACAATATATGGAAATTTACATACACCATTGAAGGTATTTATTAAATTTTAAAACAATAGAGGAAATAGAAATGCCAGTTTTCAGGATGAAAACTAAAATGTATTATTTAAAAGAATCAGTTATCACACTAGCTACCGGCCTAAAAGAAACACTTGAAGTTGTAAGACAATAGAAAAGCAGCTTTAAAAATCTGAAGGAATATTATATAAAACCCCAAAGTCTCTACCCAACCAAGTCTATGAAGCCAACCTATCAATCAAGTGCCATTGTCATGTGTTCAAGGTTTTAAAAAAGTTCCTGCCCATATATGTATGTATGTATGTATGTATGTATTTCTTTTCCTCAGGAAGCTAATGTGTAATTTACTGCATCAACATAAGGGAACAACTAGCAAAAAGAAAACCATACTAGAAAAAAAAATCTAGCACAGGGGAAATGCAACCAGATTCTCTAGGATTAAGAAGATTGCCCCCAGTGTTACAGATATGCTCCAGCAGAGGGGGAGCCAGATGGGAGCAGGTCAGAGGGCTCAGGAGAGATTGCTTCAGGAACATAAAACGCATAGCACACCTAAACCCTACTTTCGAAGGGTTTGAATTTGAATTAATTGGTAAGAACACAGAAAATCAAACAAATTTTAATTTTTAAAAATATGGTGTGGGAATAAATCACCCACCAAAGCTCAACTATGAGTAGTATTTACATACTCCTAAGAATATAAATAACAATTTTTAGTATTATCAAATTATAACTCCATTAGGAGAATGGAATGGGAAGGAGGGGTGGAAGTGGTGAGGTGGAATCAGTCTTTTCCTGTCCAATGGGAAATGAACAGATGATAGTTAAAACCAAACAATCAACAAGTAGCAGTGTGGTTTAGCATGACCTTTAGAGCCATGCAAGCAAATAACAAAAATTGAAGCTGAAAAAAAAATGGATTTTCCCATGTAATACATATGTAAACACAATTGTAATTAAAATCTTAATAATTCTTGGAAGATGGTGGGAGACAAGGTTGACAAAATGACACAAAGCTGGAAAATAATGCTTAGAATCATAAAAAATATTTTGAAATAAAGGTAATTAAATATACTTGCACACCAGATAGTAAAGCATATGTTCTCAATTTTCAGTAACTTATACATCTATAACGTTGTCCTGAAATTTTTTCGAACAGTGACACTGAATAAAAAGATCAGAAGTAGGGGTGCCTATGCGGCTCAGCTGGTTGAGTGTAAGACTTCAGCTCTGGTCATGATCTTATGGTTCCTGGGTTTGAGCCCCACATTGGGCTCTCCACTGTCAAAGCAAAGCCTACTTGGGATTCTCTGTCTCCCTCTCTCTGTCCCTCCCCTGCTTGCGTGTGTGTGTTCTCTCTCTCTCTCTTTTTTTCTCTCTCAAAAATAAAAAAAATAAACATTAAAAAAAAGTTCAAAAGTAGATCTCACACCATAACAGCCTATAATATGGAAAGAAGATATTTTGTATTAGTGGTGAAATGTACAATCATACAATAAATGTTTCTGGGATAGCTACTTGAAAGGGGAAAAATAAATGCAATATATAACTTACATAACATACCAACAAAACTAATTGCAAAAACAAAATCATAAAATATTAAAAATAAAATATAATTCAATATCTATTCATCAGTTGGAAAAGATTTTGTGGGTATAGGATAGAGGAAAGAAACCAGGAAAGACGAATAGTTTTAACTAAATAAAAAAATAAAAGATTATATACCTAAAAATGTCGAGTACAATAATACATTTTCTTCTGTAAACTGCTGAAATTTTACAATGCTCCAAAAATACTAGTGAGTACTTTATTAAAATATATGTAATGTGAAAGGTGATAGTACTTAGATCATAACAATTTCCCCAGTATTTGTTTGATAAAAGTTATTTCACTCCTATCATAATGGCCTAAGGATCTACAATATATAAATTCAGGATTTTGTTCAGATCGGTTACAACTCCATCTTAGATTAGTTCAGCAATGGCTGTATCTATTACATTTATACAGTCACTAAATTTGCATCGAGACAGTATGTCTCCTACCTCTAGTTGTTATTTTGAATATGAAAGCACAGTTTGCTCGCAACTATCTAAAATCTCCTTTTGTTTGTATGTGGTAAAATATACATGACATAAAATAAACCATCTCACCCATTGATGAGTGTACAATTCAGTGGCACTAATTACACCCACAGTGTTGTACAACTGTTACCGGCATGCACACCCAAAACTCTTTCACCATTCCAAATAGAAACCATTAAACAATAATTCCTCACTTTCTCTTCTCCCAGCCCCTGGGAACGTCTAATCTTTCTACCTCAATAAGTTTTCATATTCTAGGTGCTTCAACTAAGTGGAATCATGCAATATTTGTCCTTTTGTCTGTGGCTTATTTCACATAGCATAATGTCTTCAAGGTTCATTCATGTTGTGGCATATATGAGAATTTCATTCTTTATTAAAGCTGGGTAATACTCCTTTGTATGAAGATGCCATGTTTCATTTATCCCATTTAACAGCTCATAGACACTTGGGTTGTTTCCTCTTAGGCACTAAATCTTAAAATAGCCTCTGAATTATTTTAGTTCCAAAGTTATATTAATTCTACATGTTTGAAATGTTTAATATTTTATACCCTGCTGCTATAGTGAGCATAATAGTACTGATTTTATCCTCCTGAGTTTATTAAAAGTATAAATATTTTTATTAACCTCTACTTGCCAAAGAAAAAAAAAGCATCAGTTAAAGACTTTTCCTGAATACAAATGTTATATTCAGGAAATTTTTTATGTGGAGATGCAAATTCCAAATTTTGAAGCAACAAAAGCCGCTTTGCATAATATTACTATATTATTTGGAATGTGAATTTCAAAATGAAGGATAACAAAATCTAGTTAAAAGTAAGTATTCTTACAGAAGCAATATTTTGTGAACATATACACTGATAATGAGCTAAATCATTCTCTTATTATGGTGAAGATAAACAACCACCAAAAAAAAAAAAAATTTCAAAAATGCCAAGCTAAAATTGTGTTTGCTTCACATCAGAAAGAATCTGTATATAAGCTGCAGTTGAAGTCTTGATTTTGTTCCTCTTAAGAGATTTTTGCCATCTCAGTGCTAAATACATGAAAAGACTAAAACAGATTGAAAGTAATGGAATTATCATTCAAATTAATGATGTAATTTAAGTTAACATAATCCTTAGTACATGTGGAGATTTTTCCCTAAAAATGTGGGATGGGGGTAGAGGGGAACATAAAGAGAATTAAATCTTGCTGCTTGAGTTAAGTAATATTTTTTTTCTAAATGCCTTTAGGAAAAGTGACTTCTGATCTTACTGAAGAGATTCCTTTTTTATTTCTTATTTTTATCTTCTTAAAAATGAAGGTCATTTAATCTTTAGTTTATTAGCAGTTTATTTACACGAGTTGATTGATGCAAATGTTTAACAAGTACTTTATCAAATGGTACAAAATTATACTCTCACTTTGCCTCCAACAACTCACCCAGTTTCTCGATCCTTCAAATTACTTCACAAATGTCAGCTCTTGCCTATCTTATGGCTTCCTATCGAGTTCCAGGGGTCAGTCTACTCTTGCAGCCATTCTCTCAGCACCAACCCAGACTGTCTTACCCATTGACCTAATATCATGCTCACCTTGAAGATCCCCAAGTGGAAAATGGTTAAAAGATTATAGTAAATTCAAATTATAAAGTATAATGGAGTTATTTTTTTTAAAGCAACAGCTATGTGTATTGACATTTTTCTTTGTGTTCCTACATGAGTTTGGAAATTCTTCTTTACTCTTATTAGATTTATACACTTGAACATGATTAGTCTTATCTTGTATCTCATTTTTTTTTTAGGTCTCAGCAAGACACTTTCAATCTTATGATGAAAATCTCTTTATTTGGAACAGGAGAAGTTTCATCTCTAGTAATTTTTTTTAATGTTTGTTTATTTATTTATTTGTTTGTTTATTTATTTATTTATTTATTTTTGAGAGAGAGAGAGAGAGAGAGAGAGAGAGAGACAGAGCACAGCAGGGGAGGAGCAGAAAGAAAGAGGGAGACAGAGAATCCAAAGCAGCCTCCAGGCTCTGAGCTGTCAGTGAAGAGCCCAACTGGGGGCTTGAACTCACCAACTGTGAGATCATGACCTGAGCCGAAGTCGGAAGCTTAAACTACTGAGCCACCCAGGCACCCCACATCTCTAGTACTTCTTATTATTTCTCTTTTGTGTGATGTATTTTCTTTATCTGGGATATTGATTTTGTGATATTGCATCCCATAAATGTTTCTTTTTTGTATTATTACTATAACTCTGCTGCTTGAATTAAGTTTACTTGTCTTATCTGTTTCCATGAGTTTGAGATAGTTTTTTATTTATTTTATTTTTTTAATGTTTATTTAGTTTTAAGAGAGTGCATGCGCGTGCACAAGCAGGAGAGGAGCAGAGAGAGAGACAGAGAGACAGACAGAATCTGAAGTAGGCTTCAGGCTCGAGCTGTCAGCACAGAGCCTGACGCGGGGCTCAAACTCACAAACGGTAAGATCATGACTTGACCTGAAGTCGGACGCTTAACCAACTGAGCCACCCAGGTACCCTGAGACAGTTTTTTAAATTCATTTTCTAGTTTGCCATCCTGTTCTTCAACGTCTTCTGCTTATTAACCTACTTTTTAAGTTTTATGATCACACGTTTCATCTAAGGAAATCTTTCGAAACCTCAAGATTGGGTTTTGTTTCGTTGTATATTCTTTTCTGCCCTTTGGCATGTATGCCTTCCATATGTAATCTCAATATAATATTTAATATGGATTCCCCCCAAAATGTTACCAGTTGTTTACAGACACATTTGTTTTCATTTTTTATATTAATTGTCTTCTTATTGTGATTATTCTCTGATGGTAGTGATTTTCCTCAGTTTCTTCATCCTTACAAAAGGTAATGTCTTTTTTCCACAATTTGGAGTTAAACTATTCTCTCAGAAGGCTTTACATGCCCCTGTTTAAAGCATGCAGGCTCAGATGAAAGGAAGAGAGAAAAATAGTTCTATCTTTGCCCTGTTTTGTGTGCCAAAAGGAGACTGAGAGGAAACCCTAAATGAGGGTCATGTTGGAGTGATCTCAGGAATCTGTGTGTCCCAAGAGAATGGATAGTGTTAACATTTGTTTCCCTCTGATTTCCTACATCCTGCTCTTGCTACCCATCATGCTATTTCGAAATCCAATTTTAATGCCACTATACTATATTTCCCTGTACACATAAAATACGAACATCCATGTACATATATATATATGTAAACTTAATTACCCATACTATCTCCCTATACTAAGCCATTCGTTCCTTCTTCAGAGAAGGCCACTGCCATCACTTTATTTTGGATTATTCTACATTTGTTTCTGTATATTCTTTTCCTAATGGTTTCACATTCCATTTATGCGCTGTGGACTTTCAAATTTTATCTTCATTCCTAACTTCTAAAATCCTATGCTTTTATATGCAAACGTAAGACTATACTAGAAAAGAGCCTTATACAGGGTTGATACTCAATAAATATTTATTCAGTGGACTAGATATGCAGTATGATGGACTATATACACAGTACAATATATAATATGTATGTACATACATACATTTATACACATGCTACACACACACACATAGCACATACACCTACACAATAGTTTTGTTCTCCGAAATATGTGTATATTAATATAAATTATATAAATAATATCCTACTGTATGGAATTTTTCTCAAATGCATTTTCTGTTTAGCAATGTTTTGAAAATCTTTCTGAGTTAGTATACATTGATCTTATCTTCCTTGTTATTCTGAACTATGCATAGTATTCCATTTTGTGAATAGTTCCTACTGCTGGACACTTCATGGCTTTTATATTTTGCTATTACAACCGATTTTGCAGTAGCTGTCATATTGTGTATACCCTCTTGTGCACACACGTTCTTGTGCGTATATTTCTGAGATACTGAACAGTGAAATCACTGGAAGAAAAAGCGTTTGATTTTCTATTAAAAATTTCCGTGTCTTTACAATATAAGCTTGTAATTTTAAGATTGTTGCAATGCACACCTGGAATTCTGAGGGCATAAAGCCTCAAGCCTTGTGCACCTGCAGCATGTAAATTTATGAAGAGATTTTACAAAATATATTACCAAAATTTCCTTGAAATTGAGAAGGCTGTTCTTTTATAACTAATAAAAATTTGTAAGGAAAGTGAAATAGAAGAAGTAGACCAAAGCCATCAATAAGTTGATATGTTATATATTTTACTGAATAACATTATTTTCTACAGTTATGTATGCTGAAATGTCAGCATGGACAAGAGATGGACAATAAGAGCATTAAATGATGAGAGGAAAAAGCAAAAATAAGATGGTTCATCCTTTGCTTTAAAAATTCACAGCAGTTATTAGACTGGAAATCATAAACTTTCTTATAATTTATGATCTGAAGTGAAAAGACAGGAAACGAGATAATGGCACAGTTTTTTTCAAAATCCTAAAGTCATGGATATGCTGCACATTTTCATCTGGCGACTTATATATAGATTAATAACAGACCAGGTATTTTTGAGTTATTGCTTTAAGTTAATAATGTAACTACTTTTACATATGCTACATTGCTAACAATTAAAAGTATATTTAGTAAATTTGACTTATTAAAGTAAGAACATAACCCATTAATTTGAAAGCTTTTTAGCATGAATGACTTAATAAGAATATAATGTTTAATGCTCCCAAATCGGTTATCCCACATCACTTTCTATTTCTGAGTGTGGTAAAAGTGAGCTATGAATGCAGAGACAATGATGATCAGAAAGTGATGGATTAGGAAAGGCCTAGAACAGACAGACCTTCGGGGGCAGTGGGTCAGATGGAGTAAGGGCACCGGACTCAGGTGTGAAGGCTGGACATGGGGTCAGTGGACAAGAGAGGGTTAAAAAATTTAAAATCTCACAGACAGATCCTTAACTTAGCATCAGCAAATATAGAACGGCAAGAAAAGTAATAAGCTTGCATTATAATGTGTTAGTTTCAGAATGAGGGAAATAATTCAGGCAAAGCTATTAAGCAAGAGTGCATATGGTGATCTGTGTTAGCCCTAATTCAAATTAGAGTGTCCATGTCACCTTCTGAAGGCACTTTGCCTTCTCGCTAAACCTCATTTGTTAAGGGAGGAGAGGAGCAATCTGATCTCCAAGATGGTCTAGTCTCGCATTCCACAACTCCGTGCTTCCAATCATCAAAAGGAGGCTGAAGCTTGGCCAACTTTTCTGCAGCCTGATTGCATTTGACATCCTTTTGCTTGCCAGGAACACATGCCTATGTGTGACTGGCTCGGGATCTATAAATTAAAGTAAATTAGAGCAACTGCTAGCTATGGGAAGGGAAAAGAAGATCAAATCTCTCCTTTCACCACTGTTCCAGGTAACTGAGAATGCTGTTGGTATGGCTGATCTTATTCTATGCTTCAGGTTTATGTCCTTCCCAAGTCTTCATTAAAGATGTAATCTCAATGAAAGAGGTGTGATAAACCTTAAATGTTTAAAAGCCACTAGAATTTGGTCTTCACTCTCAAATGTGACCATAGCTGATTGCTTGCTAAATTCCATTTTTTATCTTTATAATATATCTGGTTTTCAGTATGCCAGGGAAAATGAACTTTTCCACTTCTCTTGCAAACATTCTTTATGTCTTTCTAATATATTTTCGTTGCAAAATTGATAGTACCTTCAAAAGATATAGAGCCCTATGTTCTTCCTATCCCATGAGAGTTCAGTGCATCTCCCTGAACTCTGGACTCTTACCTTTAGATTTGTTGTTGTTGTTGTTGTTGTTGCTATTGCTGTTGGTAATAATTTCCAAGTAACTGAGTCTGTCAGGTAGAACTAGTTAATTGACTTCATGAATTAAATGTTGAAAATGTATATTTAAGGGGCGCCTGGGTGGCGCAGTCGGTTAAGCGTCCAACTTCAGCCAGGTCACGATCTCGCGGTCCGGGAGTTCGAGCCCCACTTCAGGCTCTGGGCTGATGGCTCAGAGCCTGGAGCCTGTTTCCGATTCTGTGTCTCCCTCTCTCTCTGCCCCTCCCCCATTCATGCTCTGTCTCTCTCTGTCCCAAAAATAAATAAACGTTGAAAAAAAATTTTTTTAAAAAGAAAATGTATATTTAAAAACATAGTAATCACTAAAGGCATCACAAATTACTGATTTTTAAAAAGAAAATATATTTCATAATTTAAAGTGTCACTGCTCCTAATGATGTCTGGGAAGAGTTAATATAACATATACATTTCTTAATGGACTGAAAAAACACATAAACTAGGAGTCTGGAGCCATTAAGCTTCATAACTTTGGTAAAGACAAAAATTAAAAATAAGAGACTTAATTCTCCTTTTTGAAAATAAAGGAAGAGTCTTCTTTGTTCTTTGTCTTAGAGCATTTACTTTAGAAAACTTGTCAGTATTTTTTCTCTTTGACATGTATATAAATCATCTGTATACTAGATAGACCTTTTGTCAGCTGTAGGACTCAGGAATGTCTCTTTCATGGACCTGAGAGCCATCTCTTTGAAATATAAACATCTAGAGGGATAGTGCCCCTGTCTCCTGTCTCCCAGCTTCTGTGGGAAGTATTAACCTAACTTCAGTAGGCTCCTCTGTTCCAAGTTGTAAAACTACCTCCTGTCATTAAGAGTTTGAGTTTGTCTATTCATTTTTTCCCTTGGATAAAGTCAGTTAATTAATACATATGGTCACTCCAATTACCAAGTAGTTAGGGTAAATTATGTGTGCTCAGCGGTACTCTCAAGCTCTCTTACTTGAGCTATTGTTTACCTTGAGAGCATTTCTGTAATGGGTTCTATCTGCTTGGCTATTTAAGGAAGTAAGATTTCTTTTTGTCTTTGAAATCTCTTTCTTAGTGGATTGCCTGTCGTGTGCACCACATTCTGGTTTAATGCTTATTCAATAATAAAACTGTTTTCTGTCTCTATTCCCCTTATAGAGAGGTTTCCTCCAGTGGGGGAAGATTTTGTATTTTTTATTCTATTTCCCTGACACCTTCACCATAATAAAACCATTTCTGCCATAATTTTTTCAAATAGGATCTCCTTTTTGCCCTCCAAACAGCCTCAACCCTTATGCACTTTACACCCCACTTAAGTGAAGTCCCTTCACTTTAGATCATAAAAGACACACTCCCTCCACAGTCTCTTGCACCATCTTTGTTCACACTGGATCCTGTGTGCTTTACTCTTAGTAGCCAGCACCTGAGACTCTTTGTAAGTAGGTTCAGGTTACCAGAACTGCTTGACCTACAACCCAGGAGAGCTAAACCTGGGAATGGACAATCCCCCAGAAGGAGCTATGGATGAATGGCTGGTCAGGGTAAAAGACACAAATACTCCAGCTTCCTGGCCTCCAATCAGAAAAATTTTGAGATGTGATGCACTCTATTTCTGGTGTTCCCTCACTCAATCAAGTTGAGGGGATTTTGCTCAAAGTGGCAGCCTCGGTTGGGCTCCTCTACTTGGCATTCCCAGTACCCCTTCCCTACTTCTCTGTCAGTATCTTCTGTGAATATTCTTAATAATTTACACAATTCCTTACTTTAGTGTCTGGAGAAATTAATCTAAGAAATGCTCTCCACTTTCACTTCCAGTTTCTGCACCAGGACAGACTTCCTCCCACACCTCCTGGTGCTCTCACCCACCCCTCCCGGATGATGGATGACCTTTCCAGTGGGAAAGCAGATGTGGAGTCACCACCCTAGGGCTTAGTTCCCATTTCAGCTTTATCCTCAAAAAGAGCTTCTTTCTTCTTGAGATTGTTAAAGGAAGTTAAGCTAGGTGGTTAGTGAGCCCCAACTCTGGATGAAAATTGTCAGTGGAGAATCCTAAAACAGCCAAAGGACTTCAGTGGAAAGACTGGTGAGATTCACATAAAGTCTATTAGGTTTAGTTAACAATACTGTACTATGGCTAATTTTCTGGTTCTGAGAAGAACTATGGTTATGTAGGATGATGACAAGAGAAGATGGGATGTGAGGGATAAAGGAAACCATCTGCACTAAAATTAATTCATAATCAAAAGTTTAAAAAACATATTTGAAACCTAGAAAGAGTCAGTAGGAAAAAAATGTTTATAGCTATTTCATAGCTTTTCAACAACTGTGGGGCACTGGGTTTTCAGAAAAACATATTCCTGCTAGGCCTTTCAGTTATGCAAATGTAAGACAGGGATTAGCATCAGAAAAGATGTCTGAATGCTGTCTGGAAGAAGCACAATTGCTCTGGGCAATAATGTAAATGGTTGTGGATGTTTTATGCAGAGTTGCAACTCTACAGACTATTTTCCCTTTAGAGAAGTGCTTCTTTTTCAACTACAGGTAAAGCTGCACTGTACAGGGAATTGAGGTTCAGTGAACTAGGGGGCTACGTGTGCACCTGCCATGCTCGTGCATGTGTGTGAATGTCTTCCACATTCATGCATGTATCCACTTACGTGGCCTGGTTTAACTGGCTCCTCGCAGAAAAATGTAAGAGAGTTGAGAAGACTGAAAAGATGTACAAGTTCATCTGCTCTTTCCTGGCAAAAGGATTAAAGCAAAAGAGCTGGACCTGGCAGAATAGAAGCAAACCAGCAATGTCCTACTGTGGAATGGATAACGAATGCAGATTTCGAGAACGGTATTGAGGCGGCACTATTTTGTTCTGATCTGTCCATCTTGTTGCCCTGTATTCACAGAAACAAAACATGCTCAAAGTCACCGTCTCTGCTTGAGGTAAACTATCTTAGATGACATGGAAGCAAGTTGGCATTTGGGGTCAAAGCTCTATGACGAGGAAGCGAAGAATATTGTAGGTGCCACAAAAGTACCATCATGCATTTTGGAAATTAAAGAAATTGAATAGCAGACATCTATTATTTTTTATGTTATCGTAGCTATGTCTGTCTTTGAATTCTTCATTGAAGTCTCGGGAAAGATCACAGCCTGATTACAGCTGTCTTGTGGTAATTGAAGTTGCCTGGAGTAGAGATAAGGGCTAATGCAACCATCCTCTCAGGACAGAATATTGCTCTTGGTGGTGGCTTAAGAGAGGTCAATACATTCAAACACAGGAAGGTGACCAGCAGCAGAAGAACCAGTGCTCGCCAGCATGTGGAGATGAGCAGATGGACACCACACGGTAACAGAGGTCACAGCAATTACACAGGCTGACACCTGAACATCTTTGAAACAAAACCTCCCAAAGATAAGGGGTATAAAGAAGCCTGAAGCACTCTGTGTTAAAGGCTCTTTAATCCATACTTTTGCATAAACTGGTGAACTCTAAAGACAGTGAATTATACATGAATATTATGGCCTTTTATTCAGGTTTCCTCTTATCTCTTCTGTGAATTTGGTATCACACTGGGCAACTTTGGTGCTCCTATTGATGACAACCACTGTTAAGCCACGGTCAGTGTTATTCTGACGCTTTTTAAAATAGTAAGGGAGACATTATGCAGGACTGTTGAAATAAAGGAAGGAAGATAAGGCACAAGTCTAAATAACGGAAAGGCAGCCAGGGATTTCTAGCCAACAAGCAGAATGAGGGAGTCAGTGGATAGAAGATTACTCAAAAGAGTCATCAGGGGCAAGGGGATTCTAGCCAAACTGATTTAACAGAATTCTTGCTAAAATGCAGGCCAGGATGATCTGATATCAAGGATGGGGGAATTCTCACTAAACTGATTCTTAGCAAGATTCTCGCTACAACTTAGTTATGCAGGTCTGGCAAAGACAGTGGCCAAAGTGAAGGCCTAGTCAAGAAGAGGGCTCAGAAAAAGACTAACAAAAGCTAGGTCCAGGTGAGAGTCGTTGTCACCACCGAGCACAGTCCTGTAAAGGTTGTTTGCTTGTCTAAGCCAAAGATGAGTTACCCGCTATAAAATAGAGGCAATTTTATCTACCTTACAGGATTATTCCTAGGATGAATTAAGATAATAAGGCATAACTTAATAAGTGCACAAATATTCTCACTCTTCCCCTTTCACTGGAGTCCAAAACTGAGTAAATGCAGTACTATTCCTAAGCAATCATCCTTTGCCTTATTTGGCTTTTTCTCAATCTCCCCACTTTTAATTAGCATTCCACTGTAAACCTAATTCAACAAGGGTCTGTTGTAAACCTGCTATGTGTCTAATGCTAATTTAAAATGCTTATCAATTTAGGGGTCCTGGGTGGCTCAGTTGGGTAAGCATATGATTCTTCATTTCGGCTCAGGTCATGATCTCACGTTTCCTGAGATGAAGCCCTGCCTCAGGCCCAATGCTGATCACACGGAGCCTTTTTGGGTATCTCTCGCTCCTCTCTCTCTCTGCCCCACCCCAGACTCAAGCCTCACTCTCTCTCGAAACAAATAAACATTTACCCCCCCCCCCAAAAAAACGTGTATCAGTTTAACATTTTAGATTCAGCTCTTTACAAGGAACATCAAATGTTCCAAATTTGACATCAGGATACATGATCTCAGAGAAAGGATTTTTTAAAAAGTCAAAGCCAAAATGTCCTAAATGATGTTTAAAAGCTAATAAAAAAAACTCTGAAAGAAAATATTTGTATAAATGTGACCAAGGATTCATACTACTTTAGTAAAATGAAGAGCTAATTGTGTGAAACTATTTGGATAAGCTCCCAAGATTCCACTCAAATCTTATTCTGCCATTTCTTTCTCTTTATCATCTTCCAACAACGTAAATGGGATATTAACAGACATGATGCAACAATTTAAATGTGTTTGCGCAGGTTGCCTTACTCCCCTGCTTTCCTGTGATTGCCATACAAAGGTCACACCCAGGCCCTGAGGCTTGAGTCCTAGGGGTCCCAGAAAGAATGAAGACACGTGGAGCAGATTTGAATCTGACCAGCTTTCCTCAGACCAAAATAGCCCAGCTGAGTCCAGCAGAGTGACAGCTGGTCCATGATCCGTAAATGAGGAAAATAAATATTTGCTATTTTGAGCATCTGAAATTTTGAAGTTTGTTTGCTATACGGCTTTACTGCATCAAGACTGAGTAACACATGCTAAGGGCCTCAAAGTGTAAAATTCAAGAAGCATAAACCTGTCTCTTCAGAAGCACTCTCTCAAGTGTCAGTTCCTAATTTTCACTGTTGCAACAATATGGGTGAAGAGGAGGAGGCAACCTCTAGAGACTGGAACTCCTGGGGGGAGGGGAAAAAGACTTTATTTCCATAACCATGACCCAATAAATTTCCATTAGTAATGATATTGGTTAATATTCATTTAGGGCATTCTATTTTTCAGGAGTAACTCTCAGCTGTTGGCCTATTATTAAAGAGAATAGATTTGAAAACAATGTGCTCTGAGATCAAATTTCAGTTTTGCCTGATTAACTGTATAATCTTAACGAGGTAGATAACTTCTCTGTGCATCAGCTTTCTCACCTGTAATTTGGGTGAGAGATTATAGTTCTTATGGGATTGTTGTGAAGATTACAGGGGTTAATATACACAAGGTACGTAGAACACTGGCACCTAATGTTTATTATTATTATTATTATTATTATTATTATAGGTATAAATTTGTTTAATCCTTGAAACAATCCATGGAGGTGGTTGTTAGTATTCTCATTGTATAAACCTGCATGAACAGAAAAATAGCATAATGCATAACAAATAAAAGCAAGGGTTTTAGCATTAAGCTTTCACTTCCTTGATTGTGACCTTTTGCAAAACACTTAAACTCTCTATGCTTCAAGTTTTTTCATCATTAAAATGGATATAACAATAACATCTCTTTTTAGAGAAAGTAGGTGTTTATGTATTGAAAGATAGCTAGGGGGAAGCATGGAAAAGTCCTTAAAGAAGACCCAAGAGGTTCCAAAGCCCACACATATGTACACATCTCTAAATAAACATGCCAATAGAAAAATAGGTAAATGTATGGCTGATTGACAAAACAAGAAAATCATTTGGCCAGTAAACCTTTAACAAAATTGAAGCTCAGTGTTTAAAAATGTAATTTAAAATGAGATGCCATTTGGCGATTATCCAATTGGAATAGGCTTTAAAAGTGATTCTCTTGGGGTGCGTAGCTGGCTCAGTAGGTAGAGTATGCAACTCCTGATCTCAGGGTCACAAGTTCAAGCTCCATGTTCAGCATGGAGCCTAGTGCTCCAGATAAGTTGTGGTAGAAATATCTTTTATATTGTTGCAGGAGACAGGGAGTTTGGGTTAGGGGGAGTGTAATTGAGACAACCTCACTGTAGGGAAAGTTTGTAATATATATCAATGCCTTAGATCATAAGATCCCACAAGTCTATCAACATATGAGTAGATGGATAAATTTTGGTATGTCATACAAAGGAATAGCATTCAACAATAAAAAGGACTTTACTACTGAATATATATATATATATATATATATATATATATATATATATATATATATATATAAAACCCAGATGAAGCTCAAAAACATGTTGGGTGAGGAAGCCAGAGTCATACATCTTGTACGATTCAATTTATATGAAATTTGGGGCCGGCAAATAAACGCTATGGTGACAAAAATGAAAATAGTGATTTCCTCTAGCAGGTTAGGAAGGGCTGGGGAAAGGGAGGTGGGAGAGGGGGAACTGGCTGCAAAGGAAGACAAGAGGACATCCTGGGATAATGGGATAGTCTATATTTTGACATAGGTACTATTAATGTCCCCATTTTAGAGATGAGACAACTGGTGGTAGTTGGTTGCATGGGTATCTACACTGGTAAAATCTCTTTGAATTGTACACTCAACACTTTATTGCAGGTAAATTTATCTCAATTTTAAAAGAGGAGGGCAAGGATCTTAAAAAGATTCATATGGCATTCCCCAACAATTTTAATACTGGGAGAGTATCTTAAGTGTTAAAAGACATGTATACTAGATCTGAAACAGACACTTCACCAGACAAGATATACAGTTGGCAAAAAAGCATATGAAAAGATGCTCCGCCTCCTATGTCATCAGGGAATTGCAAATCAAATAAGCATAGACATGGACAGAACATGGACAACACCAAATGCTGGCAAGGATGGAGAGCAAAAAGAACTCTCATTCTTGCTAGTGGGAATGTAAATGATACAGCCACTTTGAAATGCAGTTTGGAAGTGTCTTATGAAACTAAACATACTCTACCATATGATCCAGGAAGTGTGCTCCTTGGTATTTACCCAAATAAGTCCAACACTTATGTCTACACAGAAACCTCCTCGAGGATGTCTATAGCAGCTTTATTCATAGTTGCCAAAACTTGGAAGCAACCACCAAGATATACTTCAGCAGATGGAGGGATAAATAAACTGTGGTATATCCAGGTAATAGAATATTAATACACTAAAAGGAAATGAGCTGTCAAGCCATGAAAAGACATAGAGGAACCTTAAATGTTTTGAATTGCACACTTAAGTGTATATTTAATTGCACATTTCCACATACTAGGTGAAAGAAACAAATCTGGAAAGTCTACATACTGTATCATTTCAATTATATGACATTCAAAAATAGGCAAAACTCTTAGACAATAAAAGATCAGTGGTTGCCAGTGGCTGGAGTGGAGGGATAAGTAAATAGGCAGAGCACTGAGGATTGTTCCAGCAGTGAAAATACTCTGTATGATACTATAATGATGAATGTGTGTCATTATACATTTGCCCAAGCCTACAGAATGTACAACACCACGAGTGAAAACTAATGAAAACTATGGACCTCAGATGATAATGATGTGTCAGTTGAGGGTCACCAATTATAACAAACATACCACTGCTCTGACGGCTGATAATGGGGGGAAGCCCTGCATGTGTGGTAGCAGAGGGTAAGTGGGAAATATCCATATCCTGGTTCCATTTTACTGTGAACTGAAAATTGCTCTGAAAAACAAAGTCTATTAAAATTTTTGTTTTAAATTAAAAGAAAGGTAAAAATGCCCTTTGAAATTCCAGAGTGAGATACTTGGAAATGTTTAGAATTTGAATAGTCAGACTACTTAGAGTTTATATCAACAAAGAAGCAAGTCTGAAAAGAAAAAATAGCAAAAGTTCTTTGACCAAACAGGAGAGAGAAAGACTCGTCTGTGATTTCCATAAACTGTAATCTCTATACACTCCCTTAGGCAAGTTTTGTTTGCCCTCTCCTTTGTTACTGAGAGTCGGCATTGTTTCTGTTTCCACTTCTCATTGGTTATCTTGGGTTCAAAAGACCTTCAGAGCTAGGAGGAAAGATATTGTGCCAGTAAAGATGTATGAAAATATTTATCATTGTTTATAGCAATTAAAAATTTGAAAAACCTAAACATCCACATAGTGTGTACTTTCCTTAATAAATAATGTTATAAATAATATACTACATAATAATAATAATAATAATATAAATAGTATAATAAAAAAATATTGTGGAAGCACACATGTGGAAAACAATCCCAATTTATGTCCTACTGGTAGTGTGACCTTGAACAAATCTAAGCATCAGTGTTTTCAGATGTGAAATGGGGACATTGATAGAGTCATTGCAAGGGTTGAATTAGTTAATATGTGTAAAGAAATTATCAAAGACTAAATTCTAAGTAAGCATTACTTGTTAATATTTTAGAAATTTATTTTATAAAAAAATAAATTTATTTTATGAGAAATAGCATATGAAAGAAAGGAAACATTGGTTTTTTGGGTGGAATGTTTAATAGTGATCCTTAACTTCCTCTTTATTTTTATTACTATTTTAAACTGTTCTCACAATGAATATTTATTTAGGAAACATAAAAGGTAAAATTAAAGAAGTCTTTGCACAATCATTTCTTTCACTAATAATGTGGCTTTAGATGTTCTTTCTGGAAAAAAATTAAATTTGAAAGCTATAAATAGATAATGTTAATTTTGAATAGACAGATGAAGAAAATCAGATATGTCTTGGAAAACAAGCATTTTGTTTCCAACTATATTTTAGGATACTGCATAGGACTTATTTGACTAAACTTTTTACAAACTTTTGGCCTTAACTGTTATTATGTATGTATTCATTCATTCAAATATCTGTTGAGTATCTGTTTGAAAGACAATGTGAATGTTACAAACATGAAGCAGGACAACCTGTGGTGACAATTTTTTCCTTTCTCATAATTAAGTAATAATTTCAAGTGTACCAATCAGTTTCCATAGGATCCAGTGGAAAGTATGCTTCCACATTTCTCTCAGTTTTAGTAATGCATCAATGTTAAAAGCCAATCTTATATTTAACAAATATTTAGTATATATCTACTGGGCTCAGGGAACTGTGACAGACACCAGAAATGCAATGGAATAAAACAGACATGATTCCAGCCCCCACAGAGTTTACACATACAGGGGAGAGACAACATACACCAAATTAAAAGAAAAAGCATTTTGTAATTACAAATTGGGATATCTGTTATGAAGGGAAAGAATGGCATGAGCTAACAGGATGAAAGTAATTTGGGATATTTAAGGGTGACTCAAGTGAGGTGGTGAGGAGAGCATTCCAGGAAGAAACATTAGCATGAGCAAAGGCCCCAAGAAGGAAACGGCATGATGTTCTTGAAGAACTAGAAGGAGTATAGCTGCAACATTTAAGCTGAAGACAGGAGTCAGATGAAGCGGAGAGATACTCGTCACATGGGGGCTTTATTGTCAATAAGACATGATGATGAATTTAATCCAGGGGAGAAACAAAAATGTTCAGGATGACAGTTCTATGTCTTGAGTGATTGGAAAGATGGTGATGTAATTAAATGAGATAAGAAAAGGTAAACCAGCAGGAATTTAAAGGATGAGATTACAAGTTCAACTGAGACAACCAAGTTACACAGGCAATTAGAAAAACAAGACTACATCTCCATGTGAGATCTGAGCTGGAAATATAAATGACATAGGAGATTATAATAGAACTCCAAAATCCTCCCCTAGCTCCCAGAATTACCAACTGGGATACAGACAGTGAGTCCTAGAAAGCTGAAAGTAGTCACCTTGTCATGTGAACTCAAATGACCTGCCTGCTCTGTTCACCTGATATTTTTTCACTCCCACCAGCATACCATCAAGGCCGCAGCCACACCTAAAGCACATGGGTCAGTTCTGAAATTTTTATAAAAGCATGAAGAGATGGCTTCCATTTACCTGAAAGCCTTTTTGGACTCAGACAGCTGATTTTGTATTATCCAATACACTATCATGAAGGAATGGAATAGTCGAGGTAAATATGGAAAACATAAGATGTTATTGTCCAATTGATTTAACATGTTTTTCATGTCAGTCTTCTATTATAATAAAACATGCCCAATTACATCATCATCCATCAGAAGTTGACAGACCTCAGAGACTTTATTGTAGAAAAATACAATGAAAAGCAACTACCTTCACAAGAATTCATTTTTTTACATTTTTTAGAGATGTTTATCAGTAAAAAGATGGTATAGCTTGCAAGCTGTTGGCATATTTAACAAGATGGCTATTACTTTAAATATATAATGTACTTAAACAATATTGGTATTTTTTCAATCTCTATAAGTAGAAATATTTTTTTAATTTTTAATATTTATTCATTTTTTGAAAGAGAGACACAGAGCACAAATGGAGGAGGAGCAGAGAGGGAGGGAGACACAGAATCAAGGCTAGAACTCACAAACCACAAGATCATGTTGGACACTTAACCAGCTGAGCCACCCGGGAGCCCCAAGTAGAAATATTTTTGCAAAGAAAATATTATAGGTTTACTTTAGTTTTTAATACATAAAAACTTAAAAAATTTTTAAAACTTAAAAAGTTTCTTTAGAAAATGTATAAGGATCCTATAATATCTTTAATGCTTAATATTTTTAATGGCTTAATCTCTTCAGTGCTTTTGTTCAGTGGTATTCCCAATTTATAAAAGATTAGTTTTTTCCTGAAATTTTATCTCATTAGAAAAAGAATCAAATGTACTTTAAAAATATATACATGTTCTTAAAATCCAGAAGGTATTGGTTTAGCACGTAAGGTCTGTTTGCACTTCAGACCTTGAATCATCTTTAGGTACCATATTAGGTGTTAATCCTAAAATACCAATAAGTAATCCCAAACAAATACTATTTAAAATTTTTCCATTATACTCATAAAATACATTTATAGTCCTTTAATAACTGATTTACTAATTTATTTTTCTTTGTCAATATAATTTCCCTTTTCCCCAGCGAATGAAAATTTTTGCAGAACATTAAATACACACACACACACACACACACACACACACAAAACCTATGAAGTCAGGGATAAGAATGTCTGCCTCCACTTGTCATCCTTATATGGGGCAAGGGGGAGAGCTTCTCTGGATGGCTTCTGAAATATTTTAACATCTTAGGGCTCTTCAGAAGACAGCTAGAAAACCACTTTCATAGATGGATGCATTGTTTGGTTTTCATTATTTCTAGCATCAGCAAATATAGGTAGTCGATATCTATCTAAATTGTTCAGGCCATTTGTAACATATATTGAAATATACATCTAATCTTTTCCTTTAGTTTTCAGTAACACAAATGCCATTTTGCTTCTGATTTGAAGCCAAAGGAAAAGAACAAAAAAGTGAACATTTCAGAAGTGATTTACAAAACATTTAAAAGCTTTAAGGATGTCAGTTTAATTCCCATGAAATACAACAGAGAACATGTTCCCATGGGGCCCCCCTGGTTTGCTAGGCTGTTCTGTCTTGCATGGTGCCTGTACCCCTTCAGAGCTTTTGTGTTTGGTTACATGGCTTAACCAATTATGTATTTTTGTATATATATTTGGGTCACTGTGAAAAGGAGGTAGTTCTCTCTTCTGCCAACATCCTGTGTTTAATTCTAGATTGTCCACCTCTCAGAATCAAGCTGACTCTCATTTTACACATCTGCAGCCTCAAAAGAAAACAGCCCTCAGTGAAAATGATCTGTGAGCCAGGAGAATATGGATCTTTTCAAAGAAGTTGATTTCTTATGTAATCTTCTTTTTATTGGTTTTCTCAGTACAAAAATTTGAAAAACTTCATACCTCCCAAAGTTTACAAGTCTGTGTCTTGAGGGTGTGGGTGTGTGTTTGTGTGTGTTTGTGTGTGTGCTTGCATGTACCATTGTATAAAATTCCAGGTAGGGTGTGGACCAACCTAATGAGTCAGTCCATTAAAACATATCTATCATCCATCATAGTCTCCCTCAGACAGGAGAGAGTTGATAAATGGTCAGCACTTGGCCAGAAAAGAAAGAAGAGGCTGAGTAACAATGACCACTGACCTACTTCTCTTTCATTATTTAGTACAATATCTGTAGTCTAATGTTACAAGTTTTCTCAGGAAATATGTGTATGTGTGTGTGTGTGTATTTTGCCATCTATTAAGATAATTTTTTTATCCTTTAAAGTATTAAAATGTTAATTTATGCCATACATTTCCAATGACTGACTCATTCTTGAATTCCTAGAATAAATCCTAGTTAGTGATAATGCATTTAACTTTTCTTATAGTCTTAGAATAGATTTCTTCAAATCTATTATTGTTGTTATCTTTAAGACTTTATTTTTCCAGAGCAGTTTTAGGTTCACAGCAAAGTTGAAAATAAGGTACAGAGATTTTCAAACTTGTTTTTTAGATCATTGATTATGCATGCTCTGTTTCTCAGATTTGACTACTGGGATTTTGCTAACTTTATAAAGTTAATTGGGAAGGCTTCTTTCATTTGCTGGGTTCCAAAAAACTCTACATAGCAAAGGAATTATTGACACCTTGAAGCTTTCATTGAACTCTCTTATAATTATGGCCCAAATGCTTTTTGGATACTATTCATTAACAACTTCCCAATTTCTACTCTACATATCAGTCAGCTGGGATTTCTAACTTTTCTTCAGTAAATTTATATCTGTTTCCTCTAGATTTTCAGGCAAAAAAATAAAAAGTTGCAGACACCATATATCTGAGTATTTCTTCCTTTTCAGTTCCCAAAGTGTGGTTTTTTCTTTTCTTTTCCCGCTTTCCTTTGTCCTTTGTAATCTGGCCTAGAATTATCTGTGTTATAAATCCTTCCAAAAACTGGATTGTGGATTTATCATGATGGTGATTTTTCTGTTTCCTAATTTCTGCTTATATCCTTTTACCTACTTCCCACCTTAATTTAATATATTTTTTTCTTTTCTAGCTTCTTGAAGTGAATCTTCAGATTGTCTATATATATGTCATTTACTTATGCTTGAGCATTTGAAACTTTGAATTTGCAATGAAGAACAACTTGGTTCACTTTGTTTAAATGTTTTCATCATCATTATTTTCTAGGTAATTTGTAATCACAAATTTAATTTCTTCAATAATTTGAATATTTAGAAGACTTACCAATAGTCCAAGTCACTTTTCTATTTATTACTGGATTATAAATTTCCAGTGTTACCACATTTTTCAGGAATTTAGAGATGAATGTGGAAATTTAAAAACATATATGAAACTAGACATGGAGTGGGGACTACCATCTAATTAAAATAATATAAGGGATGGTAAATGATGAACAGTTTCATTTTTTATAAGGTTAATTCATCAGATCCATTATCATTAAAAACTCAAACAGCATATGATTGCAAGTATTTTGTTCTGTCACTAATAGGAAAATGGTGACAATGTGTTAATTGCATTACTGAATGAAAATAAAAACTAACACAAAAATAGTATCAGAGAACACTTTGTAAAGAACAAACAATGTCAGCTGGCGTGCCAAAAAGGTGATACAAACCCTATTACAAATCAAAGCATATGGTTCTATTAGGGCTCACCTGCTATGACTTCACTATTTAGACATTTAATTTTACCTTCTCCTTCACAGCAGCCATGCTTATACTCAATAACTAGCACTAAAGACTTTAATAGGTATAGTCAAAGTACATCACTTAGTGTATCTGGACATTTAGTGCAGAGAATAAAGAGAGGCTTGGAATTTTTAGATTTCAAAAATGTCTAACAAACTGACTACATAGGCCAATTCTAATTACATTCTAATAATGCTAAATTTAAGGCTTAAGTTTTGTAATACTACATGACTCTTATGATGGATTATATATATATTTTTTCTTCCACAATCTCTCAGATTAATTATATTGTCAAGAACGTCAGATCTAAAACTAAAATGATATTTTTCGTTAGACAGTATAGTAGTCAATTTTGTCAGGTACTTTCTGTTCAACCTTACCTATCAATGTGTGCATCTTCAAGCAAATCCATTTCTCTGTCACAATATATTGTAGCCATTTTATCCATGACACAGAAGCTAAGAAGGACTCTGTTTGGCTGATCAAATACTATTTCCATGACAAGGGTTTATAATTTCATTATCAAAATCACCTTCCAGCTGACTCTAGCTTGATGCTCTCAGAATAGAAAGACTTACCATTTGGGGAGTATTTCTCATTTTAAATGCCTTAATTTTATGAAATTTCAAACTGACCAAAGTCAGGACAGTAATTCCTATAATAGAATTTGCAAACTTGCTCTAATTAATACTATTTCCAGGTCATTTTGTAGTCATCCTCCTAGTGATAGGAGATAAGATTGCCCAGCTCTAGTAAGAATCAAATTATCAAGGCAATGTGAAAGAAATAAGGACGAATTCTAGAGAATTATTAAAAAAAAATTGGAAGGTCTGCTAAATGGGATTTAAAAAAAATAAAGGGAAAACAGAGCTTTAAGGAAGAAAGATAATATATACTTGCAGCTTATACTTACATAGATACCAGTATAATGTAGATATGAGTACCAGTTAACATTTTATTTTATTTTTTTTTTAATTTTTTTTTCAACGTTTATTTATTTTTGGGACAGAGAGAGACAGAGCATGAACGGGGGAGGGGCAGAGAGAGAGGGAGACACAGAATCGGAAACAGGCTCCAAGCTCCAAGCCATCAACCCAGAGCCTGATGCAAGGCTCGAACTCACAGACCACGATATCGTGACCTGGCTGAAGTCGGACGCTTAACCGACTGCACCACCCAGGCGCCCCTCAGTTAACATTTTAAATCACTGAACACTCAGTTACATACCTTGGAGAGGGGCAGTACAGCTAAGAATGATAGTCCTGTAGACCTGTTCTCTTCAGCTAAGGATTGGTTTAGGCATGGTCACATGATAAGACTTTGACCAATGCCAGAGGGATTCTGAGATGGTTTTCCTCATTTTAAAAAAGAGAAATCAGGGGTGCCTGGGTGGCTCAGTCGGTTGAGTGTTGACTTCAGCTAAGGTCATGATCTCATGGTTCGTGGGTTCCGGCCCCACTACAAGCTCTGTGCTGACAGCTCAGAGCCTGGAGCCTGCTTTGGATTCTGTGTCTCCCTCTCTCTCTGCCCCTTCCCCAACTCACACTGTCTGTGTCTCTCTCTCAAAAATAAACATTAAAAAAATTTTTTTAAGAAAAGTGAAATCAAATAGGATCATTTTGCCAGTGAGATCATCACAGGAACTGTGATAACTGTGATGTCTGGAACTTCAGCAACAATGTTGGACTCCCTTCGAAGGGAGTCAGCCTAAGACCAAATATACTGAAGATGACAGAAAAGAAAAGAGAAATGCTCAGGGAATCATCATGACATCACTGAGCCATTAAGTTAGCCAGACTCAGCCCTGCCCTTGGTATGTGAACTCAGAATACTGTCTGTTATGTGAGATCATAAATGTCCTTAAGCCAATTAAGCTTATCTTTCAACTTTTTTCCTGTGAAAGGAGATAGAGATATAGGGTAGTAGTGATAGAGAGACGGGGGTGGGGGGACTAAAAGAAGGTATGTTATTTATCCATTGCTGCATAACAAATTATACCAAACACAATTTAAATCAACAAACATTTACTTTCACACGCAGTTATGAGCTTCAAGACTTTTGGAGCTATTGAGCTGAGTGGGTACCTCATAAGATTGCAATCAAGCTGTCTGTCAGGGCTGCAGTCTCTAAAAGACTTGACTGGGGCTGGGTATTCGGTTTCCACACCCATTCATGTAACTTTAGGCAGGATGCTTTAGTTCATCATCACATGGACATTACCGTGGAACTGTTCACAACATGGCTCCCCTGAGCAAGTGACCCAAGGAAAAGAGAAAGAGCGCATACAAGACAGCGTGTCAGAGGGAGTGTGCACTCAGGATGGAAGATGCAGTCATTTTATAACCTTTTCCTGGAAGTGATATACCATCACTTCTGCTGAATTGTATTTACTAGAAGCAAGTTGTGAAGTTTAGCACGCACTCAAGGAGAAGGGAATTAACCGCTACTCTGAAGAGAGGAGTATCAAAAAAAAATTTGTGGACACATTTTAGAACCATCTGGGCTTAATTTTCAAGATAAAGAGATCTGAAATATTTAAATACTGAAAGGAAGTATTCAGCATAGACAAAAGTGGAGGACATTTCTGTGTATTAGCGTCTGTTTTCTCTATGTGTTAAGTAGTAAGATCATTTGCTTAAGATGTTCGATAGGCAGTACATGTAGAGAAGTAAGTTAAATCGAAAGAACTGAAATGGCAATTAGGTAAAAGTTGTAGAGATACAGGTAAAAATATGTTAAAAGCTATAAAAGAATTCTATATTATATAGATAATTCCACACAGTTCTGTAGGGATACCTTGAATGAATATGTTTCTATGAAAACAAATCTTACCATAGCCATCATCAGAGAAATTAGAAACCCTAATTTTAAAGTTTTCCAGGAAAAAAATCACATATGCATTCATGTGTGTGCACGCGTGCGCGCGTGCGCGCACACACACACACAGGGCCGCATACAAATGGTTTGACTAAAGAATTCCTTCAAACATTTATGAAATCATAAAATTCATCTGATACACAAACTCTTACAGAGCTTACAAAAAAAGGAAAAAATACCTTTTCAATTGTTTTATGGAATGTATTTCCCTTGTACAAATAGGTTAGTTCAATTCTTTAAAAAATGAAAACAGGTATTTAAACTTTGTATTTCTCTAAAGCTTTAACATGGGGCCAAGCTTTGTGTACCTGACCTAGGAAGAATTTCTGAAGTTCATTTCATTACAACAATTTTGCTAATGGAGCATTGATTATTTCCTAGAACAGTGAGAAACTTTGCTGTATCAGATGAGAGCTAACAGTATATAAGAATATTCAAGCATTCCATTAAAAGAACACAGCTAAAACAACTATTTTCCAGGAAAGCAAAAATGGCTTAGTATCAGGAAATATCTTTTAACCTACCAATTGATCAAAGATGGTAGTGGAAGAATGCTGGTTTTCTTCTTGATAGATGTCAGAAAGCAATTTGATATAACTCAACATCACTACTGTCAAGAACTTCCTCAGCATAACAAAAGTATTCATCTCAAAGCAATAGCCTATTTTATAATTAATAGTTAAGAAATAATTAGAAGGCACATGAAAGTCAGAAGTAAGACAATTGTAAACGAAAGAAGAACGCATCTTCCAATTACCGCTCCCATTCCCAGAAGAGACCTGCTTTAGAATCTGAGCTAGCCCAAATTAAAGGAAATCTGTCATTTCACTCTTTTGGCAGTACTTTGCATTGCTAATAGTGGAGAAACGGGAAGATGGCCCTTCAACAAAATTAACTTCTTAATGAACACACCAAGTTTTTGTACACACAAAATTATTCAAGTAACCCAATTTTTTTGACAAAAAAAGCAACATGCATTTGAAGTCTTCATATGCCTGGGGAGAGCTGACACATGTAAGAGTTCCTGCATATACTTAAATGAGTAGAATAAGGGTCTGTAGGAGGAGCTGCCTATGGAGTGGAATAACAGGTACAACTTCTTGGTTACGTATAGCAATCTAGGGAGAGTGAGATGACCTGGGAGGTATTCCATGTGTTTAAAGAAAACGACAGCTACGGTTAAGCATCCTACTCTTGATTTCAGTTCAGGTCACGGTCTCACGGTGGTGAGATCAAGCCCTGCATCAGGCTCTGCACTGACAGTGTGAAGACTGCTTGAGGTTCTCTCTCTCCCTCTCTCTTTTCTCCTCCCCCACTCGTGCTCTCTCTCTCTCTCAAAATAAATAAAAAAAATTTAAAAAGGGAAGAAAGAAAATGACAGCTAATAGTGAACTTTAAGTTGTTTCCAGATGCATGGGTACTGTAAATTCCCTTCTGCTCTCTTGGTCTACTGCATACCAGCATTGTATTGGTATGACTTCAATACATAGAGAAAGGAAGGTAGTCATAGAGGCAGAGACCACAGAAGCAGAGGTACTGAGCCTACATCAGATATTAAAATTTAGAATAAGATGAAATCACCATAAGAATACAAGCCCCAGAATTTTCAGAAATCGTGAATAATAAGCTAGAATTCTCACAGAACTTGGGATGGGAGGCTTACTTGCTTAATTTGCAAATTAAATAAAATAGTAACCTGGAGGCATAGGGGTTCACAAAGATACCCAGTATCACCAGTATTATTTAACTCTGATTTTATGTTTTTATTCAATGCAATCATACAAGGAAAAGGAACACATCATATGAAGGGAGAAGGCAAAAATATCAATATTTGCCAAAGCAAGGTTTCATACCTGGAAAACTGAAAAGAACCAATGAGAGAATTTAGTAAGGTAGCTTGATTAATATGCAAAATATCAATGTTTTCTTCCACCAGCAGTAACCACTTTGGAAGTGTATAAAGCTGCTCTATTTAGCAAGTAAAAATCTAGGAGGCCCAGTTAAATTTGAATTTCAGATAAACAATGATTTTTTTCATATCAGTATGCCCCATACAATATGTGGAACATACTTATACCAAAAATTCATACTTCCACTAAAAAAAATGTTTATCTGAAATTTAAATTTAATTCAGCATTCTGAATTGTATTTCACTTCTCTAGACCAGAGGTATAAAATGTCGCCTGAGAAAAGCAAGGTGCAAGTCATGGGGCCACCTTCAATTTTCCTGTGTAGGGATCATCACTGTCTCTACTATTCAACAGTGATTTTCACCACAGTCTGTATTTTCTTTTTTTTTTTTTTTTTTAATTTTTTTTTTCAACGTTTATTTATTTTTGGGACAGAGAGAGACAGAGCATGAACGGGGTAGGGGCAGAGAGAGAGGGAGACACACAGAATCGGAAACAGGCTCCAGGCTCTGAGCCATCAGCCCAGAGCCTGACGCGGGGCTCGAACTCACGGACCGCGAGATCGTGACCTGGCTGAAGTCGGACGCTTAACCGACTGCGCCACCCAAGCGCCCCATGTATTTTCAACTTTATAGTTGTTTTTCAAATTGCAGCTAAATTGTGGAATATAACTTTTAGTAATTAAGGTTTAATTCTGTGTGAATTCTCATATTTTGGGCCCAGCGAGGCCTTTTTGGCATCTGGTTGAATTTTCCAGGCCTGTTTCACACGGTTAAAGTTTATCAGTATCCTCCCCTCTTCAAACAAATACCCACCTGCTTGCTCACATAGCATCGGCTGCTGTGCGCCCAGTCGTCTACAAAGCTTGCCAGGTACTCACATCAGCAGCACATCGGCTCTCCCATATGGTCTGAGAGGGCCCTCAGGGGAGCTCAGGCCACACTTTGGGGAACTCTGCTGTAGTACATTAAACATTGACCATGGCACAGGACAAGGGACCAGCTGTCGAGCTGGAACATCCCAGAATCTGAGTTTGCAAAGTTTTAAAAAGGGCAGTTGTTACTGGCTGACGAGCCACATTTCCCCGAAGGGTGCTGTGTTCTTGGGAGGCAGCCATTCCAGTATTTCAAAGATTAAGTTATAACTGAACAATGCATGAGGATGTATAAAAAGTAATTTACCATTTTATAATTACTTTTAATTAACCATTTTATAATTACTTCCTTCATGGTAATGCCTCTGGGCCTGATTGTGAAAACAATTATCGGCTGGGAATTTGCATACCAGTTATAGGCCTTAACATAAACTCCATAAATGTAGCTATTTCTTGGTACTTATTTGGCATATCAGGAAATCACGGTTCTAACTATATATTATTCACTCTCAGTCTTCTTCCAAATTGGAAGGAAAAATAAAAAGAATGTGCCTCTTTTCAGAAAAGTGTTTGAAATAATTAAAGATTATTTTATTCTATAGTCACTTAAATATTCCACGACTATCTACTTTTTAAAACAAAAAGCCAAAAGTTCTCCCTCTGGCCTTCAAGGTATTCTCCAGATCCTACCCTTACCCAAGAACACTGAGCTGTCACGAAAGTTAATGCAGTGTCCTCACACACAAGAAATGTCTACATTTAAAAACTACAATATGCTCCTGGCCTTCTTTTGTAACTGATGATTAACATCACAATATTGTCAATTAAATCAACTGTACTGCTTAAAAAAAAGCAATGCATTTTTAAATATCAGAACAGAGACCAGTCAAATCACAGAATTCACAATAAAGCCTATTTAAAGGAAAGAAGAATTAAAAAAAAAAAAGGAAAGAAAAGAAGAATAAGGAAGCAGAATGCCCTTAATTGCTGTGAGTCTAGACTTCTCCTTCTCATTAGCTTCGGCATGGATTATGATCCAGTACTGACTTTCACACCTGCATTAGGAAAATTAACGGAAGGGTGTATGACCCTTGTCTGCGTGTGCTGGCCACCAACTAGCACATTATGGTTCCTTGGAAGAGACTAATGAGAAAATTATTAATAACTAAGGGAAGTTTATTGTTCTCTATTAGCCAGACACTGATGTAGCAGCCTTGACCTAAAGTCAAAATAAATATAATAGGAAAATTGCCTGGGACTTTGGTCAAGCAAGGCTGACATTCAAAGCTAAATATAATAGGAAAATTGCCTGGGACTTTGGTCAAGCAAGGCTGACATTCAAAGCTTCCTTCTTATTCTAGTCCCCATTACACTTTGCTCTCACCAAGTGTGAGTAAAGGAGAGTCACCACCTACAAAATGCCTCCATATTTTTAATTGTTCTCAAGGCCATTACTTGTGGTTACTCAATGCTCTTAACATAAATTCCTCTAGGGCTGAGGGAAGGAAAACTGGACTTCTCCTTTTACCAAGAAAAAATAATACCTTATTATTTGTGCTTTCCTTGTTTTTCTTAGATTCTAGAGAGCTCGGAAACCAATTCTTTTCAGCAAACAGAACTCTTGGATAGAAATTCCACCTCTTTTTATCTTTTAGCTTTGAATTTTGTCTTTTAGTTGTGCTAATAGGTGTTTGTCTCTCATCATGTCTGGGCAATTGGGGATCCCTTTGGGGATAAATAGGTAAGATTACCTCAAGTATCAGCTGAAATACTTTTGTTTCATATGATGTTTCTTGTCTTTCCAACTTCACCCAAGTTTCAGTAAACCATTGGGATAGCCTGCTGTACATCTGCTTGCCTTCCAATTTTGCTCCTGGAAATCCCTTCATCATGCATACCCACAAATCTCATCCTGCATTTATTCTTCCAAGATCCTTTGAAGCTCAGCACTTATCTCCTCTCAACCATTGAGCCTTTACTGACTGTTCCAGCCCCTCCTGATTTTCCAACCAGTAAGGCTCTTAGCATAGATGCTACTAGGTTCTTTGATTTTTTTCCCCCTGAAGTCAGAGTTAAGCTCTGTCTCTTTAAAGAGATGATAAGGTTTGTGAGATCAATGTCCAAGTTCTCATGTATACGTAAAGGTTTGAGAAATTTTTGTAATGGACAAGTTTTAGTCATTTAAAAAATATAGCTTTCCCCAGTTTGAATGTTATTTATAACACATTATTGCTTAGCTAACCACACAAAACTAATCCAGTCACATTACATCTAGTGTTTTTAGATTCTCTTTATAAGATGTTTGACCCAAGCTCCTGGTTATTTCTTTACTGTATTTATTTTTATTTTAGGTTAGAGCTGCTGCTTCTGTTTCCGACTATTAGAGAAAAATATTGTCCTCATATTTATTAATAATCTCCTTATTAGTCTCTTCTAAAGACCCATAATGTGCTGGCTAGTGTACAGAATATGAAGGTTAGGTTCACATACTCTTCAGTTAATTTCTCTGATAAAGGTGTGAATAACAGTTGTCCCCTAAGCCATATCAAAGCTAATGAGCAAGAGAAAGCTAAACTCAAAGCAATTAAAGCCATTCTGCTTCTTTATTCTTTTCCCCTTTTTGACTTTTCCTATTTTTTACTGTGAATCCTTTAAAGATTCTTCTAGTCTCTAATCTGACACTTTTAAAAAACCATTGTTTTTTATTTCAAATAGTGCAATTGCTCTGGTTGATAATATTGAGATATTAATCACCTGCTACAAAAGCATACAAAGTAGAACATCAAAAAAGAAGCACTATTCAAAATATACACATAGTAGGGAAAGCAGAAAAGTTTATTACTAAATAAAGCTGAATTCATACAGGATATAATGTAAGTGAAAGAAATTGTAAAATTCTAAGATCATCTGGGATAACAGATTAATATCAAACAATAGGCATTATTCTATCAAAACTAAAAGTGGACATTATATGATAAACAGTTGAGAACAAGAAAGGCAACTGAATTATCTCAAGAAGGAGGAGGGGGTGGAGGAGGAGGAGGAAAATAAAATCATCACGCAACAAAATGGCCTCCGCAATTTGTCTCCGGGAGCTACAAGTAAAAAGGAAGTGAGAATTTGAAGATCAATATTTTTTCAACTCTAACATTCACTGGAATGACTTGGAGATTGTGTGAGGTATGCAAATGGATTTCAAAAGCTATAAATCAGTAACTTGGGACTTGGGAAATATGGAATATTCAAGAAAGATGACAAAGCCAGAGAAGCCATATCTCTATGCCAACTCAAGTGATTCCATTCTCTGTAGGTTGGGACATCCTAGCCTAAAGGGATAGGGTTAGGTTTTCTATGAATCAGGGAAGCAAAGCCCCTCTGGGAAGCACTTGCATTAAGGCAGCAGCAGAACCTGCCCCAAATTTAAAAGTAAGAAGTATCTGCTTCTGTTAAAAGACAAACATCATACAGGAAACATTGAAAAAAATATACTTAGGAACAATGGTTTTGTTTTGCAAAATTGCTTATTCTGAAATTTCCATCATAATTGGTCTCCAATTTACTATTATATACATTTAGATCTTTCCCATTATAAAAGTGACAAGTGCTCATTGTTTAACAACATAATTTTTAAATATATAAATTAAAAAGAATGCATAATCCCATGGCTCAGAAGAGAAATAATTGTAATGTTTTTCATAAATTCTTTGAGAATTATTTTTCTAGTCACAGCACAAACACAAATTTTAAGCTAAGCCATATTGTATATTAAGTTTTATTATTTTGTATTTTCCCAAATGATAGAACATTATGAATATCTTTAAAGATTCTTTGTAGACAGAATTGTGTTTCTCCTCCTCAAAATGTTCACATTCTACTTCCTTGAAATTTGTGACTATGTTAGGTTACATGGCAAAGAGGAATTGAAGTTATGGACGGAATTAAGGTTGCTAATCAGTTGACTTTGAGATAGGGAGATTATCTTGGATTACCAATGTAATCACAAAGGTCCTTTTCAGGTTTTTTTTTTTGTGTGTGTGTTTTTTTTTTTGAGAGAAAAAGAATGAGCAGGGGAGGGACCCAGAAAGTAGGGGAAACAGGATCTGAAGCTGACTCTGTGCTGAGAGCAGAGAGACCAATATGGGGGGCTCCAACTCAAACTCCATGAGATCATGACCTGAGCCAAAGTCAGATGCTTAACTGACTGAGCCACCCAGGTGCCTTCACAGGGTCCTTTTAAGTGAAAGGAGGCAGAAGAATGAAACCAGATGAGGGTGGCATGAGAAGGACTAGACTCACTCTTGCTGGCTTTGAAGATGGTCGGGGAGCTGGGGAGGAAGGTCTGCGAGCCAAGGAATGCAGGTGGTCTCTAAAAGCTGGCAAGGAAACAGATTCTCCCCAAGAGCCTCCAGAAAGAATACAACCATGCCAGCACCTTAATTTTAGCTTAGTGAGTTCTTTATTGGACTTCTGACCTCAAAAACTATAAGACAATAAATTTGTTTTGTGTCAAGGCATCACATTTGTGGTAATTTTTTATAGCAGCAATAAGAAACTAAAATACTCATATACAAAGATGCCCATCATTTTTCATACCACACAGTGTTTTATTGTTGGAAGAATCAATCCGAGAATTGCAACCAATCTGAGAACTGACAAAATTTTTCTTAACAGCCCAGATACTACTATTTTTGGTTCCATTTGCTATGTTGTCTCAACTACTCAATTCTGCCACTAAAACACAAAAGCAACCAAATAGGATATGTAAACAAATGGGCTTGCCTGGTTTCCAGATAAAATTTATTTACAAAAACAGGCTGCAAATTGCTGACTCTTGCACTGATCCCCTATTGATGGATGTTTAATTATTTCCAAGCAAATGAGTTGCTTTTATAACTTTCTGATCAATGTATAGCAAAAGAAAACAACATGGAATAGTATTTCTCATTCTGACATATTTTATTAAGTATTTTGAATCTTTAAAATGGTTTTAAAATTCAGAACAAATTAAGAGCACCTATTTACCTTGTGTTCCAATGCAAAAGTTTTAATGTGAAATGTTAGACGCTGGATTTTTCTTGGCCAATTATAGTTCTATTCTTAAAGAAAAAGAAATGGATCTCTAATGCAAAAAATTAATTGAGCCTTAAGCAGAGGTGAGAAAGTGGCACTAATCCACACAGCCACTTTTACCTATGTAGGAATTTTAAATTGTATAATATACTGGAATTTTTTCTGGCAAAAGAAAAATAAAGGGCATAAATTCAAAAACAAACTTCCCAGTGTCCCACCCCATACAGTTCCCATATCAGGTCAGGTCTTTATGGTAAACAATGGTGGAGAAAAATCTATGATTTTCACTTCCCCAATGCATGGAAGCATAATTGAGGTTTTGAAGATCTTCATGGTCTATGAAGCACACCCCCAAAAAAAAAGAAAAAGAAAAAGAAAGAAAGAAGAATGAAAGAAGTGCAGACTAACCACAGAGATCAAGAATAAATTAACATTTTCGGAGAAAACGTTGGCATAAATACAAGAAAACAAACAATTGTGTGATTAACCTCCTCATAAAACCCACAGGAAGAAAACAGGCGCTGACAAGTGGGTTTGACAAATGTCTCTTCATCTTCCTTCCAGTGTAGTGCTGGCATCTCGGAGACTCATGGACTCTCATCTCCTGACTAATGTACTGACCCAAACCAAAGGGATGATGCAGGTGGCCGAGACAATCAGAGCAACGGATATTGTATTATTTGCATCGTGATTTCCCAAAGAAGAATTCAACAGACTTGCTGCGTGCTGTGAAAGCACATATTTCATTTAGCTGCTGTAAATTCATCACCCTGCATTTTCATTGAATGTTTTCTTGTTCTTGGTGCTGATTAAATCAGCATGCATTATGTGCTTTTCACTAGTGACTTCCTATTTTGTGTACAGACACTCTAATTTTGTCTTTTCCTTCTACTTTCCCTTCCAAATAGTCTCCAAAACTTTGATAACTGAATTCACACACAAAAATAAAAACCTATGAAGCATTCTAGACCTTTCGGAGATCTTAGATATGAAAACTAGGACATAGAGTAAAACCTACCAGATAAACAGTAGAATGTGTTTTCAGTGTATTTTAGTTAGCCTCAATACGTATGAGAAGTCAAAGAGAAAAGAAAAATTTGACCTCTGGGGGAAATATGGGCCACTCATTGATATCACACTCCTTCACCGAATAAATACAAATTCTGGTGAAAATCTGTATTTTTAAAACAATAAATAGAAACAAAAGAAGAAACCCACAATGCTGAGAAGAATCTGAACTGGCAGGCCCACGGAGTGAGAGGAAGACCTGGAATCCTCACCCAGGGCTGAAGCGGAGTCCACAGCATATGGTTTTGGCCAGTTACCCTCACTAGGATTCTGCCTGAAGCTCAGGTTTGAGAAATTGTGCTTGCCTGCAAAATGCTACCCGTGAATCTCCCCCACCAGTCCTTGTTTCTTGACAGAAGTCTTGCTCCAGGCTGCTGATGGAAGCTGACTCACCACTGAACAATTAGAATTTGTAGCCAATGCTGTTGATGAACTCATCCTGGCCAGGCTGTGAGGAAACCCCAAACCAAGGCACTCACATACAAACAGGCTCAGAGCTGGGATCTATGTAGAAAATGGATTGAGCCAAACCTAGATCGGCCTCTGTACTGAAACTTACACAACCCAGGAAATGTGTCCAAAAATCCCATGAAAGCTAAATCCAGTGTAAAATAGCACATGGATGAGATGACGGAACATCTGAGGAAAATTCAATGCCAAGACAGTCAGTTTACAGAACTCAAAAATGGGAGGATTCATATCAAAGGAATTAAATCTGCACTTAAAATCTGAAATGAATTGTAATGTAAAACCATTTAAAATGCTCAAAGAAATTAAGGAAATAAAAGAATAAAGAATAAGAGGATTACACACACATGTGCATGCATATTTGCAGATTAATTTTGTTCACACACCTCTCAGTATTCTAATCCTTTTCACCTGTTGTCTACAGATGATGTTAAATGTTTAATTTTCTTTCCATTGTATTTGCCTCACTTATTTTGTTTTATCTTAGTGCATCATCTGGAAATTCCAGAATAAGACTAATAAGACTAATAAGAATATTTATAAAGATCATTGTCTTTTGGGGAGCCTGGGTGGCTCAGTCAAGTGTCTAACTTCAACTCAGGTCATGATCTCACGGTTGGTGGGTTTGAGCCCTGCATTGGGCTCTGTGCTGACAGCTCAGAGCCTGGAGCTTGCCTCAAATTCTGTGTCTCCCTCTCTCTTTGTCCCTCCCCTGCTCATGCTCTGTCTCTCTCTGTCTCAAAAATAAATAAAACATTAAAAAAATTAATTAAGAAATATCTTTGTCTTTTTACCATTTTAATGAGAATGTCTCCAAGATGGTACAGAATGTGATGTTGGACCCTATATGTGGTATTTTTCAGAAAAATGCTCTTCCTTTGAAAAAACATTACTCTTTTTTTTTAAGTTTATTTATTTTGAGATAGAGAGAGATGTGGAGGGGTAGAGAGAGAGAAAGAGAGAGAGAATCCCAAGCAGGCTCCACACTGTCAGCTCAGAGCCAGATGCACCATGACATTGTGACCTGAGCAGAAACCAAGAGTTGGATGCTTAACTGACTGAGCCACCCAGGTGCCCTGAAAAGCATTATTCTTTATGTTACAAAAGAGACAATTATTCTTAATTTAATAATATCAAATGCACTTTTTAACAATAAGTAAAATATTTACTTTAGTTGATATTAATTAATTAAGGAATTCTAAATAGTACAGTGTACTCATATTTCTCATATAATTTCTGATTCATTTTTTATATGTATATGTGTATGTATGTGTGTGTTTTATGATATTTGATTATGTCTTCAGCTCTGAAAACTTTTCTATTATATTATTAATAACTGATCCCATTATGTTTGTTCTGATGCCTTCATTAAAATTATCAAATATTTATGTACACATAATATTTGTATTCTCTTTATTAAACAATTCCTTAGTTTCTAATAATGATTATCTCATTGTCTTGACAGAATTCTGAGAGACTTTATCTAATTTTCCCTAGATATCACGATTCCATGAGTCACAGAATTAATTTTTCTTTTTAATTCCCCATATTTGGATTTGAATCATACTATATATAGGCTTTTAATTTTTCCTGTAATAGTTCTTTTTCTATCTTCCATTTCAGCACCTGTGTCTTCTCTCAAACCTTTGCCTTTTTATCTCTTCATCTGGCTCCTAGTCCCTATTTTAGAATATGCTTTTTTCTTGCATTTTATTGACCTTTTCAAATAGGTCAATAAAATTTCAAACAAAGTTCTGGAAATTTTTTTCTGAATCTGTCACTGGTATTTCTCAGAAGTGTGTTCTTCCCCTGAGTCTTGCAACAGTTATTCCCTTTCCATGTTCAGTTTTCATTTCTTACAAGGCCCTTGTTTTTTCTTCTTTATGTTGTTTTAATCACTACTTATCGCCAATAAGACCAGCTAAGTATCTATCAACAGAGAAAAATTTGTACTGTCTTTAACCTTGAGGATTATTTCCTTGTGTTAAGGTCAATCTTTTCAGGTTTAATACTAGACACACTGATTCCTTTTCCGTTTCTGAGTGTTATCAAGATTTAACATACTTATCCCTGATGTACTTCTTTAGCCTCTTCTATCCTCACTGTCTGATTAAAAGATTCTTTTAACTGGTAAATCACTAAGTAATAACAATAATACAATTCCAGGATTATGCTTCCTTCAAAGATTTTCAGGTCATCATTCCAACCCTAGAGCTTTCAAGGTGGGTACTTTATCTGGCAGAAAAAGGAATAAACCTGTAGAAGACAGGCTAGCTCATAACCCCAGTGGATCTAAAGCCAGGTTCCTATATTATAGGACAGAGAGGTGACAGAAAGACTATGGTGTATCAAACATTAGAAATTAAGAAACTGAGGAAAGGGATTATTTGGAAGCAATGGAAATGGCAGGGGGCATCTAGAATTTTGCAGTACTCCTAAAATAAGACAAATTATGGTGACATTGAATGAAAAAGCTTCAAGATTTCTTCAGATTTTAAGAAGTATGAATACACAGAATAGAGGAATGAGACTATGAGAGATACTAGACAATAACATTTCCTGTTGTAAATTTAGGGTATACTTCTTTTAAAATGAGAGAGATATTTTTTCTAGACAGTGCCTCAACTGATTTGTCATTAATTGAACTAAGCAAATCATGGTTAAAAAAGATATATCAAGGTGTATGTATGTAGGTAGGTAGATAGATATATAGATAATAGATAGATAGATAGATAGATAGATAGATAGGTAGGTAGATAGATAGATGAAAGATTAATACAAAAGGATAAATGGAGTTTTAAGTTCTCTATCTGAGGGCTGGAAATGAAACTCATAATTTTCTGATTTTTTTTCAAAAGAATGAGGTATTTCACGTGCCAAATTTCTCTGACAGAAATTTATATGAATACAAAATGAACATCTGAGACCCAAGATATCCTCCCACAGCCTATGCAGCCATGAGACCACTCTTTCTGCAATCTGGCAGAAAACATGTTTGCTCTCTGGGGAGGAGAACTGGAAAGAGAGCCAGCTAAAGGCATTGTCCTGAGGAAAAGGAATTAAGACAATGTATACAAATCAAAGACTGAGAATCCATGGTCTTCTCTCTATTCAACTCACAAAATGCTGTCAACCAGGGTCATGGTTGAGAAAACACCTATACATACTGGTCTTGGGGTTGCTATTTTGCAAAACCTGCCTTATGGACACACAGTAAAGCCCACCAGTCAGTGATGCACAGAGAGATTCCAATCAGCTTTTTAATGTCTCAGCTGTAAACAAGAAAGCTAGGGATCATCAGATACTGAAGAAAGTAACTGTAATGAAATTAAATACCCAAACAAACTAGAAAAAGTGATCTCAGAGAAAAAATAGTGGACATGGAAGAAACTGCTCTGTAACACACCCAACCCCTACATACATGAACAAAGTTCATGTGAGTCTTTGCTAGGAGCAAGGTAGTTTCAGGTGCTAAATACAAAGTCATATGGACTAGAGACAGACCCAAAGGAGATGAAGATTTGTACCTTAAGTCAACCTCAGTGGTTCAAAAATTAGAGTCTGTACCAATACTCCCAGAAGACTTTTAACCAAATTTCTTGGTGTCACTCTGGTTTTTGATTCAGTAGGTCTTGAGTGGGTGAGAGAATCTGCATTTCTAAAATGTTCCTATGTGGTATTGATGATGAGGGTCCAGGGACCACATACTGAGAACCAGTGGTCTAGTTCTGGTTCCAGCATCTCTTCCACCCAACTATTTATAGAAAATTGGCTTAAGGAAATAACTGGACAAATGCATATGGAGGATTTACCCAAACAATGAATACTAAAACAAAATAGAAACAATTTTGCAAATATATTGTGTGTTAAAAAGTTATAAATGATATTTTCAAGGGAAGAACCTAGAAGGTTATACACACAAATGTTAATAGTGCCATGTCTGGGTTGGAGGATCAAGGTGGTATATATCTGCATTTTTGTTTCTTACTGATTTATGATTAAAGTTTCAAAAGTTAATTTACTGAACATGTATTACTTGTGTAACAATTTGAATACATCATATTTTTAAAGTCATGGTCCAACTTTTATGCACCTTCTAAACACATTTGGAAGCCCAATCTCTTAATTAGGTCCATCATGTCCATATCCCATCTACCCCAATAAGCAAGTGCACATGTGATTGTTTACACACACTCTCTGCTTCATAGACATGTTACAACTAACTACAGATTTAAATACCAGTTGAAATTAAAAATACTCAGAGGCTGGGAACAAAGGGAGCAACCTATGTACTGAAACAGTTCTGGAAAAATTTTAGACTGATTTTTTAAATTTTGATCAGTGTGGACTTCTATTTTAACTGAACGATGTCAGAAGGCTGAGTTCTGGATCTTGCCTGCTTTTTGCCTCATAATTTCATTCCACCTAACCACCTTCTCTCCATCAAGCTTTGCAAAATGGCCTTCTTTTCACCTTTCCCCTCTCTGAAATACTTTTCTAAATACAATACATTTGGCATGCTTGCTATTGTTTTTTTAAACAAAAGTATCAAATATTTCAACGTTCTGTTTTGTTATTTAAGAGAGAAGAGATCTGTGGACTAAAAATAAAATTTGACCTAGGGAACTCTGACTACTTTTGAAGAAAAACAAATAATGACTTAAAAAGAAAAGTCAGATCACTGTCTTGTATCCTTAACTTCTCTAGTTAAATGCTTATTATGGTATGACACCGTTTTGAAGTAGTCTGTTACACATAATAAGTATCTTGCACACCAAACAACTATGAAAATTAAATGTAACTGCAAAACAAGTAGAGCCACCCGTGATCTTTTCATGACAAGTAAGATACTAATTAGTGGTGTACACAAATATTTTGTTCTCTCTGCTTCAGAGAACATAGTAGGCTTATGCTTTCCTGCCTAATAGAACTCCTGCATAACCCAATAACCTGCCTTTGGTTAACATGAGCAAAATCAATGTGTGTCACTTCCAGACAGAAGCTTCAAGAGCCAATATGTACTGTGTATCACCACAGGAGAAGAAAAAAAGAGAGGAAACAGATCAGAATCCTCAGACAATGTATGATCAACATACAGCATGAGTCAGAGATAAATTGTTGTTACAGGCCACAGAGATTCTGGAGTTGTTTCTTATCACAGTATAACACCTACCATGACTGCTAAAAAAAAATGGTACAGCTATGGAATTCTGCCATAACATTTTTTTAAAATAGTAGCTTTATTGAGACACAATTCTCAAAACATAAAATGCATCCTTTTAAAGTGTACATTTCAATGGTTTTTAGTGTATCACAGAGTTGTGTAACCATCACCACTAATCTTAGAACATTTTCATCATCCCCAAAAGAAACCCTAAGTCCATGAGTAGTCACTCTCCATTTCTCCCTCAACCCCTAGCAACCACTAATCTACTCTCCATCTCTATAGATTTGCTCATTGTGGACATTTCATATGAAGGAAATCATAAAATGTAACGTTTTCAAAATATATCAATGTCGTAGCACATATCAGTATTTCATTCCTTTCTTTAACCAAATTATTATTTCAGTATATTAATAAACTAATTTTGTTAATCCATTCACCAGTCGGTGAACATTTTGGTTGTTTATGCTTTTTGGTTATTATTCCATGATAATATCCATGTATATGCTTTCTCACGCACATATGCTTTAAATTCTCATGCATATATACCTAGGAATGGAATTGCTGGGTTTTATGGTAACTTTAGGTTTACATTTTTGAGAAACTGCCAGACTGTTTCCAAAATGGCTGCAACGTTTTTTATGCTGACCGTCAGTGTACGAAAGTTTTAATTTCTCCACTTCTTCACTAACACTTTGTAATTATATGCTTTTTTGATTGTAACCATCTTAGCAGAAGTGAAGGGGTACCTCATTTGGGCTTTTGATTCACATGTATCTAATGACTAATGATGATAACATCTTTTCATGTGCTTCTTGGCCTTTTGTGTATATTCTTTGGGAAAACTATTCAAATTCTATACCCATTCTAAGTTGTATTATTTGTCTTCTTATTATTGAGTTTTAAGAGTTCTTTATACATGATAGATACAACTCCCTAGATACATAATGTTTATATATGTTTTATATATATAAATGTTTTCTCCCATTCTGTAGGTTGTCTTTCACTTTCTTGATGATGTCATTTGAATCACAAATTTTTAAAAATTTTTGATGAAATGTAATTTATTTATTTTTTATTTGTCACTTATGCTTTTGGTGTCATGTCTGAGAAACTAATTCAAGGTTATGAAGATGCCCTCCTATGTTTTCATCTAAGGGTTTTATAATTTTCATTCTTACAATGATGTCTATGTTCCATTTTGAAATAATTTTTGGATATAGTGTAAGGTAGAGGTCCAACTTCATTCTTTTGCATATAGATACGTAGCTGTTTCAGCACAATTTGTTAAAAGACCATTCTTTATCATTGAAATGTCTTGACACCCTGCCATAACATTTTTACTAACATGTGTGACATTTAATGAGGAGCTAGGCAGTGGGTAGCTAAGAAAATGATATCGGAGGTTGGGTGGATGTCAAGCCTTATGTAGCAAGTCAAACTTGCTAAAATGGCCACCTTTCTAACTTACAAAGCATTAATGTACTGAATAAACTTTTTAGCTCTGTGAAGTTTTTAGCATTGTGATTTTCAGTGAAGAAACTGAAAATCAGAGCCCTCATATAATCTGTTGGGCTACATCTGCATTTGATGACATACTGAAAGAAAGAAATCCAAGAAGAGAATTGGTTTATATGTATGTAGGAATAAAAAGAAACACAGAGTACAACAATTTGAAAACTGCTATGGACTGGATCATGTTCCTCAAAAATTCATATGTTGAAGCCTTAATCCTCAGTGTGATGGGGCCTTTGGGAGATAATTAGGGTTAGAAAAGGTTATGATGGTGGGACTCTTATGATGGAGTTAGTGTCTTAATAAAAAAAATACCCAAAGATCTTTCTTGCTGTCTCTCTGCCACATGAAGGCACAGTGAGAAGGCAGCCATCTCTAAGTCCAGAAGAGAGCCCTCACCAAGAACTGAATCTGCTGGCACCTTGATCTTAGACTTCCCAGCCTTTGAAACTGTCAGAAATAAATTTCTGTTGTTTAAGCTACCCAGTCTGTAATATTTTGTGATGCAGTCTGAGTAGACTAAGACAAGGGCTTCCAGGGTTAGGAAGGTAATACATGCCTCTCAACAGCAAAATCAGAACAATCTGTAGGGATAACGAGTGATTAAAACTTGGGGAACCTGGTGGCTCAGTCGGTTAAGTGTCCAACTCTTGATTTCATCTCAGGTCATGATCTCTCCATTGTAGAATCGAGCATCAGGCTCCACACTGGGCATGGAGTCTGCTTAAGATTCTCTCTCTCTCCCTCTCCTTCTGCCCCTCCCCTGCTCACGCTTTCTCTTTCTCAAAAAACAAAACAAAACAAAAACCCACTTCACTTCATGAAAGGTATCAAATGAAAGATATAATCCTCACATTCATTATTAAAATTTCTGAATGGGGGCACCTACCTGGGTGGCTCAGCCAGTAGGCATCCTACTTTGGCTCAGGTCATGATCTCCTGGTCTGTGAGTTCAAGCCCACGTCAGACTTTGTGCTGACAGCTCAGAGCCTGAAGCCTGCTTGGGATTCTGTGTCTCCCTCTCTCTCTGCCCCTCCCCTGCTCACACTCTGTATCTCTTTCTCATAAATAAATAAACATTAAAAAAAATTCCGAATGAATCAGCTAAGGGCATAGTAATACCACAAATCCCTTTATGATTCAAAATACCAGTAATAAAGTCAACATGAACAAAATTATGTTGAAAAGAACAGCAAGTATGGTTTTAGGCACTTGAAGTCCCCTGGAATCTAGCTTAATCCGTGACACTTGTACTTGTTTGAATAGTGCCCCCATCCCCAAATTCATATCCCCCTAAAATGTGCAAAGCTGATCTTATTTGGAAATGGGGTCTTTGCAGATGTCATCAAGTTAAGATGAAGTCACACTGATTTAGGACACCTAACTCAATTCTTATAAGAACACCCAATCCAGTGACTATTGTCCTTATAAGAAGAGGGAAATTTAGACACAGATCCAGACACACAGGGGTGTATACCATGTGAAGATGGAGGCAGAGACTGGAATAATCTATCTGCAGGCCAAGGGATGCCCAAGATTGCCACCAACAACGAGAAGCTAAGTGACAGGCATGGGACACATTTTCCCTCTGAGACTCCAGAAGGCACCCCCACCCCTGCCAGCACCTGATTTCATACTTCTGCCCTCCTGAACTATGAGAGAATGAATTTCTCTTGTTTTAAGCCACTTGGTTTGTGGTAATTTGTTATGTAGCCCAAGAAACAAATACAATAATCAGACTACCCAAAATCCTCTAGCCTGGTTTAAAAGATACTGACTTTTCAAACATTAAAGTGGCCCTTGGGCCTCTAACCTTTATGAACAAAGAGCAGATTGAGAAAGCTCTTCAGCACACAAGAGGTCATTTTCCTCAATGCCTTCTTCAAGTGTAGCCAAAAAGGATACTGGAAAGGGGAGGGCGCCTAGAGAGTAAAGCCAAAAGCTTCTGAGAGCGAAGTTCTAGGCAGCAGCCGCCACCACCAGAGGAGGAATCAACGCCTCATCAAAGATCATCAGCCAAGGATGGCACTGGCTGCATGACTGTATGGCCTGTGCGGTAGCAGCACAGGGCCCCAAGCTCAAATGCTTGGATTAATGCTCCTGTTACAATTTCTCGAACAGGGGCTCTGCATTTTCATTTTGCAGGGCTTCCTGCAAATTATGTAGCCCATGCTGGGTAGAGTCTCATCATAATCTCTGCACAGGGACATTTCAGAAGTTGTTCCAAACCAGTGACTAGTCTGTGTCTCCCACTTGTAACAAGAGTATTTATACTCTTGTATAAATTGTCCTGTCTCCGTTCCTCCACTGAAAATTGAGTCTGTGACAGGGAAGATAACTTGTCTTTTAAAGGCACTGGTCTCCTAAACAAAAGGAGACCAGATGCGAATGCCAGGCGTCAAAAGGAGCTACTTCCAGACCAGATGCAAAGGCCAGGCGTCACTCAGAGAACCTGGACCTGGAGCTTGCATCTGTGGCTGAAGCCTTGCAGAAGGGATTTTATTCTTTGTGGAAGGGATAATGTGTTTTCTGTGTACAAAGGAGTGTGGACAACATTTTTGGTGACAAGGGAGATGGGCTGAGGTAGTCATTTAAGTGTCCCCAAACTTGTTACTTTCTGACAGCTTTATGCTTCTCTGCCCTGGGGAACTCAGACATTGGGCATTTAACTTGCTTTGATTAGCTGAATAAAAGCACAAGTTATGTGTGGTACTTTTGATCAAAGCTTTAGTATGTTCTTCCCCATAGTGCCTCTTCATTCTCTGTAGTTCCAGATAGGATCTGCTCCAACAGCCAGGTCCAGAATGCAGACAACAGTGATTCAGACTAGACTTCAGCTGCTTCCCAACGAACACATGGTGTTAGCAAGAAAAACCACAGATGTTAAAAGCTACTGACTTTAAAGTTGCTTATTACCACTGCATAACTGGACTACCTTGCTTGACCGGGGGCTGGTGACTCTAAAAATTCAGTCATGTCCAGTGTAAAACCAACTCGATTAGGTACCACGGCACACAGGCACATGCATGAAAACACACATGCACACACATACATCTGGAATGTAAATGAGGGTATTTTTTACTTTGTGACATAACGCTGTCCTCATAAGATTTGACGCATGTTCAGATGATTCACCTGGGAGGCCGTAGACACCTTTTCTCTGAAGGGCTATAAAAATATGATTACTCTCATCTGAATGGGATGGGATCATTGTGCCTCAACTCTGTCTGAAATTCTGGGGTAAGGTTTTGAAGAGAAGTGTTGGGGTCTGTTTACACCTTTATACTATACTATATATTCTATACACACACACACACACACACACACACACACAAAGAGGAGAGTTTGGCAAAGGAAGATTTGAAAATGAGCAGGTCTAACATTAGGAATGTGACCACCTTCTGTTTGGGAAAACAACCCTAGTTATACATACAAAGATGAGACCAATAGCTGTTTTTCAACATTAAGCAGCCTATTTACTATACATTTGTAAGATTAACCAAATGGCAGCTATGGTTATCTTGCCATATCCTAACAGCTGTCAAGGATTGGCCGATGATGGTGTGAAATACAAACCATCTGCTCCCAGCTGGAAAACTGTTTATTTAGGAAGCATGTGCTTTCACATCACTTATAGGCTCACATGGTGTTTAGCTGCCTAGGAACATGGGTAAAAAGACATTCTTTAGGGAACAGGTGCCATCCAGAAGGGTTTACAAGAAAAGTGAAATTGATCCAAACTTCACACTTCTGGAGCATAAGGATGTGCCATTTTTCTCCCTATAGGAATTGATCCATCAGTGGAAATATGCAGAATGAAATGTCCTCTGAGCAAAGGCTTAAGAATGACACAAAAAATTAAGATATTCCTAATAAGTGTGTATCAGAATAACAATAATTAAATTTCATCATCTTATTTTGGGAGTCAAAAATCTAAGCTTAAATTCAGAGATATTCTGTAAGGTCTTGGTCAAGTGATTTAATCTTTCTGGTCTTCAGTTTCCTTTTAAGCCAAACTAGATTATGATATCTTTCCTACAAGACTCATTGTGTTTTTATAGAATTCAAATGGCATAATATTAAAACATTTCCAAGGGAGGAAACACGAAATGTCAGATGTAGTTATTATTATAAATCCTGATCAAATGCTCAAACACCTTCTCTTACCCAGATTGAATTCATTCCTGGCACTAAGGATTGAACTGAATGAAATAACTTAAAACATGTGTCCCATGAAGATGAAGAACATGACAGAGACTTCTGGTTCCCCAGATAATATCCATTTATTCACTACTAAGGAAAACCCCAGTCCTAAACACGGTGGTGATGAAAATGTACCAGGCTAAAAACCTTGTGTTCCAGCTTCTCCTGCTCGTGTGTCTTGTGTCACAGTCCTTGCCATTGAGATAGAATTACAAGATGTTGTCTACTTTATAGAAAAGCCACTGGTAGGGGCGCCCGGGGGCTCAGTCGGTTGGGCGTCCGACTTTTGGCTGGGGTCATGATCTCGTGGTCCGTGGGTTCGTGCCCCGCGTCGGGCTCTGTGCTGACCGCTCAGAGCCTGGAGGCTGTTTCGGATTCTGTGTCTCCCTCTCTCTCTGGCCCTCCCCCTTCATGCTGTCTCTCTCTGTCTCAAAAATAAAATAAAAGTTAAAAAAAAATTAAAAAAAAATAAAAGAAAAGCCACTGGTAAAGAGACAAACTTGGTTGGCCTTGCCCTTATGTCTTTGCCCTTCATTGTTCCCTTCATCTTCCTGAATCATGGTCATATTCGATCTTGTGACAAAAGGATCAAGACAGCAGACTAGGACAGCTGAGCAGAACTCTGGGAAGTGCCTGGGTCCTTAATAACTGCAGAGGTGCTGCACTAGCTCCATCCTGACTAACTCTGGACTTCATTTAAATTAGAGAAAAGTAATGCCAGCCAGATTCAATCCCCAAGTGATACAATATTTTTGTGCTTATACAATAGACATCCTATATATATATATATTTTTAATTTAAGTTTATTTATTTTGAAAGAGAGAGCAGGGAAGGGGCATAGAGAGAGGGAGAGACAGAATCCCAAGCAGGCTCCACACTGTCAGCACAGAGCCCCATGTAGGGCTCAAACTCATGAACCATGAGATAATGACCTGAGCCAAAAGCAAGAGTGGGATGCTTAACCGGCTGAGCCACCCAGGCACCCCTAGACATCCTATATTTTTAAAATAATACACACATTGCTAGATTTTGCTCCATTTTCATATATATTGATTTTTACATAAAACTCTCTAAGAGAGCCTGCTATTAAAGACATTATGCAATATGTTTTGTTGTACAGGGAAGATACTCTTTATGGTTTGTTTCAGGTAGTACATATTGAGCTATACTTGTAATTTTGCAGGAAGTACAAACAGAAAGTTCTTCTTTCCAATCTAATATAAAATTCAGAGGCACCTGGATGGCTCAGTCGGTTAAGCGTCCGACTTCAGCTCAGGTCGTGATCTCACGGTTTGTGAGTTCTTGCCCCACATCAGGCTCTGTGCTGACAGCTCAGAACCTGGAGCCTGCTTTGGATTCTGTGTCTCCCCCTCTCTCTGCCCCTCCCCTGCTCACACTCTGTCTCTCTGTCTCTCCCTCCAAAATAAATAAACATTAAAAAAAGAAAACAACTGGGGCGCCTGGGTGGCTCAGTCGGTTAAGCGTCCGACTTCAGCTCAGGTCACGATCTCACGGTCCGTGAGTTCGAGCCCCGCGTCGGGCTCTGGGCTGATGGCTCAGAGCCTGGAGCCTGCTTCCGATTCTGTGTCTCCCTCTCTCTCTGCCCCTCCCCCGTTCATGCTCTGTCTCTCTCTGTCTCAAAAATAAATAAACGTTAAAAAAAAAAGAAAAAAAAATCAATGATGCTCTCTATCTTTTTGGAAAAATACTGGTCTAACTTTTCAATTTTGATACAACTTTGGTACGAGAAGTAACTGGAACTATGAAAAGATGGAGTTCTGAGAATAAGGTGAGTCCATATTTACACACTCAGAATTCCTCCTACGGTTCCCCTGTTGCCCTGTGGAATGTCAGTCTGGGGTGGATGAATCTGTGTGACTTTGTTACAAGGCTATCAAGAAAAATGTAGAGCTGAATTAGAAGAATAGCCCAGCAGTGCATAACTGAAGCTAAGCTACTCAGATGACCATTTCCAGCACTGCTCTCAACTATTAATTGGTACTGATGCAAAAAGGTTCACTTGATTTGGTGGAACATAGACAGTGTTTGGGCTTGGTTGAAAATACCAACATTGTTTATCCAAACTATATCAATATAATGGATTACAAATATTCATACTATCTAGCCACACAGGAAGAACTAATTTGACACTAGATACTTTGTGTAATGAAAAGAAGAAAGGTGTCTAGGCACCCCTGATGAAGTCTCCAAGGTGAAGCTGATTTAGCATATAGTTATTTCTCTCTTTTTTTTGTTGTTGTTTTTTAATGCTTTATTTTTATTTTTGAGCCAGAAAGAGACAGAGCATGAGCGGGGGAGGGTCAGGGAAAGAGGGAGACACAGAATCCGAAGCAGGCTCCAGGCTCTGAGCTGTCAGCACAGAGCCTGTCGTAGGGCTTGAACCCACAAACTGTGAAATCATGACCTGAGCTGAAGTGGGCAGCTCAGCTGACTGAGCCACCCAGACACCACTAGTTACTTCTTTTTGAAACACAGAAGTGACCAAAATTGACTAGGATGAAGGGCATATGTTTTCATATAAACTCTTCAAAATATTTTATTTTATTTTAAAAAATATAAACCAAAAGTAATTTAAGAGCTCCCAAATTCAAATACTTCCCTAGAGTACAGAGAAAAAGTAAAAACTTTCCTTCTCAACTCATCTCATCCTGCTTTTTAGGAGTATCCAAACACTAGTATTTAGTTGCTCTACATGAATCCCTCCCAAGCACCTATGTCCATAACACACATTCACAAATATACACATTTTTTTTAAAGAGTATTTTGTTTGTATCAAAAAACCCCAGGTTTATAATATGCCTATTGTTACGGAATTTGAATTGTTTCACTTAACACTATATTACAGACATCTTTTCATGTCAATATATACATGTCAATATGTACAGGGTTAATGTACACTCTTTTTTCTTTAAACAACTACAGAGGATTGATTCATGGTATCATAATCTATTTAGCCATCCCCCTCTCCATAAAAGAACATTTAGATTATACTGAATATTTTGATATTACAAATAATGTTTGAAATAAGTTTATCTTTCCAGTAAAAGCAGACAAGCTTGTTTTAGGCTAACCTTTTATGGAGAAAAACAAACTGGAGTTCTATCTATTTGTCACTATAGATAGATGAGGACAGATTGATAGATGGTAAGTATCAAAATCTAGATCTAGATCTAGATCTATAGATAGGAAGATGTTTGAGTGCATCAGAAAGATTCCGAGGCATGGAGAACTTCCAGTGGCCAAGCACCCAAGGTAAGGAAGGAGCAGAAGGATCAGGCTAACATTTTGTGCTTTCTTTTCCCTTCAGAATAATGATGACTCAAAAGGAAGAGTAATTAAGAGGCTGTGAAGCTGAGCAGAAAACAGTAGTTGAGAGGCTGTGAAGCCAAACAGAGATTTTGAGAGTTCATAGAACAGGTGAAACCAAAATATTGAGTTCCATGCTGCCAAAAGAAGAGAATTTGACAGTCAGCAAAGGACTTTTCATTAGGGATTCTGAAGAGCTACACTTTAAAGAGTAATGGTAAACAAGATGGTCTTTCACAAATACACACACACACACACACACACACACACACACACACACACACACAGAGTTCCAGAAAAAAATAGATGAGAAAGAAAGAAAGAATGTGGCAGAATACTTTAAGGTGTCAACCAGCCAGCAATCTCACCTGGGGCTTCTGGGAAAGACCGTACTTCCAAGCTCCTTGATCTTTTTGGTAGGAACCAGTGTCCTGCCACTATATAACTGAAGTCCCATTTCTTACTATTGTCACCTAGGCATTGCTCTCAGATCCTAGGGGATGCTCTCAAATCCCTTCCAGGTGGTCCCCTCTGTCTTCGGAACCACTAATGGAATATCTCTTCTGCTCTTATCCTGCCCATGCTTTGATTCTCTCTGACTTCTCCGCTGCTCATTTGTAAACATTTTGCTTTTAAAGAGGTTATATCAGAGATTAGGCTCACCTATACCACCCAAAGTCAAATGATAAGTAACTCTAATTACATCTGCAAAATCTCTTTTGTCATATAGCATAAGTATGAGAGTGATATCTCATTATATTCCAGCTTCAACTCTCACTCAATGAGAGGAGATTGTATGAAAGTGAAGGTCAAATCATCTAGGGTCATCTTAGAATTCTGCCTACCACACTGTTTATAAGACAAAAACTTTAAATACATAAATATATAAAAGTTGAAAGTAAAGGGAAGGAAAAATATATCATGCAAACACCAACAAAGGTCATGTAACTAAACAAATATCAAACAAAAAACGCTTAATTAAAAAGTATTCATTAGGGGATTATGAGGTAGAAACTTCCACTTTTATTTTTTTCAACATTTATTTATTTTTGGGACAGAGAGAGACAGAGCATGAACGGGGGAGGGGCAGAGAGAGAGGGAGACACAGAATCGGAAACAGGCTCCAGGCTCTGAGCCATCAGCCCAGAGCCTGACGAGGGGCTCGAACTCACGGACCGCGAGATCGTGACCTGGCTGAAGTGGGACGCTTAATCGACTGTGCCACCCAGGCGCCCCGAAACTTCCACTTTTAAAATGAGTAAGTCATGGGATGAAAAATGCAGCATAAGGAATATAGTCAATAATGGGTTTTTTAAGCTTCTTTTTTTTGTTTGGTTGTTTGTTTTCTAATATAATTTATTGTCAAATTGGCTAACATACAGTGTATACAGTGTGTTCTTGGTTTTGGTAGTAGATTCCCATATTCATCACTCACATACAACACCCAGTGCTCATCCCAACAAGTACCTTCCTCAATGCCCAACACCCATTTTCCCTCTCCCCCAACCCCCATCAACCCTCAGTTTGTTCTCTGTATTTAAGAGTCTCTTACAGTTTGCCTCCCTCACTCTCTGTAACTATTTTTTTCCCCTTCCCTTCCCCCATGGTCTTCTGTTAAGTTTCTCAAGTTCCACATATGAGTGAAAACATATGATATCTGTCTTTCTCTGAATGACTTATTTCACTTAGCATAATACCCTCTAGTTTCATCCATGTTGCTGCAAATGGCAGGATTTCACTCTTTCTCATTGCCAATTAGTATTCCATTGTATATATAAACCACACCTTCTTTATCCATTTATCAGTTGATGGACACTTAGGCTCTTTCCATAATTTGGCTATTGTTGAAAGCTCTACTATAAACATTGGGGTACATGTGCCCCTATGAATTACTACTCCTATATTTTTTGGATAAATTCCTAGTAGTGCTATTGCTGGGCCATAGAGTAGTTCTATTTTTAATTTTTTGAGAAACCTCCACACTGTTTTCCAGACCAGCTGCACAAGTTTGCATTCCCACCAACAGGGCAAGAGGGTTCCCATTTCTACACATCCTCGCCAGCATCTGCTGTTTCTGAGTTGTTAACTTTAGCCACTCTGACTGGTATGAGGTGGTATCTCAGTGTGGTTTTGATTTGTATTTCCCAGATGATGAGTGACTAGTCAATAATATTTTCATTACTTTGTATGGTGGCAGATGGTAAGTATACATATCATGGTGAGCATTCTGTAATGTATAGAACTGTGGAATCACTATGTTGTACATCTGAAACCAATATAACATTGCATGTCAACTATATAAAAAAATAAATAAATGTAATTAAATTTAGTTTCATATATGAAAAAAGTATCTATATAAATAAAAAGACAATTTATAAGAGCAAAAAGATCAATCCATCAAGAAGATATAAAAATGCTAAATGTGTGCACACTAAAAATTTAGCTATGAAACAAAATAAACAGAAATAAGAGGAGAAATCAATAAATCCACAATGATGGTGGGACATTTTAACACCCATTTCTTAATGACTAATAGCATAAGGTTGGGGGGGGAATCCAGTAAATGTATAGAAAATTTGAGCAACATCATTAACAAAATTGATCACATGATGTATTGAATATTGATACCAACAAATATATAACATGCCTTCTTCTCAAGTGCGTAAGTAACATTAACCAAAATCAACCATATGCTAGGTCTTAAAGCAAGTCTCAATAAATTTCAAAGGACTAAAATAACAAAAAATTATTTATAACTGCAGTAAAATTAGGCTAGAAATTGATGATGATGATGATGGTGATTATGGTATTGAATATATGACTTCCACACATAAAACCCTCAGTATTGAAAGAAATGAAAAGATATATAAACATTACAGATTAGAAGACTCAATCTTCTATTTCCCCAAACTAATCTGTAGATACCATGTGATCCTAAGTAAAAAATTACAGCACTTTTGCAGAAAATGACAAGTTAATTTTAAAATATTATATGGAGAGGCGCCTGGATGGCTCAGTGGGTTAAGCATCCAACTTTGGCTCAGGTCATGATCTCGTGGTGTGTGAGTTCAAGCCCCGCATTGGGCTTTGTGTTGACAGCTCAGAGCCTAGAGCCTGCTTCAGATTCTGTGTCTTCCTCGCTCTCTGCCCCTCCCTTACTTGCTCTCTGTCTCTGTCTCTGTCTCTCTTTCTCTCCCAAAAATAAATAAATATTTAAATAATTACATTTAAAAACTTATATGGAAATGCCAAGGACTAAGTACAGCCAAGACAATCCTTGAAGAACGGAGTTAGAAGACTTAAATCACCAGATATCAACATGTATCATAAAGTTACCTATTCTAATAAAAACTTACCTCCTTGCATCTGGATCACTCCAAACACTTGATATCTGTTCTCTTAATGCTTATTTGAGTCAATCTAGAAAAATAGCCTGTATCTTTCTAGTCAACTATGCCTTGCTGTATTGACACGTATCAAAAGACATGCATAATAATGGCCATGATAACATCATCTATAATAGCCAAAAGCCTGAAAAAGCCCAATTGCCAGTCAGTAGTATAATGGATAAATGAATTTTTCTCCATTCATGCAATGGGATTGTCTACAACTAGAAATTTAACAAACTGTTGCTATATACAACACAGCATCTTACAACACATAACAAAAAAAAGTTATCACACCAGTCTTAAACACAATGCTAAATGAGGGGCCCTTGGGTGGCTTAGTCTGTTAAGCCTCTGACTTCTGCTCAGGTTATGATCTCACCGTCTGTGAGTTCAAGCCCCACGTCGGGCTCTGAGCTGTCAGCATAGAGCCTGGAGCCTTCTTTGGATTCTGTTGTCTTGCTCTCTCTCTCTCTGCCCCTCCCCACTCATGCACTCAATCTCTCTCTCTCTCTCTCTCTCTCTCTCTCTCTCTCTCTCTCTCTCAAAAATATATAAACATTAAAAAAATTAAACACAATGCTGAATGAAAGAAGCCTGATACAGATCATAGAATTCCCATATAAAGTTCAAAAGTAGTCAAAAGCCATTGATGATATTAGTATCAGGTTAACGGTTACATCTGGAAAGGAGTGTAAGGTTGGTGACTAAGATTAGTGGCAAGGGGAGGTTTTCTAGGTTGCTGGTATTTAATTTTTTTAATCTTTGTGGTGGTTAAATACATGTATTCATTTTGTAATAATCCAACTAGCTAAACATTTATTAATTGTAACACTGTTATGTATGCACAGTATACTTTATTAAAATGTTTATTAAGCCTAGGAAAGGAATTAAAAATAATGCTTAAAGAGTAATATTTTTACATATATATTGAATATTTTTATGGGTATTTTGGTACAGTTCCTGGCTGAGTAATTGCTGGCCCAAGGGCATGTTGTACTTTTGAAAGCTCAACTATTTTTTCCACTGCGTTGAAAATGAATGTGTATTTCTACAGAGAAAAGAAATACACTTTGTTCATTGTCTACTATTACATACTCCATGTAATCCTCACCCAGCTCTGTGAGGTAGGTAGGTAGCTCATATTACATTTTGCTGATGAGAAAACTGAGTTACTGAAAAATTAAATACTCTGCTGAAGATCTCATATCTAGTATATGCTAGAGCAGAAGATTAAAATCAGCCCTTCCAAGTCCAAATCCCATTTCTTTCGCCTTGAACAAAATACCCAAGAGGCTGTCCTTAAAAAAAAATGCAATTAGCATAAGACTATCATTTCATGAGCGGTGGATTTACAGACATAAAATCTCAGGCCTCAGATCCAAGATCTGGATCATTTGTATGCATTATCTTTGTAATATTGCTAAAAACAGAACATTCTTATACTGTATAAATTGAGACCAACAGAACCATTGGAAAGATGGAAGAATTGTTTAAACTGTTCCCCAAACTGACAGAGAATAGGCAAACATCTCCGAACGTATTTATTAAATCTGGCTCCTAAGGGTTTTCTAAGTTTATAACTTTCCAATAATAAAAATCACCTCACTGGCCCTGAATTTTATTTCCATATTAAATGCCTGATGTCTGTACCTAACGTTTAAGTAAAATAATTCAGCAGAAACACTATACTTCTTTCTAGGCAGCTACACTTTGCTGCAGCTGATACATATTTATTATTTCACTCAAATAGTTTGAGTGCCCACTATATGCCAGGCACTATGGTCAACAACACACAAAGACAACAGAACGACTCTGCCTTCAGAAAGCATTCTGATAGAGAAGAGATGAAATAAGTCACCAGGCAATTGCAACCCAGAGCAAGAGTATCTAGGAAAATATAATATGGCATGAAGGTATAGTATCCAGTGCAGGAGAGAAAGGAGTCAGAGAAGCTTAGAAAAGAAATATGAATGTACCAGAAAGGGTGTGTGAGCCAAGCCAGGCAAAAGCAGTTCAGGAGTGATCCCAGAAAACAATTCCTGGCAGAGGAAGAAGCACAGGGATGAAAACGTAGAATGTGTTCACAAAACTAAACCTAGTTTAGTGGAATTTGAGTAGTTAATATAAGGAGGAGTGTATGTGTCAATAAGTAGTCAGTATAGGTCAACAGGGCATATTAAAAATGTCTTTGGGAGTCATTTTAAGAAATTTGGATTCCACATGACAGCAATGTAAAGCCATTAAAGAACTCTGAGAAGATTAGATTTGGGCTTTGGAACAATTGGCTTGGCTGGTACAATGATCTGGTTGGTACCCTACGGAGTATGGGCGGGAGCTAAGAGAAGTGGAGTCAGAGAGATGTGTGATGAGGCTTTTCTAGGTAACCAGGCAGAAGATGAAGATGGCCTAAACTGGGGAAGAGTCAACATGATAGAGAAATATAAAGGATAGGGAGATATTGAGAAGGACAACAGACAGAATTTGGCTTAAGTTTGACAGAAGGAGAGGAGTCAAGCAGGACACTCAGCTCTCTGACTTGGGAAGCTGGATACATGATAGCACTCTCCAGTGACATAGGGATGAAAGGAGGAGAGGCAAATTTAGAAGGAAGATGTTAGGTTGTGTATTGTATATGTTGAATTTAAGACGCCAGTGGGGCAGACTGGCAGATTTCCAGCAGGAAATTGAATGCATAGGCCTACAGCTCAGAAGAGAGAACTGGCTGGGAACTGGAATATGGGGGTTATCAAGACATAGAGGATTATCAAAGTCAGTGTGAGACAAGGTCACAGAGAGGACGGTGAGTGCTAATAGACAAGTCAGCACCATTTGTAATCAGGTTTTTGGAGAATAAGATACTCCTTCTTCTATCTTTATCTTTTGTTTTTTTTTTTTCCCTTCTCTCACATGTTGACATCTGGGCCAGAGAAGCCACCAAGCAATTTAAAGTGAGTAAAGAAATACAGATGACCCACTTCAGGGAAAAAAGCAAGACCCATTTTGCTGACACCTAGATCCCACTATTATAATGAATGCTGCCACTAAAGCTTAAGAATCACCTGCATTTTCTACCTTAATCTAAGAAAGCCAAGGAATGAATTCCCGTTTGAATTCAGCCTTCTTCTGGCATTAGACAGAGGGGATTGAATTTGTGATGTCAACCAAGATTGCTTTCTCACAGATTTTGCTATTAAACATTTTGTCTATTTAACAGCACCTTGTATTTACAGTGTGTTTTATAGTTTTCAAAACGCTTTCATACGAGTTTGATTTTTGTCTTACAACCCCATAAAGTCCGTCATTATCCCCATTTCATGGATAAAAAAAGAGAGAAGTGGTTGCTTATGACTCACGATTTCCTGGTGTCCCTCATCCAGTTTTCTGACCCTGGTCTTATAAAATGGAATTCAAATGGGGTGCCTAGGTATCTCAGTCTGTTGAGCATCCCACTCTTGATTTCGGCTCAAGTCATGATCTCACAGTTCATGAACTTGAGCCACTCATCAGGCTCTTCCTTGGAGGTGCAGAGCCTGCTTCTCTCTGATTCTCTCTCTCTCTCTCTCTCTCTCTCTCTCTCTTTCTCTCTCTCTCTCAAAATAAATGAATAAACTTTAAAAATATTTTTAAAAATTTTAAATGAAAATAAAATATCCTGGATGGGCAGAAATAACCTCCTAAAATTTGCCACTTCCTACAATTCTTTGTCTGCTTTGGCCTGAGTTCTAATTTTGTTAGGAGAAAGGTGCATTTGATCACAGCATTTGATTGAGGTTAGGTGTGAATATCTGCATTCCAGTTTCAGTCCTGTTCAGTCCATTCACCCCCCCCCCCATAGTCTTGCCTTCTTGCCTGTGAAATAAGGGTACCAGTGCCTGTATCTGGGCCTGTGTTGCCACAGAGATGAATAAGATAGTGAACAAGGTCAGCATGGTGCCAGCTGTAACACACTGTGCACAGTGGAAGGCAGTGACCTTCCCTCTTTGGTGTGCATTAGAATCACCTACGAGGTTTTTTTTTTAATACCCAAGTATTTATAAATACCCAAGCCTGCCCCAAATATTTTGAATCATAATTTCTCAGAGTGGGTTCAGTATATCTGTCTTTTTAAAAACAAGAGTTGAAAAGCACGAGTTTAGGTACCAGTAACTTTACCATTTGCAGTGAGGCAGGAAAACCAGGCAGTTGAGTGTGGGTTCAGGACACAGATGTCCTTGCAAACCACAACTCTGTCACTGTAGGACCTGCCATCTGAGCAAATTGCTTCACCTCCATGATCCTTATATACCTCATATCTAAAAAGCAAGTTACAAGTCATTTTACTAGTTACAAGCATACAATACCTTCACTCTAGCATCCTACACAGAAAACCCTTCAAAATGGTAGCTGCTGTCATAAACATTAACCTAAGTTTTCCTATTTCGGGAACTGGGCGTGTTGCTGAAGCCCTGACCACGTAGAATCTGCTTTCAGGACCACCGTCCTGACTCTCTGTCTTGGACTCTTTCTCAGCACCAGTCAAGTTGCTGCTTTCTTAAAATGGAGAATGGGAGCCACTAGGCACCTGCTCCTCACCAGCCCTGTGACGTTGGCCAGCCCAGACTCTGAAACTTCCCTTCTTTCTGCAAACCTCTCCAGGTTCCCCGAAAGTGCAAAAAGGGTATAACTAGGAAGCTTAGAAACTGCTAGAGAAAGATCTGCTGAAAATCATGAGACAACTCTGAAAAATCTGTTCTGAAACCTGTTCTGAAAAAATGTCCGGCAGAGAAAAGGCTTAATTCTTGTTTGCTACCCCCACTGCAACCCTCCCTGCCTCACCCCCCTGCCCCTTCATGAGGCATGGACCAACCAGTTTCCTTCCCATTTGAGATGGAGCCACTGGGTAGGAGGCATTCAGCCATATTGTTGCCAATCCATTCATGGGGCTTTCTCGATGTTGTCTGCGCTGACTCCACACTCCTACCCCGTCTGTGAGGTGTGGGAAGGATCCTCACTTAAAGAAGAGGAAACTGAACCTGGAGAGTTACAGACACTGAATCAAGTGTGCACATTTTAAGAAAACAGCTCATCTTAGTGATTCTGGTCAGATGACCAACAACTATCTCCTTATTGTCTTTCTTTCATAAGTGGCAATAAACTCTATAGTCTTGTTCCTCACTCTTCAAAGTATGCCCAGATACCAGAAGTATCGTCATCACCTAGGAACATGCTAGAAATGCAGAATCTCAGGCCCTATCTCAAACCAACTAAATAAGAATCAGTATATTAGTGAGATCCCCAGGTAAGCTGAACATGCATTAAAATCTGAGAACCACTGGTGTGGTGGTTCAATATGCAGAGTTGACTCAGGACCCAGACGGCTATGTTTGCATCCCTGCTATGTCTTTTCCAGTCATATGACCAGGGACAACGCACTTAATCTATCCAGACTTCAATTTTCTCACCTGTAAAACAGTCATGAGAATAGTATTTGTCTCACAGGCTTGTATGTAAAATGCTTGGTCTTTAGCAACCATTATGCGACACATCTCTTTTTATCATTCTTTTGGTACCACAACACCATTCAAGAGGGCAAGCCATTTTCTGCAGACCTCTCAGTTCAGAAGTTCTTTGTCTAGGGCATTGACTTCTCTGTCCAGCCAAGTACTTACAATAGTATCAATTTCACATTACTTTTATTACTTCTACTATAGAACTACATTCAAGGAAAAGTTCCTGGCAAAGACATCCATCAATCTTCTAGTCTTCTCAAAGGAAAAGAGAACCCCAGTTCAACCCAGCAAGAGTGTTCACATTAGTGCAGTGATTACGCATACAACACTAGGTAATCAACCTGAGAAGTTTATTGCCCACCCACTTGAGAGTTTAGTGTTATTAGCTAATTAAAGAGAGGATCTGTCTTCTATTATATATTGCTCTTAATGAATTAGATAATCCCAGCACAGTTACCATGGTATACTATTTATAAAGACCTGCCATTTGGTTGTAATTTTTCAACAGATTAGAGCTTAATTTCTCTTGTAAATTGCCTATAAGTAACAAATATACCATAGCGGGGTGTCCAGGTTTATGGCAAAGTAAAATTTATCTGTTTGGGCTTCCTTGCTTCTGAAGTAAAACACCGCACCCGGGCTTACGTTGCCTTCATATCTGGATCCATCTGAGCAAGAAGGACACAGATGAATTGCATGTAATATAAACATGAGTACAGAACTTACAATAGAAGAGAAATAATGGCTTTTCCTTTAAATATATTATGTTCTCTTGTTGCCTTATTTGTGTCTTTCTGGAATGACAAGACATTTGTATAAAAATAAAGAGGAGACCTTCTACCTGAGCATATTTGAGTGATTTATTTTTCATCCAAAGTCTTTAAATAAACCAGATCATATTATGTTCTCCTCTCTCCCTCTGCCTCTACCACCCTCTGTCTCAAATGTATGTACCTCATTACAACAAACGTCACTCATTTTTAGACTCCAATTTGCCACCATCCCACACAGACCTGCTGTTCCATCTCTCCATGTTAATTCCCATAAATAACTGATATCAAAATGCAGAGTCTTGGAGATACACTTCAGAAAACTTCATGTGTGGAGAAACCAGAAACTAGAAGGCTATTCAAGGCCTTGGGAATTGATATAGATTTGTTCCATCCTTCTTGAGGCTTCAGCAACACATTGATGGCAGGGGGTCAGCACTGTCCATTGTAAAATTGGAGTAATATATAAAGTATAGCAAATGTAGCTTTAAAGAAATCTAGAGCAATATCCAAGTAACCCATATGTTCATAGGCTGCTTATATAGATGCAGGATAATTTATGTACCAAACACATATGTGATTCCTAAGACATATTTGGGAGTGTACAATGTTTAATTTTTTTTTTATTCAGATCTTCATCTATTTGTATATATGACTTGATGGTGAGTGTCTACACCATGCACTCAAGTTATCCCACTATCTAAAAGAAATACACCATGGTTTAGAATTCCCAAAGTGTTCTGGAAACCTGATACCTAACTTCTAAAATCCATGAAATGTAAACTTAGGAGCAATAAGCTTAGTTCCCCCCACCCTACCCTTAGGAGAGGCCTCTCAGAAAGAATTTTAAGGTTCAGTACATAGAAAAAAATAAGACTTGGAAAATGAAATGACCTATCCAAGGTTAAGGCAGATGTGGGACTGGCCAGGACTAGGTGCCCTACCTACCAAATCCTACAGCATTGATAGCTATATCCAACAGGTACTGTATTTTCACAACTATAGTTTCAGTGCCACTGAGAAGACTGCAGTATGTTCTTATTAAAACAATTTTTACTTATTTCTCTAGAGCTTTTCTGTAATGCAGCTCATGACACCCATGTCTTGGCATCTCCCTTTAGTGAGAGCCTTGGATGTTCTTAATGCTATGAATGGTGTTTGAGAGACACAAACTTGTTTTGAACTATTTTTTTTATCATTCAGAAGTTTTTGGAATTGTACTCTTTGGAATCCTGGAGACTTCACAGAAGTAGATTAGAGACCACTAGAAGAGAAGAAGATGTTGAGCATTTGGGGCTCCTGCCCCTTGTTACTTCTACAAACTGATCATTTCCATCTCCCAAGCTTCAAGTAATGGGCTTCTACATACGGCTTCAAGACAAAGCTTTGTTATAATAATCCTGAAGACTGCTATTCTAATGTATTAATCAAACGTGGCTAAAGAACTGGATAATTCTAAGAGAGATGTAATATGGTACCTTACTCTGGTGACAAAATACCCCTTATATCAATTTCTGAAACAACAATTACGTAGGGAAGAGATATTTAACTGGATTTCTGCCAACTGCCTATTCCAGGGGTCAGCAAATTATCTCAGCTTACAACAGTCATCCCAGTGGTCCCCTTCAAAAGAGACCTAGTTGGAATTATAAATTATATAGTCACCCCACATAGGAGACATATATAGCACTAGTATATTAATGAATTTCCTCTTCAATAGTTCACTTTAACCTAATAGGCTCAATGTTTAAAAGAAGAAAGAATCAGCAGCATAACATAAAATGCAATTTTGTACAAGGACATTCTGGGTCATAGTCTGATGATTGCTCTTCATGAAGAGAAAGATTTAATTATACTTCCAACAAAATTAGGCCAGGGAGCACTTCATGGATGATGATGTGGAGTCCCAAATAAACTTTAATTTTGCCTGACCAATTGGAAATATGTTTCATTTAACACCTTCCTATGATAGTCTATTAAATAAAATAGATCACTTTACTTTTTCTGTGAAGTGCCAGGTAGTAAATATTTTAGAGATTGTGAGCCCTTGGTCTTTGCCACAACTACTCAACTCTTATAAAAGAAAAGCAACCACAGACAACACATAGATGAGTAAGTATGGCAGACTTCCAACAAAACTTTATTTACAGAAACAAGCAATGGGACAGATTATACTTGTGGACCTGTTGACCTATGGCTTGTATGGCTTGTCATTTGTTAGCCCCTAGATTATAACAGAAATCCTGTTAAATATCTCTCCTACATGCAACTTATGTTTCATTAATTTATCAAGTTAGGATATGAAAAATAACAATACAAACTTACAAAATCCAAAAATAAATGAGAGGTTATGAATAATGGTAACAACAAAAAATCACTCCATGTAGTGTTATCAAGATCTTCTGCTGAGTTGTCATTACAATGATTTATTAGCAGTATATTAAAAAGGACCTATTATCCTAGGCATTCCAAATTCATATTATGGCCATTTAAATGAATTACCTGCCCACACATATTTTGTCTTGAGTATGGAAAACCTTGACATAGTAAATAGTCCAACCAGGACTCTAATCAACCTAATTAAGCAGTAACAGCATGGAAACACACACACTCTTAGTTAAATTAATATTTCTTCCACAAGAAGTCATGAAAAGAATATGGGTTTACAAAAGCATCTGAACCATGAAAAATACATGTATTTACTTTCTGAATAGGAGATAGTCATTGGTACTCTACCAAATGAAATACTTCCCATTTAATGACTAGATACAAGACATACCCACTCACAAGAAAGCATTCTGAATGCTTTCCAGAGGCATGTCATGGGCAAGGTCACACAGATACATGGAAGCCATAGCTATAAAAATTAATGGTTTTTCTAAGGACAAAATTGGAGGACAGTAGACCTTCAATCTTTGAAAGACAGTTACAAAGTTAGTCATCATGAGATCTGGGTACCAGTCCTCACTAGCCCTTTATGGATTCCCTCTGAAAAAGTCACTTCACTCTCTGAGTCTTATTTTTCCTCTATGCAAGTTAAGGTATTTGAATGAGATAACATGGCAAATGTTACCTTCCCGGCAAATACAACAGAAGAAAAGAAGGTCCAAGTTTAAGCCTTGCTCCACGAGCTTAGTGGCCATCAACAAGTCACTTAACCTTAAAGTATAGAGTAAACTTGATAATACCTATTCTGTAGAGATATGATAGGTAACAATAAGCTAATGTGCATGAAACCCTTAGTTTTATATGTCTGGTATATAGTAAATATTAATTGCTTTTGATATTTGGTAACAGAAGTTCTAATAAACAAGTTGGAAGTAGCCCCCCTTTAAAGCCTTAAATCCAACACAGTCTTTAAACCCTGAAAAACTAAAAGCTGGATACCTAAAACTAGAGCCCAGCATAACAGTTTCTAAAAGAATAAATAGGTAAATAGGTAGTCAGAGAGGAAGGAAGGAAGGAAGGAAGGAAGGAAGGAAGGAAGGAAGGAAGGAAAGAAGGGAGGAAGGAAATGTGTAATCCTCTTCTCTTTGTGGATCTGTGAATTAAATTGGTCAAGTAATATTTAATTAAAAGAAAATCTTCCAGACAGTAAAAAGTTACAAAAATAATTTACCTACCCAAAAAGAACAGAAACAGAGGATCTTGTTAGATGGTTGTCTTCTCATTCATCTTAAAGACAATTAGGTTTTCTAAAGAAGAGATTTTTAAAAATCAAATAAATGACATGAAAAATTGTTAAATAAAAGCAAGAGTCTTTAGATAAAAGAGTTTGGTGAATAGCAATTCTCTAATAAAGAGGGTTGCGGCAACCAGAGACAAGAGGAAGAGGGACAAGGAAAATGGACCAAGGGTGAGGAAAGACAATCTGTGGATGGCCCATCTGAAAGAGGCCTGGATCAACCAGAGTTGATTCAGAGTCCACATGACAGTTATTGGACTAGATCAGGGATTGGCAAACATTTCTGTAAAGGACCAGATAGTAGGTAGTTTAGGCTTTATGCACCATACATCCTTTATCACAAATACTCAACTCTGACATTTTTAGTGTGAAAGAGTCACACATAGCACATAAACAATGGGTGTGGCTGCATTCCAATAAAACTTTACTTACAAAAGCCAACAATAGCTGAATTTTACCTACTGGCTATAATTTGTCAGTTCCTGCTTTATTATATGTTTACCCATATCTGAGTTTTTTAACTTTATTAAGTTCTTATTCTCTCAGTAAAATATTCAGGAAGGGCTTGTGAATGTTATTATTTCTTAAGTTTTTGTCTACTTTAGAATATATTTCTGTGACCTTCACACAAAGATCATAGCTTGGCTAAGGATAGCATAAATTGGATTCTGCCACATTGCTCCACTGTCTCTGGTAATATGTAAAAAGATTACAGAGACATTTCTGAGTTTCCTTCTTATGATTTGCCTCAAGACTATAAAATTTCCCACAATGATTCTAACTAGCAGGCAGTCTATTCAAAAATGACTTTTGGAAGTTGTATCAAAGTTATTGATAAAAGATAGGTAGACTAGCAATCAGTAAAAAACTGGAAATTCTTGGGCTACTCAACCCCAAAGGGCACATGACTTTGAGTTGATGGAAATTCAGTGCTTCCCAACATTTTCTTTGATCTCTTAGTTTTTGATAGATACATAGGTAATGAGAAGAGAGAAAAAGAGAGACTTTAGGTCTTTGTTTCACTCATATTTTTACATCAGATACATTAATTTCTTGAACCTGTGAGAATTTGAAAAAGAAATTCTCTAGAACACTGTACTGTTTCTTATAACTAGCCTATGTCAATTCATGAATCAGCCACCTGTTTCAACTATTGAAACATTTCACGTATCTGGTGCTTTTCCTCTATTGGCTGACATGACAGAGAACATTCTGATGAATGACATGACAGAAATGGATTCTGGCCACCACAATGGGAAAGGGGGGTTTTCACGTTTTCTGTGGTTTATTTTGCCAGATTAGAATGCAGTTATTCATGACTGGCTGGCAACTTAACCCAGATACAGGGATATATCCCGGAATTTCCTTGGTGGGGCAGAATTTTTTTCAGTTTTGTGGCAACCCAGCAACAACTGGGGCTTTACCTCTGCCTAACCAACAGCATCTTTTTTATGAGCCCACTATGAAATATCCTTCATGATAAGCACAGTCTCCCCACCAAACATAAGCTGACATTTAGAACTACAATTACATGACCCGTGTGTTAATATTCCAGCAAACCTTGGTACTGTTTTTGGAATGGTGGAGAAACTGTTGCAACTCTGGACACAGAGAAAAGTGTTTCTGTTATGTGAAAGATATGGCACAAAGTCAACTCTTTCCTCAGTCCATCTTAATTACAACAGAACGTATACACGTCCCTTTTCAATGTTAATTTAAAATCTCATTTAATTAACTTATTTTTTTACTTAGCTTATTTAATAAGAATGGTGATTCAATTTTATGGACACAAAAAATCATTTATCCTGGAGGATTGAGTCTGATGTCATTTATATTAGATGCCTTCCATCATGGAGAGAATAGTGATCTATCCTCGCAGGGAATGGATTTGCCTTTCCTGCTGGCAATATTTCTGCCCAAACCACCACCCATGGCCAAAAAGAAAGTCAGCTTCACCCCAGACATTTCTATCAACACTGCCTTCAACCAAGGAACTCATTTTATGGGAAAGATGTGCTGCAAGGGGCTTACTCCCATAGAATTCACTGGTCATACTAACCACTGCATTACCTAGGAGTAATTGGCCTAACAGATGAGCGGATCAGCTTACTAAAGGCCAGCTTCTATATTAGTAATCAATTGCTGCATAACAGATCACCCAAAATTCTGATTAAAACAACAATAATTTATTATTTCCCACAATTCTGTAAATCGAATGGGCAATTCTTCTACTACTTTTGCTTGGGCTAACTCATTTGGTTTCATACTCAGTTATGACTAGATGGTCCAGTTTGACACCTTGCCAATGTCCAGCAGGGATGGACAAAATGGTTGTGATGGCTAGATCTCTCTCTCATCCTAACCTGCTTCACATGATGATGGAATCATTTCAAGAGAGCAGAGTATGAAGTACAAGCACTAGTCAAGACTCTGTTTGTATCAGTGTGTGCTGACATTCCATTGGCTTAAGCAGTCACAAGGCTAAATCCATTGCAAGTGTGAGAATAGGATACCACACTCTACCACGTCGAACTTTTTGAGCAAAGGCATCACCCAGAAACAAAAGGCATCCCCATGCCAAATTTTATTAGCATGAATATCAGGTGATAGATACTTTGAAGTGCCTAAGCACAAGCCACCAAAATAGGATAGGGAAATGGATGCAGTGCATAGTGCTGGAATTTGGCTCTGTTTCCCAGTTAAAATTTACTTTCAAATATATGTTATATAATGGATAACCTTATTTTTACAGTCTTTTTTAAATTGGATTTCTGCTTTTATTGATAGAACTTAATAGTGAGAGTTTATGATAAATCTGTAGTTGATAGTTTTTTGAAGTTCCTGAAATTTTTAAAAATAAGCTGATGAAGAGGATTACTTTGAACAATGCAACTTTCTTTTTTGTCCTCATTTTGAAGCCGCTTTAAGATGGTTTTGTAAATTACTCATATTTACTGCATGATAGCGATATACAGCAAATGTTACCTGAAAAGTTATCACGAGATTTATTATGAATTTTTCGAGTGAATCCTTAGAATAAGGTAAAAATTATTGCTATGTGTGCTTTCGATAAATGTAATCATTCCTCCTGATAACAATAATTATGGATATAATTCACCATTTATTACCTGTCACCATTGAGCAAATAGCAAAAAAGGAATTAACCTTTGAACAGAATTAAATGAACATGAAAGAGCTAAGAGTTATAAGAATGAAAATATTTACACAAATGCTAATTAAGTATTTGGCATTTAAATTAAATGGAGTAAAAAAAAATTTTTCAGACATGGATGGAAAAGTACCATGAAAGCCACACTTACAACCTTTATGTAGACTGACCATTTAAGGATCTGAATTGGTGGAAGATTTTTATGAAGTCTGTGGCTATGAAATGCAGTTCATGTGTCAGTACCTGCATTTATATGTGATTATGGATACATTTATTTTTTAATTTTCAATATGATTTTTAAAAAATTTTTGTATTGTTTATTTATTTTGAGAGAGAGAGAGTGTGAGTGGGAGGGACAGAGAACCCAAAACAGGCTCCAGGTTCTGAGCTGTCAGTACAGAGCCTGACGTGGGACTTGAACCCAAGAACTGCTGAGATCATTACCTGAGTTGCAGTCAAACGCTTAACTCATTGAGCTACCCAGGCATCCCAATCCAGTATTATTCTTTTAAGTAAACAACCCAATTTAAAAATCTTTTTGTCAATTATTTCTATTGGCATTCTATGAAAAGAGCTAAACTGAAAATGGTGTTCAAATTACTGACTGAAAATACAAAATCCGTTTGTACACAAAGTAATATTAATTACTAAATTAATTAATTAATTGATATTAATTCAGCTTCCTAAGCCTTCTTCGTGTAGGTAATTAGTTTCCATATAAACATGTCTGTCTCATGAGGTTGTAAGCTTTTGGAAGAAAGGCTGGGAGTGGGTATCAATTAGGATTAGGCTCAGCTTCAACTATCAGATCCCAAAATGTTGGCTTCAACAAAATTGGGTCATTCTTCTGTCATGACAAAGTCCAGGTATAGGCAGTCCAGGGCAGAAATGGTGCCTTTAGCATGTCTCTAAACCCAGTCTGCTTCCAGCATTTAGTCTCTACCTCCCTGGAGTATGGCCTTCATCCTTATGGCCCAAGATGGTAGACATCACTCTACAATCTAAACTCCAAACTGTTGTTTGGAGAAAGAAATAAGAGAAGGAGAAAAGGGCAAAGAGTATCCTCAAGCTTTCTTATGAAGAACTTTCTGGAATGTGTCACTCATCACTTTAATATACTTCACAGTGAACAGAACATAGTCAAATAATCTCTTAGCTGCAAAGAAGACTAGGAAATGTAATCTCAGCCACAGATTCTCATCTTACTCTTCATGTTCCCTGTACCCGTCCCAGTGCTTCACAAATAAGACTTCCAGTAAATTCTTGTTGAATGAATTAATAAACAGGAAAATGAGTGAACGGAGGGAGGTGATACAGACAAATTTCAATATCTAAATTCATTTTAAAAGGTTTTAAGACAATGAATTTCAATTGGAGTGCTAATAATGGAATTGAAACTGCAAGAATATCATTCTAATCAATTTCTCAGATCTTTCTGAAAAATATGTTGAAATAAAAGCCGACTCTGAAAATTTAAAATGTTAACCCTAAACTAAATATTCACCGTTCACCTATAATTATAGAAAGATAATAAAGATAAATAAACTCATTAATGAACAGTAAATGAATTAAATGTCTTATCCCAGTTATTAAAAGTAGTAATTTGAACCATAAATAGACCCTTTTATTTTAGGACTAAACATGTACCTGGAACTCTGTGGAGTGCACTAAATACATCATCTCATTTAATATTTAAAATTTTCTCAGATGATCAGTAAAACCACCTTAGAAGTGAGGAACTGCAGTCTCTAAAAGTTAGGTAACTTTCTCACAGCCACAGGAAGTACGATGCAGGATCCATACTTGGAGCTGGCTGCCTCTCAAGCCTTTCTTCACTATGAGAAAGTCATATACCAAACTAGGAAATGAGACTGGATTGGCAGCCTGGATCCAGATTATGGATAGCCTTGAATTCAGGCCAGAGAAATTCAGTTTTATTCTGCCATGAATTGGAAATTGTTATAAATGTTGGGGAATGTGATAAATATGAGGCCTTGGAGATATTATTCTGAAAATGTTGTACAGGATGCAGTGGAAGAGGGAGTGAAGAGGCTGATTCGGCACTCAGAGTTCTCCAGGAGTAAATTGATGTCTAGACTAGAATTGTAGCTCCAGAATTTAAAACTTGGTTACACACATAGATGTATTTCAAAGAAAAACAAAGGAAAAATTTGGAGGACAAAGGGTGTATCATAGTTCCATATGACTTTCAGGTTTCAAGTGAGTGTTGAGAGGCTCTCAAACTGTAGCCAGAGTCTGGCTACATTTCCCCCTCCTTGGATTCCCACAACCCCACCTGCCAGTGAGCTCAGCCTCATACTAGTTGTCAATCATTTCTACAACAGTGGGAAACACATACACACTTCAGACCAACTTCCAGACAAGAACATCCTGTTCCTGAAGCCTACACTACCCCCCTCTTTATGCTACATCATTAACTTACAAAATTTTCAAAGACCAATTATCAGAACATAGCCCTGATCTTGTCAGAAGGAGAAAATGCATCACAGCTGAAACACCAGTTTCAAACATCATACCGACTGAACACAAATTCCTATTACTAGCCCTTCCTCGGTAATTACCCTCATTGCTATAATTCTTTGGCCTCAGCCTCTTAAAGTGTCTGTTGCCATCCTTAATGGATGACTTCACTTCATGTGTCACTGATTACATAAAAAGACCACAGTCCTCACCTTCCCATGCCCGCCTCTACATCCATCTTCTCCTTTATCTCTAGGGCAGTGGAGAAAACATCTCCTCCTAACACAGAAAGAATTTCTACCTGGGCTCTGCTTCCCTTTTCCTCTTGCCTTCCAAAGATGTAAAGTCTCAGTCATCCCTTCTCTCCCATGCGTCCACTTCACTCCTCTCTTTCTACCGTATCGTTCCCAAGAACATGTAAACGTACTTCAGTATCTTCCTTCGTATTTAAAAACATATTCTCCCTTGGTATCGCTTCCTCCTCCAATTACCATCCCAAGCGTCCAATCTCTTTCATAGTCAAAACACACCACTTCCATCTCCTTATCTCCACTAGAGCATGACTTGTCCTTCATTCTACCCATAATTCTAGGCACCTGTGATCAGTCTGTTGAAAACTCCAATGGATACATTTCTCTCTTTATCTAGTGTGATCTGTAATAAGCATTCAAAGCAATGACCATTTTCTCCTTCTTGAAATGCTCTTTTCTCTTACCTTCTGGAAGAGCACTCACCCAAGTGTTTCTTCTACTTCACTTGCTGCTCCTTTTTAGTCTCTTTTGCTCTTGAGTCTCCTCTTTTGTATCTGCAAATGTTGGCGTTTTTCAAGACTCACTTCTTGCCTCTCTTTTCTCTCTACATTCTCTTCTTGAGTGATCCCATTTATCCCAATGGATTTATATTCCAAGATAGTGCTGATGTTCTCAGATATATCTGTACTGCTCTCAACCACATCCTCTATTGAATAATGATCTAGTTTTGAAACCCAGTGCCCTTATTTTCCATCTGGGGGATTCGTTCACATTAATTAACTTCTCAATGCCTCACCTTCCCCAATTATAAAATGATAATGATAAAAATGCCTTCCTTAGAAGAGTATAATGAAAATTAAATGAGTTATAATGTGCTACATTATTGGAACCATGACTGGCACATAGTAAGCTGTCAAAAGAGGGTTGCTGTTGTAAGAGGGTAATGAGTTAAAACAGAGAGCTGGGCACACTTTAACAGCAGAAATGCGAGACAGAATGCAGAGGTAATGCTAGAGACAGAAACTGAGGCTGTCAAAGGGGGAGCAGTGGTGTGACCATCTGAAAGTCAGGCCAGCAAGGCTGCTGCTGGACCACTACAGGTTCTGTTGAGAATGGTGGTAAAACTATGCTTCCCAGCTGCTGAGAAGGTCTTCTGGGCCTCTGTGTGTCCATATCTTTATAACAGCCCTCACCTCCTTATAAAACCTGAATATGTTTCTTCTTTGCAATCTGAAAAGGCCTAACATTGTCTATAGTGTTGCCATCTGTCACATTATTTAGTTAGGATATATTCTCAGGAGTATAATTACTGGGTCAATAAGAATAAACACTTTTATGTTTCTTGACAGAATATTTATGTCTGTTTTCTATAAGTACTAAACCAATTCACATTGCTTCCAGCAAAGTGTGTGCATCTGCCATCTTACTCACAATGGATATTAGCAAAGATAAAATATTTATTGTATGTTTATTGTGTCTTACTGGGAGGCCGTAAACTGTGGTCACTATTGCGGCGACTGAGTAAAGAGAAGGACTCTGGATGAGGTCCTGCCAGGACCCTTTGTAAGGCTCACAAAGCCTTTCATAGGAAGGATTTAGAAAATCAGTTTAACTCAAAGGCCCTGAGTTTTAACAGAGTGGATAAATATGCATGATTAAATGACTATATGAATTATCTTTTAGTAGTATAAGTATTATATGTGGTGCCATGTTTCTGGATTTACAGATTTATCCTGAAATAATATGAGGTTTTATTTTAGATATGGTTTTGTCAATAGAACTAACTCACTAATACATGAGTAGAAAGATGTCTTGATTTCAGACAGACTCCAAATGAAGATTCATCATTTTCTAAAATTTTGACTTCGAACAAGCTTCCAACCTTAAAAGTAAAATAATAGAGGCACCTGGGTGGCTCAGTTGGTTAAGCATCCAACTCTTGGTTTCGGCTCAGGTCATGATCTCACAGTTCATGAGTTCAAGCCCTGCATGGGGCTCTGTGACGACAGTGTGGAGCCTGCTTGGAATTCTCTCTCTCCCTCTTTTTCTTCTCCTCCCCCGCTCACTCTCTCTGTCTCTCTCTCAAAATAAATAAATAAACTTAAGGTTTTTTTTTAAAGTAGAATAATAATGCTTATTCCTTCAGTGTAATGTGATAATTAAATAAAATAATGCATATATAAGTGTTTGATACATTCTTATTTGCCGATGATTTCAGGATTTTCTGCATCAGTGCCCTATCTCTTCTCTGAACCACTGCTAGTCATTTGCTCATGTGTGTATCCTGCCTTTATCTCTGGGCAAGGGAGATAATAAGGATCATAAACATTTTCTTACTTCAAATTGGCAACGCAAAACACTGTCCTAGTATTTGCATACAGAGGGTTGTCAGCTATGCAGTTTGTCAGCAAACTTCCTGTGACCCAGTATCTTAGGTTAAATGTATTTATTCAACTGAAACAGATTTATAGACCATGAAATATCTGTCAATGGTAATTTTTTTTCCAGACAGAAATAAATGCAACCATACATGTCTTAGGAATAATACCTCCAAAACAACCTTAAGTAAATCTAAGAAAAGGAAGTAGAAAATAATTAAATACGTCTTCCTTCCTCACTCCATTCAGTAAAATCCAATCCATCTTAGACCACGTTGTCTTCATAAAGTTTTTCCTTCCTTTCCAATGACTAAATGATCTCTTTCCCTTTTGGCTATTCCCATCCTTTTAATATGTACCATTTGTGAAGTTCTGATGAAAAGCTAGCCTACACTGTCTTTCTAATCTATGCTTTATGTCTCGAAATATGTTGTCTGGGGACAGGGATATCTACGTATTTTGTATCTTGTGCAACAACTAACACGGCGTCCTATGCTTATAGTAGATATTCAAGTTTTATTGATCATCATGACTACAATTCAAAATTAACATTTCACTAATATTTCTTACAATGGGAGAATGTTATTCCTATAATTATCTGTAATAGTTAAACTTTGGAATCCAAGCAAAAAGTTCAATATTGAGGAAATAGTTAATTCATGGGTTATCCATATATTAGAATATGATTCAGATATTACAAATTATGTTTATGAAATTTATAGCAAGGTGATAAATATTTTTGAAATATTAAAATAGAATATCAAAATTTATATTTAATATACATCTCAATAACTTTCAGAAAGAATACATACAAATACACTGAGGACTTCCAAATCTGGTTATGTCAAACTAGCTCATAACAGATCTTACCCACCAGAAAAAAAAATCTGATTGAAAAAAAATTAAGCTATGTGAATTCAGGCTTTGGAAAGCTAGCAAGGAAGCCATAATTTGAGGATCTAAAATTTGGGGAAAGAACAGTACCACATTAATGTGAACCTAACCTTGTGTGCTTCCTTTTTCCTCAAAATATTTATTATTCTTAAGAATAAAAAAACCCAAGGGTCCAAAAAAGCTGAGCAAGAAGGTTAAGAGTCAGAGCAGCCAGCCAGAACTCTTAGCAGTTGTACAGAGTTGGAAAAGGAAAAAAGAAAAAAGAAAAAAAAAAGTTTGGAGCCACCATAATAGCCGGCCAGCACTTAAAGAACCAAGATTCCAGAAAGAACAAAGTAAAAAGCTGTAATATAATATGTTGTACAACTCTACAGATTGAAGTATTTGCTCACTTACACACTATGTAAGTCACAAAAAAGAAGTCAACAAAAAGTGGCAGTTAACAGGATACAAATCAAAGAGCTTTGGGAAGACTCAGTCCTGTTGAGACAAAAATTGAAGATCAGGTTCTGCCAGTGAGGATGAAACCTTATCAAGACCCCAAAATCTCAGTTGAAATTATGACTGTATAAACCCAGTTCAAAAGCAGTTCAGTCCAAGAGTGGATGTAAGTGATCTGTCCTGACTAAACTGTTTGCCTGACAAAAGCAAAAATAAGCCATCTGTAGAGGAGATAGCTCTAAAGGCTCAATATTTTTTTTTCATAATTAAGTCCAGCATTCAATTAAACACACACATGCACACACACACACACACACACACACACTCAAACACTAGAAAACCAAGATAAAAGGGGGAAAAGATAATAGAAACACTTGAATAAGATATGCAGACGTCAGAATTATCATATCAAATATATACTTTAAGATTTATGATTATCATGTTTAAAATGTAATAACTATATTTTATTATCTATGTTTAAAACCACAGAAAGAGAAATAGGATATTTCTCTCACGGAAATGGGAATCTATAAAAAAAGTTAGAAGAAAAATTAAACACACAAAAAAATAACCCTCAAGTTAAGAACTCAATAATTATATTTAACCTCAGGTAAGAAAGAAGAAAAGAGGATTAAGAAATTGGAATCGGGGTCAAACAAAATTGTATAGGCTGAAGAATGTAAGCTAAAAAATTTATGAGCAGTATTTTTTCAAATGAGAGATATACAAAGTATAGAAAATGTCTAACATATGTGTCATTAGAGTTTTACAAGAAAAGAGAGACTAAAAGTATTACTTTCAAAAATTTGAACGTGATATACAAATTTACACTTCCACCAGAAGAGTAATAGAGTTCTAGCTGTTCCACATCCTGGCCAACACTTGGTATTTGTTAGTGCTTTTCATTTTAGCTATTCTGGTGGATATAGAGTAGCATCTTACTTTGGCTCTAATGTTCATGTCCAGTACTATTTACCATAAATTGATATAATTCAATACCACTCCAGTGTAGGACCTCCTAACACAACAAAAGAACTGACCTCAAAGCAACAGCCTATATTATAATTAATAGTTAAAAACTAACTAAAGAACACATGAAAGTCAGCTCCTGAAAAATGTCAACATTTACAAGTACAACAGAGAGGAAATGAAAGCAAAAAAGACTTCTGAGGAATAGTATATGAGGTAGAAGTAACACCTGTGTGAGAGGTTCTTCTAGAATCTAAAAGAGCATTTCAAGAAGTAGAAAACGGCCAACAGTTTTCGCGTGCTTTGAGAGCTCAAATAAGGTGCGTTATTTTGACATGTACCATTCATGAAGTTCTGAAGAAGACCTAGTCTATACTTGAGTATCTGTGTCCATTGGGTTTCTCAACAGGGTGACCACTACCATCTAGAGTACAGTCATTGTAATGAAGAGAGAAGAAGTCATACTAGAATGAACTGGATATAAGGAAATGGAGATAGAATGTTCAGAAACTGCCAAAGAATTTGGCTATGAAAGAGAGTAGGAACTTGGAATGGTGGCTAGATAAAGCAGCATCAAAGAAGGTCATATTTAAAATTTTTTAATACTTATTTATTTTGGGGAGAGTGAGAGAGACAGAGAGACAGAGCATGAGTGGGGGAGGGGCAGAGAGAAAGGGGGACACAGAATCCGAAGCAGGCTCCAGGCTCTGAGCCGTTAGCACAGAGCCTGACGTGGGGCTCAGTCTCACAGACTGTGAGATCATGACCTGGGCCAAAGTTGGATGCTTAACCAACTGAGCCACCCAGGTGCCCCAAAGAAGATCATATTTCACACACGGAAATAGAAAAAATTAGCTGCTATCATCCTAAAGAAGAAAAATTTAAAAACCAGATAAAAAGACATAAAGCCACAATAATTAATAGAATATGGAAGATAATTAAAGATAAATTCAATATAATAGAATAGAGAATCTTTCTTATGGAAAGAAATGGAAACGTGACCTTTACATCATACCATACACAAAATTCATTTCCATATAGATTTAAGATCTAAACTTAAAAGGAAAACAATAAAGTTTCCAGCAGACAACATAGAAAATGCCTTTTTTTATTCTAATGTAGACAAAAATATCTTACAAAGAACACAAAAGACACTTTCCGTAAAGGAAAGAAAATGATGAATTGAACTCTGTTAAAGTTAAGAACTTCTATTTATCAACAGGTACCACTAGGAGATGAAAAGAACAAGCCATAGAATGGGAGAAGATATTTGCCATACATACAAACCCACAAAGAATTTTAATCCAGAATACATAAAGAATTCAGAGAAATCAATGACAGAATGACAGCCAGCACAATAGAAAGGTGAGTAAAACCTTGAGAATGCACTTTATAAAAACAGGATATCCAATGGACAAGAGATAAATCAAAAAGTGCTGACAGTAGTAGACGTGCAAACAGAAGGCACAATAGGATACCACTATATATCCTCCAGAACAGCTAAAATGTAAAACACTGACACATCGCTAAGGAGATGGGGCAACTGAAACTCTATCTTCCTGTGGAAGTGTAAATTAGAACAACACTTTAAAAACCTGGTCGGAAGCCTCTACTAAAGTTGAACTAGGCATACTCTCTGGCCCAAAAATTCTACTCTTGGGTATACACTCCATAAAGCACACATGCATACAGGTATTAGAAAAGATGTATAAGATGACTGATAACAATGTTATTCAGAATAACTGAAAACAATAGCATTTTAAAAGCTCATCAACAATAGAAGGGATAAATAAATTGTGTTTTGTTACTCATAACAATATAATAGCATGCAGCAACGAAAATTATCAAATTACTGCTATGTGCAGCAATGTGGATGAACCTCACAAATAGAATGTTTAGTGAAAGATGTTGGACACCAAAGGGTACGCTTATATAAAGACTGTATTTACATAACATTCAAAATTAGTCCAACTAATCTATATCATTAAAAGTCAGGTTCCTGGATGGAGCTTGAGAGTATAATGCTGAGTGAAATAAGTCAGTCACATGTGGAATTTAAGAAACAAAACAATGAGCAAAGGGAAAAAAAAGAGAGAGGGAGACAAATCAAAAAACAGACTCTTAACTAAAGAGAACAAACTGATGGTTACCAGAGGGGAGATGGGTGGGAGGATAGGGGAAATAGGGGATGGGGATTAAAGAGTACATTTATCATGATGAAAATGAAATGAGAAAAGGAAGAGGAGAGGAGAGGAGAGGAGAGGAGAGGAGAGGAGAGGAGAGGAGAGGAGAGGAGAGGAGAAGAGAAGAGAAGAGAAGAGAAGAGAAGAGAAGAGAAGAGAAGAGAAGAGGAGAGAAGAGAAGAGAAGATGGTTAAAATAGTATCTATGAGAAGTAAAAACAAAATAAAACAATAAAAGTCAGGTTAATGGTTACTGTGGTAGACAGAATAACGCCCCCTTAAAGATATTCATGTTCTAATCCTTAGAACTATGAATATGTTACCTTACATGCAAAAGAAACTTTGCAGACATGATTAAATGAAGGGCTTTGAGCTGGGGAGATTATCCTGGATTATCTGGGTGGGCCCAATATAAACACAAATGTCCTTATAAGAGGGAAACAGTAGGAGCCAAAAGTTAGAAGGAGATATGGCAATGGAACCAGAGGTTGGGATGATGAGTTTTGAAGACATAAAAAAATGGGGTGCCTGGGTGGCTCAGTCGGTTTAGCGTCTGACTTCGGCTCAGGTCATGATCTCACGGTCTGTGGGTTCAAACCCCGCATCGGGCTCTGTGCTGACAGCTCAGAGCCTGGAGCCTGCTTTGAATTCTCTGTCTCCTTCTCTCTCTGCCCCTCCCCAGCTTATGCTCTGTCTCTCTATGTCTCTCAAAAAATAAATAAATGTAAACAAAAAAAAAATTATGAAGACAGAAAAAGAGGTCAAAATCCAAGGAATCCAGATAAACTCCAGAAACTAGAAAAAGTAAGGAAATCGGTTTTTCCTCCTGATGCTTCTAGAAGGAATATAGTCCTACAAATGTTTGGTTTTAGACTTCTGAATTCTAGAACTGTAAAAAAAAAATTACATCATTTCATTTTAGGACCTTTGAGGAAAAGAAGGTGGTAGAGGCTGAGAGAAGGAATAGAGTGATTTCCTAATTGTTCAATCTCTCCATCTGAGAGATTATGACACAAGGATGTTCTCCAGGGAAATTCATCAACCTGTGCTTTTTTTTCTCTTAATGTTTTTTATTTTTTTATTTTTTGAGAGAGAGAGAGAGAACGAACAAGCAGGGGAAGGGTAGAGAGACAGGGAGACAGAGGATCCAAAGAGGCCTCTGCACTGACAGCAGTGAACCCAATGTGGGGCTCAAACTCATGAACCCTGAGATCATGACCTGACCTGAAGATCCACACTCAACCAACTGAGCCACCCAGGTGCCCCCAACCAGTACTTTTTTAAGTGATATTTAAAATATATGTATAAGGTATGCCCTTTGGATTGGCTCACTTCTCTTCAGTAGAAGGAATTTTTTTTTATATTTTTCTTAAAATGATTACACTAAAATGAGAACTCTGGTTGATTGTCTCTATTTTATACTTTCCTATTTCCTCAAAATCGTTTGTGATGATCATCTATTGTCTTGACAAACTAGTAAAAAGTAAAAAGCTTTAAAATAAACTCCAATGTGAGATACTTGTTCTCACAAGTGGGGTGGGAGATTTACACAGATGAATAAAATACAATTCACACCCTCAAAACCTGAAGAGTAGATATTGGTGTAAACAATTTTGATTTTTAAAAATTAAGTGTAGGTGATACAGAGTGGCAAAGGAACATTGAAATGTGTTCCTTTGAAAAGTTTTAAGTTGGGCTATTAGGAGATATTTCTATATCACCTTATATTGCCTCGAGAGGTAACATTGATAAAGATGAAAGAGTTCTTACATACAATACAGTGTATATTTTACACATGCTTATCATTTAACTTTCATAAAACCCTATGGAATAGATAGCATTATTAGCCTGAATTTGCAAATGAATAAACTGAGTATTGGAGACAAAGCCCAATTTACTCTCAAAGTCTTGGAGAGGAAGCTGTGTGTAACTGACCCCAAAATCAGAGCTCAGCACCTCTGTATTAACATTCATGCCTGAGGCTACACGAGTTAATAAATGGGAAAGTAAAAGGAACCATTTTCAAGAGAAAACAGAGCACTACAAATATCTGTGTAACAAACTAATGTTTCAAAATATTAATTTTTTTCCTTAGTTTTCCTTTGTTTCCTTGTACAAAATCCTTCCCCTGGTCAATGAAAGAAACCCTCAAGAATTGATTTTATAAATAGCAGGAAAGTTAAGAGAAAAACGGAATCTTCAATATTTGATATGGTTATTTTCATTTAGATGATTTTTTTGACATCCAAAATAGGCTCACAATGCCCACAGAGAAGAACACTGTTTTGAAATCCTGAATTTTTTTATTTCAAAAAGACATTTTTGTGTTCGTTTTTTTAAGAAAGGGTTTTTTTTTAAATTAAAAGTGAGAGGCATTGAAGGAGGCAAGGTATGGTGTTTATTACTGTGACAATATATGACTGGAGACTAGAAGTCTATGCAGTCACCTAGCCTAAGGGAAAATAAGGAAACCAAGTGGAGAGAGGTTGAAGGAACAAGAAGTGAGCCTGCACTTTGGGTGAACACAGCAGAAGGGGTTGGGGAGGGGGGGCAGGGCATTTCCAGGAGGGATCAGAAAAATAAATGGAGTCATGGTGTAGAGTTAGCCAAGCATTATAATGACTGTTACTAGCCAAGGAGCTTCTTCAATCCAGTGCCAAGATGAGCACGTCATTGCTTGCCTTTAAGTAGAGGTTCCTTTTGGCTGAATCGCCACCATGTGGGCAATCCTTTTTCTTGCTGGAGAGGGGCATCTATCTACAGTTTTCCTACAGAATATGCATGAATCTTCTAGCAAAATAGAAGTTCTCTCACATCCTGAAATTAATTGAACCCCATTAGAACTTCCCTGCAAGGGAATCCCTCCCACTTTTCAGACTTGAGACCCCCCAAATAGGGAAAAAAACCCTTGACCTGAAGGAAGTTTGTGGTTATAAAGAAAAATAAACTCTCCAGAGACTCCTGTGTGGAGGGTGGACCTCTACAGTTACATTAAAACAAGCATCATTTTAGAAATACTGTTCCACACAGCTGTAAAAACTATTAAAAGAAAAAGAAAGGAATAGAATTAATTCACTAATCAAAAGACTGGATGTTTGAGAAATCCAACAAATAAACAAACTTCTATCAAGGTTAGTAAAAACTAAAGAATCTATACTACGAATCCATAATAAGAATGAGGAAGAAAATGTAACCCCAGATATTCACAAGATTTTTCAAATTATTAGAATTTACAATATTTACTCTAGTTTAAAAATACTAAAATATCAACAGAATAGATGATTTTCTAGGAAAAAAAATACTAACACTGAAGTGCTAGAAAAAATTAGAAATCTGTTAATAGTAATAACCTAGCCCTAAATAAAAAGCCAAAGATGCTCTCAGGAAGCAAGAGTTCTTTCCAGTTTTACAAAGATAGATAATTCCTATAATTTTCAGCTTGTTTCAAGACATAGAGAAAAATATCACTTCAAAAATTTCAATTATGAATTATCTTTCAAAAACAGGCAAGTATAGAAATGTTTTAAAAAACATTCTATTTATATTCACGCTCAAGAGTAGCAGATACCAACATTTAACCATACTCTTGCCAATACTTTGTATTCTTAGACCTTTCAGAATGTTTCTAATTGCTTAGTGTGAAATAATATTTCACTTTTTTTAAGTTTATTTATTTATTTTTGAGAGAGGGAGAGAGAGAGAGAGAGAGCGCGCCAGTGAGTGGGAGAGAGAATCCCAAGCAGGCCCTGTGCTGTCAGTTCCGAGCCCCAACGTGGGGCTCAATCCCATGACTCATGAGATCATGACCTGAGCCAAATCCAAGAGCTGGACACAAAACTGACTGAGCCACCAATAATATTTTACTCATATTTCAAGGTGCATGTCTCTGGCTTTCACTAAATTTGAGAACTTCTTAATAGTTACTAGGTTCAGGTTTCCTTGTCTGTGTTTTGCCCCTATAATTCATTTGTTCATATTTCCATTTTTTTCCCTATGGGACAGTAGAACACAAATTCTGGATACTATCATTTGACAGAGATATATGTAGTAATCATCTTCCCTCTGGTTTGTCTTTAGATATTACTTGTGATGTCTTTTTTTAAACAAAATATTTTAATTGCTTATACTCAAACCTCTTGATCTTTTCCTATATAAGATGTACTTTTTAGTTTGCTTTTTTGAGAAAATAATTCCTAATGCAAGGTTATAATTTTTTTATTCTCATGTGTGAAAGTTTTCCTTCTTTGTATTTAGATTTTAAACCACTTGAAATTTATCCTTATTTATGACATGAAGTAGAAATCTGATTTTATTTTCTCTCTGTAACAAATTATCTCTGAAATATCTATCCAAGTGTTTAAACTTTCTACTGATTTCTAGAATTACTTTTTTTCCATTATCAACTTTCCATGTATTTCTGTATCCTTTTCTGAGATTCCTTTTTTGTCATAATAATTATGTTGTCCTACTAATTATAATTAGTCAGTGAATATGGGGCAAAGCCTGTTGCTCCTTGTTTACCATCTAAACTCAAGTCCTTCCATCCTGGAGAATTCCTTTCCCCATTTCCCTTTCTCAAATTCTTTTTTGTTTCTCTATGCAAAATTCTGAAATGATCTTCTAATTCTTTTATCTCATTTGTTATATTTTTAATCTTTTCTTTAATGCTCTTTACTGGGGGATTTGTCAATTTTATATTAAAACCCTCTATTACATTTTTCATTTCTAGCATCATAATTTTTAATAGCTAAGAGTGTTTATTTCCTGTGGGAAGTTCCTTTCATAGCATTCTGTTCTTAAGATCCCAGAACCATCCTCTATCCCTGAACAAATATTTTTTTTTTCTTTGATGATTTCTTTTCTTCCAGTTTGCCTTTGTTTTCTATGACCTTTTTTCTTTCTGCATATTTTTTTTGTCCCTTTGGTCCTTCACGTAGGACCAAATATCTAGCTTCACAAAGCCAATGAGAGCTCTGAATGCATGGACAGGATGTATTGACTGGTGGGAGACAACTCCAGTGTGACACATGGTGAGCTGGATTTTGAATGAAAAAACTGTAATAACATGAAGTCTGGATATCATCAGTTTTCCTGCAATACATTCTAAGCTTCCAGTTTAAGGCTATTCCTCCAATATCTTCTGGCATCTACTGCTACTGTGAATGTCTCCCCACATTCATGTCTATTATTCTTCTGTGGGTGATCTGTTTTGAGTGGTGGTAGAATTAATATTTTCTTTTTATCTCTTATATTAACAGTTTTCACTTTTAGGTGTTTGGTTGTAGATTTACTTTTATTCTGTGTGTCACTCACAAGGCACTTCCAATAATAGATCTCATGTCTTTCTTCAGTTAGAAACTTCCTAGAGGGAAAGAATTGAAGAGGTTCCTAGCCACCTAGTGAATTGACTTCCTTGTATCATATGCCCACCCCAGTCTAGTCAGTTGGAAAAGGAGAGAGAGGATGAAGCATACTTACTAGATTTGCCTCTTCTGAAAAGGCCATGCATGGAAAAACTTCCCAGAAATAGAGGCTAAGGGGGCTCTGAAACCACAGAAAATAACTAACATATACAAATAAACTAAAACTAATGAATTGAGTCAAGGGTCCTTATTCTGAAATCCATGTAGCCCCTTATGCTTCAGAAAGGATTCATAAGCTTTCTAAAACTACATACAAACTTTTCTATGTTGGACTAACATCGATTTTAAAAGTGGCCTATGCCCCTCTGAAAGAACCACCATTTTGGATATATAGTTATATACATGGAAAATTATTTATTAAGCAACATGAGCAATAACAAGCAAGTATACAGAATATGAACTATTTTGTGTATATATATTTAGTATTTATTTTTATATACCACTGGGAATAGAGGCATTTTTTTAATAAATTCTTTTTACCAATAACTACTTACAGTAAACTTAAATATCAGTTCTGTGTCAAAAAAGAAATAAAAAAAAAGTGATAATAAGAATAATATTATGTCCTTGCAAGTTACTGACTATGGAGCCTTGAGGTCAAGAGCTTGCCATATATTGGCATCATAAACTAACTCCAAAAATCAGACCAATAAAAAACTTGACAAAAAGGTATTGCATCAAATGAAATAATGCCTTCAGACTATTATCATTCTCCCTTAGCTCTAAAATAAGTAATGTGTAGTAAACATACATTTACTGAGGAGATAAATTATATAATCTAGATTTTAAAAGGGTCTTTGTTAGGAAAGGAGAGCATTGTTAAGATAGTGAAGCCTCCCACGGCTCATTTCTATAAGCATAAAAGGGACATCAGGTGCAAGCATCCCCATCCCCTCTGGCTCTGCTCCAGGCAAGCCACAAACAAGCTGTCTCCTCAATGAAATTTATAAATACTACGCACATGCCTAAGTGAATAAGAGAAAGAGAAAGACATCGCCATTATGAAGCTATTCCCATCTCTTTTGTGGGCCGGTCAGGGGACTAACTGAATGGAACCTAATCTCTCAGATGGACTTTGCTTTCCTTCCAAGTGATTTTTTTCACTAGTACTAACTTATCTCTTTTATGATTAAGACATGAAAAATAGCTGCTACCAAGAACTCTTAATAGCACAAATTAACCTTGTCTTTGTTAATTTACTTGATGAAACTTCTCTTCATTAAGGTGACTCTTACACCTGAGCTTTGAGATTTATCACATTGTAATGGCGTACTAAACTCACCAACGTTTACCTTTCCCACCCATTCGCATGCCACCCCACTCTCTACCTAAAACACTTCGTTAAGATGCAGGAAAATATCACCCCCTTTGTGTTGTTGTATTCGTTCCTTCAAAACATTACTTCTGCCAATGGCCACCAATAGTTTAGTGTGTATTACATTATATTGTATTCATAGGTTAGTTTTTAGTATGTATACATTATATTTTATTTTAGTATATATTATATTATGATATGATATGATATGATATATGATATATGATTTATTGATTTATGGTTCTATCTCCCACAAGCAAAGCCATGCCATTCTTATTTGAGTCTCTGTTGCCTACAAAGAGCTCAATAGATGTTATTCGTGAAATGAAGAGATGGGGAAAAAACATGGAACTCCAGGAGCTAAACCTCAAAATTCTAACCCCGTATCTCAATTCTCTTTGCTTTTTACTTTTTTTTTAATTTCTTCAATGTTTATTTATTTCTTTTTTAGAGAGAGAGTGCATGAGTGCACGCAAACAGGGGAGGGACAGAGAGAGAAAGAGGGAGCCAGAGAATCCAAAGTAGGTTCTGTGCCAACAGTGGAGAGCCAGACACAGGGTTCAAACTCACAAGCTGTGAGACCATGACCTGAGCCCAAGTCAAATGCTCAACCAACTGAGCCACCTCTCTTTATTTTTTAAAGTAGAGTATCTAAAATCAAATTTAAATAGTAATCATAGTCTAGGAGGCATTCTTCCTAAAGCACTAAGAATTAGTTCACCCCATTGGGCAATACCCCTGATGAACTAACTACAAAGTGAGGAAATGGCATCCACATTGTCCCTTAAAGATACTTCATTCTGTTCCCTACTGGTGGGTTATGATGAAGGAGACAAATTTCCTTATCCCAATCCAGTATTAAATTAATTTTCAATTTTCTTTTTATTTATTTTCTATGTATTTGCTTTGACTTTTCTTTTTTCTTTCCTTTATTCTCATCTTTTTCCATCTTCTCTGTCATAGTCCTACTGCTGGGGAAGAAAAGAAGAATGCTTTGTGATGTGGGTAGGAAGAGGCAGGTTCTGAAGAACATAACATATTTCTTTTACTCATAATCCCATAAACTTTTCTTCAAAATTATTATAAATTTCTTCCTCAAAAGTGTCATCTAGAGACAGGGGAAAAAAAGCTGAAGCCAAGGACAATATGTATGTTAGCTTCAAATTCATCCCTGTTGCAAAAAAGTGGGGGTAATTATCATTTCATGTTTATCAGGAGAAAAAGAGGCACACCAGTTCAGGGATATGGTTCTTTAAAGATTTTCATTTTCTAGTGATAAGTTATCAAATTCATTCCTCTTGTAGGCATTATAAGGAGAGTACTAGATTTTTTTTTTAATTTTTAAATGTTTTTATTTATTTTTGAAAGACAGAGACAGAGCACCAGTGGAGGCAGATAGAGAGGGAGACACAGAATCCAAAGTAGGCTCCAGGCTCTGAGCTGTCAGCACACAGTCCGGCATGGGGCTCGAACCCACAAACTGTGAGATCATGACCTATGCCAAAGTCGGATGCTTAACTGACTGAGCCACCCAGGCACCCTGAAACTACTAGATTTTATATTGCTTGAGGCCCACCCTCTTCTCAGGCCCGCAGCCTCCAGATCAGGGAGGGGAGTTGGCTCTGTGCTAAACAGAGTTCTGGGATAACCTGTAAGTTAGACTTCCACTATGTATGCCCTTCCTTTGAACGTAAGCATGACATGTGGATATGATGGGATAATATTCCCATGATTAGGTCATATTATATGACAAGCATTATGGTAAACTCAGTCCCACAAATAAGATACATGATGTAAGACTCCATCTTATCTGACTAAAGAGAGATACCCTCACTAGTTTTGAATAAATGAGCTGCCCTGCTTTTAAAGGGCCATGTGACTAGAGCCTGAGGACATTTTCTAGAGCTGAGAATAAGCCATCGTTGCCAGCCAGCAAAAAAACAGGGACTTCAGGCCTTCCACTACAACATTCTATAGCCAGAGAAGTTTGAAAAATGCTACCTTAAACAAAGTTAAAGTCTTCAAGACTTTTTAGAATCTTTGTTATGCTAATTTGCATTGGAATATTTATAAAAGGAGATACAGTATATAGCATTTCTCAAACTTACATGTCCATAAACATGAGCTGAGACTAAAATCATAACAGTTTCCAAGACAAAGAGTAGAAAAGTGGTTGCCAGGGGCTGGTGGGTGGGAGATATAAAGAGAAGTTGTTGACAGGGTACAAACTTTCAGTTATAAGGTCTGAGAATCTAATGTATAACATGGTGACTATAGTTGATAACACCGTATTATATAATTGAAATTGGCTAAGAAAGGAGAATGTAAATGTTCTCACCAAAAAAAGTAGGTATGTGAGGTAATGGATGTGATAATTAACTCCATAGGGGGACTACTTTCATAATACATGCATATATCAAATCATCACACTTTAAATATCTTATAATTTTTCCAATTACACCTCAGTGAAACTGAAAAAATACCAGTTACCAAGAAAGGTGAAAAACCATTTTAATCATATGTCAGCTACTATCTATAGGAGACATATGCTAGCCGTGTCATATTTGTAGATTTATTATGATTTGTTTTTTCTTGTGTGTAGCTTCTAACATCCACCAAGTGACATTTAACCTAAGGTATATTTCAATCCATGTAATGACTGAGGTCTATTAAGTAAAGAAAGATATAGATTAAAATCCAAGCCTTTCTTAATTGATTCCAAACATCACACCCTCCAGTCCTAAAAGTCATTAATAAATGATTCAGAATGGTAACAGGCATTTCTATGAAACTGTTTTCTGGTTTTTCTTGGAGGTCATAGAGGTCTTTTCCAACCCTATCCCAGTTTTGCTTTATTTCTTCCCCAGATGACTTTCTTCATGACATTGATTCATCTATCATGATTTATAATTTTACTTCTTTATTTATGTGTTGTTTAATGTCTGTTTCTTCCACTATACTTTAAGTCCATAGGGGCAGGGAAGGTGTATGTCTGGTTTACTATAGAATCCTCAAGGTCTAACACACCTCCAGTTATGAAATATTCAATAAATTCTTGCTGAGGATTTTAATTGATTAAAAAATATTGAGAATTAATTGTAAATTCATCCTAATCTAATCAGAGACATCTAAGAACATGAATGAGAAATTATATGGAACTTACAGTAGAGTACCTTCAGTTGTCATCAAAGGACTATTCTCCGGCTACACCCTATGGCTAGAAACTCCAGATTAAAAACACCTAAAAGTACGTACACACTCACTCACACACACACACCAAAATATATAGCCTCGCTGGAATCAAATAAAGGTAGATCTCTAGGCTCCTGATAGGAAATTAAAAGCCAAGGATAAACTGAAGGTGTGTTAATCCACAAGGATTCAGTTATGGATGTAGACTTTGAGAGTGAAGGACTAGAGCTCTGCCATCTTCATAGGCTGGGGACTTGACATGAACCAGGAGAGAAAACACCCTTAATAAAGTGTTGCCCTCAAGTTCCCACTCCCTCATCTTAAACAGGACAACTTCATTCTTTATCCCTGGGAAGCAGCAAAAATGGTTGCCATCTCACTACGGGTCCTGGGATGAGGAAAACAAAGTCCTCTCCAATAAATGAAAACCCCAAGCCCTCACCATCTATAGATATGGGTCCAAATTTATAATATCAACATGGTATAAAAACTGCAAGCTGAGAACCTGATATAAAACAAATTCCAGGATTGCTGACATTCATAGAACCCCAAAGAATGCAAATGTAGAGCTGCTCTGTAGGGTTACTTTCACAACAGACAGTACCTTGACTGTGGAGGATTCTGTACTGTGCTCTTGCAAGAAGTGGAGGAACTTTGTTGCGAACAGACCCTCAGAGAGCAAGAGTGGAAGCAGTAGACGCGGGGGCCTACAGCAATAATCTAGAACAGATATGGTATAGCAATGGCTGCAACCAGGGGGTCTATGGTGGCAGTGGTCAGAAATGGTGGAATTCAGTAGATATTATAAAGTTTGATCAGACAGGATTTGCTGATAGATAACATGTGATATATGAGAGAAAGAGAGGAGTCTGTGATATAAAAGACAAATTGATTCTAGAAGAAACAACTATCTTAAAACTGACTGGGCCCAAAATAAAACACTCAACTATATAAAACAAACATTGAGAGAACTACTGGGAGTGATGAACAAACCTACAAATAGTAACTTTAACACATCTCTTAGAAACTCACAGAATTAGCACGACCAAGTTATTAAACCCAGTAAGATATGAAATTATAATAAATAAGCCTGACTTAATAGGCATATGTCAAATTCCACATCCAATAAATATACAAAGCATTATTTTTCAAGCAATCATGGAATATGAACAAAATCGACTTATACCTTAAGGCAAGTCTCAATATACCAAATTTTCTGACCACAGTGCATTTAATTTTGAAATCAGTCATAAAGAAATGAAGTGTGATGGGGCACCTGGGTGGCTCAGTTGGTCACGCGTCTGACTCTTGATCTTGACTCAGGCCATGATTTTACCTTTCATGAGATCAAGTCCCACATCCAGCTCTGCACTGACAGTGTGGAGCCTGCTTGGGATTCTCTCTCTCCCTCTCTCTTCCCCCTCCCTGCTCTCTCACATGTATGCATGTGCTCTCTCTCTCTCTCTCTCTCTCTCTCTCTCTCTCTCTCTCATATAAATAAACTTTAAAAAAATGGAATTTGCTTATATATTTGCTTTGTTTTCCTAATCCCTAGAATTACAAAATGCTTATTTAGCTGTTGATATCTGATGTTTCACTGTGGATTTTAGGCAACAAATTTTGTATGTCACTTTTATTGTTATACTCCTAAGAGACTGCAAATAAAAGATTGGTGTTAGTGCCAATTCCATCAAAAACAAATTAATTCAATTAAAAAAAAACTAAGTGAAACAAACTCGCAATCTATTTTAGAATTTCAGATATGTATACTCAGCCCTCCTTTTTGCTGATGTTTAATGTTATCTCTAATAAATTCCAAGTTTATACATCACCACACATCCCTTTTGCCTCAAAAAATCTTTGTGTAGTTCCTAATACAACATAAAATGGAACCATTTCTCGTTCTGATAAATTCGAGACAGAGTAGATTGTTTATATCCAGGACTTGGACTTGGAAAAGGAGAGACCTTTTTGACCTTACTTGGAAAAAATGTGAGATTGTTTTTTTAGAATTTGTTTTGATGGTTGAGATTTCATTCTTCAAAGTTCCACAAAGTAAGATTGAGGACACAGGAATCTTAGGTGTGGAGATGTTAGGATCCTGTCATGGGGACAGTTGGCTCTATGTTACTGAGCTTTCTGACCTCTGATGCCCCCTAGGCACCACAGCTGACCTCTGTTATCCTCATTGTACCTTTTGCCTCATTTAAAAAAAATCGTGGAGAGAAATTGTTTATATCTTCACTACGCTGAAAGAAGTTTTCCTCTTTTCACTTGACTCATTTTTTGTCTGGAACGGTCCACAAGAGACCAGTTAGGAGTGACCTTTTTAACAGCAAATAGACATTCTTCATAGAATGGGAAAAATAATTCTCACAGGTAATAACCCTTTACTCAGAAACAAAAAGATAAGAGCAGGGGATTGAAAACTTATCTTTTAGAGACTTTTAAGTCTTGATCTTGAAGTTTCAAAACATTTCTAATCATAATTAGTAGGTGTAGGGAATATGGGCGGAAAACATACTAAATTTACAGTAGTTTTTAACAATAATACAATTATCTATGCTGAGTAACTTCTAAACTACTAAAGCTAAAGCTGTTTAAAACATTCTTCAGAAAATGATACATTTATAGAAACTAAATGACTAAGACATTTCTATTTTAGAAAGTCATTACATGAAGTCACAAAAACTCCAGTTCAAATTTTAACTATCATGGAAATGGCAACAGATTTGAAATGGAAGGCTTCTAGGGCGATAATTATTTGTTGTTTTGTTTCAGTTACATTTTCAATGAGGCTGTATAGATGCAATGAGTTGAAATCGAATATTCTCTCTGATTTGAATTTGGAAAGTCATCTGAATTATGATGGAAATGACAGACTTAGGTGATATAATATTCTAAAATAATTGAGAAAAAACAGTTAAAATTCAACAATTCCAGTTACTTTTTGAAATCCTTAATGTTTATCTTGAGTCATTTCTTTACCCACTATATTGGTTAAGGTCCAGGAAGAAAAAAAAAATGGTATACTTTGTAGCACTAATGAAAGATAATATAATGAGGGGGAATATCTGGAAGTGTGGGCAAGTCCCCATTAACGGACTCATAGAGGATGGTGAGGCACCACCCAGGGTATAGCAACAGAAGGGGTGCTGTCACTATACCAGGCCTGAAGAGGAGTGAATGGTGTTATCAGAGATGAGAGATGGGGTGTAGCTATAAAGGAACACTGGCCCCGGGGACCTGCTATCTAAGAGCTCTGGTTGTCAGATAGATGTTTCTGGATCAGCACCACCATTACCTGAGACTATTACAAATGCAAATACTTGTATTCCATTATGCATCTACTAAATCAGAAAGTCTTGGGGTAGAACCCAGAAATGCACATTTTAACAAATCCTCTAAGTGATTCTAATGCAGGCCTCACTTTGAAAACCGCTGTTTAAGAAGAATTAACAAGGCCACAGGTGAACCATGGTAAAGCAAGAAGGAAAGAGAATAATAATACCCTGAAATCTTTCTCTTCTGGGCATCCAGTCATTTACTAGTGTCTCTTCTTGACCAAACTAACTGAAAGCCATAGGCAAGAGGGCCCAGGTATGTACTTTCTAGATGTCAGCTTCCCAAGGCACAGAATAGGGCAGAGAAAAGCAGAGAACAGAAGGGGGTGGGGAGATGCAACTAGAAAATAATCCATAGACCCATCATTCAATATAAGCTTGCTTTTAAAATTATATTGGTTTTTACATGCCAAGGCTAAAGTTTTCATCAGCAGCCTAAGCTAGTTAGATTCTGAGTAGGTGAATAAAATTATCAAAAGTATATTTAGCATGCTTTTACACATATATACAACATTACAACAAATCTCAATTGCTGAGTACCAAGTACATTATCCACACCAAAAGCTTTACTTATCATTACTACAACTGATATATAATTACATAAGTACTTCAAGGGCTCTCGTTTTAAAGTTAAAGAAACTAAGATTTAGAGAAATTAAATAACTAGTCTCAAGTCTCTTAGCTAGCAAGTGACTTAGTGGAGATTCAAGTCTAGATCTTCTTTTATGCCAAAGCCCGTTCTCTTTCTATGACAAACAGTGCTATTTATGCAAAAATAGCCAAGCTATACGATGCCTAATCCATAGATGGATTGTGTGCAAGGAATAAACTGGCTTTTTTTCCATATGGAGGGAGAGTGACTCCTGATTTTCCCAGTAGAGTCCCAGTTTATGTATGTTGTGTTGGATAGACAAAGGGTCCAGATTTTGATAATAAGCTATAAAGTCACTCTCTCCATATGGTAAGTAGATATGGTTCTCTTAAAAATAAGGGGTGCCTGGGTGACTCAGTCAGTTAAGTATCTGACTCTTGATCTCAGCTCAGGTCATAATTTCTGGGTTCATGAAGTCAAGCCCCACATCGAGCTCTGCACTGATGGCACAAAACCTGGTTGGGATTCTGCCTCTCCCTCTCTCTCTGCCCCTCCCCTACTCACACACTTTCTCTCTCTCCCAAAATAAATAAATATACTTAAAACAAAATGGAATCCCGAATGTGTAAGGAAAACCAGTTGGATCTCTAGGTATAGAGGCACTCCTCATTGCACAAGTCAATGCTATTCAAAAACACAAATGAGACTCCAGTCTCTGAAGGCATTGACTTCCTGAGAAATGATTTAGAGAAAGGAATTCCCCATGTTCCAGACCTGAGGCCACATCTTAGTAAGGTTGTAGAAATTTAGGATGGCATTCACTAAAAAATTTTAAAAATAAAAAACTCTGTTGTCATCATTACTTAGGAGAGAACATTTATTACCATCCCCTGGTGCAGGCAATCCATGTGGATGGTATGCAGCACATATAATTAAAAGTCTCTCTGCTCAGAGGTGCTTCGTGATTAATGCCTCAGGTAGGCATTTTTGATTCTTGTACTAATAGAAGCTGACTGGCTCTGAAATGCTGGTGTTGTTCAGGTACCTCAGGAGTAATAAAAGGTTGCTCTTGGCTTATTGCACAATTCCTTGAGTCATTAATTATAGCTGCCCAAAGTGGAAAGTTTATAATTAAACATATAATTTACTCTTCTACTTTTGGATGAAGTAAATTAAGGCAATTAGATTTCTTTTGATTAAGCATATGGAGCCATTTACAAAATGCACAGGTGTATACAAGCAGAAGGTGGGCTACAAAAACATCTATGTTTCAAGTGTGTTTTGTCACTTTGTTGTCAGTCCCTGACTTAAGCAATTATGTTAATCCATTTGAAGTGGGTTTCTTTAATGTTTATGATTTGCTGCTGTTTTGTTTATTCCTTTGCATCCTTAGGTGCTTAAATAGCAGCACATAATGATCAGGTGTAAGTGCCAGCTAATCACAAAGATAATTTCGGCTGAGAAGATCCACACAATATTATTTCGATGAATACTTCTGTGCCATTCAACCCCTGCATATATCCCACAATGCATGTGACACTTAAAAAAACTACAATTGGAAAACAATTATGCATTTTTCTCAACTTATTGCATCAATATTCTATTTCAGTATTTGCAATCTTTCAAGAAAATTATGTCTATCTTCCCTACTGTTTGTGTGATATGAATATTATCGTGGAAACTCAGAAGTATTCCTTTTTTTCTTTAGCATTTATCTGTCTGGGAAGAAATTTCTCCATTTCTCACTAGGGAAATGGTTTTCATGTTGAAGACAACTATCCCCTGAGAACAGAACAGCATTATGAAAAAGGTTCCTATAAATCCATAAATATTCCAACCATGGCTTGTAAAATTATCAGTGTTACCTTTTACATGAATATGCCACTATTTTCCAAATATATGTATGTTCTGTTATAAATTATAGAATTGATGTTATATATTTATCATACAATTATATAAATTGTATATATTTATCTATTATAAATAATTCAATAAACTCTTTTAAAAAAACTATGGAATTTACAGTGACTTTTTTCCTTCTGTATTTTCTAAATCAATAGATAAGTCCTATGTAATTACTATCTTATGTAATAATTGTGTAATTACTCTTTATATATAGCCTACACATTTTTTTAATATTTCAATTGTCAAAATGAATGAAGGAAACATCTCACTTCTTGATGAGGCTCATCTTTAGCAGATTTCTTTCATCATGTGGCTCAACTAGATAGAGCCAGTTGCTATAAGCATTACATAAAAGGATAATTCTTTGTAGACAGATTCTAAAATGATCCCCATGATCTCTTCCTTGGAATTCATTCCATTTCTTGAGTGTGAACAAGACCTGTGACCCATTTTTAACCAATGGATTATGGCAAAAGTGACAGGGTTACATGATTACATGTAACATTACATGTTTACATTACATGATTACATTACATGGGTTTGTGACATCTGTTCTTTAAGAAGATTATGTCCCTTACTGTCTTTGAAGAAGCAGGTGGCCATTTCAGGAGGCCCATACAGTAAAAAACTAGGGTAGCCTCCAACTGATAGCAGTATGAAAACACAAATGAGAATCCAGTCTCAGAAGGCATTGACTGAAGCCCTCAGCCCTCCCACTACAAGGATCTAAATTCTGCCAGAACACTTGAGCTTGAAAGTAGGTCCTTCCCCAAGTGAGCTGTGAGATGAGACCCCCGTACTGGCCAACCCCTCACTAGCAGCCTTGTAAGACCCTAAGCAGAGAACCAATTTAAGTTGTGCCCAGACTTTAGACCCTCAAAACCAGTGAGATAATAAACGTATGTTGCTTGAAGCCAGTAAGTTTGTGGTAATGTTGTTATACAGCCTTAGAAAACTAATGTACTAGGTAAAGCTGAGCCAACAAAAGAAAGCAATCACTGTTGAGTAAGCAGCAACCTTCTCATCAACCAACCCAACCAAATCAGAGAAAAGCAGAGTACATGCTTTGGTTCAGAGCTATAGGTTTCAGTAAAGATAAATTCTTGGCAAAACCTACTAGAGCTTGCAATCTGGGTCTTCATCCCATTCCACTCAAATTCTCCTTGATGTTGACTCAAAGGCATCTATTTAATAAAAGCATCTTGAGCAGCTGGAATTACTTTTCCAATACACTCTGGGACACTGTCAAACAGATCCTGACTCAAAAGGCAAGACAGAGATTGTAATAAGCCCTAATGAGCCCTACCTCTTTGTAGAACTGGAACTACATGAGATGATCAGTGTGCTGTTTCAGTGAGGACCGCTGCAGAGGCAGAATGGGCTACTCCAGAAGATGAATCTTTCCTGTGGTTCCTGTGATACATGACCCAATCATATTCTTAGCTTGGAATCTCCTTTGGGGATGCACAAATGAAGGAAGTCTTGATGAACCACAAGAGTAAGAATGTGTAGCAAGGAAAGTGTACTAACCCATATGGTATGTACCACATTTACCGAAGAAATAGTCATATGATTAAGCTCTTGTGTGGGTATACTTTGCCACTAACAAACAAAACATAAATCCCCGACTTCCAGTTTCAGCTCTGACATGTAAAGAGCTTGAAGGTCATCACTCCTATCTCTACAACAAGAAAAAGATGAAGAAATGAAAACTCAAAGACGTTTTCTTGGGCCCATCAGAGAACTGAGGTTGCAGGGTAAACCACCACACTGAAATCTGTGGAGACACACGAATACAGAGTCACAGCAAAGATCTGCTTACCTGAAGCAGATGCTACTGGAGCCATAAACTGGTAGCAACACTTACATGGTAACCTTGACAAATTGCTGGAGGCCAGCTGTGAACTAGCAGAGTGCAAAAAATTCCTGAGGGCCAAAACTGTATGCATTTTACCTCAGGGATTGCTTCCGGGTTATCACACTGAAGAGCTAGGAAAGATTCTTTCCGGGCTTAGACTGTAAAAGGGAAAAGGTTACCAGTGAGAAATACTAGGCCAAGAGGGTTCTTCATAACAACACCTACATCCAGAGGAAAAAGACTTCACCAGAGTTTTAGTCCACCCAGGGAAAGAGTATTTACCTTATTCCAACTTCGTCTAGCTTTTCTGTCTCCCCAAAAGGAAGGGGAAAAAAGCTAAGAAGCACTTGTGAAATTCACAGCTCAAGAGCACAGGCGGACTCATAGTCCAGGGAAATAGGCCCATTAAAAGACAGAATTAATCATAAGATTATAGAATGCTCCCCGTACCCCCTACTTTAATACCACACCAATAGGCTCCAATATATAACAGTGGATAATAACTGAAAAAGGTGCAAATAAAAACTCTATCTATAGAGGTGTTCTTAGGCAAGAACAGACACAACAGAGAAGACAAAAATAAGGGCACTGGAGTAATTTGAAGTCTCTGACACCTATAGCTATTAGGCAAACAAACACAGCCTAACTCTTAGCCAGATTAACATAAAACCTCACATTCACAGTCTTTTACCTCAGTTCCTCTTACTTAATACATAATGTGCAGCTTTCAAAAAAACAGTTAAAAGGCAAGGAAAACAAATAAACAAACCATAGTCTTAAAAGACCAAGCAAACACTGCAACCAGAATCACAGAGCACATACTTGGGAATTTTCAGGCAGGGAATTCAAAATAAGTATGATTAATATGTTATGGATTCTTAGGGAGAAAATGTAGATACTATGCGAGAACAGAGCAGTGATGTAAACAGAGGGATGGAAATTCTAAGAAAAAATTGAAAGGCACACCAAATCTCAAAAATGCTGTTGCAGAAATAAAGAATGCCTTTGATAAGTCCTTTGCCTTGGACATGGCCAAGGAATAAACTCCTGAGGTTAAAGTTATGTCAACGGAAAGTCCCAAAATTGAAACACAAAGAGAAAAAAGAATGAAAAAACCAGAAAGGGTAACGGAGTGAACAGGAGAATATGAGAAGGAGAAGGAAGAGAGAATGGAAACGATGAAATATTTGAAATAATAACAGCAGAGAATTTAACTAAATTAGTGACAGCAGCAAACAACAGATCCAGAATGCTCAGAGAACACCTAGGCAAGTAAAATGCCAGAAAACAAAAACAAAAACAAAAACAAAAACAAAAGATCTATACCTGGGCATATTATGTTAAAACTGCAGAAGACCAGAGGAAAAGAGATTAAAAGGGGAAGATCCTGAAAGAAGCTAGAGAGGAAAAAGACCTTCTCTGCAAAGGAAGAAAGAAGAGAATGACATCATACTTCTTGTCAGAAACGTGCAAACGAGAGAAGAATACGAAGTATCTGAAGCATTGAAAGAATAGAATCACCAATCTAGAATTCTATATTCAGCGAAGAAAAACACTCAAAAGTAAAGAGGAAATAAAGATTTTGCAGACAAAACAAAAGGTAAGAAATTTACTTCCTGCCCTGCAAAAAAGTCTCTTATTTTTTCTAGCCTTATTGAGATTTAATTGACATACAACATTAAGTAAGTTTAGAGTGTACCGTGTGATGATTTGATACACTTACATACTACAAAGTGATTACCACAGTAGGGTTAGTTACCACCTTCCATCATGTCATATAATTACCATTTCTTTTTATGGTAAGAACATCTAAAATCGACTCTCTTAGCAAAGTATACTTTCAAATATACTACACAATATTGTCATGATGCCATACAGTAGATGCCCAGAATTTATCCATTCTTTAACTGGAATATTATGCCCTTTGACTAACATCTCCCATTTCCCCCATCCCCTAATCTCTGGCAACCACTTTTCTACTTTCTCCTAAGAGTTCGCCTTTTGCAGATTCCACACACAAGTGAGATCATTTAGCATTTTGTCTTTGTCTGTTATTTCATTTAACATAATGCCTCCAAATTCATCCATGTTGTGCAAATGAAGGGTATCCTTCTTCCTCATGGTTGGGAAATATTACATATATGTATACACACACACACATATACATATACACACTCATATATATATATATATATATATATATATATATACACACATATACATATATATATGTATATACACATATGTATATGTATACACACACATAAATAGCAACAAGTTAATAATCAGATATATAACATATTAAATGTCACATTCTTTTTTTGATAAAGATAATTTAATGCATTTGAACTCATAATCCCAAACTTTGCATTTAGCAATATGGACAATTTAATACCCAATAGCCAATAAATGATTGAAAAGAGGTTTGCATCATCTGTATAAACCACTGTAATGAAATGATATTATATTGTTTTAGTACAGAGGTGCTTGGGTGACTCAGTCGGTTAAGCTTCTGGCTTCGGCTCAGGTCATGATCTTATGGCTCATGGGTTCAAGGCCCACATTGGGCTCTGTGCTGACAGCTCAGAGCCTGGAGCCTGCTTTGGATTCTGTGTCTCCTCTCTTTGCCCCTCCCCTGCATGTGCTCTATCTCTCCCAAAAATAAATAAACATTTTTAAAAATTAAAAATAATTAAATAAACATTAAAAAATTTATATTGTTTTAGTACAGATATAAAAATATTATTAATAATCTAAGAATACATACATCAGTATATATAAATGTGTGACAAAGGTGGAATTTTATGTAAGAGATATAAAAAGATGTTTTGGTTGAGAAATGCAATGGTATTGCTGAGTGCCAATAAAGAGGAAAATAAAGGCAAAGTTCTATTTCACAATTTAATTTTAAATAAATACCAAAATGACTTAAGGTATTAATTTAAAAAACTTACTAGACAGGAGATTACATGTACATGATGGGAGTAGAGAAGACCTCCCTATCTCATAACAACAAAATAGGCATATTTTGCCATAGTAAGAATTAAAAGTTTTTGTGATAAAAAAAGAAAAACATCCAACTCATGGACACTTACTTTGCTACTATCACTTGGCTATTGTGAATAATGCTGTGATGAACATATAACTCTTCAAAATAATGGCTTCATTTCCTTTAGATATATAACCAGAAGGAATATTGCTGGATCATATGATAGTTCTATTTTTAATTTCCTGAGAAGCATCCATACTGTTTTCCATAGTAACTGTACCAATTTACATACACCAACAGTGCATAAGGGTTCCCTTTTCTCCACATCCCCACAAACACTACTTACTTGTCTTTTTGATAATAAACATCCTACGAGGTGTAAGGTAATATCTCATTATGGTTTGGATTTGCATTTCCCTGATGATTAATGGCAAGCTTCTTTTCATGTACCTGTTGGTTATTTGTATGAATTCTTTGGAAAAATGTCTGCTTAGTTCCTCTGCCCATTTTTTAATAAGTTTATTTCTTTGCGATGGAGTTGTTCCTCACAAATTTTGGATATTAACCCTTTATCAGATAGATGATTTACAAATATTTTCTCCCAGTCTGTAAGTTGCCTTTACATTTTGTTGTTTGTTTCTTTTACTGTGCAGAAGGTTTTTCATTTGATTTAGTCCTATTTATTTATGTTTGTTTTTGTTATTTATGCTTTTGATGTCATGTCTAAAAAAATTGGAGTTAGTTTTTGTGGATGGTGTAAAATAGGTGCAATATTGTATTCTTCCCCATGTGGTTTTTCAGTTTTCCCAACACCATTTATTAAAGATACTATCCTTTCCCCATTAAGTATTCTTGGCTCCTTTGTCATATATTAGTTGAGAAGAGGGTTTATTTCTGGTCTCCTTATTGTGTTCCATTGGTCTGTGTGTCTATTTCTATACCAGTACCACACTGTTTTGATTACTATAGGTTTATAACATAGTTTGAAATCAGGAAGTCTGTTATCTTCAGCTTTGTTCTATCTCGGGATTGCTTTGAGTATCCAGGTTTATCCAGGTTATCCTTTGTGGTTCCATGCAAATTTTAGGATTTTTTTTTCTATTTCTGTGAAAAATGTCAATGGAATTTTGATAGAGATTAACATTGAATCTACAGATGGCTCTAGATAGTACAGACATTTTGACAATATTAATTTTCTTCTAATTCATTAACATAGAATATCTTTCTGTATGTTTGTGTCTTCATCAATTTCCTTCATCGAAGTGAACCACAAGACTATAAAATTTCTCGAAGAAGACTTAGAAGAAAATCTCAGTGATACTGAGTTTGGTGATGAGTTTTTAGATACAATACCAAAAACACAGTCTTTGAAAGAAAAATTGATGTTAGACTTTATTAAAATTAAAAACATCTGCCCTAGAAATGATACTTCTAGGAGAATCAAAGGACAAATGATAGACTGGGAGAAAATATTTACAAAACATATATGTTAAAGAACTTACATCCAATAAATGCAAAGAACTCTTAAATCGCAACAATAAGGAAACATATAACCCAATTTAAAAATGGGCAAAGGATCCAAATGTGTATCTCATTTAAAAAGACATACAGATGGAAAATGAACATACAAAATTATGTTCAACATCATCTGTCATTGGGAAATTGAAAGTTGAAACTGTTAAATATAAGATTGATAAATTCTAAAACACTGACAACATGAATTACTGATGATGTGGAGCAATGGGAACTCTCACTCATTGCCAGCATAAACACAAAACAGTACTGCCACTTTGGATGACAGTTTGGTCATTTTTAAAATAAAGGTAAACAATACATTTCATATATTGAAAAAATAAATAAATAAATAATTTTTAATTGAAATTAATTAATTAATAAAGGTAAACAAAATCTTACCATGGGATCCATCAGTGGCACTTACAGGCATTTACCCAATTGATTTGAAAACTACTTTCCACACAAAACATGCATGCAAATATTTAGCAGCTTTATTCATAAGTGCCCCAAACTACAAGAAACCAACATGTCATTCAATCAATGAATGGGATCAATACACTGTGCTTCATCCATGCAGTTCAATGATAAAAAGACATGACCTATCAAGCCACAAAAAAGTATACAAACAAAACTTCAATACATACTGCTAAGTAAAAGAAGTCAGTCTGAAAAGGCTATGTGATATATATATATATAGATAGATATATAATTATATATGTATACAATTATAATTTATACACTTGTATCATATAACAATTATATTTATTAAACTTTATTATATTTAGTATACAATTGTATTAATATAATTATATATAATATATTATCATACATCAGGTTACATGATATTCTTGAAACATGTTAGGGTTAGGACTAGGGTTAGCTGCAGATATTTTTGAAAAGTCAATATATTAGTCGTTGCCAAGAGTTCAAGCGCAGAAAGAGCAGAGTTGAACAGGTGACACGAAGATAATTTTTAGGGTTGCAAAACTATTTTCTATGATGCCATATGTGCATTTGTCAAAACCCACAGATACAGCGCAAAAACTAATAGGCAAATTTAATGCTAAGCCATGTAAGTGGTCAGAGAAATCCCAGGATGGAATGGGAAATGTGACAAAGCAATGTAACCATATTACAAATGTATGAAACAATCTCACTGGAAGGGGGTCAGGAGAAATATGCTGAATTGAATAAATTTGTATATGAGTAGAGTCTGTAAGACTAAAGGCAAAATAAACTGACCAGAAGCACTGTGCTCTAACTGATAAAGCTGTTTTCCATGGGGATATGAGCTAATTATTATGCTGCTGTGCATGTATACTAGAACTGAACAATTAAGTAAATAAATGACAAATGGGAACCAAGTTTCTCACTCTTAGAGGGGGGTTTACAGATACCTAAGGCAAGGAAGTTACAATGACACACGTGGTGATGGGTTAGAGTTAGACACATCAGTATGAATTTATGTTTAGCTTAATATAGATACAGATAGTTAAATATTAGGAATATTTATAGATACATGTATACACAAGGGTTGGTATAAATGCATATATTCCTTGCTCTGTCAGCTGAGAGAGCATAAAAGAATCACACATCAGTAGCAGTGAGCACACCTGGGGTCCAGATCTTGTTTCTAATATCATTCTCCAATTAAAAGGGAACCAGATCTGCTTGAAGAAATGGCTGATTCTAAGACAGAGAGAGGATATACATAAGATAAACCCAGAGAAAGGAAAGTAAGAAAGTGCTTAAAAAAATCCTGGCAGATGGGGCACTTGGGTGGCTCAGTCAGTTAAGCCTCTATCTCTTGATCTCGGCTCAGGTCATGATCTCATGGTTTATGGGCTGGAGCTCCATGTCAGGCTCTACACTAACAGTGTGGAGCCTGCTTAGGATCCTCTGTCTCTTCCTCTCTCTCTGCCCCTCCCCCCCCCACTCTCTCTCTTTCTCTCTCTCAAATTAAATAAAAAAATAAATATTTTTTAAAAATCCCAACAGCGATGGAGTATGTCAGAGGGACATGGGAGTCAACTGAAGGAGCTCACAATGGCCACAGCTGGAACAATGGGACAACAAAATAAAGTAGTATTGGATCATAACTGAAATTATAGGATAAATATTCATGAGGCCACACTGCTGTAAATAAATTGGGGAGGACAGACAAATCTCCCCTACAGAAGAGTTCCAAATTATTTATGGAAATACTTTGTCCTCAAGAAGACAGAGCATAACTGCCTACCCCTAAGTGTGGGTTGTGCACAATGCCTTTTTTCCAAAGAACACAAAATGGAAAGAAGAGGAAAAAGAGTAACTTTACAATGAAGAAACATGACAAGCACTACTCTGGCTTGTTGATCAAGATCGACATCAATAGTTGACATTATCTTATCAAAATAAATCATGTTGATAGTATACACTTAATATGATGTGATAAAAAATGGCACCTTATCTTGGTGGTCATCCTCTCCAATCCCATTACCTTTATCATGAACGAAACATCAAATAAACCCCAAAAGAGGAGCATTCTACAAAGTTCCTCATCAGTACTCCACAAAATGGTTGAGATCAACAAAAACAAGGCAAGTCTAAGAACTACCACAGCCAAGAAGAACCAATTAATGGTTCATCAATTGTAACCAATGTACCACACCAATGTAAGATTTAATAATAGGGGAAACAAGGGTACATGGGAATTCCCTGTGTATCTCTGTAATTTTTACATAAGTCTAAAAGTGCTCTAAGAAATACAATTAAGTAAAAAAAAATAAATTTTTTACTTAAAAAATTTAATCATAATTTCCTTATTCTAACAGAAGCAGCAACTTCAAATCTTAACTCCAGAATTTCTGTCAGTGCCTGAAAGTGGAAGTATATTATAGTACAGGTGTGCCTTAAAATGAAGGAAGGGCTTGGGACTCTCTGGGATGTGTTACGTCTGAGATGGAAGCAGATATGTTATCACCCGCCTCCTCACTGCAATTTTGATCTCAGATCCTTCTAATGAGGCAAGGTGAAGGGAATGAGTCAGGGGAAAGAATGACTATAGCATTAGAGAAGCAAGAGAGATTGAAACATCATTTCTCTCTTTTCATCCTTTCTTTTCCCCTCCATGTCAGAACTCTTTATATTGCTTTTTTTGTATGGATCCTACAACAGAAAAAAATAAAACAAAACAAAAAGCTGTCTATGAACTTATTACATGTCAGGTTCTTTACCTCCAGACTCTGCCTATAAATATAAAACCCAGATATGAACAGCATTTGAACAATGCAGTGTCATCTAAAAGGCTATTTGGAGACATGACATGTGCACCTTTGACAGAGTGTTAGCTGCTACCCAATATCTAGTCCTTCCACTTCCTTTCCATAGAATCCTTATTTTATTCAGGTGGCCTGGTGCCCAATCTAAAACAATTTCTCAGCATTCCTTGGCAGCTAATGGTCATCTTATGGTACAGTCACAGTTCTTTCCAACGAGATGTAAATAATGGGAAAGTGTTTTAAGAGGGGATCAAACTGAGCTGGCATGGGCCATTTCTCCCACATGACTTTCTCCCTTTCTCTTGCCTGGAACAGGCTGAAGGAGACAGCCAGGTGGGAGCTGGAGGAAAGAGCAGAAGTGGAGAAGACAGTCGCTCTTGTGACCATGTGGCAAGAGCCTCATGCTAAGTTGGCTGAAGAGAAGCAGAGATCTGCGTCCCTAATGATACTGTGGAGCCGCACACCAGGCCAGAACTGATCACTACGCCTTCTCACTACATTGAAAATCAAATTCTAACTTGTTTAAATTTTTTTAATATTTATTTTTGAGTGAGAGAGACACAGGGAGAGAGAGAGAGAGAGGCAGAAAGAAGGAGACATGGAATCGGAAGCAGGCGCAACAGCTGACAGTTCAGAGCCTGACATGGGGTTCTAACTCAGGAACCTAAGCCGAAGTCAGACACTTAACCGACTGAGCCACCCAGGTGCTCCAAATTCAAATTTGTTTAAAGCACTATTTTCAGTCACATTTATTTGTAGCTGAACACAGTTCCTCATAGACCAAACAATATCTTTCTTTCTTGACTTTGTTTTTGTTTTTCCCAGGGCTGATGGAGGGGTTTTGAACCTCATGATGTTTAAAGAGGACAGATACCACCTCTGCTCTCTTTTCTCTGCCCGTGATTAAAACACTTTTCCTACTGATTTTCGGCACCACCACATCGGGCACAGTCACAGCATTTAGTTATATTTTGGAGTTGGGTGTCTTATTTTCTGTTAATCCATTTTCTTTCTGAATGGCTGGAAGAATCGGGATAAATATTGATTACCTAAGACGGCGTTAATGGCATTGTTTCTCCTTGGAATCAACCTTGGCAGATAAATAATAAAGCCTCTTCTCTTAATGAGCTTTCTAAGCTGCATCAATTTTTTCGAGTTTTTTTTCTCTCCTCTCTATAACTTCACCTCTATTTTTGTAACATTAAAAAGGAAAATGCCAGTGACCAAAGGCTTTAATGTAAGAGCATCATAAAGACACATGTATTGGCTTCAAGACTATGTAAGTCTATTAATGACAGCCATGTAGAGAGAAAGAGTTTGTGTCTGCTTGTCCCTCTCCCCAAAATAGCTAACAGTTCATTTTTGTGGGTTGTTTTTATTATTTTAAAGGATCTTTAAGTATCATAACCAATGAAGAAGTAAATTAAAGCACTGAACGTAGGTCTTCTACTTTGGCTTTGACTTTTCCACTCTCCAGTATTAAGCAATTTATCAAATTATTATTATTTGAGAGGAAACAAATTATTGGCCAGAGTGGGGAGTATAGGAGTAGTTATTGCTTACATTACGGCCCAACAAAGAAGAATGAGGGTTGCTAGAAGGTATGAATGTTAATTCAGTCTGAGTTAAAGACAGTGTAAACAGTTCATTTATATGCTCCTTAAAATATCAGAAAGATAATCAGCACTTATTTATCATATACTAAAAATGAGCTATATTAGCTATATAACTAAAATAAAGTCTGATGAAATTAAACAAATTGTAAGCCCTCTGATACGCACTGCTTTTCTCCCATGGAAATGTTCTGGAATCTCATTCTTAATTCCAGGATGAATATAGAGTTACAGTCATATAATATAAAGCTCACTGTATTCACAAAATGGCATAATTTGACCCACAGCTTTACACATGTGAGGCATAGCAAGTTTTCCGGGATAATACTCATAATCCCTAGAATTTGCCTCTAGTATCTATTTTTTCAAAGCTGTGAAAGTGTTTCAAATCTTTTACTCCATTTTTCTAAATAGTTCATAAGCGTTAAGTACCTTATTTTTACATTCAACTGACAGAGATGTAAAGGAAAACTAGACAAACTAGATGGCAGGCTGGAAGTTGTCCAGGATATAAACAGGCATTTGGGTTTTTTTGTTTCCCTATTCAGTGTATGGGATTTCAGCAGCTGCCTTTGTACCTTCTTTTTTTCTTTCATCATTAAGTACACTGACTGTTCTTGTCGGTTGTACCACTATAATTCTATCTTCTTTTTTTTTTAATTTTTTTTAACGTTTATTTATTTTTGAGACAGAGAGAGACAGAGCATGAACGGGGGAGGGTCAGAGAGAAGGAGACACAGAATCGGAAACAGGCTCCAGGCTCCGAGCTGTCAGCACAGAGCCCGACACGGGGCTCGAACTCACGGACTGTGAGATCATGACCTGAGCCGAAGTCGGCCGCTCAACCCACTGAGCCACCCAGGCGCCCCTATAATTCTATCTTCTATTGATGATTTCTGATTCTAATTCTCCCATCACCATCTTGCATTTAACTTAAAATCTGATATTTCCGGCATCTCATTAGGCAATTTTTGGAGTTAACTGTCACCTCAAAAATCAATATGTAAAAAAGCTTGAGCTCTCTAAACTGATTCTTCTTTCTATCACCCTGTGTCTTCCAATGACACCACAATTTTCAGAGTCACCAAGGCTTGTAAACCTCAAGTTGCCTTTGAAGTAAATAAAGTGTAACTATCTTATTTCCTTCAAACGCTTTACCCTATAAATCACAAAGCAGATTTTTGTTTGGAGGTTTTTTGGGGACACCTATTTCCTCATGATTCCTTTTGTATTAACTGCCTTCCCCTTCAACCCCACTGGCTCCACTTTATACTAAAGCAGAAGTCAAACCCTGTAAAGGGTCACAGGGTAAATATCTTCATCTTTGCAGCCTATTTGGTCTCTGTTACAACACTCAACTGTGTATTGCATCACAAAACAGTCATAGAAAACATGTAAACAAATGAACATATCTGTACTCAATAAAACTTTATTTACAAAAACAGGTGGCCGACAGGATTTGGCCCACAGGATGCAGTGTGCCAACTCCTACAATATACTTGACAACACATAATTGTGTCTACCCCATTTTCTGTGCCCTAGGGTTATGCCAACCCTGGTCTGAGGACCACCTAAAAATATTGGTGAAGGAACCATATAATGGAAACAAACAATTCTCAATGTCTGGTGATCCATTTATGTATTAAATTAATTTTTTTTCAGGTGGTTCTCAATGTTTGGCATAACCCTAGGGCGCAGAGAGTGGGGTAGACACAACAGTGTGCCCAAGAAAACATAGTGTATATCCCTGGAATTATATATTTATTCAAGGGTTTGGGCGAAATCAATACTCTTACAACCAAACTAGCACAGATAAATTCTGATGTAGAATGTAAACAACACATAGGATTTTAAGATAAACAGAAGACCATGGAAATTTGGAGCTTACCATGATTCCTAAGAGTTTTGCCCTGTGACTGCTTCCCTTGGTCATTAGGAATGCTGCGTGGAAAAAGGTGAAGAACCACTGTCAATATGTCAGATGTAAAATCTTGGTTTCGCAGGCCTTCCATTTCTTACAATTCTCATCTCCCCAGCCCTACTATTAATTCTTCTTAGATCTAGGAAGCACTAATATTTCATTTTCCTGTGAAAGTACCACCTCTTTTTCACCCCCTTACATTCTACACCTTCTCGTTGTCTCCAATTCCGCTCCATTTATTGCCCAGCTCAATATCCATTCTTTTAAGTTTAATTATTTAGTGACTCATTTTGAGAGAGAGAGTGTGAGCAGGGAGGGGTAGAGAGAGAGGGAGAGACAGAATCCCAAGCAGACTCCATGCTGTCAGCATGGAGGCCGACGTGGGCCTTGATCCCACAGATTGTAAGATCAGGACCTGAGCTAAAACCAAAAGTCGGTCACTTAACTAAGCCACCCACGTGCCCCTCAATACCCATTTTTTCCATGAACATTTCTCTATCAAACTCATTCATTCTTTGATTCAGTAATTAATTGATCATTAATTTTGTGCTAAGCTCTAGACATAGTTTCAAAGAAAAAACAAAAACAAAAACAGAACAGCTCTTGCCCTTAAGTTCAGTGACTCGCCCAAGTAGAAACATCACCTCAGTGGCAAGTTAAGGTCAACTTAAGGCTGCTTCCTTTCTTTCAATTCTTTTCCAGCTACAACACACTGCCTCACCCACTTTTCCTTTAAATCTTCAAGGTATATGCTGTATATTGTAGAATAGCACATATTAATGTACATATTATTAGGTGCAAATATAGAAAATTCAAATCTATTTCCCTAAATCTCAGTAAGTACACATATTATTGCTCTGTGGGTTTGTTGCTATTTCATGGATATCAGTAGTCTCCTTAAGTATACTATATTATTCCCAGACTATAAGGAACCAAGTCATGCCCTTTCCTATGGGAAATAAGACCATCTGAATCCACACAGCTTAAATATTTGGACTCAGAACTAAGACCACCTGTTTTAAGATAACTTTTCTATTTGTTCCAAGAAATTCTAGCCCGAGAAAACAAGACTTTAAACTAATGAATAACTTCACCGTTTGTTTCAGAAAACATATGTATCCAGGTAAACAGCTTCCTCCTCAAGGCAAGCATCCACCCTCTTAAAACTATAGATTATTCTCCTGGTCAAAACAGCTGGCTTACCAAACAACAGTTCACTTATCAAAATCTGTTTCAAACTCCTCATCTGTTCGTGTTCCTCCAATATTAAATTATTATGTGATGACCTTTAGTCCCTGTCATGAAAACCTGCCTTAAACCACAGGAGCCCAGGCCCCAATAAAGGATAAATTTCCTTCCCTGACATTCTTTTGCAATGTAGTTTTGTTTTGTTTTGTTTATTTTTTAATTTTTTAATGTTTATTTATTCTTGAGAGGGAGGGGAGGGGCAGAGAGAGAAGGAGACACAGAATCTGAAGCAGGCTCCAGGCTCTGAGCTGTCAGCACAGAGCCCAATGTGGGACTCAAACTCATGAACCCAAGATCATGACCTGAGCTGAAGTCGGATGCTTAATTGAATGAGCCACCCAGGAGCTCCTGGTTTGGTTTGTTTAAACACCATCTTGACCCAGTTTTGAGTCCATGGTGACAGTCCAGTTTCCCTTTTTGGACATTCGACTAAGTTCATACCCCAACCCCCTGCCTTATCAGGTTCTCATACTCCTGGCCCCTATGCATCTGCCCTAATCACCCCGAAGTCATATATCAGACAACCCTATGCCCTGGATCCAAATTAGCCAGTCAGGGAGCCCACAAAACCTAGCTATCCCCTTCCCACTTGGAATATCTAAGCTGCACCCTACAGCTCAAGCTTGCTGTAACCCTGTTCTCAGGTAAATGTGTGGCCCTACCTGACAGCCTTCTCTCATTTGCAGTTGTAACCAAAGTTCTGCCTTTCACTATGTTCTGTTCTGCCATCAAAAGAATCTTTAAATCTCATAAAACAGCCCCAATTGGATACTACTAAAACTCTGTCAAGAAAGCACTCCCTTATTACAATGGGCTTAATAAACATGGTTTGGCTGATCAACAGGTGATTCCAATGGCTTTTTCAGGAGGTGGTCAGCCAACACCCCTGTCCTCCAGATCATGTTGCCCAAGACTGGGAACTCTACTAATTGACCAATGATGGACTGTATTTGCCTCATGTTTTTTATTCTTCTATTCTAAAGATGCAATTGTTTCCCCCAAAGAAAATCATATCCTGAATTTCTGAGCCACTTGATTCCTAATTTAATATACTACAGAATGTAGACCTTTCATTACAACCCAGTACTTTAGAAAATATTGTTGTAATAAATTAAAGTACTGTTAAAAATGTTTCCTAAATTTCTAAATTTAAAACACAAGTACCAAAGCACTAAGAAAGCATTTATTTCCCAAATCTGTAAGTAAAGATGATGAGGGGGGAAAAGAGCTTCATTTAGTGCCTATGATGAACCAGGCTCTGTGTGAGGCATTTTCATATGTTCTCTTGATTTAATCCTCACTATAAGGCACAGAATAGGGTCATTATACCTGACTTACAAATGAGGAAAATGAATCTCAGGGAAGAGTTTGTGGCTTCTTATTTGTCTGTGTAGATTTTAACTTATCTCATTAACATTCAAAATCCTTTCTTTTTATTGAGTTCTTACTCTGTATCAGCACTGTGATCAGCACTCCACACAACAGTGCAAGATGGATATTTTTATCTCTTGTTTACATTGGAAGAAATAACTTTCCAGGTAAGTAATGTGAGAGGCTTTAATGGCAACTTAATGGATTCTAAAGACTTTCCTTGATCTGCTCCCCCTGCCATATATGCAATAACATTTAAAAGCATCTTCTTCCAAGCTCTTGCTCCCAGAATTGAAAAGGAAAGAATCTTCAGTCCAAGTGCTCAGGAAACTCTGCTTCTCCAGCAGCCATTTGCCAAGTATAACTCAAGAGTTCTTTTTGTTCTGTGTGCAAATCTCACATCTTCTCTTTTCCATCAGAGAGCTAAGTCTGTTTTCTTTCCCTAAGGTTTAACTTCAGACTCTGGTTCTGTTTGTTCCTCATGCACCAAATAGGAAACAATGATGATGCATTAACTTAGTCACTTAGAGAAATGGCCTTACATTTTCAAAGCTTAGCATATTTTGAAATAACACATCTTGCTTATTAGGGGCAGCAACAATTAGGAGCAAAAAAGACACAAAAGGAAAGCAAACGACATCAGTTGCTTCAATGCCTTTAGTCACTAGCCATCTAAAACTCACCTTCATCTGTGATCATAATATAAGAAGAACACTGAATTAGCGGCATCATTGGTAATTGAAATTCACCCATGTGTGATGATAATGCTTTGAGAAGATTCGGGAGTTCTTGTACAAACGTTGAATGTGTCCCCATTAAAATGTGACTAATCTTTACAAACGAATGAGGTCATTTTTCAGTACTGAGCAAGAAACATTGTTCAGTCAAGGGGCACATTTCCACACTTAACGAACAATAAATACAAAACCATAAATCAATACAACACACTGACGTCTTCACATTAAAGGAAGGATAACATTTTCAGAAACTTTCACATAAGAGAACATCTCATTTTTAAATGAAGCATTATTGATAAGTCACCTCTGTCTCTATCACCACCACATTTTGCAAATTTTAAAGATCTTTTTAACCCAATTCATGAGGATGAGGCTGGGGATCATTTAATACATTTTAATTCAGTTTTACCAGAACAATTCAGACACAGTGAACTGTCTTTTAGCTAAACCCACAGTTTTACTGTCTGGATGATTTATTTGGCTATCAACTATCATTGGGACACCTAGTGCATCATTATCTTGCCTTTTTATTTTAATACATTTTCAAGGTGTTTATTCTCTCATCCACCAACATGAATTCTTTGGTATCTTTCAGAGTAACTTTAATGCACGGGGGGGGGGGGGGAAGATTTGGGCTGCTTGATTTTTTTTAATATTGAAATTCAATTATATAAAGTTACAAATTTAAAAAACATAGTTTCCCCTTACACTTTAAAATACACCTTACAGGGGTGCCTGGGTGGTTCAGTGGGTTAAGGATCAGACTCTTGGTTTCAACTCAGGTTGTAATCTCACCATTTCGTGAGTTCAAGCCCTATAGTGGGCTCTGTGTTGACAGTCTGCTTGGGATTCTCTCTCTCTCCCTCTCTCTCTCTCTCCTTTTCTCTCTGCCCCTACCACACTCACACTATACCTCTCAAAAGTAAACGCAAAAATAAATAAATTACTTATTTAATTAATTAAATAAAATAAAACACACCTTAGAGGCTACTGGATGGCTCAGTTGGTTAAGCATCTGACTCTTGTTTTGGCTCAGGTCATGATCTCACAGTTTGTGAGATTGAACACTATATCAGGATCTGCACTCACAACATGGAGCCTGCTTGGAATTCTCTCTCTCTCTGCTCCTCCCCTGCTCTCTATCTCTATAAATCAATAAACATTTTATAAAAATAAAATAAAGTAAACCTTAAAATCTTATTCTTTTCAAGGAACCAAGATGACGGAACAGCATGGAGGTTTTTTGTGTATCTCATGTCCGTGATGTACAGCCAGACCAACACTAAACCATCCTGCACACCTAGAAAACTGATTGGAGGATTAACACAACAATCTGCACAACCTGAACCACAGAATTCAGCAGGTACGTGGCACAGAGAGGTGAACTTGGGGAGTGAGAAGCCACGGGAAGGGACACGCTTTCGTGGGTGGAGAGATGAGGGGGTGGAATACGGGAAAAGCACCCCTCCCCAAAAGCAGCTGGAGACAAAGTGGAAAATTGGACACAGTCACATGCAATAAACTAAAAAGGGAGAAAGGAGAAAGGACAGGGTTTAAATTCCATTAAGACTGCAAACAAGGGGAGTGCAAAGGCTGCAACTCTGCAGCTCGATACCTGACGGTATCTGGTGGGAAGGGAGAATCCCCAGGAAGAGTGGGATCTGGGAGCTTCTTGGGCCACACAGGAAAAAACAGTTCCACTGCTGGAAGGACATTTGGTAGAGACTGTTGAAGCCACCTGGTCCCAGCAGAACCCAGAAGGTGGCCACATTTGCTGATGCTGGGGCAAGGTCATTAAGGGTGAAGGCTGCTGCCAGATGTGTATTGTGATATTCTATAATCCCTGAAAAGCTGCTGCTACACTATCTCGAGAACTTTTTCTGCGGTGGGCTGGCACCTGGCTGCAGTCTCGGGGTACCAACAGCAGCAGGGTCCAGCAAGCACTGCTGGGTGCAGCCAACATTCGACCATTGCTCCGTGAGACCCTCCCACAGAGGGGCAGAACGGGTCAAAGCCACAGTCCTTCAGAAGTAAGGGGCTGGGAAAACAGCCGCATCTGAGACAAAACTCGGGAGAGAGGTACTGACTGGGGTTTGGTCATGCAGAGTGAAAAAGTGGCCAGTGGACGAAAGCTGAAGACAGAGTACGGGTGCACAGTTGCTGACTGGGGAGAACAGAGTTCTGATACTAGAGGCTGGGTAGCTATGTGACTCCATTTTCACCACTCCCGCACATGCGCATACGCAGCTACGAGCTCCACAATACTCCACCCAGGAGGCTAGCAGCGCCATCTAGTGGAGAACGGAGACATTGCAATGAGCCCCACCCAGCTGGGCCAACCTCTCTCTTTAAGAACACAAGTCTCACTGCTTATCTAGTTTATGGACTATAAAGCGCTTCATAGTCTGACTTCTAGGGGAAAACAAAGTAATTTCAGTCCTATGTCAATCTGTTAGCAGGTCCATTATTCAATTTCCTTTCTTTTTTTTCTCTTTTTCACATCTTATCTTTTTCTTGAACAGAAAGAGAAAAAATTCATTTTTATTTTCAATTTTTCTTAAAAATATTTTTCCTTAATTTTTACTATATGTTTTACTTGTGTAATTTCTTTTCAAATTCTATTTTACTTCCATCATTTTATTTTAGTCTACTTCAACATATTCACTTTTTCAAATTTTCAAACGTTTTTGGGTTTTAGTCTTTTTTTCTCTTTCTCATTTCTTTTCTTTTTCTTGAATGCAGAAAGAGAAAAACTTCATTTTTACTTTCAATTTCTATTAAAATATTCTTTAATTTTTTACTATATTTTTTGCTTTTATGTAAATTTTTTCAAATTCTATTTTTACATCTATCATTTTCTTTTAGTCTACTACAGTGTATTCACTTTTTCAAATTTTCAAACGATTTCCTTTTGTTTTTTCTCTTTTTTGTTTGTTTTTTCTTGAATAAAGAGAAAAACTTCATTTGTATATTTAATTTTTATTAAATATATTTTTCTTTAACTTTTTCTACCATATTCTTTACTTTTGTGTAAATTTTTTCAAATTCTATTTTACTCCCATCATCTCATTTTAGTATACATCACTGTATTCATTTTTTCAAATTCTCAAATGATTTCCTTTCCCCCCCCTTTTTTCTCTAATCTGTCAAACGACTTTCAACACCCAGATCAAAACACACCTAGAATCTAGCATCATTTATTCAATTTTTTCAGGTGTGTATTTTTAATTTTAATATTTTTTAATTTTAATTTTTTAATTTTAATTTTTTCTACCTCATTAATTTATTTTCTCCCTTCAAAATGGCAAAACGAAGGAATTCACCCCAAAAGAAAGAGCACAAAGAAACGACAGCCAGGGATTTAACCAACACAGATACAAACAAGATATCTGAACCAGAATATAGAATCATGATAAGAATACTAGCTGGAGTCAAAAATAGATTAGAATCCCTTTCTGCAGAGATAAAAGAAGCAAAAAATAGAATTAAATTAAAAATGCTATAACTGAGCTGCAATCACGGATGGATGCCACAGTGGCAAGGATGGATGAGGTGGAACATAGAATCAGTGATATAGAAGACAAACTTATAGAGAATAATGAAGAAGAAAAAAAGACAAATACTAAGGCAAAAGAGCACGATTTAAGAATTAAAGAAATCAGTGACTCATTAAAAAGGAACAACATCGGGGCGCATGGGTGGCGCCGTCGGTTAAGTGTCCGACTTCAGCCAGGTCACGATCTCGTAGTCCGTGAGTTCGAGCCCCGCGTCAGGCTCTGGGCTGATGGCTCAGAGCCTGGAGCCTGTTTCCGATTCTGTGTCTCCCTCTCTCTCTGCCCCTCCCCTGTTCATGCTCCGTCTCTCTCTGTCCCAAAAATAAATTAAAAAGTTGGAAAAAAAATTTTTTAAAAGGAACAATATCAGAATCATAGGGTCCTGGAAGAGGAAGAGAGAGAAATAGGGGTGGAAGGGTTATGTGAGCAAATCATAGTGGAAAACTTTCCTAACCTGGGGAAAGACACAGATATCAAAATCCAGTAAGTACAGAGGACTCCCATTAGATTCAACAACCCGACCATCAATAAGGCATATCATAGTCAAATTCACAAAATGCTCAGGCAAAGAGAGAATCATGAAAGCAGCAAGGGAAAAAAAGTCCCTAACCTACAAGGGAAGACAGATCAGGTTTGCAGCAGATGTATCCACAGAAACTTGGCAGGCCAGAGGGAGTGGCAGGGTATATTCAATGTGCTGCATTAGAAAAATATGCAGCCAAGAATTCTTTATCCAGCAAGGCTGTCATTCAAAATAGAAGGAGAGATAAAAATTTCCCAGACACTCAAATATTAAAGGAGTTTGTGACCACTAAACTAGCCCTGAAAGAAATTTTACAGAGACACTATTAAAATTTTGGTATATAATAAATACCAAAAGCAACAAAGATTAGAAAGGACCAGAGAACACCACCAGAAACTCCAACCTACAAGCATCGTAATGGCAATAAATTAATATTTTTTAGTACTCACTCTAAACGTCAATGGACTCAATGATCCAATCAAAAGATAAAGTAACAGAATGGATAAGAAAACAAGATCCATCTATATTCTGTTTACAAGAGACCTACTTTAGACCTAAAGACACCTTCAGATTGAAAATAAGGGGATGGAGAACCATCTATCATGCTAATGGTCAACAAAAGAAAGCCGGAGTAGCCATACTTATATCAGACAATCTAGAATTTAAAATAAAGACTGTATCAAGAGATGCAGAAGGGCATTATATCATAATCAAGGGTCTATCCACCAAGAAGACCTAACAATTGTAAACACTTATTCACCAAATTTGGAAGTACCCAAATATATAAATCAATTAATCACAAACATAAAGAAACTCGTCGATAGTAATACCATAATCGTAGGAGACTTCAACACCCCACTCACAGCAATGACAGATCATCTAATCAAAAAATCAACAAGGAAACAATGGCTTTGAATGACACACTGTACCAGATGGACTTAACAGATATATTCAGAACATTTCATCCTGAAGAAGCAGAGTACACATTCTTCTCCAAGTGCACATGGAATGTTCTCCAAAATAGACCATATACTGGGACACAAATCAGTCCTAAGTAAGTACAAAAAGATCGAGATCATACCGTGCATATTTTCAGACCACAATGCTATGAAACTCGAAATCAACCACAAGAAAAATTTGGAAAGGTAACAAATACTTGGAGACTGAAGAACATCCTACTAACGAATGAATGGGCTAACCAAGAAGTTAAAGAAGAAATTAAAAAGTACATGGAAGACAATGAAAATGATAACACCACAACCCAAAACCTCTGAGACACAACAAAGGTGGTCATAAAAGGAAAGTATATAGCAATCGAGGCCTTCCTAAAGAAGGAAGAAAGATCTCAAATACACAACCTAACCTTACACCTTAAGGAGCTTGAAAAAGAACAGTAAATAAAACCCCAAACCAGCAGAAGACAGGAAATAATAATGATTAGAGCAGAAATTAATGCTATTGAAACCAAAAACAAAAAACAAAAAACAAAAAAAACCCAGTAGAACAGATCAATGAAACCAGAAGGTGGTTCTTTGAAAGAATTAACAAAATTGATAAACCACTAGCCAGTTTGATCAAAAAGAAAAAGGAGAGGACCCAAATAAATAAAATCAAGAATGAAAGAGGAGGGATCACAACCAACACAGCAGAAATAAAAACAATAATAAGAGATTATGAGCAATTGCATGCCAAAAAAATGGGCAATCTGGAAGAAATGGACAAATTCCTAGAAACATAAACTACCAAAACTGAAACAGGAAGAAATCGAAAATTTGAACAGACCCATAACCAGTAAGGAAATCGAATTAGTAACCAAACATCTGCCAAAAAACAAGAGTCCAGGGCCAGATGGCTTTCCAGGGGAATTCTACCAAACATTTAAGGAAGAGTTAACACCTATTCCCTTGAAGGTATTCCAAAAAATAGAAATGGAAGGAAAACTTCCAAACTCTTTCTATGAAGCCAGCATTACCTTGATTCCAAAACCAGACAGAGACCCACTAAAAAGGAGAGAACTATAGACCCATTTCCCTGATGAACATGGATGCAAAATCCTCAACAAGATATGAGCCAACCAGATCCAAGAATACATTAAAAAAATTACTCACCACGACCAAGTGGGATTTCTACCTGGGATGCAGGGCTGGTTCAATATCTGCAAAACAATTCACGTGATTCATCACATCAATAAAAGAAAGGACAAGAACCATATGATCCTCTCAATAGATGGAGAGAAAGCATTTGACAAAATACAGCATCCTTTCTTGATAAAAACCCTCAAGAAAGTAGGGATAGAAGGAGCATACCTCAAGATCATAAAAGCCATTATGAACTGCCCAATGCTAATACCATTCCCAATGAGGAAAAACTGAGAGCTTTCCCCCTAAGGTCAGGAACAAGACAGAGGTGTCCACTCTTGCAACTGTTATTCAACATAGTATTGGAAGTTTTAGCCTCTGCAGACATCACAAAGAAATTAAAGGTATCCAAATTGGCCAGGAGATCAAACTTTACTCTTCGCAGATGGCATGATACTCTATATGGAAAACCCAAAAGATTCCACCAAAAAACTGCTAGAACTGATTCATGAATTCAGCAAAGTTGCAGGATATAAAATCAATGCACAGAAATCAGTTGCATTCCTATACACCAACAATGAAGCGATAGAAAGAGAGAGCAAGGAATCGATCCAGTTTACAGTTGCACAAAAAAACCATAAAATACCTAGGAATAAATCCAACTAAAGAGGTGAAAAATCTATACACTGAAACTATAGAAAGCTGAGGGTTGATGGGGAGTGGGAGGGAGGGGAGGGGAGGTGATGGGTATTGAGGAGGGCACCTTTTGGGATGAGCACTGAGTGTTGTATGGAAACCAATTTGACAATAAATTTCATATATTGAAAAAAAATTAAAAATAATTAAAGGTTTCTAATTAATAATAAAACATCTACCACAAAAAAAAAAAACAAAAAACAGAACTATAGAAAGCTTATGAAAGAAGTTGAAGAAGACACAAAAAAATGGAAAGAGATTCCATGCTTCTGGATAGGAAGAACAAATATTGTTAAAATGTCGATACTACCCAAAGCAATCTATGTGTCCAATGCAATCCCTGTCAAAATAACACCAGTATTCTTCACAGAGCTAGAACAAATAATCCTAAAATTTGTATGGAACCAGAAAAATACCCGAATAGCCAAAACAATCTTGAAAAAGAAAACCAAAGCAGGAAGCATCACAATCCCAGACTTGAAGCTATACTAAAAAGTTGTAATCATCAAGACAGTATGGTACTGGCACAAGAACAGACACTCAGATCAATGGAACAGAATAGAGAGCCCAGAAATGGACTCACAAACGTATGGCCAACTAATCTTTGACAAAGCAGGAAAGAATATCCAATGGAATAAAGACAGTCTTTCAGCAAGTGGTGCTAGGAACACTGGACAGTGACATGCAGAAGAATGAACCTGGACCACTTTCTTACACCATACACAAAAATAAACTCAAAAGGGATGAAAGACCTGAATGTAAGACAGGAAGCCATCAAAATCCTCAAGGAGAAAGCAGGCAACAACCTCTTTGATCTTGGCCACAGCAACTTCTTACTCAACACCTCTCTGGAGGCAAGGGAAACAAAAGCAAACATGAACTAGTGGGACCTCATCAAAATAAAAACCTTCTACACAGCGAAGGAAACAATCAGCAAAACTAAAAGGCCAATGACAGAATGGGAGAAGATATTTGCAAATGACATATCAGATAAAGGGTTAGTATCCAAACTCTATAAAGAACTTATCAAATTCAAACCCAAAAAACAACCCATTGAAGAAATGGGCAAATGGCATGAATAGACACTTCTCCAAAGACAACATCCAGATGGCCACCTGACACATGAAAAAATGCTCAACATCACTCATCATCAGGGAAATACAAATCAAAACCACAATGAGATACCACATCACCCCTGTCAGAATGGCTAACATTTATAACTCAGGCAACAACAGATGTTGGCGAGGATGCAGAGAAAGAGGATCTCTTTTGCACTGTTGGTGGGAATGCAAGCTGGTGCAGCCACTCTGGAAGAAAGTATTGAGGTTCCTCAAAAAACTAAAAATAGAACTACCTATGACCCAGCAATTGCATTATGAGGCATTCATCCAAGGGATACAGGTGTGCTGTTCCAAAGGGGCACATGCACCCACATGTTTATAGCAGCACTATCAACAATAGCCAAAGTATGGAAAGAGCCCAAATGTCCACTGACGGATGAATGGATAAAGAAGAAGTGGTGTGTGTGTATGTATATATATATATATATATATATATATATATATATATATATGTATGTATATTACTCGGCAATCAAAAAGAATGAAATCTTGCCATTTGCAACTACATGGATAGAACTGGAGGGTATTATGCTAAGTGAAATTAGTCAGAGAAGACAAAAATCGTATGACTTCACTCATATGAGGACTTTTAGACACAAAACAGATGAACATAAGGGAAGGGAAACAAAAATAATATAAAAACAGGGAAGGGGACAAAACAGAAGAGATTCATAAATATGAAGAACAAACTGAAGGTTACTGGAGGAGTTGTGGGAGGGGGGATGGGCTAAATGGGTAAGGGGCATTAAGGAATCTAGTCCTGAAATCATTATTGCACAATATGATAAATAATTTGGATGTAAATTTTAAAAAATAAAAAATAAAATTAAAGAAAAAAACTCTTATTCTTTTCATAAATCTACTAAATTTTGAAAGTCACCTTTTAGAATGCTTTAAACTTAATTAAGGTCCTTTAAACATTTCAAATTGCCTATCTACCAAAGAAAAGTTTCCCCACATACTCGAGTAATTTTTATACATCTCGCCAGTTAAGCTTATAAATATAATGACTTCATTTCTCTTAACAGTTCAACATTATTTGCATTAGTAAAATTGCCATATACCTTTTGATTTAAAATCTCTGGTCTAAATCAACTACTCAAGTATCTATTTTAGATTGGTATCAAAAAGTTAATCTTGTAGGTAGTCTAATATACCAAAATGTTCTTAATTGTTACATTTTAAGTACTGAATATATACCTAAGGTTAAGAGAAAATATTAATACAAGGATTTTTTTATTATCTTCATTTTTTATGTCCTTAATTATAATGATCTCAAGGTAAAAAGCATTTCCTCAGTAATTCATCATATCTGGCAATCTGAGGTGACCTTCTCAATGCTCAAAACCTGCAGACCTCAAGAGCAATTTTTCCTGAGCCCTAGAGAGGAGGTCGGCACTTTATGTAGTTGTTTTGACCACAAAAACCCCATGTAGCCCCATGGATTTACCAAATCTTCCATTTATTCACAGATGTTTCAAATCCCCACTATGATTACAGCTAGCTCATTTTAGTATCCATAGACGTTTTAGTACCTATAGAAATTATACAGAACAAATAGAAGAATCCAAGTATATCAGTACAAAAGATCAACAAAATACAAAAGATGGCAGAAAGAGAAGGAAAGACAGACAAAAGAATTACGAAACTAACAGAACACAACTGCCAAAATAACAAGAGCAAATCCTTCTCTATCAGTAATTACTTTAAATGTAAATGGATTAAACTCCTCTGTCAGAAGACATTGCCAATCATCAGGGAAATGCTAATCACAATCACTGTGAGGTATCACTTCCTATCTGTTAGGATAGTTATTTTTAAAGACAAGAGGTAACAAGTGTTGGTGAGATAAAGAGAAATTGGAACCCTTTGACACTGTTTGTGGAAATGCAAAATGGTACATTCACTATGGAAAGTGTACTCAAAAAATTAAAAAAATACAATTCTCAGGGCACCTGGGTGGCTCAGTTGGTTGAACGTCCGACTTCAGCTCAGGTCATGATCTCACAGTCCGTGAGTTCAAACCCCACATCAGGCTCTGTCCTGACACCTCAGAGCCTGGAGCCTGCTTCAGATTCTGTGTCTCCCTCTCTCTCTACCCCTCCCCTGCTTGTGCTCTGTCTCTCTCTCTCTCTGTCTCTTAAAAATAAATAAACATTAAAAAAATAAAAAATAAATACAATTCTCATATGGTTAGCAATCCTACTTCTGGGTATATACACAAAAGAATTAAAATCAGGATCTGGAAGAGATATTAGCACTCCCATGTTCATTGCAAATTAGTCAAGATGTGGAAATAACCTAAAAAATTCATCAACAGCTGAATGAGTGAAGAAAATGTGGTAAATGTATGCAATGGAATACTATTGGGCCCTAAAAAAGAAGGAAATTCTGTTATTAGCAACAACATGTATGAACCTAGAGGTCATCATACCAAGTGAAATAAGCCATTCAAGGAAAGACAGATACTACATTATTCCACTTATATGAGCTATCTAAAATAGGCAAATTCATAAAATTAAAGAGTGGAATGGTGGTTGCCAGAGGCTGGGAGGAGGAGGAAATGAAGAATTATTAAACAATGGGCATAAAATTTTAGTTAAGATAAATAAGTTCTAGGGATCTGCCATACAACTTGTACCTAAAGTCCCTAACGAACAATACACTTAAAAATTTGTACACAGAGTAGATCTCATGTTGTGTTCTTGCTTAATTAAATAATATTTTAAAATTGCACAGAATGACAGCTATATGGCTTTTCATGTCCTTTTATTGGCATTTTACTCGTTGGAATTAGAGGTGGGGCCAAGAACAATCTTCCACATCTCTCAATGGTGACTTCGTAGAATTTTAGAAATTATTAAGTTTTCATTTATAGATTTTTCAAATATTCACCTTTGGGGAAGTAACTTTTATGAACTTTAAGTGATAGCATATTTCAAAACTTTTCAGCATTAATGTGTATTTTTCAGAATTTTATTTTCTAATTATTTTTAACCAAATGGGCCTGCTCTTCTTGTTCAACCACATGTTTGTGACCACACAATAAACAAAATTATTTCTCTGACTTTATATGATTTTTCTGAAGGCAAATTGGGCAAAAATAAATATTCAAACCATTAGCCAACTTATCAATAATCACTTGGCATCTGTGATTGATTTTACAACTATTTAAAAGCATCTTATTATTTTCCTTAGGAAAATCATTAAATTTATTGTATTTCAATGGTACTTATTTTAACTTTAAAAAGATAGAAATTAAAGTCCCAGAGTAAACACATGACATGTCTTTCTAGAATGTCAATGGGACACCTAATCATATATATTTCCCACATCTTCAACATTTTTTAAAAACCATGAACAGGTCCCACTATCAAATTGGAAAAGCTACAAGATTTTATAACCTATCTTAGCATTAGAAATGAATCTCAATCTTTGCCTCTACCAATTCCTAGTCACTTCACAAGAGATGTTTTCAACTTGATTTGCAGCCTTATTGCAATTTGAAGTTCTGGATAAACCTATCCTGCTCTCATAATAAACCTAAACCCCCACTAATACCAGATTCCATCTGCTATAGCCAAAACCACATTTTGAGAGTTTTGCCACTTTGCAAGATTTTGGAGAACATAAGCCAGATGCTCCCACAGATGAAGTTGCTGAATGAACTGTCTCTGTCTGTAGAAACTTATCCCCACAAATATCATAACCTGCTGACAAAATAGGACCCAATTTAGCTGTCCTACGGATGCATTTACAGTTGTCATATAACTACAAGAGGTTTGTCCCATCACCTAAGTCCTGCTCTCCCCATCCCTTTCCATTCCCTAGTATATATCTCCAAGCCTTGGTATGCCAAACATATCCAAGTTAAGACACTGACAGATGGCTAGAACCAAAGATCTCTAAAATTCAAACTCCATTCTACCATATCCATCCTCTTCAAGGTTCTCAAGTTCATCCTAGGGAGTTACGTGCAAGAAAGAAGACAGGGAAGGACAAATAAATACTTCATCATTGCTCTCAATTCTAATGTAATGTCCTATCTAATGTGGTCATACATTCCAGTGTACCAGAGACTGCCCTTATCCTTGGGAATTAATAATCTGTACTTCTTTAGCTTTCAGAGTGTTGAGATCTTGATGCTATATTACATGGTCTCCCTGCTTTCACAGGTTGCGTGGATCCACATTCAAATACGTCAACTTTGCCTGTGTACAGAAACGTACATGTCAGAGATACCCTTTGGCTACTTCCTTTCTATACCACATCCAGATCATTCTAGGAGTGAGCAAAGGTGTGCCTGAGGGAAAGTACTTCCACTTTAGTAGTTTAGTGCTGGGTTGGGAAATAAAGAGTTTTTTCCAAGACAAAAGAGCAGTGAGTATTACAAGTGTATAGTAATAGCCTTCTTACTTAACATGTGCCTAGCACATGAGCCAGCTGATTCACCGCATTTGTCAGGATAATTGGCAAAAAAAAAAAAAGTAAGAAATTGAAGAAACCATTTACTTTCTAAACTTCTCCCTGGTCGGTGACAACTTTATCTTTCCCCTGAATTGAGCACAGTATGGCTATTCTTGGAAAAAATAACATATACACTGGAAATGAAGGTATGTTGTTCTGCAGGCCTGTATATATCTCAAAGATACTTCCCTCATGTATGACCCATAAGATATGTTCATACGTTTCTTATTACTAAAGTCATAGATTGTTTACTTTGCCATTGCCCCTTTCTGGCAAATAAAAGGGCATGCTTGATGGATGAGTGGCTGGCCCTTGACTGAGGATCTATAGCCATTCCACTCTAGACATCAGGTGAAATGGCGCCCAAAGTTCTGTAAATGCAAATGCAGATAAATCAGAACTAAATTCCAGACTAATTCTTTGGTAATACCATACCACAGATGCCAGCACTCAATTAGCTGCAAAGCTAAGCAGCCAATCCCCTACCATCTAACAAATTGTTTGTCTTTTTCTGTAATAAGACCTCAATGTGATTATTATATTTTACCTTGATTTAAGATGACAACTTTTGCATTCCCTAAACATTAATTATGGCTGGATTTTCCTCCTCTCTGCAATAGCAAATAGGTAATTAGATGATCAATTCCAACATCCTGCCACTTATCTCATTGGAGGCATTTAAAACAATTAGCTCATCTATTTGTTCCCTTTAAAGAATATCAAGCATGGCTCCCTGTGTCTGTTTGGAGGAATTATCACTAAAAGTGCCAAATGTGGGAAATAAAGTGCACTGTAGCACATAATGGGGTACAAATCACAGCCAACAAAATGTTAGATCTGAGGAAATCCCCAAATGGCTCCAAACACTTTGTCCAAAATTTCTCTCACAGGTGCAGGATTTGGGGAGACTGAAAAGATACAGAAAGATGAAAATAAATTTCTTTAGTAATTTTCCATTGGTATTCTTTGTTTAGCATTTAAGCCTCCAATTTTTTCTTATGGAGTTCTTGGCAAGATAGTGAAACATGAACATGTATATTGGAAAAACTATAAACGTTTATAAGTGAATCAAAGCATAAAAACTAAATTTTTAAAAATTCCAGAATCTGTCTCCATTCCATCCATATTTATTCCAAACAAAGATGTGTAGCCAATCTAGTTATTTGGAAAGACAAAAGTACTTATAATGAGGACAAAAATTCTGGGTGAATGTTTAAATAATTTTGAAACTGTGTTTTTGTTGTGCACCTTTATATAAACTAGACTGTTTGCAAGGATTTTTAAGGTATGGAGTTTCATGGGATACAGATGGAGAACAAGTAACTTCTGTTTTAAAATTGTCTTTCTTTGGTCATCCTTTAATTGCTAAGGGACCTCTCTAGAAATTGTCTTGCTTCAAAAACCTTCCATTTTCCTAGTTTAATTGATGTAGAGGATACAAGCTTCTACCTCTTCTCCTGGGTCAGTACATCAACTGAAAATACCTTCAAAGAGGACATAGACACACAACACAGCAAGTCATTTTTTTAAGTCATAAAGAGGATGTGCTCTGGGAAAAAACAAACAATCACAAGGTTTGAAGGGTTTTCAAGGGTGAAAAAAAGATGCCTTGTATATAATCTAAGAACTGAGTCAATGTTGTATTTACCCAACTGATGACTTCCATGGTGTTATTTAAAGAGTTCTGGGAAAATTCCTCTGCCTCAAAGTACCCCTTCCTCCGAAACCAGGACTTTTACCCTTGGGTTTCCCCTTTGGAGTTCTTTTTTCATCTTTTTTTTAAGTGTTTATTTTTATTTTTAAGAGAGAGAGAGAGAGAGTGGAGGAGGGGCAGAGAGACAGGGGGACAGAGGATCTGAAGCGGGCTCTGCACTGACAGCAGTGAACTTGATGAGGTGCTCGAACTCACAAACCATGAGATCATGACCTGAGCCAAAGCCAGATGCTCAGCCTACTAAGCCACCCAGGTGTACCCAAATGAAACATTTTTAATGTTTATTTATTTATTTTTGAGAAAGAGAGAGAGAGTGCGAGCAAGGTAGAGACAGAGAGAGAGGGAGACAGAGAATTTGAAGCAGGCTTCTGACTGCCAGCACAGAGTCTGATGTGAGGCTTGAACTCACAAACACTGAGATCATGACTTGAGCCAAAGTCAGACGTTTAACCCACTATGCCACCCATGTACCCCTCCCCTTTGTTGTTTGGAATGATTTAGGACTTCAGAAATTCTGTAAAGTAAAACACACTGTGTTTAGCAGCATAAAATCCAAATTCCTGGTTACTTTCTAGCTAAGCAGTTACTGGAGAGAGCAAGTCCTTGGGGATAACTGAGACATAGGATTGGAAGGAGGAAACAAAACTCTAAGAAGGAAAGTAAGGACCTAAACATTTTTCACTATCTTACCTCAGGTCTCTTCAAGGGCAAGACTGTTAAAACCCTTGGAAGTAGAAATTTGGGTTGCTTTGTCTCCCTACTAAAACTTAAGTAGAAGATTGGGGAAGGGATCCCATATCTGCTACCAATCCTTTACACAGCTTGGGCATGGCAATAGAACCAGGTGAAGTGGACAGAACAGGTGCTTCAGTATCAAGCTGAGTTTGAATCTCTGTTTTGAATTTTCTATCTGTATGACTCAAAGAAGTCATTTAACCTCCCTACTGTTTAATTATTTAATTTGTAAATAATTGTAGGATTTGACAGCCATATGCAAACTGCTCAGCACAGACAAAGTGTTCAGGAAATGATAAGTAATTGTCAGGAGTACCAGACAAGATTTGGTTGAATGGAAAAGATTTTAGAAATGTCACTGTCCCTTAAATATTTGACAGTAAAAGTGTAATCCTAGTATTCCTATCAGTCAAAGGAATTAGTGTCAGTCTCACGCTCATAGTTACTGCTGAAGCAACTGATAGTTGGATGAATTTCTTGAAATAAAGATATGTCTAGATAATGACTTTATCCAGGACTTTTACTTAAAACTTCCAGTTAACAGAGAATGGGGAAAATGTCATTTGGTGTCATCAAATGAATAGTATAATTGGAGATTTAGATATGTTCCCCTATTAAATTTAGGATGTTTCCTCATAACTGTGTCCTTCACAGTGTTCATCTTGCTGATAAGAATTTGTAGAATCTATTGGCCTATTCTAGATTCAAGTGTTAATTCATCTCTCAGTGTTTTATGATTTCCCCACTCAGTCATTATCTTCTGTCTTTTCATTGTGAAATGTCCAGTGATAGATTTTGCTAGCTTTTCCTTCTTTTGATCTTTTAAAGATATATAATTTAAGGAAAATTCTTAACATTGCTCTATTAGCAGCAGCTGGTTCATTCCTTTCTGAAAAGATGTGTCACTCCTCTGCTAGAGATATATTCAAGCAAAACCCTCTTCTTCTGTGATCTGTAAATCTCTTTTCATCTCTCACTAACATCACCAACACCTTCCAGGGGAGGTTTTCATTTCTTGACCACCCCCCATCCAATCCACCTTATAAATCAATGGCATTCTCTATCACATTGGAGTATGTAATAAAAACAGAATTTCCTTCCTTACCATATCACTGAGTCTGCTTTCTCTAGCCTTCAAAGATCTCCTTTTGTGTATACCTTAGGCTCAATGATGCCATCTCTGTTATTTTTAATACCAATAAATACTTTTAATTTTATTTCCAAAGATTATTTTTTTATTCTCTAGTATTTCTCATAGTTATTTCTCTAGTCTATTACATCCTTCATATCAAGCATTCATGAGGATGGTATTAATTTGTTATTAACAGCTAATATTTAAACATTATTATAACTATTATATATGGTGTTATTTTTGTATATCAACCCACGGAGTTTCTTTAGGCAACTCAATCAGTTTTCCAGTTACCAACTAAATCCTTATAGTCATAAAATAGCAGTTTTGAAATTCTTTAGAATAATAGACTTCATATTTGGAAGCTCATCTAAAACTAGTTCCCAAGAACAATCTGGAAACCTCTGGTTTTCAGCTCAACTCTTCTAAGAAAACTTGAATTAGTTTCTGGTATTGTTTTATCCTAATGTGGCTGTGCTTATGTTTTTGATTTGGGGTTAAGTAAAGAATTTAGTCTTTCAATACATTCCAGATAACACTCACTGGTTTCTCACCAATGGCAATGTCAGATTAGTCATTTGAAGATAGTCTGGTTTCTGGTAGGGAAAAGCAGAAGTGAGTTGGATAGAGCTGAATCATTAATCAGAGTTTGGGACTTGAAGCCCACACAGGTCTTCAGCCATGACTAAACACAAAGTGTGACTAAAAGAAGACCATTCTTTAGCTACACTTCAAATAAGAGGTTCTCTAGCCCAAAATACCAACTTACTTTATTTTATTGGACTAAACATAAAATTTGCAGAATGCCTTTAAGAAACCAGCTTGTGGATATCATATCATCACAGTATCATCTTCTGGGAGACAAGCTCCTTCTAGACAATTTCAATTTGAAGTCACTACTTCTAACATGTATTTTTTTTTGTAGAATCATAACACTGGGAAGGATTTTGAATTTCATCTATTTAGCTTTTTTTTAAGTAAAAGGACACTATCTCATAGAACATAAGCAGTATTTTTTCAAGGTTATAAATCTTCCTCATGACATACTTGTGACAAGAAACCAGACATTCTGACAACACAGTCTCTATACTCACTCCCTGCTCAAAATGAAATTACCGTCCTTTCTTCTATTGTTACTATGCTACTAAATGACCCTTTAGGACCCTGTTGACATTTATTAGACCACCACCAAGTTATATAATAAGAATATTTACAAAAGTTGTAGATTTCTGTTCTTACTTACAGTTTTATGTTTAAATTCTGACAATGCATGTCTTTAAACTCTTTTTTTCCACATATAATTCAGGTAGATAATTTGAGAGCAGACTCTGATCTCTCTAGAGGCAACAGAATTTTTTTTTTTACAGTACTGTGTGCATTTTTGCCACTGATTTCTATCCAGTGATTGGAACATGCAGAAGATCAGGAAACATCCTATTCTTTTTATTTAGCCAATTACAACTTCACTCTCCCTTTGCTTATCATCATCATATACATAATGAGACACCACTTATACTGGTTTCAGTGTAATATACTGACTCCAGTCAAACTGCTTGGAAACATGCTGGGTTACTGTTCCCTAAGCCCCCATTAGAGTTCATCTTTCCAGAACTCCTCTGAAGCACAAGTATTTTCATAGTCATAAAAAAAATGGCCTTAATAAGAGTGAAACATTTCAACAAGTGCCTGTCCACTGAGTCCCAACTCATAGATTAAAATGCTTAACCATCTTCTATTTCACCAACTTATTTTTAGAATTGTACTTTTTCAATGTGCTATTGGCCACAAGTCTGAGAACAGCAGGGTTAATATAGCACATGGTAGAGTTAGCCCATCTGTTCAGGTTTCCATCCAACCATGTCATTTTATGAGCTCTCTCTAGGAGATTGTTGGTTACCCAATTTGTAGTACTCTCTAATATAAACAGCCTGGTATCATTTGAGAAGCTCAGTGAGCCAAGCCAAATGATATGAAATTGCTAGCAGCAAGTAGAGTTAAATTAGAAATGCTTTAAAATATATATATTATATGTAATTTTCTCTTCTGTTTATACTTGGAACACAGGTAATACATGTTTACGTAGAAAAAAATTGGAAATACAAATAAATAAAAAGAAGAAAGGCATTAAAATCACCTATAATTTCACCTCACAATGGAAAGCATTGTTAACTCGTTGGTAAGTATTCTCTCAGATTTTATCAATTAGTATGCAAGAATGTGTAAAAATAGATTTACAAAAATCCTTTACATGAATTTTTTAAATCAGTTTGTTTTTACCTCACAATACAAAGCGAATATTTTCTCCCATAAAATATTTTCCCCTAGATATTGAATATGTATATTTTATTTGTATTGATGATGATTTTTATATTATTAAAAAATGTTAAAGTACTCGATACTTTTTATTTACATGTAAAGGTTACTACCACCCATTTCAAATGAACATTTTTCTAACAAAATGTGAATATAAATAGCATTAAAAACTTAAATGTAAATAGCTCCTGGGTATTCTCTAATACTTAAGACTAACGTAGTTTGGGATCTGTGATTCTAGCTGAATTTAAGGATGAGTGAATGCTTTGACATGTGGATTGCTTAGCGTGACTGGCTGGACCAGTGACTCTACCCCTTTCTTAACTTTAAGTGTCTGTCTTGGCTCACTATGGGGACTTCAAACACCTAACCACAGGAGTAGTAGGTTTCAAGTGTGGGAATGCTAAAGGAAGCCCATATTGGATAAAACAGATTGTGTGGGGGATGTAAAAAGAGACAAGTCATATTGGATTATAAATACATAAGGCAAATTCTGTCCTTTAAATTAAAGTTTATTAAAGGTCTCTTTACTTAGAGTCACAAGATCCTACCTCAAAGTGCAACAAGACCCCACAAGACTGAATTTCCCATCTCATCTCAAGCAAATCTCATATGCCTAGGCCATACAGTCATGAAACTAGCTCTAAAAAAGTAATAAAAGCTTTTTCTTCTTACAAGGAACATTTAATTAGAGCAGCACAGATATAATGCCTCCAGCAATTCTAGCTCTAATCTCAACAGTGGTCCAATTTTTGATGGAAATTTTGTGCTGATTTCATGGTGACTTCCTGCAAATTTTTGACATATTTCATGGTCATTTCATGGATTGCAAAAATATGCATGCAATGGTGACTTAATCACTATTTCATAATAAAACCTCAGTGTCCAAAAAGCTATCTCTATGTGTCAAGATTGAGGTGGTCTCATCTGTCACATCACTGTGATTTCCACTTTCAGCAAACCGTTTCCACTACAAATGCTTAGGAATGTTGCCATCTACCCTTCAGAGATATAGAATACCCAATTCAAAGGTATCAAAGAGATAGCTCCAGGAGCAACATGGTAGAGGAATTGGTATATGCTACCTTCTACTACCCTGCTAACCCCCTGATTAACCCTATAAAGACAAAAATGTAGAGTATGGGGGTAGAAGGTCCTGAAACTTGAATCTGGGGCCAACTCACCCCACACATTTTAGGGAATTCTATCATACATGGTGCACATGAAGCAGAACTGAAGGAAATAACTCTGCACCATATCATAGCAGAGCAGTGTTTCAGAAAAAAAATTAAAGGAAGCCATTTTTACCCTAAGCAATACCTCTGACTGAGTCTGACTCCAAGGATAGGCAGTGGGAGAGATAAGACCAGCCAAACAGGGTACTTTCCGTTAGGTCAATGGTATTTGTGACAGCTCTGCCAAGACTGGGAACACCCAAATAAAAGTCTACAAGTGACAGGAATATTTCTCTACCCAATTTCTCCCTAACATATTGGCCTGAAACATTGTGCTGAAACATGGTGTGATGAATTAAACGAAGGGTCATTCCTCTAATGAGACAAGATATTTTCCAACTCAGCCAACAGTGATATGGAGAAAGAAATTGCAGTTGGCTATCAAATGCCAGAGCAAAGTCCAACTCAAACAAGAAACCAGATATGTTTTCATCTCTGGCATATAATTTTTACCAGGCAACAAACAAAGTTGCAAAGAGACAGCTTCCCTGCTAGAACTTGACATTGCTTAGCTTCCTGCTCTTAAAATTCAGTCTGCTGGAAACCTAGAGATATAAACCTGAATTATCCATGCATCCAGGCTAAGAAGAAGGATTCTAAATCTTTCCCACCCTACAGCGAACAGAAAAATGGCCTCATATGCTAGGATAGACCTGCCTCAATTTGTAAAAGAGTAAATGGGGAGTGGGAAAGAACTCGATAATTTAAGCTAAAATATTTTGCAACAGCACTATATACAAGAAATAAAATCAGAATATATTTTGGGAAGTAAATTACCATAGGAAATATGACTAAATTTTAGACACATCTACATTCTGCACTCCAGATGTTAAATAAAACATATACTCTATAAAGCAAGTGATCACAAGGTTATAAACTGTAATGAAAATGGTCCTGTAAAAGTTAATAACAACAAAAAAGGGCAGGGAAACTAACTGAAACAGAAATTTGAATATACCTTACAAATATTTTTTCTTTAAAGGTAAGAGAAATGGGCAAAATCCAAGACAGCAATTGAAGACAGGAGGATTTTTGTTACAGAAGAAAGTAAATCCAATCTACAAATAACTGACTGAAGGTAGCAATACTTAAAGATACAATAAAAGAAACCTTCTTAGAACTTCTTGGGGACAAAGATCTTACTGTACAGATCAGATCAAAATTTTGTGCCATATACAAGGAGAGCTATATGAAATTGCTATTTAATAGTTTTGACCTACAAAATGCCACTTTCTAACATTGTGTGCCAACTAGACATCAATTAAAAAAAAAAACACCAAAAATTTTAAATGTCAATTTCATTGAGTTTAACCTTAAAAAATAGCTAATAGAGGAGGAGCCAAGATGGCAGAACAGCATGGAAGTTTTTTTGCATATTGCATCCATGAAATATAGCCACATCAACACTAAAGCATCCTGCCCACCTAGAAAACTGATTTGAGGATTAACACAACAATCTGCACACCTGAACCACAGAACTCAACAGGTACCTGATGCAGAGAGGTAAACTGGGGGAGAGAGAATCCACAGAGGGCTGGAGCTGTTTTTGTTTGCAGAGAGATGATGGAGACAGGGGGAGACTATGGGAAAAGCATCCCTGCCAGAAGCAGCTGGAGAGAAAGTGGAAAAGGGGAAACAGCCATGGGGACTGAACTAAAAAGGCAGAAAGAAGAAAGGAGAGATTTTAAATTCCATTAAGACTCTATAAACAGCAGTAACACAGAGTCTAAAACTCCCCAGATCGATACCTGGTGGTGCTCTAGTGGGAAGGGCAAATCCCCAGGAGCAGGGTGAAATCCAGGGCATCCTTGGGCCACAGAGGGAGAGGTGGTTCCCCTACTGGGAGAACATTTCGTAGAGGCAGTGTGGCCTCCCCACGGGAAAAAGTCCCAGCAGACCCCAGAGAATGGTTACATCCACTGGTGTTGGAGCGAGGGCATTAAGGGTGAAGCCTGGCACCACATATGTGTTGTAATTTTCCATAATCCCTGAAATGCTGCTGCTACACAATCGCATGAACTTTTTCTGGGGCAGGCTGGCACCCAGCTGCAGTCTCTGGACGTTGGCAGCAGCACGGAGCACAGTCCCCCAAACATTTCTAGGTGTAGCCAGCGCCAGGTGTACCAAGCGCCATTGCTTGGTAAGACTCTGCCCCAGAAAGTCTGAGTGGGTCAAAGCCACAATCTCTCATAAGTGAGGAGTTGGGAAACACAGCCACATCAGAGACCAAACTCAAGAGGGAGGTGCTGCCTGGCAACCTGAAGACTTGATCAAGGACAGTGTAAAGGCAGGAAGTAAATGGAGGCCAGAGACAAAGAATGGGTGCACAATTGCTGATCGAGGAGAATACAGTTCTGATACTACAGACTGGGTAGTTTGGTGAGCCATTTTCACCCCTCCCACACAGGCGCATACACACCTACAAACGCCACAACAATCGCCCCAGTAAGCTAAGCAGTGCCATCTGGTGGAGAACAGAGCCATTACATTAAGCCCCACGCAACTGGGCCAGCCTCACTCTTCAGGAACACCACAAGTCTCTCTGCCTGCTTAGTTCACAGACATGAAGCACAAACCAGTGCTTCATGGTTTGACTTCTAGGAAAAAAACAATGTAATTTCAATCATATTTCAGTCTTTTCATTGGTCAATCTATTCAATTTTCTTTTTCATTTCTTTCCTTTTTCTTGAATACAGAAACAGAAAAAATTATTTTTATTTTCAATTTTTATTGGAAATATTTTTCTTTAAATTTTTACTATATTTTTTACTTTATTGTAAATTTTCAAATTCTATTTTACTTCCATCATTTAATTTTATGCTACTTCATTGTAATCATTTTTTCAAATTTTCAAATGTTCTCATTTTTATTCTTTTTCTTTTTTTCTTACCCCCACCTTTATTTTTCTAATGTATAACTCCTTTCAACAACCAGACCAAAACACACTTAGGATCTAGCATCATTTACTTGATTTGTGTGTGTGTGTTTTGTTTTTAATTTTTATTTTAACTTTTTTTACCTTATTAATTCCTTTTCTTCTTTCAAATTATGAAATGAAGGAATTCACCCCAAAAGAAAGAGCAGGAAGACATGACAGCCAGGGACTTAATCAACACACATATAAGCAATATGTCTGAACCAGAATTTAGAATCATGATAATATGAATACTAGCTGGAGTTGAAAATAGGTTATAATCCCTTTCTGCGGAGACAAAAGAAGTAAAAGCTAGTCAGGATGAAATAAAAAATTTTATGACTGAGCTGCAATCTCAAAAGGATGCCATGGCAGTAAGGATGCATGAGGCAGGACAGCAAATCAGCGATATAGAGGACAACCTTATGGAGAATAATGAAGCAGAAAAAAAAGACAAATACTAAGGCAAAAGAGCACGATTTAAGAATTAGAGAAATCAGTGACTCAATAAAAAGGAACAACATCAGAATCATAGGGGTTCCAGAAGATGAAGAGAGAGAAAAAGGGGTAGAAGGGTTATGTGAGCTAATCATAGTGGGAAACTCTCCTAACGTGAGAAAAGACACAGACATCAAAATCCAGGAAGCACAGAGGACTCCCATTAGATTCAACAAAAACCAGACATCAACAAGGCATATCATCATCAAATTCACAAAACACTCAGGCAAAGAAAGAAACATGAGAGCAGCAAGGGAAAAAAGTGCTTAACCTACAAGGGAAGACAGATCATGTTTGCAGCAGACCTATCCACAGAAACGTGGAAGGGCAGAAAGAAATGGCAGGATATATTCAATGTGCTGAATTGGAAAAATATGCAGCCAAGAATTCTTTATCCAGAAAGGCAGTCATTCAAAATAGTAGGAGAGATAAAAAATTTCCCAGACAAACAAAAATTAAAGGAGTTTGTGACCACTAAACCAGTCCTGCAAGAAATATTAAGGGGGACTCTATGAGAATAGAAAACATGGGTAAAAAAAAAGACCAAAAGCAACAAAGACTAGAAAGGACCAGAGAACACCACTAGAAACTCCAATTCTACAAGAAACATAATGGTAATAAACTCGTATCTTTAAGTACTCACTCTAAATGCCAATGTACTAAATGCTCCAGTCAAAAGACATAGGGTAACAGAATGGATAAGAAAACAACATCCATCTATATGCTGTTTACAAGAGACCCACTTTAGACCTAAAGGCACCTTCAGATTGAAAGTAAGGGAATGGAGAACCATCTATCATGCTAATGATCACCAAAAGAAAGCCAGAGTAGTCATACTTATATCAGACAACTAGACTTTAAAATAAAGACTGAAACAAGAGATGAAAAAGTGAATTATATCATAATTAAGGGGTCTATCCACCAAGAAGACCTAACAATTGTAAGCATTTATGCTCCAAATGTGTGAGCACCCAAATATATAAATCAATTAATCACAAACAAAGAAACTCATTGATAATAATACCATAATAGTAGGGGACTTCAACACCCCAAGCACAACATTGGACAGATCATCTAATCAAAAAATCAACAAGGAAACACTGACTTTCAATGACACACTGGATTGGATGGACTTAACAGATATATTCAGAATATTTCATCCTAAAGCAGCAGAATACACATTCTTCTCCAGTGGACATGGAATGTTCTCCAGAACAGATTATATACTGGGACACAAATCAGCCATAAGTACAAAAAGATCGAGATCATACTGTGCATATTTTCAGACCAAAACACTATGAAACTCAAAATCAGCCACAAGAAAAAATTTGGAAAGATAACAAATACTTGGAGACTGAAGACGATCCTACTAAAAAATGAATGGGCTAACCAAGAAGTTAAAGAGGAAGTTAAACAGTACATGGAAGCCAATGAAAATGATAACACCACAGCCCAAAACTTCTGGGACGTAACAAAGGCAGTCATAAGAGGAAAGTATATAGCAATCCAGGCCTTCCTTAACAAGGAAGAAAGGTCTCAGATATACAACCTAACCTTACACCTTAAAGAGTGGGAAAAAGAGCAGCAAATAAAACCCCAAAGCAGCAGGAAATAATAAAGATTAGAGCAGAAATCAATACTATCTAAACCAAAAAAAAAAAAAAAAAAACAGAAGAGATCAATGAAACCTGAAGGTGGTTCTTTGAAAGAGTTAACAAAATTGATAAACCACTAGACAGTTTGATCAAAAAGAAAAAGGAAAGGACCCAAATAAATAAAATCAAGAATGAAAGAGGAGAGATCACAACCAACACAGCAGAAATAAAAACAATAATAAGAGAATATTATGAGCAATTATATGGCAATAAAATGGGCAATCTGGAAGAAATGGACAAATTCCTAGAAACATAAACTACTAAAACTGAAACAGGAAGAAATAGAAAACTTGAACAGATCCATAACCAGTAAAGAAATCAAATTATTAATCAAAAATCTCCCAAAAAACAAGAGTCCAGGGCCAGATGGCTTTCCAGGGGAATTCTATCAAACATTTAAAGAAGTTAACACCTATTCTTTTGAAGCTTTCCCAAAAAATAGAAATGGAAGGAAAATTTTGAAACTCTTTCTATGAAGCCAGCATTACCTTGATTCCAAAACCAGACAGAAACCCCACTGAAAAGAGCTATAGATCAATTTCCCTGATGAACATGGATGAAAAAATCCTCAACAAGATATTAGCTAACTGGATCCAACAATACATTAAAAACATTATTGGGGTTCCTGGGTGGCTCAGTCACTTAAGCGTCCAACTTCAGCTCAGGTCATGATCTCACGGTTTGTGAGTTCGAGCCCTGCATCAGGCCCCCTGTCAGGCTCTATGCTGACAACTGGAAGCCTGAAGCCTGCTTCAGATTTTGTGTCTCCTTCTCTCTCTGTCCCTCCCCTGATCATGCTCTGTCTCTCTGTCTCAAAAATAAATAAAACATTAAAAAAATCTTTTTAAATTATTCACCGCAACCAAGTGAGATTTATATCTGGGATGCAGGGCTGGTTCAATATCTGCAAAACAGTCAATATGATCATCACGTCAATAAAAGAAAGGACAAGAACCACATGATCCTCTCAATAGATGAAGAGAAAGCATTCGACAAAATACAGCATCTTTTCATGATAATAACCCTCAAGAAAGTAGGGATAGAAGAATAATACCTTGAGATCATAAAAGCCAAATATGAAAGATCCAACGCTAATATCATCCCCAATGGGGAAAAACTGAGAGCTTTCCCCCTAACATCAGGAACAAGACAGAGATGTCCAATCTCACCACTGTTATTCATAGTATTGGAAGTCTTAGCCTCAGCAATCAGACAACACAAAGAAATAAAAGGCATCCAAATCAGCTGGGAGGAGGTCAAATTTTCACTCTTTGCAGATGACATGATACTCTATATGGAAAACCCAAAAGATTCCACCAAAAAACTGCTAGAACTGATCCATGAATTCAGAAAAGTGGCAGGATATAAAAATCAATGAACAGAAATCAGTTGCATTCCTATACACCAATAATGAAGCAACAGAAAGAGAAATCAAGGAATGGATCCCATTTACAGTTGCACAAAAACCATAAAAAACCTACGAACAAATCTAATCAAAGAGGTAAAAAATATATACACTGAAAACTATAGAAATGTTATGAAAGAAATTGAAGAAGACACAAAAAAATGGAAAAAGATTCCATGTTCCTGGGTAGGAAGAACAAATATTGTTAAAATGTCAATACTACCCAAAGCAATCTACATATCCAGTGCAATGCCTATCAAAACAACACCAGCATTCTTCACAGAGCTAGAACAAATAATCCTAAAATTTGTATGGAACCAGAAAAATACCCGAATAGCCAAAGCAATCTTGAAAAAGAAAACCAAAGCAGGAAGCATCACAATCCCAGACTTGAAGCTATACTACAAAGCTGTAATCATCAAGACAGTGTGGTACTGGCACAAGAACAGACACTCAGATCAATGGAACAGAATAGAGAGCCCAGAAATGGACTCACAAATGTATGGCCAACTAATCTTTGACAAAGCAGGAAAGAATATCCAATGGAATAAAGACAGTCTTTCAGCAAGTGGTACTGGGAAAACTGGACAGCGACATGCAGAAGAATGAACCTGGACCACTTTCTTACACCATACACAAAAATAAACTCAAAAGGGATGAAAGACCTGAATGTAAGACAGGAAGCCATCAAAATCCTCAAGGAGAAAGCAGGCAAAAACTTCTTTGATCTTGGCCACAGCAACTTCTTACTCAACACCTCTCTGGAGGCAAGAGAAACAAAAGCAAACATGAACTACTGGGACCTCATCAAAATAAAAACCTTCTACACAGCGAAGGAAACAATCAGCAAAATTAAAAGGCAAACGACAGAATGGGAGAAGATATTTGCAAATGACATATCAGATAAAGGGTTAGTATCCAAACTCTATAAAGAATTTATCAAACTCAACACCCAAAAAACAAATAACCCAGTGAAGAAATGGGCAAAAGACATGAATAGACACTTCTCCAAAGACAACATTGAGATGGCCACCCGACACATAAAAAAATGCTCAACCTCACTCATCATCAGGGAAATACAAGTCAAAACCACAATGAGATACCACCTCACCCCTGTCAGAATGGCTAACATTAACAACTCAGGCAACAATAGATGTTGGCAAGGATGCGGAGAAAGAGGGTCTCTTTTCACTGTTGGTGGGAATGCAAGCTGGTGCAGCCACTCTGGAAAAAGATCCTGACTTCATTTCTTTCAGATACATATCCAGGAGTGGAACTGCTGAATCATAAAGTAGTTATAGTTTTAAGTTTTTGAGAAACCTCCATATTTTTTCCATAGTGGCTGTACCAATTTACATTTCCACCAACAAAATCTCTTTAATGCAGGTGTGAGATGCAAGGAACCTGTATGTATCCAATATAACTGAATATGTGTAATTTGAATGTGGTTAAATTTCACCTCACTTTAACATATTATAGAGGTACCTGTGTATTTATCTTATTTATTATCAACAAAATTAAGATTGAATGCTGATGTTTATCTGTGGGGGGAAAACCCTTCTAGTAACATACTGAGAAAAAAAATAGACAAAAAATTTAAATGTACAAGGACAAAGACAATGAGATACCAAATAACAGCAGATGAGAGGAACCAAGAAAATTGGAAAGCAGATGTAAAAGTGGGTAACTTAGTAGGTAGCTGAAAGCAGGAACCTAACCTTGTGGTGGACGGGGCCAGGTAAGACACTAGAAGCCACATGAAAAATACCAAATGGATTCATGCCATTTGGCATGAAGGATTTGGCAAACGACTAAAAATAAGACGTTTCAAAGCTTTTATAAGGAGTAGTGAGAATTTCAGGTCCCCTGTCCCTTGCAGGCCAGTGACTGTACCATCCCAGCCCCAGCACAGAAGGTGGTGGGTGGCGGGTATACTTTCCTTAGCACTTTGTCATACAAAGGAGACACACATGTAAATACACCACTGACAAGTCCACCCATGCACACAACTTCTAGTAGGCTTTTGAGTTGCCTCAGACCTCTATGTGTGTCTATAGCCAACAATCACCAGACATCTAAGAAACCTTCTACCATGAAAGAAGAGATTAAAACAAACAACATAGCAAAGAGCTCATAGAAAGCAGACATAAAGCTGAAATGAGAAGAAAACATATCATTAATAGTTATGTTTATATTATCACAGATCCTATAATTAGTAACTTCAATGGAACGAAAGGAAATAATTAAATAAAAACATGTTATTTTAAAAAGGAAATCATAGTAGAAAATTGAGAAACATTAATTAAAGCATTGAAAATGAGACAAAGTCACAAGAAAGTAGAATTAAAAACTGAGAGATGGAAATAATAAAACTAAAACATCTATCCAGGATCCAACAGCAAAATGATGTGTACAGAAAGGAAGAACAGAAAAAAATATTGAGAAAAATTATTTTTAAAGTTAAAGTTTTCCACAGTTAATAGTTAGGTGTCTCCCAAGTCAAAGACTCACCGAATGTTTAGCAAAGTTATTTTTTTAAGTGTTCATCACAAGTTGAGAGGTCCTGGGATAAACAACAGGTCTTAAAAGGAATATGAATCTTACTATCATAAGACTTCTCAAGAGTAATGAGAGATGCAAGACATCTCAAAAGTAACTTGAGATCCTTGATAAAAATGGAACAATGACTTCAAATTATGAATAAAAATTTCATTTGACCTAAAATTCTATGTAAACTCAAATTATCATTCAATTGTGATGATACAATAAAGTCATTTTTAGATAAGCAATTTCCCAAAAACCCACTTCTTACACCTCCATTCTCAGGAATCTCCTAGAGGATGTGTTCCAACAAATCAGAGGAGTAAAAACATAATATTATTCAGGAATGGAGCCAATGCAATGGAAGAGTTCATGGTATGCAAAAATGACAGCAAATGGATATCCCAGGAGGAACCTGACCTAAGGAGAAAAGATTGGAGCCCAGATCGGAGCGAAGGATTAGGTATTCTAAAACAGGTGTCTCCAAGGGAAAAATGGAATCTATTAATATTATCTGACAGGTTGACAATGTAGAAAATTACATTTTATATATATATATATATATATATATATATATATATATATACACACACACACACACACACATATACCTATATATATATGTACATATATACACACACATTGACACACATATACATATATATATATATATATACACACACACACATACATGTATTTATTATATATTTTCACACAGCCTTTGTTTAACTGGAGATTCAAATTAAGCTTAATAAGTAATAAAATAACACTACTATTAATTGATTTTAAAAATCCCTGTGTTCATTGATAGACAAATGGATAAGGAGGATGTGATACACACATACACACACACATGCAAGAATATTTCACAGCTATTAAAAAGGATGAGATTGTGCCATCTGTGACAACATGGATGAATCTAGAGTATTAGGCTAAGTAAAATAAATCTGCTGAGGAAGACAAATACCATATAAGTTCAGTCATAAGTAGAAACTAAAAAAAATTAATAAACATACAAAAAGCAGAATCAGACCTACAAATACAGAGAACAAAATAATGGTTGCTAGAGGAGAGGGATGTGAGGGAATGGGAAAGATGAGTTAAGGGAAGTGGGAGATACAGGCTTCCAATTATGGAATGAATAAGTCACACACATAAAAGGCACAGCGTAGAGAATATAATCAAAGGTATCGTAACAGCATTGTACGGTGACAGATGGTAGCTACATTGGTGGTGAGCATAGCATAACATATAGAGAAACTGAATCACTATGCTGTACACCTGAAACTAATATAACATTGTGTGTCAACAATACTCAAAATTAAAAACAAAATAAATTATACAAAAAACAAAGTATGATTATAATAATATACTACATAATAATATTTGGTTCAGCCATAAATAATATTTACCTATTAATGACAAACTACACATTGAACATGGATTTAAACAAAAATGTGGGGTAATGAAATTGGGAAGTAGAGGGTAATATAAAAGACAAAACTATCTTCCAAAGTAAGAAGTATAGGTGATGTTTAAAATAGAAAAGTTAAGAAATAGGAATATAAACACAAAAATAGAAATATGGACTTAAATACAAGGAGAAAGAACTGATAAGTTGAAAGTGCTTATGTCTGAGGTGATGAACTCAGGGATGAGGAGGCTAGGCAGATGAATGTTATTTGTTGCTCTGATTTGTTCTTACGGTTTTTATAATAGGCTTATGTATTATCATAAGAAATAAAAATTAAAAGGTAAGGATGATGTGATTTTTTTGGTGTAACCTTTAAATGTTCCCTTTGGCCCAGTAGAGTTTCCCTGTAAGTAGGGAATTCACCCTGAGACAATCAGGATTAAGCCCCCAGAGAAGGGATCTCTGTTCAATGAACTGACCCCAACCCTTATTTAAATTTGATCCTGAGGCAGCAAAGGCAAACCCATGGAGTCAACTAGCTAATCTGCTCAAACAAACAGGGGCAAGAGTCAACCATGCTTGCCCCTCTTCTCTTCCACCTCTTTCTTCCCTTATGTAGTTTATCTTTTTATGACCCAGCTTACCACCTTCAGGCCATTCTAACACTTTTCTCTTAAATGTGTAATACCTTTTTGCTATGTCTGCATTTTGAGACAATCCTTATCCTGGACTCATGTTCAGTGCTATTGCTGTTAGTATCTCTACATTCTTCTTTGATCTCCCTGTCCTGTACTAGTTGATTCAAAATATTATCATGTTCTCCTATTTTCTATAATGAAAAGAACTCCTCTATTATGATTTTGTCCTTTTTATATTCCTTTTCTTTACCTGCCTACATCTATCTACCTGTCATAATCACATTCTTGAGTTGCAAGATATTCTGTCTTTAAGAAAGCTCAATCTTGAGATCTCGTTTAGAATTCACTATTTAGAGTGAGGGGTGTCATTCTCAGAAACACACATATATAATCTCTGCTTAAACAATGGAAACATAATTTAAAGAGGGGGTAAACTTGAGCCACTTACTGAATCATGGTGAGATAAGCAAGGCAGAAAACATGATGAAATAGTTGTAACTATGCAATTTAGACTCTTGTGTAAGTTGGTATTAACAAAGCACTTTGGGTTTTTTAATGTTTATTCATTATTATTTTCTTTAAAGAGTGATAAGATTTCATTGAGGGTTTTAGTTAAGCAGATGGTTGACACAATCAGATTTACATTTTTAAAATATCACCCTAGCCTCAGGATTGAAAACAGATTTGGAAGGGCAAAAGTACATTCAGAATGAGTTACGAGACCTACTTTGGTACAGGTAAGAGAAGGTGGTAACCTAAATGCATGCTACAGGGAGGATGGAGAGAGAGAGATCCAAAAAATGTTTAGGCAGTAAAACTGACAAAATTGTTAATAATGATACTTAATGCTTTGTGTTGCTGAGCTATGCACATTCACTTCCAATGCGATATGCTCAGTGAAGCAAGGCCAATACTCTATTATCCCAGGCACAACTATATCCAAGGGTAGATCCTACATTGGCTCAAGTTTCTGTTGAGAGTGCCAGTGAGACTTTTTATGATTGAACAAGAACTTACAACAGTGAACACCAGGATAATTTAAACTTATGTCAATTGGTTGTCAATGCTTGTCACACTTTCAGAATGACTAGTGATCTACCAGTAGATGTTCATAAAATTCATGCTCTAGAAAGTGAAACCCTTCACAGTGCCTACAAAAAAATGTTGCCAGGAGCATTGCTGGTGAGTGACAATACCGAGGGCAATTTGACCATGTGTCAAAACATTAAGTCTTTCATTTCTTTGACCCAATAAACTGTCATGTAGATATTTAAAGAACTGGACATGTATGCTAAAAAATGTCAGCAAGCATGTTCTTAAGAAGGTTATAAATAATAGCAAAGTTATGGAAGCAATCATTCTTTAAGCCATTTCTCAAGCCTATTCAGATCCTGGAAAAGTGAGCTCTTTCTCCCTTGAACCAGGAGTGAGCTGGATCTGCTCTTTGTGGAATATCAGCCTATCATTCAGATCTTCATTTTTAATCTAAATGACTTTTAATATGCTACTGAGGAGTGATTTCACCAAAACCTACCAAAACCTTTAATTCACAAGCAAGTAAATGGCAAAGTGAGATATGGGAGGTCTTCCTAAAGTCACAAGTACTGTTTCAATTTTTTTTATACTTTTGTGAAGGAAACCCCAACTGGCTTTTCCAATTTCTCACTCCATTGGCAATCTACAATCTTGGGCAAAATTTCACAGCCTTTCAAATTTGTACATAGTAGCTGCCAGAAACTTATAGCCATTGTTGTTCAAAAATAAGATAGTAGATAGGATTTATCTTTGATTTCCAGCACCTTTACTCTTTAACTCCTTCCTTCTCAATGGGGATCAGTGCTTCATTTTTTTTCTTTCCACCAAATCAACTGAAATCAGTAAAATATCTTGAAACATTTTTGCACACCATAGTACATTAATCCTCCCGAGGAAGAAAAGAGCAAAGTCATAAGTTTAAGTGCTTAAAATAAAATTTTGAACACTGGTAGACTTACAGTTGGGAAAAGTGCTCCCTATTAGAAAAAGCAACACATTTTTTCCCAATGAATATTTCAGAAAGCCTTATGCATCAATTCCTTTTTTTCAATGGCCTTTTACTGTTCTGAGATGAGATTTAAAGTTAATTTTGGGTGAAATTAACATTTTATAGGGTTTCTTGAAATATTCAAAATTGAAGTTGTACCAAGTCAGGATGAAACAGTCTATAGAAGCATTGTCCTAGTTGTTTCCTCATAGAAGTTTTTCTTGTGCCCACTTATATCCAAAGTATAGCTAAATTTATTTATTTATTTACCTTGTTTTCACATACACTAATTTCCCAAAAGTTGAAATTTAGGGGTTAATTTTAGACATATCATGATTTTAGATGAGTAGATATTCCTATTTTAGTACTTCCTTAGAACTTATTAATATACGTGGTAATTAAGGGGCACCTGAGTGGCTCATTTGGGTAAGCGTCTGACTCAAGCAGGCTCCAAACTGTTAGCGCAGAGCCTGATATGGGCCCTGAACTCATGAACCATGAGATCATGACCTGAGCTGAAACTAAGAGTGATCTAAATTTAGGGGATAATTTTAGACATATCATGATTTTAGATGATTGTCCCTCCCCGGCTTACGCTCTATCTCCATCTCTCTCTGATGATAAACAAAATAAAATAAAACAAAATAAACAAAAAATTTTAAAATATATAGGCAGTAATTGGTCCAATATGTTTGACTTTGATGGATAGTGACATGGATGGCTAACATTTGAAATTCCAGAAAAGGTCTGTGTGTACAAAAATAAATAATGGAGGGGCACCTGGTTGGCTCAGTCAGTTAAGCATCTGACTTCAGCTCAGGTCATGATCTCACGGTCTGTGAGTTCCAGCCCCGTATTGGGCTCTGTGCTGACAGCTCAGAGCCTGGAGGCTGCTTCAAATTCTGTCTCCCTCTCTCTCTTCCCCTCCCCTGCTCATGCTCTGTCTCTCTCTGTCTCAAAAATAAATTTAAAAACATCAAAAAAATTATTTTGAAAAATAAATAATGGAAGAAATATCATATGCATTATGGCAACAAAGCCCTTAAAAAACATTCAGTTTTTTCTTATGATCATGAAAAAGTGAAATTTTCAAAAAGCTAAAACATATGACATAAATTCCATATCCTATAATATATATTAGAAATCTTTGATGTAAAGTGGGAGAAAGCCTAATTCAAATCAGATTCATTAATAATCAAGGAAATGAGTAAACTATACAACTAGGGCAGGTTTTAGCTCAGGTTCTATTTCCTTGAAGTTCCCCGGGATCTACCACTCTCAGCCATACTTCACCAAGGTTCCATGTTTACCAGCTACCAAACAATATTTGAAAAAAAGAGACTCCCTTCTCCTTTTAATTTCTCTTAAGAGGGAGGAAACTTCTTTTACAAAAGCTCTCAGTGAGGCTTACTTTCCATATCATCTACCTCTAATGAATCAGAAATAAAATTAAAGATAGAAGAAGAAAAATAATTTTGGCAGGGAATGGATAAAGAGTACTGCCTTCTGAAGTAACCATGAGGGCTTTACATCATCAAAATATTTTATTAAAACAAAGAATTACAGTCATGAGGAAAGTATTAAATTCAATAAAATGTACTGTTTAAGAGAGCAGGTTAGGATGAATTAAACTCTGAAAATATTTCCCCAAAAATAAGTAAAAAATAAAACATTTTGAGCATTTGGAAATATGTGTTTGTGAATATATGGAATATTTCAATTCCTGGTCATGACAGATAAATAATGTAAAAAAAATTAAATAAATACAAGATTTATATATACCCTTCAAAATCAATTGCCACAGACAATCTCAAATTACTGTTAGTTTTATCACATTAACAAAATGGATAATTAAGAAAATCCACACATGAGATCAAGATGGAGGCTTTCTTAATTAAGAAACTGCAGACAGAGAACTAAGAAAAGTCTGAGTCAAAAAGTGTCTTTTTGGGGTGCCTGGGTGGCTTAGTTGGTTGAGCGTCCAGCTTCAGCTCAGGTCATGATCTCACGGTTCATGAGTTCGAGCCCCGCATCAGATTCTGTGCTGACACCTCAGAGCCTGGAGCCTGCTTCAGATTCTGTGTCTCCCTCTCTCTCTGCTCCTCCCCCACTCATGCTCTGTCTCTCTCTCAACAATAAGTAATAAAATAAACATTAAAAAAAAATTTAAGGGTCTTTTTGTGGAAAAAGTGAAAACCAAATGAAAAGCAAGAAACTTTCACAGTAGCACAGCCAATCTTCATCAGGCTGAGAGAAAACATTAATGTGTTCCTGTTGCTTCTACTTCATACAGGGAAAACAATCTTTGCTCCCATGTGTCTCCTTCACTCTCACACAAGTCCCACACTCACAGCCTTCTGAGATCAAATAAATGGGGGGTTCCCCACCAAATAATTTACTGTGATACCAGCTCTGTATCCTACAGTTTAACTCAATTCTGACACTATCCACTCAGATACAGCATCAGATCCCACAAGTGAAGGGCTCAGTCCCCTAAGACTGCCAATCACAAGTAGTAGGTCCCCAGGTTACCCACAACTTCTATTCAGCTTGAATACGAATCAGAAGTTGCCATGATCTCCACCTTGGATTCAACTTTTTGCTAGAACAGCTCATAGAACTCTAAGAAACACTGACTGAAGTCTGCCAGTTCATTAATGGACACGATAAAGAATACAGATGAACAGTCAGCTAAAGAGATACATAGGGCAAGATCTGGGAGAGTCCCAAGCACAAGAGCTTCCTTTCAGATGGAGTTGGTGTCTGTCATTCTCTTGGTACGTGGATGTGCTCACCCACCTGGAAGCCCTCCAAACACACTACTGGATTTTTATGGAGGCTTCTTCATGTAGGCATGATCAATCATTAACTCCATTTCCAGCCCCCCTTCTCTCTCTGGAGAATGCTTCAAACCATGGCTTGGTCTTTCTGCTGACCAGTCTCATCCTGGAGCCATTTAGAGCCCAGACAGATATGCTTCTGTGATCTTATCACTTAGAAATTTACAAGGGTTTTAAAACAGAGCCCTGCATCAGGAACTGGGGGCAGAGACTAATATATACTTATTATTATCTAACAACTTTCTTTAGTTCTGTATTTCCCTAAAACTGGCAAAAAAAAATGATATTTGTCTCAAAGAAAGAAGGAAAGTGTGAGTGAGAGAGAACTAAACCTAGCCAAATTATGCACTTGCTGAAAAGAGACTGTTTATGAATCCAAGATGAGGGGAAAAAAAGAGGTTGTACCTGAGAGGGACATATTTGGATGCAGGGAGTAGTGAAATATATACCAACTGCTTCTTTTAGATAAGATAATATGGCCGTCATTTATTGAGCACTAAATATGTACCTGTAACTATGCTAAATTATTTAAAATGCATTATCATGCATTTAGCATGCAGTTAGCCTTCATGCTAACTTAAAGTTATTCTCATTTTACCAATGATAAATCTAAAGCCCAGAAAAGTTAAATAACTTTATCAATTTTGTAAAACTGGCAAGCAATGGAGCCCTGGCTTCAAAGCCAAAGTCCACCTCACTCCAAACCTGCTCTCATCAATCTTGTTACATTGCAAAAATATTGGCAAGAAGAAGTCTCATGACAAATACTTTCTTAGCATTTTCTATGAAGGCTGAAGTCAATTACCTGAAACATGGAAGAATTTCAAATATTATCATCAACAGCACCCTTAAAGTTGCAATCTTATAGAATACTGAGTTATGTTGACAGAAGTGCCACAGGTAGAAAACCCTAAACGATGTCTAGTCTTTGGGAAGAATTCTTCCCTGGGGAATAAATATGTCACCCAAAAGACAGAAACCTAAAGAATCCACCATGCTGATGCCTCTTGGATCTCCAGAAAGAAATCTCTTGAAATAATCTTTTTTCTTGCTTATACAGAGGCCAGTCATACCTCTACCCGGCAGACTGTGCCTGGAGAATATAATCCCCTGAATCTCACGTTTTCCTGTCTTAATCAGCTCAGGCTGCCATAACAAAATGCCACAGACTAGCTGCCTTAAACAATGGAAATTTATTTCTCACAGTTCTGGAGCCTGAGAAGTCAAGATCAAGGCACCAGCAAGGTAGGTTTTATTCCGAGGCTCCTTCCCTTGGCTTATAGGCAGTCATCTTCTCACTATGTGCTCACATGACACCTTCTTGGTACACACAGAGAGATTTCATCCTCTTTTTATAAGGCCACCAATCCTACCAGATTAGAGCCCCACTCTTATAACCTCATTTAACCTTAGTTACCTCCTAATGGCCCTATCTACAAACACAGTGACATTGGGGGTTAGTGTTTCAACATATAAATTTGGGGGTATGAGGCAAAATTCCATCCAAAATAGTACCAGAATTTACTTATACAGGCACTGATTTTTATTAATATGATCCTGTAAGAAGCAGAACTGCCATGCAGGTAAGACCTTATAAAGGAATATTCCACATAAAACTAATATCACTAGTTAAAATAAAAACTTATTTCTATAATAAAAGGGGCTTCAAAGTAAGATGGTTACTTGAGCAGAGATGTCTAAAGTCCCCATTTGATCATTAAAATTGACAGAATCAAACAAAAAGGGAGGAGAGGAGAAATAACTAGGGCCATTTTCTTCCTTGAAACATAGAAGAATGTTAGTACAGGGCAAGTGGGGACAAAATAAAGAAAAACCACAATGCAAATTCTCAATTCCATATATATATGTATATATAATATACATATACATATATAATATACACATATAATATATAATACATATATACATATATAATACATATATAATATAATATAACACATATATAATACATATATAATATAATATATAATATATGTATATATACCTGTACATATATTTATAATATATGTATATATATGGATATACATATATATAATATATGTATATATATGGATATATACATATATAATATATATAATATATATAATATATATAATATATATAATATATATGTATATTATATATATATCCATATATATGTCAAAGATAATTCAGAGAGAAGAAATTGGCAAAAGTCATTGCCACCTTATTTAGAGGAAAAGCTGAAGAATGAGCCTGGCCTCTAGGACAGATGAGATTACAACAGTATCACATGTAGATTTTCTTTGCTGTGTAATAACACTGTTCTGAAGCAACTGTGCTGGAGGATCAGGTCATTTCTGTAATCATGTCAAATAAAATGGCAAGATGAGTTTCTACCTTCCTAGAGAGGGATCCTCTGCCATGTGGTAGTAGTAACACCAGGATGAAGTCTGGACACAGCTACAAAATATACCTGGAGTAAAGGCCAGGTCAAAATACTTTTGGTGTAACAAACTGCCCTAAATTCAGTAACTTAAAACAGCACAAATTTATCATCTCATAGTTCTACAGGTTAAAAGTCTGACACAGAACTTCTCAGGCTAAAACCACCAGGTTAGCAAAGCTACATTCCTTATGGAGGCACAAGAGGAGAATCTGTCTCCTTGACTTTCCTAGCTTCTAGTAGTGACCTGCATTTCATAGTTCATGGCCTCTTTGTTCTATCTTCAAAGCCTGCAAGGGACTTACCTGAGATAATCCCAGATAATCTCCCTTTTTAAAGTAGGCTAATTAGCAACATAATTCCATCGGCAATCTTGATTCTCCTTTGCCAGATAGCCTAACATATTCACAGATTCCAGGGATTAGGATGTGAACATCTTCCAGGGCCATTATTCTACCTACCCCAGGGCTTAAATCCAAATAGAGAATTTACACACTCGTATCGTGACTGCCCTCAGCCACAGACCCATACACACTCCTCTGAATGGACAATGCCAAGTTAACTGTGTTATAACCATGCTTACAACTGAAGAAAGAAATCTAGCTGCATCCAGGTGAAAAATAAAAGGATTCCAGGAAAATTATCCACATTATATGGAACAAAAATCAGATCCAGAAAGCAGATAAAAATCAACATGAAGTCTCTGGAAAAAGATTGGAAAAAATAAGACCTTATTAATATAGTGCTCAAAAGGATGAGGAAGAATTGGAAGGAGTGAGATTTATTATACAAAACAAAAGTACATTTTAAACAGGATCTACTTTTGCCTTTGTTCTCAATAAAACTTAAAATATAAAATAAGAGATGACAGATGAGATAAGAAAGCCAGTGGAGATGAAAAGGAGCTTGAAGTAATGTAGGCAGGAATAAAAAAAGCAGGATGGTTGAGATAGAAAATGTTTTAAATAAGTTTAAAATGCCACCACAATATCATAAAAAGTCCTAGCAACAGTGCTGGAAAATGTTTCTGCTATTGGTAAGAAGAGTCAAAATTTTCCCATAATGCAAATGAATAGGACAAAGAACCCATTTTAGAATCTAATGAAAAGTATAAACCTCTTTCTTGGAAAGACCACAGTACTTACAATTTTGCATAAAGTTTCAAAGTTCAGGGATTAGAAAAAAAATGACAACAACAACAACAAATTTAATTTACAGACCTCAGGTGATGAAACTCTGTTCCACTGGAAGAAAATGAGCTACAATTCAGGTCCAGAAATAAGTTCTTCTTACATAAATAACAACTTAGGGAAATAACAATAGAAACACCTGGATATATCTACATAAAACATTTCAACTTTGTTATTAAAGAAGGAATCTCCTGAGCATCTGGGGGAGAGGGGCAGGAAGGACTCCAAAAACTCCAAAACTTGCAGCTTTGCAGCTGTCAACCACAGAGTTCAGGGTAGAGAGATGCAGTATTTGTGTGGAAGTCTCGTTTCAGTGCATAAGTTTAAGGTTGGAATAAGAAAAAAGATTTCTTCCTGAGTTTATCTTATTTAACATCTCCACAATTTACTTATGGGTTAATCATCATTCCCTTAAGTCATATGTCTCCTTTGTTAACTACTCTGAAGTCACCTGAAGCAAGAATGTTGTCTTTATCTCTTTAGTCCTCTATACTTTAGAATTATTTTCTGGTAAATTCTACCTCTGATAATAGCAGCCACATAGCAAAGAAGGGAAATGATACACATCTCTGTAATCAACATCTCTGGAACTAAGCAGGATCTGATTCTCGACGAAACAGGAGGTGATGTTTAGAGTAGTGTACAACTGTTGACTTTGTCCATCTAGTAATTCCGTTCTGTTTAAGACCTGCCTCCATCCACCCCATTTCATGTTTTTCCCAGTGTAACTGTCAATCATAGTGTCTTCTCCACCCTTGTCTTGGAGATTGACATGAAGCTTCCACTGGACTAATCATAGTACTCCATAGTACTCCAACATACCAAGAAAATGATTGGTTCAAGAGTAATCAGGTGACCCAATAAGGTTAATCTGAGTCTTGTGGGTCTTGGATATATTAGAGACAGAAGTTTATTTTCTTCTACCTGTGCTAAGGTGAATAATATGAGTCTTGTTCAGAGTGAATACCCTTTATTAGAAAATGTATGCAAATGTATCCGAGGAACTCTAAGGGAAGCCAGTTATGGCTGATCATATAGAACAATTCTTTTTATTTTTTTTCATATGTTAATTCTAAGTCTGGTTCCTGTCACTTACAATAATTAAGTCTTGCCTTATATGCCTGGATAGATATTTCTCAGTTCAGTTTAATTCATTGTATAGTCAACAGAAATTCTTCTCAGATTCTGACATTAGTTGGGCTATTGGTTTGAATTTTCCTTTCACAATGATTATTGACTGTATTTATTCTCTTCTTTATCTTTATAGTTGTTCTATCAGGAGACTAGGAAAAATTTAAAGAGACTGTGCTGGCCTTGATTTGCATTTCCTATAGTGTTTTATGTATCTTTATAGACATCTGGTGATTTTTATCATGGGGAAAATAGAAAAGGATGTTGATTCAGGCAAGTATCATCATTTGGTCCTACTTTAATAATGTTCCATTATTAAAACAGGCACAGTGCCAACATTTTGTCCCACAAATTATTTACTAATTACAAACTAGGTAATGTTCTTATGCAATGGGGAGATCCAGTGGCCACTCCTTTAACCAAATGATAACACTTGGCATCATTAACAGTGGAGCAACCTGATGTTATGTGCTAATACAAAGTGCAAAGTGCACATCACTTATGAAATATTCCTGTCTGAAATATTTAACTTGAATATGAGCAAGTCTCTTTAAGATTTAACTTAGACTTCACAGAGAAAAATAAACAAATCCAGAATGTGGAACATTCTACAACAAAATAAAACAAAACAACCACTGGCTTGAACTCATCAAAAAGTCAGCATCATTTTTTTTAAAAAGGTGAAAAAAATCTAAAGAGATGTAAAAAACTAAATGGAATGCTTAAATTTTAATTTATACTGGTTTCCAAACAATTCTATAACAATATTCTAGCAACAAATATAGGTATTTGAAAGTGAATAAGACATTAAATGATATTAGGGGAAATCAGTAAAAATCAAAATTTATTCTGAGTATAAAGAGGAAGAGGTCACTTACAGCTAGGACATCAAGAAAGCCTGATGGTGAGAGGTAAAATTTTGCTTTAATCTTAAATATTGAGCAGGAGTTTTGATAAATATTTTTTATGAAAGAATTACTTCATATTGAGGAAGAAAATGAGTAAAGGTTGGGAGGAAGGAAGATCAATGTGCATTTCAAGGTCTAGTCTACTTAGTATGAAGTGGGGTAAAAGGAAGTTTTCAAGCCTAAAATATGTTCACAGAACCATTATTGGAGATGGAAGTGATGACAGACACTATTTAGTCTGATACACTCATTTTGTTGCTGCTAAAACTTAGATGCACAGCAATATTCACCATGGCCAAGAGGTGGAAACAACCCAACTATCCATCAACTGATGAACGGATGAACAAAATATGGTAGATACATACAATTAAATAGTATTCAGCCGTGAAAAAGAGCAAAGTGATACATACTACAACATGGATGAAACTTGCAAAACATTGCGCCAAACGAAAGAAGCCAGACACAAAGGATCACATCTTACATAATTCCATTTATATGAAATGCTCAAAGTAAGTAAATCCATGAAAACAGAAAGCAAATTGGTGATGCTTAGGGGCATGGGAGAAGAAGAGGCAGGGGAGAGGAAGAAATTTAATTGATATGGAATATTATTTTGCAATGATCAAAATGTTTTGGAACTGGGTAGAGGAGGTGGTTATACAACATTGAGAATTTAGTCAATGCCACAGAATTGTTCACTTTTAAAATAAATGGTTAATTTTAGGTTATGTGGATTTTACCACAATTTACAACAACAATAAAAAATAAAAAAATAAGGTGCAAGGACAGGGCTAGTTACAACAGATCCATGGATAGAACCTGGATCACCTGAAAATATAGAAGTGTAACATCCAGCAACAGAGCCTTGATTACCCGGCTAAGCAGTGTAGACTCGTCCTGGTAGGAAACATGATGCCAAATGATATTTTTAAGCAAGTGATAGACACTTATGATTGACTGTTTATATGGCCTTGCTTTATTACTTACTGTTTGTTAACCTCCTGAAGACTCAGGCTCTTCATCCGTTAACAAGAAACAGCCTATACTTTTTAGTTCTTGAGAGGAGCAAACAAATAATTCACACACATTCCAAGGGCAATGTCTAACACTTGGCAGTGGCTTTCTTCTTTCTTGATTGCTAGAGCACACAGAGTTGTCACCAAAACATTCCATGCTATTTTCTAGTTATTTCATGCAAATAAATCTCTTCCTAACAAAGTGGTGACACCTTAAGAAGGACTGGGCTTACATGTCTTAAATCATTTGCAACCTTAAAATCAGTAGTAAACATTAAGGGGTGCCTGGGTGCCTCAGTTGGTTAAGCGTCCGACTTTGGCTCAGGTCATGATCTCACAGTTTGTGAGTTCAAGTCCTGTGTCAGGCTCTGTGCTGACAGCTTGCTCAGAGCCTGGAGGCCGCTCCGGATTCTGTCTCCCTCTCTCTCTACCCCTCACCCGCTCACACTCTCTCTCAAAAATAAATAAACACTAAAAATCGTTTTTAAAAAAACAAAAATTAGTGTTTAATTTAAACATTAAATAAGTAATTAATGATAATTTATCACCTAACTTCTATCCTTAGTGTTTTTCAATAGTGCATTTTATTCTAATTGCAATTATTCCTATCTTATAAGGCAACTTACTCTGAGTTTCTAACTTATTTGTGGGTTTCCTCCATATCCATCAATTAAGAAAAAAAAACAAGATGAAGCAAATGAAAATGTGAGTCACAATGTAAAAAGAATTTGTGTTCATCTAACTGTATCTCAACAACTTTCCTCCTATTCCTTTGCTTTTCTTGTAGCCTTGTTAATCACAACTCACCCAACAGTGTTTCCCAATTTTTTGCATTCTCTCAGCTTCTGACTGGATAATTTTAGGTGAGCTTATGGCATATACACTTCTTGATTCCCTTCCAGTTCGCCCTTCCTTCCAACCCTCCCTCTCTTCAGATCTAAGCAGAGAGTGGGTGTAGCCTGAGAGCCAAATCCCTGTACTCCGAGCTATTAAAAATTGCAAGCTATGTCCCCAAAAGAATTCCTTCCTTTACTATTTTGCCCCAGAAAAATATTTCTTACCAACCAACCAGCCTTCTTGGGAAAACAGTTCAATTCAATTTAACAAATCTATATTATAAATTTAAACATAATCCTAACTGCCAGAGGTCCAGAGATAAGGACAGAGTCTATTCACTCAAGAATAAGACTGTCCAGCAGGAGATACCATGCCATAAATAATCTACCACTATAATAAGGGTGAAAACAGAGGAACCTATGAGTTAACCCAAAGGAGAGAATAAGGTTCTCTGCTCATGACGATGAGGTGATGAAGGCGATGAAAATAACAAGGCACTTGGACATGCTTAAGAAAATAAGAAGTTGGAAAATAGATTCCAAGGCTGTGTGGACCCTTCAGGCAAATGGTGAGGTTGGAATGCAAAGAGAGAGAGCAGGAAGGAGTCATGGGCGAAAGTGAAAGTAATGAGTGTGGATGGGGAGGTGAAATGGCAAAGAGTAGAAAGTAACAAGATTGTGATTTCTGAATAATACCTGCCTCTTACAGTGATTATGAGGATCAATGGGAAAACATTGTTATTTCAATGTTTTGGTTAAGCAAGCAATAATGTTAGATAGCTCTCAATACATTCATAAGAATTTAATGATCAGTCCTGATATTCACTTTTAAAGCCTAGAGCAGTCAAATATTGTTATTCCATTACGTATTTAGATAGTACTGTTAAAATTACTTTTCCTTTAGTGATAAGGATATTTCCATAAGCAAGACACATTTCTTCATATTTACCTACTTATATACATCTGTTAAGCAATATACAGTACTTTGCTTCTCATGTTTTAAACTACAAATATATGTACTATATACTATATAAGGATACATATTATAATACATATTTGAAATGTAGACATGTAATGTATATGCAGTAAATAATGTATATAAATGTATATACTATATGATATATGAAACATTATATATAGTATATCACATGTGATATATATTACGATAGGATGCTATACATACATCATATCCTACTGTAGTATTACTTCTGCAACTTGGCTTTTTTAATTCAACATTATACTTTAAAAATTTATTCTTGTTAATATATGTGCCATGATTCATTTATTGTTACTGCTACTAACTATTCCGTTATGTGAATATACCACAGGAGGATTTCAACTATATTGTTCATGTTTTACTTCTCAACATCTGGTTGTGTGTACAGGTGTTAACTGTATTATTCATTACACCTCTTTGTAAGTGGTAAGTGTTTCCATGCTGCACACCTTAAAGTTACACAGTGTTGTATCAGATACAATCATATCTCAGTAAAATTAGGGGAAAAAATTTAAGCTAAAAGAAAAAAATAAGTTATCCAATGTCTGGTTTCAGTCAGTGTTCTATACAGACAAAATCATATACTATGCAACCATGTAGAGTCATTTCAGATTTCTCTGGTTTACCTTGGGAGATATTCCTTTAAAACTCTGCCATAATGTCCTGACATCTTTGGAGCTGAGATGGGGTGAAGCTTGATCTCAGGTAATAGAGGCAGGGAAGGAAGCACAGGAGGCCAAGTAATCAAAACTGAAAATAAACCAAATACCTTCAGAGGCCTACACTGACTCATACATAAAACTGAATACTTTTTAAGCTAGTTCTACTTTTCCTTCTTTTTCAATTTAGGTAAGCTTTAGTTTCATATACATTTGTCCATTAGAAAAATACTTAATATTGTTAAGTTGACATTTATTGAGGATTTCTTTAAAAATAAAGAAAGAAGCAAATGCAGTAATAAAATACTAAAATTTAAATGATATTCATAAGATTATAAAATGCCACTTATATATAGAAAGGTTCTTTATATGATTAAATTTACCAGATCCAATAAATATATTTTTAAACTTTCAAGCCAAGTAACTTTAATAGCAAAAGAGAGAGGGAAGGAAATAGGCCAAGAGTGATAAAGATGATCAAGAGAAGATTTAACAATGCTCCCACTGGATTTGGATCTGTCTAGCTGATATATTTATCTGTTTATCACTTGTTGGGAGTATAATATGGTGCATGTGATTTCAGTCATTATTTCTCTGATTATTGTTTTACTTTGCTTTGCTTCCTCAACTTGCTTCAAAATTAAGGATTTGTTCATTTTAACTTAATTACATGGTGACCTGTATTTTTCTTGATGATTCCTCATTCTAACATCTGCTTTCACCTGTCTTCACTATTATTGGCATACCAAAAATTTCCACCCACCATGAGGAACAGTTCTCCCTCTTGCCCTGGAAGCCTCGGCAAAATTAATTTCAAAGAACAGAACAGGAATAATTCTTCTCTTTGGATTTCATCTTAATAGAATTTCATATCAGAGTCACATCTTGGTGTGATGTAATTTTCTGTAAAGCCTTACACTCTACAGTTTCAAAATGCTCCCCTGGGAATGTTTTATGGGCATTGAACTGAACTTACAAATTTAACGGCTCTTTATGCGTGTCTGTGTATGCATCTGTGTGGAGGGGGGAGGGGATGGTAAAGGCTAAATGTTTATGTTTACACTTTTAAAATGAATCTCAGTATATCATAGAATGAATTCCTAAAATTTACAAGAAATTTATTTTAGTGGCTGTAAAAAACAATCTCTTCCTTTCTTACAGTAGTGATTGAGTGTGTTCCACGGAGCACTAACAATTCCCTAGCTTATCTGCAGCCTTGTTTATGTTCCAAGCCAATGTACATGGCAACACAGATGTCTTTTCTTTGTAGGATTTAATAATTTACTCATAATGTTTAATCAAAACTAGACTACCTCAATGGGATTTCATCACAAACTGTGCTGGTCTTCCCATTAACTTTGACAAGAATTTTGTTAATGGAAGGAGGAAATAGATGCAATAGACAAAATTTGAGAAACACCATCCTATATCATGGGATTTTGTCCAAAATTACAAGTCAAGAAATGATAAATGTACAAAGATTGGAAGCCTGATTTTTGGCAATTCCTATCAAAAGGCTTAAAATGATGCATATCCTTTCATCAAGCAATTCCACTCTTAGAAATATGTTCTAGGAATATAAACCCAGATATACAGAAATACAACTATGGGGATATTCATCACAGCTTTCTTCATAGAAATGAATCTGAAACAACTAACGTCTAACACAAAGGCTTGGTTACATGATAGTGTCCATATGACTGGATAATATACAGCCAAAAAATCTGTGGTTGTAGAAAAATATTCAATGGTAAATGGAAATAGCATAGACTAATTGTCAGTATCCATAATCCCTTGCTCTCCATAAATAAAACCCTGATTTTATCTGGAGAGGCTTGAAGGCCAGCTAAAAACTAAAAGGACTGACCAATGATGTGTAAGTGAATGTTGTTTCAAGACCTTCCAGGAGAGCTACCTAAAGACTGATATATCTTCCATCTGAAGTTTCTTTTGTTTCCTTGCTTTTCCTCTAATTCTAGCCTGTAAAACAGACTTTATTACTGAGTTCTAGAAGCTTTCTTGTGACCTACAAAGCAAAAAGATAGAGGAAGTCTGGATTTCTGAGTCTGTGGTGACATCAATCATTCCAGACATGAACTATCCACCTCTGGAATACTTTATGTGAAAGAAAACATCTTCTGATTTGTTTAAGCAACTATTAATATGTTAATATCACTTAAATAAAACTTTGGATGACATAACAGACTATCCCCAAAGTAATAGTTTAATTTTATTTTTAAAATAATGTATATATTTGCATACATGCATAAACATGGATATTCATAGATTAAAGCATAAACATATATATAGTTGTAGATTAAAAATATGATAAGATCTGTATGAAAAGATTGACAGTGATTAAAAAGACACGGGTAATTTTTTTATTTTATTATTTTTGTTTATTGGAAAAAATACTGAAATTGAAAAGGTGTCTATATGTGTGTGTATATATATTTTTAAGTTCACTTAAAGAATAAAGAGTGAAGCTGCAAAATCCTAGACACTCACCCTCAACCCTAATAAATGCCGAACCCCGTCTGTGCTCCCTTTCTCTCTACCTGCAAATTGTGTGGCCCCAGGCATGCCATGTACCCTTCAGGACCTGTGAACAAGAAATGTTTTTTCAAAGTTCCCAACAGTTGTTGCTGAGGTGCATCTTGCAATCGTAGCAAGAACCACAACAGCTGGTCCAGCCACAACACTGAATCCACTTGGGGAAATGTGTATGGAGGTTTGTCATAAGTACCACAGGCCCATATAAGTGATCTAGGCATTCCTAGACATCTCTATCAATAGGCTGAGACCAACACAAAACAGAATTAGAAAAGAGTCAGAAGTTAATTAATATAGCATTAGTAAGTTCGTACATGTCAATAATGGCTTTAAATATAAATGGAATAAATTCACCAATCAAAAGATATAGAATGGTTAAGTGCATTAGAAAAAAAATACACACAGACTAAAAGTGAGGGGATGGAAAAAAGATATCCCATATAAAGGGAAGCCAAAGCAAGCAGTGGTAGCTATATGAACTTTAAGCCAAAGACTGTGACATGAGACCAAAAAAAAAAAAAAAACGGTCATTATATAAATTATATAATGATAAAGGAGTCAGCCCATCAAGTGGACATAACATTTTTAAATATTTATGCACATAACACTGGAGCACCTAGATGTATTAAGGAATATGAACAGAAATGAAAGTAAAAATAGATAGCAATACAATACAAGTAGGGTACTTCAATATCCCACCCTCAACAATGGATATATCATCCAGACATAAAAATCAGCAAGGAAACATTGAACATAAAATACGTGTTAGATCAGATTGACCTAACACACTATCTACAGAACATTCCATTCAATAGCAGCAGAGTACACATTCTTTCAAGCATGCAGGGAACATTCTCCAGGATACATCAGATATTAGGTCACAAAATAAGTCTTAGCAAATTCAAGATTAAAATTATACCATGAAAATGTCATTATTTAGGGCATGGTACACATGGCTTAAAAAATCTACCAAAAACTGTATTGGTTTATTATTAAATTGTACTTGGGAAAAGCAAGGTTCAACGTCTACCATCTTCCTTACCTGTGAATAAATTTCAGATCAATTAAAAGTTTAAATAAAAATGATACTCTCAACAATTTAAAAATAAGGGTAAACATTTTCCTTTGGAATGGAATAAAGTCATTCTATGCATGACACCAACAGAAATCACAAATGAAAAATTAACATATTTCTGCATGAAAATTATATAAGCAATATCCTTTTGTGTAGAAACAAAATTAAAATATAGTAAGTGGGGGAAAAAGACTGCATATGAAGTTTTAAACACTTAAACTCAGTACATAAACAAAATTAAAATTGCGCGGTGACATCAGTAAGAAAGCAAAATAGAAAGGCCCAGACGCTCCTTTCTCTATGGAGACACCAATTCAAATACAATACACAGACCAATTCCATTTCCGAGAAATCCAGAATCCAGTTAAGAGGTTTGTACACCCTGTGTGAGCATGAAACCAGCCACACTGGAGCTGGTACAATCATTTTTGGCATTCCCACAACTCAACAACAACAATAACAACAACACAACAACAATCTAATCAAAAAATGGGCAAAAGCCTTTAACAGATATTTCTCTAAAGAAGAAATATAAATGGCAAAAAAGTACATGGAAAGGTATTCAACATCATGAATCACCATGGAAATGCAAATCAAAACTGCAATGAGATATCACCTCACACCTTTATAATAGGATATCACCTCACACCTCACACCTATTATAAAAATAAATAAATAACAAATATTGTCAAGGATGTGGAGAAACTGAAACTCTTGTGCCCTAGTGATGGAAAAGTTAAATGGTACAGACACTATGAAAAACAATATGGAGGTTCCTCAAAAAATTAAAAATAGAACTACTATATGATCCAGTAATGTATTTCTTGGTATTTATTCAAAAGAATTATAGAAAGAATATCAAAGAGATATTTGCACCCCCATATTCATTGCAGCATTATTCATAATAGCCAAGAGGTGGAAACACTTAAATAGTCATTGATGGATGAATGGATAAAGAAAATACATGGATCGGAATATTATTAAGCCTTTAAAAAGGAAATCCAGTCATGTGTGACAACCTAGATGCTCCTTGGGACGTTACGATAAGAGAAATAAGCCAGTCACAGAAAGACAAGTACCACCATGATTCCACTTATATGAAGCATCTAAATTAGTGAAATTCATAGAAGCAGAAAGCTGAATGGTGGTTGCTAGGGGCTGGAAGAGGTGAAATAGAAAGATACTGTTCAATGGGTATACAGTTTTGAGTCATGCAAAGTGAAATGTTCCAGAGATCTGTTGTACAACCTTGTGCATATAATTAATACTGGACTATACAATTAAAATTTGTAATTTGGGTAGGTTTCATGTTCAGTATTTTTCCACAATTAAAAAAAGAAAAATTAAACCTCATTAGAAAGTGAGTAAAAGTATGTATAGATAAGAAATGACTAGTGAACAGGAAAAAAATCACAGAAAAATGTTCAGCCTCAGTATTAATCAGAGAAACCTATAATAAATAATAGAAATATACCTCATGTTTCAAATAATAAAAAGTAAGAAGAAGAATAGTTGAAGTTAGTGAGAAGGGTGGGGAGGGGACTAGGTAATCTCTAGCTCTGGGGATGAGACTTTAAATTAGAATTTCTAGGAGACAATTCAATGTGTTGTATCAAAAACCATTATAGCATACAAATCTTTTGTTGGGAAAATAAGTAAAGTTATGCAGCATAAAATGGCCAAGGGGACTAACATAAGCTCTAGTTCCTAGCTTAGAGCCTCCTCTTCTGGGTTCTTCTTCCTGCCCTGCTTGCCCTGTGCACCAAATTACTACTAATGTGGAATGTGGAAGTAACAGTTGATAAATTGTCCCCCATGCTTGTGCTCGGGACTCAGATCTCCAGAGAAGGATCTCTGAACCGGCAGGCGTAAAATAAAACTCCAATCCACCAAGATATCCTAGTGCCGCTTGGTTTTTCCGCCAGAGATCCACAGTTCCTTAACCCCTTTAATACAGAAAACCCAATTTTACTTATCATACTACCCTAAAGAAGTACTTCAGCATCATTTCTGGCATTTTCCTATAAAGTTAAAATGTTTAAGTTAAATTTCAAAATAATTTGATTATAACAAAATTGGAAGCCATTTTTGGCCTCCTGGGTGGCTCAGTCGGTTAAGAATCCAACTCTTGATTTTGGGCTCAGGTCATGATCCCACAGCTCGTGGGACTGAGCTCCCCATCAGACTCTGTGCTGACTGCTTGGGATTCTCTCTCTCACTCTCTCTCTCTCTCTGCCCCTCCCCTGCTTATGCCCTCTCTCAAAAGAAAAATATATTGGAAGCCACCTAAAGTACAAGTATTTACTTAACTGTGGTGTACCTACACAATGGAAGAAAGTGTTATAATTTTAAATGTTTATATAAAAATTAAAGAAAACAGAAAAAACATGGAGTTATAAAGCAGTGTAGAATATTGCAAGACCACTTGGAATTTAATAATAGTTCAAAAATTAACAGGTTATTCTGAATGAGATTACAAAGGATTTTAATTTTCTTTTGGCTTATCTGCTCTTCAAAATTTTATCATTAAAATGTGTTACCTTTGCAATAATTAAAATAAAATAATATAGCAAGGACAATGTCTTAAGTGGAAAGCAAAGCTTGTATCTCATTTCTCCTCTTCTAACATTTAATTTAGTTTGTGGGAGTTGATGGTGTAATTTCCCAAGTTGGCATTAATGAATTTGTACTAAAAGTTATTGTGATTATTTCCCTTCAATTCTGATGGATGTCACCTTTTATCCCCAGTAATAAAAACAACAAGCAATCAACAGTTAGGTTTCCAAGCTGCTTGTATAATATCCGGAAAATATATGTATCCATTTTACTTTGAAAAATTTTGCCTTGCTCCTGTTAGTCTTCAGATATAAATCAGTGTCTTTCTCAAGTGGAACACAAAGGAAAAGAGAACACCTTAATGGATGCTATTTAACCCAGCAACATATTTGATTTTAGTCCTCATCTTTGCATCATTTCATTGCAAACTGTGTGCATATTTTTTTCATGTCTGTCATTACAGAGACATAGAAGTTACTTTCACCTTCCATAATTTTGCCAGCATTTTAATTACCCATTGCCATCTGCCTACAAGTTCAGAACTGGTTTAAGACTAGAATGTAATAAAAGAGGAACTAACTGTAATGCGTATTTCCCCAATACCTTTCTTCTCACTTTTGACACATCTATGGAGTTCTTCAGATATTGCAGTTTGCTTACTTTTGACTGATTTACACACATGAAACCATATCATGCGCATTGCTTATCAATCTCTGAAGAAATCTTACATTTGAAAGGGAGATTATGCTGCAAACTTCCTATTAAAATGATGCAAAGCTGAGTAATTCAGGCTGCATTTCAATGCCTTGAAGATAATGAATTCTCATTTTATTCATCAATTCAAATGATATGATATAGCATCTTAGCAGGGTGCAGTTTTTCTAACACTATCGAGCTATGTTCATCAAATGATGTGGAAAAACATATTGCAGACAGCTTGGCAAAATTGCAGGGAGTTGGGGGAGGGGGAGGTGTTGATATAGAGAAAAGAAAGAACCTTAGAGGTCAAGCGACATTTCCCAAATACAGATTACATATCCATGTCTTTGGTCTTCCTTCATTTATCTTCCTTGCTCCCATTCCTCCAACTAAAGCATGTTAAGGTCCTCTAACCCATAAATCTCTTAATAACTTGCCCAGGGAAATGTTGATCTTTCTCGGAAGCTGCCAAATTAGAGCTTGTTTGCAATGATTAGTGGTTCCCTCCATAAACTCTGGAGGGAAGAAATTGGAGAGTGAAGGGAATGTCTTTTATTTAGTCTGATCTAAGCCAGAGGTGGCTGTCCCAGGGACACATTTGATGTGTTTGCTTGGCCCACACTGTGATTTATGTAAATACTTAGGTAGTTCCTAAAATATAAAAATTCGGGGATTCACATAGGTATTGAGATGTCTGCTGCCCTTAAAATATAGAAGAGCCAGACACAACGGGCATGGCGACCGGAGCAAGGATTTGATTAGCAGCTGTCATCTATACAAAGGGCATTTTGCCAATCTCCACCAGGCTCCTGCCACCACCTTTGCTGTCTTTCTGGCCACATTATCTATTGGGCTTTGCAATCCCTCATATAAGCCTTCAGGCATTCTCTTGTAATGGTTTCCTGAATATGCTTATAGTGATATAATTGGCATGGCTGTTTATCTGAAGTGTCACTTGGTCAGTTCAAAAATGTTAGCAGTGGCTGAAAAAGTGAGAATAGAGAAGGTGAGCACATTGCACAAATTCTACCAAAGAATTTATTTTTTTAACTTTCAAAACCTCAACAGAAGTATCATAAAATCATTAATATAATTATGATGGAAAAAGGTCTATAAAAATCGGAAAAGTCTATCAACATACATATTGAAAATAATGAAAAATCATGCATGCTGAATTGTATGAACTAACTGGATAACACTTTGTTCATGTTGTTTCTTACCAGCTGGTTTTCTTCTTGTCTACTGTTTAAAAAAAAGTTTTTTCTTCTCATGAGCACACTTAAATAGTTTTGCATATTCGGTACACACATTTCTCATCCTGTTTCATTCTCAGTAATCAGAATCACTTAAAAACCAAATAGATCAAAAGTCTCCTAATTTCCTCCAGTCAATAGCTCAGTCTCTCTCTCTCTTTCTATGGCTGCACTCTCTTTCTGTCTCTCTCTCCTCCTCTCTTCTTTTCTTATTTAATTCAGAATTCTTGAAATAGACTGAAGAAGCATCTGTGCCCTTAGGGAATGGGGCCCCTACAGTAGGTGATAAGCAACATTTTCTGCATCATCTGCTAAAAATACACATTTCTAGACTCTACCCCAAGCCTATTGAATCAGAATCTCTGAGTGCAAGATTGGACATCTGCCTGCAGTGATTTTAATGCTCATCAAATTTACACCCAAATCCTTAGAATAATACAAGGACAATTCAGCACCAAGATCAGAGGCATGTGCCCTCCTTAAATATGTAGTCCCTATTTTAATGATAGGTTGCGTTTCTGGCAACTAGGTATGGCAGAAGTCAGAACACAGAAGAAGTATTCAGATAACAGTACTTGACCCTACTTCTCAAATCATGTATTTATCCTCCTCTCCAATGCTTTCTCCACAGAACTTGATAACCATTCAGTACAGCAAATTATATGAATTTTGTGAAATTTTCAAGCTGGCCTCCGGCAGATACATGATCTTAAGTTCGACTTATTTTTCTCTTTGATATAAAATTCAATTCTGATTATACAAGAGGCAAGCTAGTTAAAAAAATCTGAAAACTCGGAAAAATAAAAAGAACTAAAAATCACCCCAGTCATGATTTTTAAAATATATTTCCTCCCAGTCTTATTAAATAATCCATTAAAAGAGTAATTTTTTGTTTGTTATATAGTTGTTATTTTTAATGCTTTTTTAAATTTTTTAACGTTTATTGATTTTTGAGAGAGACAGACAGACAGACAGACAGAGCATGAGTGGGGGAAGGGCAGAGAGAGAGGGAGACACAGAATCTGAAGCAGGCTCCATCCAGGCTCCCAGCTATCAGCACAGAGCCTGATGTGGGGCTCAAATTCACAAACTGTGAGATCATGACCTGAGCCAAAGTCTGACGCTTAACCGACTGAGCCACCCAGGCACCCCTATTGTTAATGTTTTTCAGTGAACAGAATGATAGTCGTATAGGGAATTCCATAAAATGTTTTTTTTCAATATTTCATTAATTCAGTTTCTGCCAATATACAGAAGTATAAAAATCAACACCCGAATGTTTCCAAATATAGTAAAATAATCATGTGTGTTTTATATTTGTGCTTTTCCAAATTTCCTTATTGTAAATATCATTGTAATTAACAAAGTTAGAAATACACTCTTATTTGTTTTCTGAGATTAAAACTCAAAATATAGAGTTCCAATGATTATGTTTAATTGTGTTATATATCACAAATTGCCTTTTAGAAAAGTTATAACCTTTACTCTCAACAGCACATTTCCATTTCCCTTCAGCTTCACCAACACTGAATATATTAATATTTTAATATTTGCTTACCTGTGAAAAATAACCCATTGTTTAAATTTGCATCTTTTCAACTCTAATAATGTTGAGTATTGTTCCTAAGTTAACTGGATTTTTTAAAAGTTATTTCTTCATGTTAAAAAAAAAATTAACAAGGAAGGGGGCACCTGGGTGGCTCAGTCTGTTAAGCATCTGACTTTGGCTCAGGTCATGACCTCACAGTTCATGGGTTCAAGCCCCAGGTAGGGCTTTGTGCTGACAGCACAGAGCCTGGAGTCTGCTTCAGATTCTGTGTCTCCCTCTCTCTCTGTCCCTCCCCCCATTTGTGCTCTCTCTCTGTCTCTCAAAAACAAATGTTAAAAAATAATTGAAAAAAAGTTATTTCTTCATTTTGTACTAGATGTACATGTTGTTTGACCTTTTTTTTCCTGTGGTGGTAGCTTTTTTCCTAGTGGTTTGTAAAATTCTTTATAAATTAGTTCTTTACTGGTCATACCCATTATATATTTACCATAACTTGGTTTACAGTGATGCTTGAGATACAGAAGTTTTAGTTTTTATGCCAGTCTAATAGATCATCTTGTTCTTTATTGGTTTTTGTTTTAGCATCAGGATAGCTCTTCTTAACTTTGTTACAAGTTTGTCAATATTTCTATCACTTTTGGAGTCATTTGGGTAACATATGTTCTTCCAAGAAACAATTATTTCACCCAGTGGTTGAGTTTTAGGGAAATATGAATACCCCTTCTTGATTGGGAACTAACTGACCCCCAGATGGGTTTCAAACTATCAGATTTTTCTGGAGTAACAACTTGATCAGTTATGTCTGTGGTTTTAGGACATAGGAACTTTCTCATAATTCATATGACTTAAAATTAATCTTTTAGTCTTCAGAAAAAGAAAATCTATGGAGACTGAATGTGGATTAGTCACTGCCTAGAGCTGAGAGCAGAGGAATATAGCTAGAGAGTACCAAGTTTCTTTTGGGGGTGATAAAAATATTCTACAGAATATACTAAAATCTACTGAATCGTACATTTCAAAATGGTCAATTTTGTGGTATGTGAATTATATCTCAGTAAAGCTGATTTTTTTAAAAATTATTTCAAACTCAGGCATAGCTAAAGATCTTGGACTTCCAATCACAGGCAGAACATTTACTGTCTAGAATGAAGACTGACCAGAGAGCACTTTATCTGCAAGAAGAGAGAAGGAAAACACAAACATATGGAAGAGACTAAGTACACCATGTTCAGTTCTGTCCCCTAAACTCCCAGTTAAAAGAAGTCCAGAAGGATTGAGTAATAGAACCAGTCATGAAGAGGAATGTACCTCCACTTGCAACCTGGAGTTTCCATTCTGGGGAAAATTGAGAATTTTCCAGAATCCCAGTTTATAAATTATATCCTGGAACGCAACTACTCCCTTATCCTAATGCTTCTCAAACTATACTGAGCACCAAAATCACTTCGGGGACTTTTAAACAGCTAGTGCTTAGATCCCAACCTCAAAGATTTTAATTCAACCCCACCAGGGAAGGGACTGAGTATTAGGTTTCTGTGAAAGTTCCTACATGAAAGTCAATGTTGGAAACCACTGAACTGATGTCTCCATTTCCTCTGTTTCTGTGATTATTTAGCTAATCAGATCTTGTTTACCTCTTTGTGTTTTTTTTCCCCTCTTTCATTTTCTGTCCTTTATACTAGCTAACTGGTTTCTCCGTCTCAGAACTTCTCTATACCAACTTCAGTTATATCAACTTAGCCAACTCTGTCTGGAAAAATCTTAGAAATGATTGGTTGGACCCCACCCCTTACCTGCTAAACCAGAAACTCTGGTGGTGGGTCCCAACCATCTGTATATTTACAAGACCTGCAGGTGATTCTGTGGTTTTAGAATCCACATGCCTGAGTTTTAGGATCCAGGCTCTATTTAATTTTTTACTTGGGTGGTTGTTCCTATCTCCTGTTTTCCAAAAGCACAAAAACAGACACACATACAGAGATTTCTTAAGATTTCAGGTATTTTTCTTGTTTTCTGTGTTATTATTTTATTTTTATTGACTCTTTCCTTCTGTTTTGTTGATTCCTGAACTTTTTGAATTGTCTTAACTTGTTAATTTTCATTCCTTAGTAATTTATATATTTCAGATCATGAATTTTTATTTGATATTTGCTTTAACTATATGTGTGTATGCTACATGTTTCCTATTTTCTGGATTATTTTCTACATATTTTGAAAATACAGCTTTGTTTAATACAGAGTTATTGCTCATCCAGTCGGTTGGTAGTTTAATTTTGATTCCTTACTTTAGTTTTATTGAATTGTGTTTAGAAATTATGGCCGCCTTTATTTATACATTTGCAATTTGTTTAAACTTTCTTTGTAGCAGGATATATAATCAATTGTAACTTTTGCAAATGTTTTATAGGTGCTTAAGAAAAGTTATAATCTCACACTGAGATATCACCTCACGCCACTCAGAGTGGCTAAAATAAACAAATCAGGAGACTATAGATGCTGGAGAGGATGTGGAGAAATGGGAACCCTCTTGCACTGTTGGTGGGAATGCAAACTGGCGCAGCTGCTCTGGAAAACAGTGTGGGGGTTCCTCAAAAAATTAAAAATAGATCTACCCTATGACCCAGCAATAGCACTGCTAGGAATTTACCCAAGGGATACAGGAGTGCTCATGCATAGGGGCGCTTGTACCCCAGTGTTTATAGCAGCACTTTCAACAATAGCCAAATTATGGAAAGAACCTAAATGTCCATCAACTGACGAATGGATAAAGAAGATGTGGTTTATATATACAATGGAATACTACTTGGCAATGAGAAAGAATACAATACGGCCTTTTGTAGCAACATGGATGGAACTGGAGAGTGTGATGCTAAGTGAAATAAGTCATAAAGAGAAAGATACCATATGTTTTCACTCTTATGTGGATCCTGAGAAACTTAACAGAAGACCATGGGGGAGGGGAAGGGGAAAAAAAGTTACAGAGAGGGAAGGAGCCAAACCATAAGAGACTCTTAACAACTGAGGATAAACTGAGGGTTGATGGGAGGTGGGAGGGAGGGGAGGGTGGGTGATGGGCATTGAGGAAGGCACCTGTTGGGATGAGCACTGGGTGTTGTAAGGAAACCAATTTGCCAGTGAATTTCATATTAAAAAAATAAAAATACCTTTTAAAAAATAAACTTAAAAAATAAAAAAAATATTTAAAAATTTAAAAAATTAGAAAAGTTATAATCTCTAAGGATATATATATGTATAATATGCATACATGTAAATGTTATGCTATACAGTTTGGTTCATAAAAATTCATAGTACAACCTTGTAATGAATGAACTCTAAGTTTTGCTATTATATGAAGAACTTCTTTATCATTAAAAAATAATTCTGCCTTGGGGCACCTGGATGGCTCAGTGGATTAAGTCTGACTCTTGATATTGACTCAAGTCATGATCTCACAGTTGTGGGATCAAGCCCCGCATTGGGCTCCACACTGGCCATAGAGCCTACTTAAGATTCTCTCTCCCTCTCCCTCTGCCTCTCTCTCTGGCAAAATCATCATCATCATCATCATCATCATCATCCTGCCTTGAATTCAACTCTTTCTGACATTAATATTTTGATCTCATTTCTTTTCTTTTATGTGTGTGTGTGTGTATGTGTGTGCCAGCAGATGTGTTGCACACCCTTTTACTTGCAATATGTTTGAAACACATCGTTTTACATGCATTTCTGGAATATACCATCTAATTTTGTGTCCTTTTCTAAGGACATTTCTTTATCTATCTATCTTTATCCATCAGACCTGTTCCATGCACCACTTCAAATGTTCTCATTCCAGCCCCAGCTGCAGTGACCAGTTCCATTCAGACTTACATCATTTTCCTACAACTGCAAGACACGGTGGTACCTTAAGTAGCATCTCTCAGCTCCTGCCCCACGTCTTCTCCGATGCCACCGACACCCCTGGGGCTCTAATCAGCATTCACAATTGGGTGACATGGAAGTGCAGGAAATTTAAAACCCAGTGAGGCAACCCTTCACCAATTAGGACTGGAGCCCATGGATAATGTATCACCTTTCTTCCTGGGACACATGGCTTTGAGATATATTCCATAATGAAGTAGCCCTAGCAGTGACCACTTTCATAAAACTCTCTTGCATTGGCTCTTCCTCTCTTCCCGTTTCATCCCCTGTCCCTCACACCTGCTCCCTGGAATCATTTGCCTAAATAACCTATCCACACATAAGTAGTTTCAGTCTTCACTTCTGTTAGAACTCCCACCAAGATACTCTAATCAGCAATCACCCCCAATTCCAGGTACACCAGCCTTCTGTTGCTCTTAACACACTGAACTCATTGCAGGCTCTCATACTTTTGCACTCACTCTTCTCCCTCCCTCACACACTGTCCCCAGATTTTTGTAATACTATCATTGGTTAGGTCCAAGTTCAAATTCCAGCTCTCCAAAGACACCTTCTCTAAGCAGGATAAAGTAGCCACCTCCCCATCCCCAGATATCCTCTAACCTACTTTCCTGTTTAATTTCATAAGATTACATACTGTTCATCTCTCTCTGTTAAAATATACACACAGTATAGCAGGGGACTCTGTCTAATCTAACGCCTTACCCAAAACAATTGGAAATGACTCAATTATTGGAGTATTTGCTGAATGAATAAATAAATTCTCTAAGAAAATTTTTCTCTGAATAAGAGACTTTGCCACTTTCACATGTAATTATATATATATATATATATATATATATATATATATATATATATATATATATATATTTCTTTTTGCTTTGTTTTAAAGCTCCCTTTGTCTTCTATATCTTGGTATTTGGTTTCTATCTTCCTTATTTTATGTGTCATTCAGGTGTTACCTTAAGTAACATGGAAGCTTTATTGTCCAGATTATGTTCTTCTGATGGCTAATTTGATAGCTTTTAGTAATCTACCTAAATTTACCTAAATCACTATTTCTTGGTTTTCTATCTGTATAGATTACCTATAGACTCCTGGAAAAAAAATATAAGGAAGTTAATACCCATATTCCTCCCACTTCCTTTGGGCCCTTATGATTTTAGCTTGTTACATTGTGATTATTTCTCTATTATGATATTGATATTAGATTTAAAAAGATCTTTCTATTATTTGGAATTCATGGTTCTTTTTTCTAGGGGAAAAAAGATTTGTGCAAATGTCCCATGTGGTCTGGAAAAGAAGGTGTCATTTCTTTAGTATACAAAGTCTGAAAGATACTGAAATAATGAGCCATTAAATTCTATTACTGATATTTTCCATACGTTCATTTTTCCTATCCGATGTTTTAAAGATTGAAAGACATGCTTTAAAATCCCTGTTATTATTATTTTCTCTCTATTTCTTCTTGATCTAAGTATATAAAGTACTTTAGAATATTTTTATTTCTGTATTTAATTGCTCCTTACAAAAAAGAAAAAGACCCTCCATAGTTTTTAATACTTTTTGTGCCTTAATTTCATTTTATCTACTAAGAAGTTTTGGTACTTCCTTCGTTCTACTAGGTTTGTTTTCTTGATATTTTTTTCCCAAAATTTTTAACTTCTTTAGTTTTCTAGCTTTAGATTGTATGAAGTAATTGGGTTAGGGTTTTGTTTCTGGTTTTGTTTTAGGCCCAGTATGTTCATCTTTACTTTTTTTTTTTTTTTTTAATCACCCTGTGCTCACAAGTGCGCTCCTTAATCCCTATCACCTATTCACCCAATCCCTCACCCACCTCCCTTCTGATAACCATCAGTTTGTTCTCTAGAATTAAGAGTCTGTTTCTTGGTCTCTCTCTCTCTCTCCCTCTCTCATTTTCTTTCTCTTTGTTTGCTTCATTTCTAAAATTCCACATATAAGTGACATCATATAGTATTTGTCTTTACTAATCTTTACATTTTAAAAATACATATTCACATTTTATTTATTATCATATTAATTCCCTCGGTAGTTTCAAGAATTCTGTTCTCTCACTGCACCTGCCTCATTAAAGCAAACCCTTGTTTGCTAAGACGTTGGCAAAGTCCAGTCTAACAGAGGCTCTTGGGAGGTGGCTCCTTCTCAGGAGTCCTCCTCTCTCACTCTCTTTTCTCGCATGCAGCATTTGTCTTAGCATCAGCCTAAGCCTAGAGTTGCCTCCTCTTTAGAAAGAGGTGTCTTATAAGCCTGCAGGACAGGAAAACTGGAATGAGCAGTTTTGAAAAATTCTACACTATATCTTGGAGGACAACATCCCCCTTCCCTTGATAGGCTTTATCTGTAGGTTGAATTTTCATTATGTTGAAAAAGTGTGATTGAAACAAATAAATTAATATATTGGCAATGCACCCAGTGTGGAGGAGTGGGGCAAGGGAGGGAATATGGTTTGTTCCTACTTTAGATCTTAAACTTATCTGCCCCTTTGGGAATCTGTCTTTTCTCTTCATGTGGCTCAACTGAGCTTAGCATAAGATTTCATAGGAATTTGGAGGTGACAACTTTTTTAGAAGGATCGTTTTTCTCGTTGCATCGCTCTTAGAGACATGGCATGGTGCTAGGTGACCAAAAATTATCTCAATTACTCTTTCCTTTTTCTCCTTATACATCTAGCACCCCTGAGAACTTCATGTTTAGAAGGGGTGATTTGATAAGATTGAATATTTCCTGAGTTCTCTAGCAGTTGCTATCAAAATCTATCAAAAGTTTAACTGAACTTTCTAATACTGTACCAAACTAAAGAATTTTTAGTTTTGTGTCTGTTCTTCAAGTTGACTGGCTTTTTCTGGTTTGAAATATCATGCTAGACTTTCTTTTTCAGCCTTAGACAAGTGAGAAAAGCATTTTGAAAACTTTTTCTTATCAGCTTTATTGTGATAGAATTGACATATAACACTGTATAAGTTTAAGGTGTTCAACATGTGGATTTGATATAATTATATATTGAAAAATTATTACTGACATAGGATTAGCTAATACCTCATCATGTCACATAATTGCCATTTCTTTTTTGTGGTGAGAGCATCTAAGATTTACTCTTTTAGAAACCTTTAAGTACATAACACAATATTGTTAACTATAATCACCATGTTGTGCATTAGTTCCCCAGAAATTATTCATCTTCCAGCCAGAAGTTTGTTCTCTTTGACCAATCTCCCCACTTCCTCCACCTCTAAGCCCCTGGTAACCACAATTCTACTCTGTTTCTACAAGTTTGGCTTTTTTTAAATTCCACCTATAAGGGATATCATGCAATATCTGTCTCTCAATATGACATTTCACTTGGCCTAATGAACTCAAGGTCTATCCAGGTTTTCACAAAAGACAGGATTTCCCTTTTTATCATGGCTAAATAATATCCAATTGTATGTATATGCCACATCTTTATCCACTCAGCCTTTGAAGGACACTTAGTTTGTTCCCATATCTTGGCTATTGCGAATAATGCTGCAGTGAACATGGTGATGCAGATATCTCTGCAAGACAGTGATTTCCTTTCCTTTGGATGTATACCCAGATTTGGAATTGCTGGATCATATAGTGTTCTCTTTTTTTATTTTTGGGAGAACTTCCATAGTGCTTTCCATAGTGGCTGCACGAATTTACATTCCCATCAACAATACACAGGATACTCTTTTCTCCACATCCTTGCCAATACTTATTATCTCTTTTTTTTAATCTATAATAAACATCCTAACAAGTGTAAGGTAATATCTCATTGTTGTTTTGATTTGCATTTCCTTGATGTTTAGTGATGTTGAGCATCTTTTCGTGTACCTTTTGATCATTTGTGTCTTCTTTGGAAAAATGTCAATTCAATTCCTCTGCACATTTTTAATCAGATTGTTTGCCATTGAGTTTTACAAGTTCATGACATATTTTGGATGTTAACACCATATTAGACATATAAGTTGCAAATATTTTCTCTTATTTCATAGGTTGCCTTTTTATTTGGTTGATTGTTTCTTTTGCTATGCAGAAGTATTTTAGTTTGGTATAGTCCCACTTATTTATTTTTGCCTTTGTTGCTTGTGCTTTTGGTGTCATAGCCAATAAATAAATAAATAAATAAATAAATAAATAAATAAATAAATATTGCCAAGATCAATTTCATGGAGTTTTTTCACTATATTTTCTTCAAGGAGTTTTATGGTTTCAGGTCTTAGGTTTATATCTTTAATACATTCTGAGTTAATTTTTGTGAGTGGTATGTGATAGGGGTCCAATTTCATTTTTCTGAATGTGGTTATTGAGTTTTCCCGGCACCGTTTATTGAAGATATCATTCTTTCCCCATTAAGTAAATATTTAAGTCACATATTGATTGAGAGGTATCATAAAAGAAAGAGAAATCTAGTTCCAGAATTATTCTTTTTTTAATAAAAACTGCATCTTTATAGTACAGAAACTCTAAGTAACCATTCAAAATCTGTGAGATTCTTAAATGCAATCCCTAATGCTGGGGTGGCAATTCTGTGTGCTCTATACTTTGATGTCATTTGTTTGGGTGACACCAAAAAGCTCCAGTGCCCTGATATTATTATTCATGTAAAACTTTATCTAATTTAGCATTTGATACATTACATTAACTTACATTATTTATAAACAGAAGCTGCCTTGCCTTGCCCTGGCAGATATGCATAATATACACACTAAAGTTAACAGCCCATTGCACAAGAAACATGAGCTGTCCAAACACCCAAGTGAGTCCTCCACAGGCTGCCACTATGAGGAATTTCATTAGAGATTTATTCTTCCTCAAAAAATGGCAGAGCTGAACTCATACAGTCACCTGTCTTTGTTCCACATTACTTTTTCAATCCAAATATTTACATTTCCCTTTGCTGTGCCAAACCATGTAGCTCTTTTTCTATAGTTCTTACGTGCTTCAGTTTGTGTGTGTGTGTGTGTGTGTGTGTGTGTGTGTGTGTCTGTGTTCGTATGTGTGCAAACATGTGTAAAACAGCACGAGACCTTAATCCATTCTTTCTTCTGTCTTCATTGAGCACTGTATCTGTCCAACAACTTCCAGAAGCAAATATGCTCTTGTGTGTCAAGTAATATTTTCACAACCATGCCAATTGAGTATTATAAAAATCTATTGTTCATAAAGAGGTGCAGAGAAAAATACCTACAGAAACCCATACTAGACTCTGATAGAAAAGTAAGTTCATTTTGAAAAGAAAGCTGTGTTTTTTAAGAAGTAGGGAGTTAAGAAAGAATGTCTTTGCTCTTTTATTTAATAGGTATGTGTCCAAAGAAGTATGATTGTTGGTTATAACACACTGGATAAAGTTAGTCAACTATTCTAGGTTTTTACAACACTTTTTCTACTTTACAATAAAACTCCTTTACCGTTCTGAAATATGTTGAAAGGGATGTCAAGAAATGAAGTAGAATCCATTAGAATTATCAATTGATCTAAAATGGCAAGATTTTCTGGACCATGAGCTCCCATCAAGCATTATACAATCATTAAGAATATTGCACCAAGTTTTTTAAGAGTACCTTAATTTCTGTAATGATTTTGACCTCCATTATGTAAAATGTTGTTGAACTGTCAAGATGACTGCTCATATGATTGTTAATTAGCCTCTTTATATGAGACAATAAATGTAGTTTTTCAGTGGTTTACTCTTCTTGAAATATGATGAATAGATTCAAATTTCTTTTATATCACTAAAGAATTTTCTTTAAATTTATAGAGCTTATTCAGTTTATTTTTCTCTGAATTATAGAATTTTAGAAAATGTTGAAAATAGAAGTATAATGAAGAAATCAAAATCACATTATAATATTTTTTAAGTCCACAAAAAGTATGTGAAAGTGAAAAGCTTCCTACTTTATCTTACCCTTTTAGATTTCTCTTCACAGAATTAACAAATGTTAATGGCTCTTAAAAAAAAATCTGTCAATTTTAGATCTATTCATTCACATGTTTATATGTATTGCTTCAATAAGTGTGATGAATCTGCATGTTTATCTTTGACATTCATGTTTAGCAATGTATTTTAGAAATGGTGATATTTTGATTGGTATATAGAGTCTCATAATAGAGATTAACTTTTGTTTATTTAATCATTCTTTCTCTGATAAACTGAAGGTTACTTTTAGTTTGTCACTATTAAAAAGGATGCCACAATTCGTCTGGGTGGATCAGTTAGTTTAGCCTCTGACTTGATTTCAGGTTAGGTCATGATCTCACGGTTGGTGAGTTCAAGCCCCACATCCGGGTCTTTGCTAACAGCATGGAGCCTGCTTGGGAGTCTCTCTCTCTCCCTCTCTCTCTACCCCTCCCCTGCTCTTCCTGACTGTCTGTCTCTCTCTCTCTCTCTTTAAAAATAAATAAATAAACTTAAAAAATAACAATAAATAAAAATAAAAATGATGTCACAATTAACATGTCTGTACATACACTTTTCTTTTCATCCATAAGTATTTCTATAGTATAGAATTGGGCATGTGGAATACCAACATCAACAGTTCTATAAATTGTACATTGTGTGAGTTTTTTCAAATTCCTTCTAATAAAATCTAGATGATTGCTTCGGGGATTAATTTCTAGTCATGGCATTATGGTGTCTCAGGTTCCATGGGTATTTGAAATTATTCTACTTTTTTGTTGATTGAATAAAGAGTACTAGCTATCCACAATATTGAGCTTATTACTAGAGTATTGAAATCTTTTATATCCTTAATTGGGTCTACTTTATATGTAAATTTAACTAGGTGTTAAGCTCTTCCACTATAATTATGGGCTCAAGTTTCTACAAATTCCCCTACATTTTATTTATTCCTTGATGAAGCTAAGAAATCATTTAATTGGATTTTTGCTCCATTTTTAATAGGGGAGTTTAATTCATTCACTCTTATTATGATTCATAATTTGATTGGATTTGTTCTTCCATCTTATTTTATGTTTAACTATAAATTCTTTTTCATTCATTAATTTTTGCCTTTTATCAAATCAATTACTTTTGTTCTGTTTTTTTCCCTGTCCTTCTCTAAAAATTGTCTATCTCGTATCTATTCTTTGATAATTACCTTTTATAAGTTCATTTATTCAATAAATGCTTACTGGGTTTCAACTATAGCCAGACATTGTTCTTGCTTCCAGAGGCATATATGCCACCAGTGAACAAAACTGACAAAATTCTTATCTTTATGCTTCACTCTCGTAAGCATGATAAAATGGATATATGCAAATCACACAGCATGTCAGATGGTGATATATGCTATGAAATAAAGTAAAGCAGGGGAGAGGTACAAGGAGAGGGAGAAGTGGAGCCAGTTTAAAAAGCATTCTCAAAGACGGCCCAATGCAGCTCCAGGGGAGAACCTTCAAGAAGAGAAAACAAGGGCAAAATCCGTGAGATGGAAGCATGCCTAGTATGTTGAAGAAACAGCTGACACCAGTGTAGCTGGGGAAAAGAGACCACTGAGTAGTGACAGGAGCTGAGGTCAAACAGGTAACAAGATGCCAGAATGGTCGGGACCTGGTGTTTTAATGAATTTGGATTTATATTTAAGAACTGAGTCCATGTAAAATATTTTTTGTTAAACACAAAATTACTGTTTTTAGAATACATTTTACAGTTACCTTTACTTTGTGTAAGATAGTGTTGTTATATTACAATGTGCATATCAACTGCACATGTTGTTTTTAATAATACACATAAATACACCACCAATCTAGTCAGTGTCAACAAATTGTCCAGTTGGAATGATTTTTTCTATGCACTGATGTAACATAGAATGTATTTGTTTCAATATTTTAGGCAGACTGCATGATCACAAGGATACCTATGTAAATTGTAACTGGCAATTAAATTGAAATACTTCGGAAGTTATAGCATAATTAAATTTTGTTTCTAGTTTAAAAAATAAATAAGGACAATTATGTTTTACTCTGAAATATTTTTAGCATAACACTGATGAAGAATCAAGTGGAGATGTAAAAGCTGGTACTACAATCAAGACAGTGAAAAAACGGATTGAAAGGGTACACAAATTTCACAGTAAGTGGCAATCGCAATTTGCTAGAGCAGAGAAAAATAAAGGAGCTGTTTAAATATATATGTAAGTATGCTTGGAACAACTATGATATGTGAATCTACTTTTTCAACTATGAATTTCATGAAATGTAAATATGAATATAGATCAGTCTTTCCAATGAAAATTTACTATCCAATTTGAGATGTGCTTTAAAAGTACAAAATACACATTGAATTTCAAAAATTTAGTACAATAAAAAATATATAATGAAACATTTATATTGATTACATACTGTAATATTATTTTGGAGATATTTGGTTACATAAATATATTATCAGAATAATTTCACTTGTTTCTTTTTTCTCTTTAATATGGCTACAAAAAATTAAAATTGTATATGTATAAAGCTTGCATTATATTTCTATCAGAGAGTAACTGTCTAGATCATTTAGGGAAAGATCACACTGCTTTGTGCAGGGCTGTGCTGTACACATCAGGATAGTTAGCATTCCTAGCACCTGGTTCTCAAATGCCAGTAGAATTCCCCAATCATCTCAACAACCCCAAATCCTCTACCTCCAAATGAGAACCACTGTTTACACTGAAATCCATGAGAATTCCCACAGCTAGGGTCCACAGGAAGAACATTCACTTAGCTTACAAGAGAGTCTTAGGAGTTTTAACCTAGAGGAAGCTCCATCTGTTATCAGACACTGAGAATGTCTTAGGAGAACAGCAGTTAGTTGACCGTGTTCCTTAATCAATTAAACCAAGAATTTTCCCATGGTCTCCTGCTTTTGAATATTGACTTCAAGCTTGAAATTTTCTGTGATTCTGGGAGTTACAATTTCCTATTCTACAGCATTCTTCTATATGTTGCTTACAATGACTTCTGCTGAATTTTTTCTTTAGCAATCAAGTTCTACTTTTCTCATCAAAAATTTCTCATAAGAATTTCTCAAAACTCCTCTACTAAGATGTATTATTAAGTACTTTCATGGTGTTACTCTTTTAATAGCTTCTTCGTAAGGAGGAAGGTCAATGAGTGTACTTGTCAACTATCTTAATTACTATACTTTCTAATTGCTAATTTGGGGCATGTAGTAAAGTTGTAGTATTTTTAACATTGTTTAGTTGCTGCGGCCACCTTGCTCTTACTTATGCTACCAGTTTGTCACCTGAGTGCTCTGGATTTTCTTGAGAAATAATCATTCCAACAGCAAACAAAATGATTTTTCTCCTGTTTCTTATAGGTGGAGCCCTTTTCCCCCATGTCATGTGCTGGATAGAACCTGCCAAGCAGTAGTCAGTACTAATGATGATAGAAGGCAAGCTGGCCTTTCTTCTGGCTTTAAGGCTGCCTTCTGGGGAGCTAAAGGCCAAATTCAGCTCACAAACATGTCTTATAAAGCCTACCCACATTTTTTGGGGGTTTTTTATTATTATTTTGAGAGAGGCAGAGAGAGTGTGAGCTTGAGGAAGCGCAGAGAGAGAGAGAGACAGAGACAGAGACAGAGAATCCCAAGCAGCCTCCGCATAGTCAACACAGAGCTTGATGTAGGGCTTGAACTCATGAAACCATGAGATCATGAACTGAGCCGAAATCAAGAGTCACACACTTAACCAACTGGGCCACCCAAGTGCCCTGAGCCAGCCCACATACTTTAATTTTAAAATTAAATCTTTTATATGGGCTTCTATTCTACAGTTTACCACAGTGCTGGCCAGTCTCTATTGCTTTATACCAAATCCATTTCTCTTGTTTACATTATTCATCCCCCAATGAAAATACTGCCATTTTTCCTTAATTACTTGACTGTGCTCACAATTTAGAATGATGTTGGCTTGAGATCTATTTTATTTTCAAGGCGGCTTTGTTGTTTTATTTTTTCTTGTAACTTTTTTTAATGTTTTTTAATTTATTTTTGAGAGAGAGAGAGACAGAGACAGAGACAGAGCATGAGCAGGGGAGGGGCAGAGAGAGATGGAAACACAGAATCTGAAGCAGTCTCCAGGCTCTGAGCTGTCAGCACAGAGCCCAACGCGGGGCTTGAACTCATGAACCACAAAATCATGGCCTGAGCCAAAGTTGGACGCTTAACCAACTGAGCAACCGAGGCACCCCTATTTCCTTTAAATGCAAACAAGTAAAATCATGATAATTAAAACAGTTGAAAACTCAGTCCTTATTAATAACTACCCTTAGCATGTTGGTGTTTATGGTCTAAAAGCTCTTCCTCTCTCTCTTTCTCCCTCACTTTCTTTCTTGAACTCTCATTCTCTTCCCATTTCTAAAATATTTTTGCAAACATAGGTACATCCCATCTTCCTATTCCTTTCTCCATTCTTACATTTACCTATTCACTCAATTATAGTCATGGGCACATCTTAAGTTCAGAAACCACTGTATATTCAGAGGTAAATGGTGATGGCCAGAGTAGACAAACAAGGCAGAACTTAAAGTTGGGAGATAATATACATAAAAGTAAACAGATGATTCTAATCGTTTATGATAAGTGCTATGCCAGAGGGAGTACAGGGCATCATTCTAATCGTTTATGATAAGTGCTATGCCAGAGGGAGTACAGGGCATCATGTGAGCACGAAGGAAAGGCACACAACATAGCTCTGGAAAATTAGGAAATGCTATTTATAATATAGAATATCTAAACTGTAACCTTAGGCATAAAGAGGAAAGAGATGACAGCATCAAAACTATATGCAATTTTAACACATTTAGTGTGTATTGCCAAAATGCCTTCCAGAAAGATCCCACCATTTAAATTGCTACAGGGAATATGTAAGACAATTTAGCCATGGCATCAATAATATTGAGTAACACTCATGCCAATTTGGAAATGAAAATGATATCTGTTGCTTCTATTTGATTTTTTTTTACTATTAGGTAAGATTGAATTTATTTTCATTTCTTCATTAACTTTATACTGCTCCCCCAAACCCTCTGTACCCTCTAGAATAACTCTTTCATGGTAAATAATATTTTCTAAATACTTTATAGATTCTTAAAATATTTTATCCATATCCTGGGTTTACCAACCTTCCAAAGCTGCTTTGTACTTTCTCTTTGGTTCCTAAAGGTGCTCTCAGGCTCCCTTATTCCTACGCACTCATAAAGCTCCTCTGTTCCTTGAAGCTTGTCCCATTCAGAGTCATCAACTCATTACTGCTTTAGTTAATTCACCAACCGTGTCATTTCCTTCATTACATTGGTTTCTATCTCACGTTCTTGCCCTTCTCACCGAGTCCTATTGTTTTATTTGGACGTTTGAATGACCTCTGGACAGTCCAAATGACATACTGGCTTCTTAGAATTTAACCCCAATATCTTCTCTCCACTCTTCTTTCTTTTTGGTTTATCATTTTTGCTTAATTCTTATGTCCACTCATTGGATCTTATTATTCCTCTAGGGTGGTCCTGAAAACTGAATGGTTCACATGCCAGTATCTTGTTCTCTGGCTAAACCTTCCTTTTAATCCATCATTCTCAAGTCAAACCCTGTATTCTCAAATCCAGTATATGAGTTTATTCCATCAAAAACTTCACTCATTGCATCTCTATATTCTCCTAATCACTCCCTTCTCTCCCTTCATGCTTTCATATGCCAATTTCCATGCTTCAGCCCCTCAACTATGACCCATCACTTACCAGTATGTTTCCAGAAGTTAAAATTATATTAAATATGCATATGAAAAAGCTGTCACATCAGATACATTTAATTATTGTCTTGCAAGTGGATTTTCCCCCTCAAAATTGTGTAAGTATTACTGCATGGGCTGGATGTTGCAGAATTGAAGCCTGAAGATATTTTATTTGGGGGAAGAAATAAGGTTTTCTGCTTAAATCCTTGTAAGTTACCTTTTCTTTATCCTTAAAAGTCTAAACGTATTTTCCATAAAATATGTATGCCTAAGTTTCTTTTCATTGACTTTGCCTAGAATATATTGAGCTTTCCTAGTCTGCATATACCAGTCTTTGGAAAAGTCATTAAATTTTTCTTTCATTTGAATTCATTGAATTATTTGTTCCTTTCTCTCCATCAGGCATGCCTATTATTTATATTTTATGTCACCCATCTCAACTTGTTTTGGCTCATCATTTTCCTCTTTATCTTTTTCCCTGCAAATTCTTGATGCTTTTCTCAAGTTACCCTCCACACCCCTGACTGATTTTTCTGCAGTTTCAATTCTTTATAGCTGAAAATATGGATTTTATTTCTGCCGTTAGATTTTTATTTTCTTGGAGGCCAGTCTTTGTTTTAGGGTCACTCTTTCTTCTAATTCTACTGCTTTTGCTGCACCCTTTCTTCACTCTTAATGATTGTGTGTTTCTCTTTTATAGAGACAGTGCTTTTGTGTACTCCGAAGATGCTAAGGATTTTCCTAAAATGACATCTAGACCTTTCTTTCACTAGATCTATTTCCAAAAAAAAAAGAAAAAAAGTTCATCTTTTGAGGCTCCTGGATATTATTTCCTTTCCTCTGTTTTATAGTAGTCTTCCTCATGCATATGGGGAAGCTTCTACTCACTCTCTTTGAATGAAACAAAGCTCTATCCAGTAAACTGCCTGTCTCTCCTCCTCCCCACATATGCACTTGGATTATTTCAGTATCTTTCTCACCTCACAGATGACTGGAAGCTTGATGTGCTCACTCCAAACTTAATTCACAATTTCTAGCAGACTCTGGTCCAGCTAAACTCTATAATTGTTTTCATGGCCTGGATCCTTTATACTGGTGACTTAGAAAGTTGTTTTTAAAAACCAAAACTGGGAACGTCTGACTCTTTGGTTCAGGTCACCAACTCACCATTCATGACTTCGAGCCCCATATCAGGCCCTGTGCTGACAGCAAGGAGCCTGCTTGGGATTCTCTGTCTCCTCTCTGCGCCTCCACTATTTGTGCCCTTTCTCTCTCTCAAAAATAAATAACCTTAAAAAAAGAAACACCAAAACTTGGGGCTCTTGGGTGACTCAGTCAGTTAGGCGTCTAACTCTTGGTTATGTCTCAAGTCATGATCTCCCAATTGGTGGGTTCCACCCCACGTCAGGCTCTTCACTAATAGTGCCGAGCCTGCTTGGGATTCTCTCTCCCTCTCTCTCTGCCCCTCCCCTGCTCGGGATTCTCTCTCCCTCTCTCTCTGCCCCTCCCCTGCTCATGCTCTCTCTCTCTCTCTCTCTCTCTCTCTCTCTCTCTCTCTCTCTCAAAATAAAGAAATACATTTAAAAACAAACAAAACAAAACTTAATCCCTGGTGTAAACTGTGAACACATCTCCACCTCCGCCTCTCCTCTACATAGAGCACTTTTTATTTGGGGGCTGGGAGTAGGAGGGGCCAAGACTAAAGCCCCCACGCTGAAACTCACACCTCCACAATATCCCCCAATTGCCTCATCTGTAGTTTGATTGCAGCTTCTGTGTTTGAGTAGCCGTTGAAAGCTATAAATTAAAGATTCCCAGGAATAAAAGTTAAGCAAAAATTAGAGGTTTCCTAAAAGCCTTGCATTGTTGTGCCCATTTTCACACACAGTAAGGCTACAGAATTTGTTGGTAAACTCTGTACTCTAAAGGTCACCTTAATCAACTTTTCAAAATGACAGTTCTGAAATACTGTAAAGGCTATCAATTTTCTTCGCAGAAAGAAATAGGCTTTCCTTTTCTATTTGAAAACAATCTGTAGTATGTCATGTGTCAGATGAGGGAAAAAAAGCAGTAGCATCCATCCAGTTTCAAAAATATTTCCTCTGTTAATATGGTTAATAAAATTAATATTAGAGATGAGCCTAAGGCCTTTTTCCTTTCCAGTAAATAAAGTTATGGAAAATTCTCGAAATTTGAGACCTAAATAGTGGATTCCAGATTGTCTGATCCAATACACTAATTTTGCAAATGAGGAAACTGAGGAATGGGAAAACATTATTTTTGCAAATGTAAACATCAGAAGAACCGACACAGACCCATTTCGGAGTCCCCATTCAGGTTATTTCCCAAGAAACCATTCTGCTTATTACTACAGTAGTCAGGGCTTTCCCTACCCAAGAAGGAAAACCTTAACTGTCTTCATGGAGACGGCAAAAGCCCTAAGCCCTAAGCGACAGCTAGAAGCACTGTGCAACTGTCATCCAGTCTGTCAATTACTACTTATTTAATACATGCCTGATTTATGTATTACATCCCTTATTGAATACATGCCAGATGAAGGCCTTCATCATGTCCACTTCCCCCAAAAAAGGAACTTTCTCCATATGCAGCAGAAATTGCTCTAGGAACTATGCCAGAGAGTTTTGTTTTTCTTTCTCCCTGTTTTATCTCCAGCTTCATGTTGACTAGCATTTGAAATGTGTGATATCTGGGAGATATTAGCCCCTCATCTGGGGCCATAGGTCAAAGGCATAAGCTAACGCTATTTATGAACTGATGAGTATTGCATATGAGTGCCAATATTGTAAAATCAATTAAAGTTCTGACTTAGAATGAGCCAGAATAATATATAGGGTCTCATACAATGATTAGCTGTATTCTGAGGATAAAGAAGGGTGAGTTAATTCTTTCTGTTCAAGAGGATAACACAGGAGCCTATGGTATGTCTGTCCAAAATACGTAATTCTGTATAAAAAAACAGTAAAACTCTTCATTCTATACCTTCTTTCCTTACCCATAATGCAGTGGAAAGAGCAAGGACACTATAGCCAAAGTGGTATGAATTCAAATCTACACATCATAGCTGTAGTAATTTGAGTAAACTGCTTAAAACTCCAGTTGAGGTTTCTCAACTTCAAGGGAAGTGATAGCCCTACTTCAAATGTACTATGATTGCCATTCATGTGAATTCAAAACAGATATTGTATGTGAAGCTCATAGGCCCATGCCTGTAACATGAGTATTTAACAAATGTTAGTTCTTTTCTCCTGTATGGAAAATTCACAAAAGCCAGGCACAAGCAGTGTTAAACACATAATTATGCCCCTTTAATCACATGTGGGTTTATTTATTTTCTGTCATTTCTTTGTACATTCATTCTTTTAACAAATATTTTTGAATCCCAACTATGTGTCAAGACTGGTACAGGCATGTGGGATATATCAATGAACAGAACAGACAAAACCCCTGATTACATGAAGGTTACACTCTAGGAAGAAGAGAGATAATAATGAACATAATAATCAGGGTGGAAATTGACAAATGTTATGCCAAAAAAAAGTACAGAAAATTATAGATCAGGGATATTTGGACTGCATGGAAGAGGAGTCTTTTCATAGTAAATACAAGAGGTAGAGTTAGGCCTCATTTTGAAGGAGTTAAGGGAATGAGCCATGCAGATATACAGCCATCTGGAGAAAGAGTGCTTGAGGAAGAGGGAAGAGCCCATGCAAACACCCTGGGCAGGGTTCTTGACAGAACGCAGGAGGGCCGCTGTGAGTGTATCAAAGCAAGCGAGAGGTAGACTAATAGGAGATGAGGATCAGGGGAAGCAAAACGCAAGGCAGATGGTTAGATTGTATGGTACCTATGGCCTTTTATTTGGTTGTAGTGTTTGAAGCACTAAAGAAAGATTGGCATATGTGGTGTAGTAGGAAGAATAGATAAGCTTAGCATCTGGTTCTGTCGACACCCATGTGAGTGAATCCAAATCACATATCTGTATCTTAGCTCCTTTGGTCCCTAAAATGAGAAGGGTCTTAGATTAATGGATCAATACATCTAAATCAACCAGATCCTGGAAAATCATGGAAATTTCAAATCTCTAAAGAAATGAGTGATAAAATGAGTGAATATTCTCAAGTAGGTGGCTTAAAGCCCTAAGCCAAAAATCTTAAATTTCTGTCTCTTTTCTTTATATCAATCTTGTTTTGTCACCCAAAAGTGTGAATAAGAGATGCCAGGGCTTCATTGATTTTAATTTAAAGATCACATCTTTTTTGGAAAAGGCAATGTGATTGGCACTTTTGGTGTTTTCTTTATATTTATCACAACTTAAAGGCCTTCAGAAAAGTTAGAAAAGTAGTGAAGAAAAGAGGCATGTCATTTTAGTCATAATCTTTAGGATTATGGATGTATTAAAAATGAAAAAAGAACAAAACAGTCCATTAAAAGTGATGTTTTTTTCCTCTTTATTTTTCTTGATTTTATTTCAAGGGTGCTAGATTGCCCAAGAAGGAGATGTAAGATGTTACTTTGCACATTATCTCTGACAATCCAACTCTCACACACCTCCTGGCCTTTGCCTAAGGCAATAGTAATCACATAACTCAAGAGGCTTAACAATATTACATGTTCAGTGTTTGTCTATGATAAATAACAAAAGAAATCATTCTGAGGTGTTTTTGCTATTGTTATTTTACATCATAACACTTTCGGCGTATTTGTTTTAATCTTTATCAATCAGAATGGGCTAGATTACTCTCTAGTAACAAGTGACCCGAGATCCCAGTGGTTTAACTCAGGTTAAACTCTTTCCATGGTTTTCAGACCCCTGGTTTTCAACAACAAAAGTTGTGCTTGTGTGTGTAGTTTTTTTTTTTCTCATTCATGTTAAATGTCAGCCATAGATCAGAAGGTCACTCATGTCATAGAGGTAACCAAGCTATTGAATTCTCAATCTTGACAAATGCCCCCCAAATTACCAAGGCAGTAAAAGAGAATGTGTTGGATCATACTCTAACTCTTAAAGCTTTCTTTGGAAATAGCACGTATCACTTCTACCCACATTTCATTCACCAAAGCAAGTCACATGGCTACACCCAACCTCTCACTCTGGAAGAAAACCTGAAAGCTATGTCTCTCAGTCTTTCTCAAAACTAAAAACAGCATTAATTGACTACATCTCTGAGATTCTTGCTTGCTCTTGGTGTTCATTCTGGCATTCTACATGCTTTAGCTCTCAGAAAATAATTTCACATAAAACTCAAATTGAGATGAAATAGAATTAAATGAAAGAAAAAAAAACCAGAAAGCCCAATGGAAGTTGGAGGCCAAAAACTCTCAACAAAATGTTATTGCCCAAATTAACTCAATGGCCTGAAATTCTACAACAACCAAAGAGTCTCTAAAGCTTGTATATTATTCCCATCACTCCTGTTCACTGTTATTATTCCCTCTTCCCCCAGGTTAAGCCACCATTCTATATCTTCAAGTTGTTTGGGGGACTCTACTATCAATTGTTGTTTATTCATAAAACTCAACTATGTAGAATAATGATCTCCCCAAAAAGCTTAAAAAGAGCTCTCTGATAAGCAAAGTGAATCACATAAAATATTAACACCAAATTTAACCATAGAAGAAACAGTCATACCTTCACTCACTGCCTATTTGTTCTCCTTTCCTTCTCAGTTCTAATAAACCTGGTTTGTGAATTCCTAGATAGCGCTCACTTATGGGTTGCCTCCTCACCATTCATAACCAAATTCTTTAACAAGAACACCCATGTTTTCTTTTGAGAAACCCCTATTCCAAATTCTCAGCCGTGTAGCCTCAGGGAGATTCATCCCAATGCCAGTCCCAAAGTAGACTCTAATTAACTTAAGCCAATCAGTATATTATCCCTTCTCCTTGACCACATGACTGCTTTAGGAGGGCATGAGTCACAATTTCCATCAATGATGCAGTAGTAGACTCTTGATGGGGCCTTTAAGAAAAATAAAATTCTCCTGGCTCCAGTCAGAGCCATCATGAGACAATCGGTCCTCCAGACAGTCTGGAGAGAGAATCGGAGTTCTGGGAAAGCTTTAGCCATGTAGTTTCCATGAATCATCCTGAAGGCAACCCTGAGAGGAAGAGAAGGGTAGGCTCTAGAGAGTCACAGAGAACTGCACCTGGAGCTCCTTCAACCCGTGAATCCCTACATCTACTATTGAGCATTTCTATTGCATCATTGAATATATTTTCTTTTTTGGTTCCGTCTATTTGTTTGGGTTTCTGTCATTTGGAACCAAAATTTTCTTAACTGTGGCATCATCACACACATAGAGAAGAGCAAATAAGAAAAGAATGATCCCTATTAGTCCAGGGAGAGGTGTTGTTACGTGAAGCTTAGCTGAAAGCTTAGCTAGCAAAGAGAAGAAGAACACTGAATTAGCCTGGCACCCACAAAACCTTGCTTAGAATCACAAACCTGCTGGTTCTCCTTGCATAGGTAAGTTTAATTTTATGGACCTCAGTGTTTTCATCTGTAAAGGAAAAGAATTGCATTTGATGATTTCTTAGGTCCTGTACAGTTTTTTTTTTTACTTATATGACTTTATGAATAATATTAACATGTACAATAACTCAAAGGGGCCATTTAGGGTAAGGGTCAATAGTCCCCGAGATCCTGACTCTTTATTTGCCCACAATGCAAGAAACAATATCCATAATCATGATATCAAGTCATCAAGTAAAGTTCAAAGAAGTCTCTGTTTTACGATGGTAATTATTTTAGAAAGTCTTGAACATAAATGACTATAATAAAATGTGCAACCAGCAATGCCACACATGTGTGCACTAAGATTCGTTCATTGCCATTGCAGCATTGTTTGTAATAATTAAAAACAGGGGGAAATACAAAGTGTAAAAGGAGTGGTAAAATAAGTTTTATCACACCCTAACTATGAAAGAACAGGTGGCAAATTGTAATTGGTCGTGATGTCGGGAGAAAAAAGAGGAAAAGTAGAAAAGAATGAGTGTAGGGGAGAAACTATAAGATCACCATAGGTCCTAGTTTGCCCAGTAGAGTCTCAGTTTAGGCAAGTGTGATTGCTAACAACCACTCTTTCACTCTCAAAAATGTCCTTGTTTAAAAGACACATTATACAGTCACCCTAAGAAAATGAGAACTTTCTTTAATCCATTACATATATATATTTCTTGAATACTTTACAGTGAAAATATACTCATGGATCACTCCTTCAGTTAAAAAAAAAAAAAACTTCCTGAGAATTATTTGCAACATCTGAAATACTGGTTTTCAAACATCTGTAGGATCAGGGGACCTGTAATTCAAAGGACAGCTTACTGAGAAGACTCATAAGTGACACTGTTCTGACTAAAGGGAGAGGAACATGATAATGCATAGACCTTAATCCACTCGTTCTCACCTTTTATTACCATGACATGCCATGATGGGATGCCTCAGAGACCCTCTGAAAGCCATTGCTCCTAGAATTATTTTGGTTAACAGGGCAATGCATATAAGTAGATGCATAACTAAGAGCTATTTTGTAAAGGGTTCCAAAAATGAGGCAGAACTGAAGTCATTTTCTTTATATACATAAAGATTAAATATATTTAAAAGGTGAACTATAGACCAAGCTGCAAAACAGACTTAATGAAAATTTCTTAGAAAAATCTCTTGCTGTTCATCCCTTGCCAACTTTCTACAATTCGCAATATTCTTTTTCAAATACCAAACTTAGGGGGCACCTGGGTGGCTCAGTCAGTTAGGTGTCCAACTTCAGCTCAGGTCATGATCTCATGGTTCATGGGTTTGAGCCCCAGGTCAGGCTCTGTGCTGACAGCTCAGAACCTGGAGCCTGCTTAGGATTCTGTGTCTCCCTCTCTTTCTGCCCCTTCCCCACTCACACTCTGTCTCTCTGTCTCTCAAAAATAAATAAACATGAAAAAAAATTTCAAATACTAAACTCATCACAGACAAACATGAAAGCATGTCCCTAACAAGGCTCATCACAATCCTCCTCTGGGGCACTGGCTACAGAGTGCTGGGTCCCCCCCCCCCAAAAGTGACAAAATCAGAGCCTTTGGGAATGGGGCATTGTTAAGGAACTCCCTAAGTGAAATGAACAATCTATAAGGTTTAACCCCCAAGTGGGGACTTTGCTCCCAGGATTGTGCACCCCAACCGCAAAGAGTGTGACTCTTTTCAGAGAACATCATCTCATTAGACTTCACCACAAACATTATATGAACTGAATAAAATGGAGTATCACCATACTACCTACCAATAACACCAATTGGGTTTTAAAGATGAGCTGGTGTTCCCTGAGAAATAACTCATTGTAACACAGCTTAGAAATACCACCAGTCAAATCATGTTGCCTAACACATAATAAAATCCTATTCTGATACACTGAGCCTGATACAAAGGCATAAATACCAGACATGACTGTTTTAAGAGAATGACACCATATTTAACAGCTCAGCCAGGCCATTTGTCATTTTTTAAAGGTGTGTCATCAATCTTATACTATTCCAAAATGCAAGGCCTCTTCTGCTAGCCCTATCTACTTTAAATCTAACAACCATTTATTGACTGTCTTTTGCATGCACAGCACTCCAGTGAGAGGTATTGGAAGGGAGGCTGGGTGGGATTCACATACAGCAGATGTCTACTTTGCATTAGGTAACTGGGCCTTTTTTCTAAATTGGGTTATGATGCTTTTTGAGAGCACTTTATTTTTTAAAAGACACTATGCTAATATTGGAAACACAACATCATTTTTGCAAAAGGTTAGTAATTACAAGGGGAAATGTCCATGCTATAATTTTTGAGAGGTAAAAATCATCTGAATTTAAAATACTATATTACATAGAAAAATATACTAGAATAAAACATATCAAATGCTAGTCATAATTACTTGCTGCTGGGAAATTATGAGTGAGGGTAAGCATCCATTTCAGATTTTCTTTATACTACCCAAATTTTGAACAATAATTTTTTAAATAATTTTTTAAATGCTAAAGTAAATATAGAATCACAAAAATGAACACAAAGCACTACTAGCCTTAGGTAGTCAACCAACTACCAACTATGTGAAATTTTCTTTTTTACTTTTTCCTCCAAAATTCCGGTCTTCTTGGTACCCAATAAGGTTTCTGGATTTGTGTGACACTTTTCCTTTTATATTATATTTTATTCATCTTTCTGTAGTGACATTATTTATTCTGTTGCTGCACATGAACAGAATCAATGGATTTCAAAAGTACCATCCATTCTTAAGTATTTATTTAACCAGCCCAATCTTTTCCCTGTAAACATGCTTTAGGTTACCAGGATACTATACAAAAGTTAGGAGCCTGTCTAATTTACAGAACAGAGATTTTATTAACCTCGTGATTTCTCCTAGCTCTGTGGGAATAAGAGTAATCCTTGCCTCAATTCCTCCTTCAAAAAAGCCAATATTCATATGGAATTGCTATATGAGATCCAATTTGGGGAATCTTCAGGAAATTTTCTTTAAAGACATAAAATTCTCCCACTTAGGGGTTCCACTCCCCACACCTATGAAATGTGCCTATCTTGAAATTACAGAGAGAGAAATGTGTTGCTTTGTTTAAGATTTAGTAGGACTGGGGCACCTGGGTGGCTCAGTCGGTTAAGTGTCCTACTTCGGCTCAGGGCATGATCTCACGGTTCACGAGTTCAAGCCCCAAGTCAGACTCTGTGCTGACAGCTGAGAGCCTGCAGCCTGCTTTGGATTCTGCATCTCCCTCTTTCTCTCTGTCTTTCCCCTGCTCACACTGTCTCTCTCTGTGTGTGTCTTAAAAATAAATAAACATTTAAAAAAAAAAAAAGATTTAGTAAGAGTGCCTGGAAGGACGTCCCACCACCCCCAATTATAATGAGGTTAAGCCCTGGAAAGACTTAGATTTTATCATTGTTCCACTGTCTCTACACTGTCAGGCCCTGCAACTCAGAGCCATGTAGATCATGTCCCTCTATTCTCTTTCACCCCAAATTACCAAGGAAGAAAGGCAATCAGATCACAAGACCCTTTAACAGAGTCACGTCCTCCACCTGCAGGTCTGAAAGAAGCATTGAAAACCACTCATCGTTCGCTGTTGCATTTACTAGAGGATATAAGGTCATGTGAATACCTCTCACCACTGCCAGTTCTCTTGGGGTTCTAAACCTTCTATCAGATTTCAACTATATAATCAAAATACAGTCTCATCTGGAAAACGTATCACCCCTGATTTGAGGCAATTCCTAAAACAACCTTGACACTAATACTGCAAGACAGTCTCAGACCTCCTATTGTTTCCTTTTCTATCTCAAAACTTGTGAGGGCCTTAGAAATATACCCCAGGATCTCTGCCACCACCATTCAGGCAACTTATAATTTTTTTAATCATATAAAATTTCGAGTTCTTTTATTTTCCTCCCATTGGTTGACATATGAACAAAACTCCTGAGCTACACGGATTTTGTAAAACAGACAAACAAGCATCCTTTACCTCCCCCTTATCTATCACAGTAGTTGTAACCAGGCACAAGCAAAATTTTAATGCATGAAGACTTTCTCTTGGTGATAAAGTCAAATATAGAATCTGAGGAAACAGCCACTCTTGAATAAAAAGCTTTGGACTAGAATAAAGAGAGGAGTGATAATACACGCAAAGCTAGTCAGCCTCAGAGAAAAGGGCAAGTCTTTACACTAATTTCTGATTAAGACACAAGAAAGCGGAAGTGGAAGAAGATTCTAAAGGCTTCTGCCCTAAAGCACAGCTCATTTTGATTCCGCCTGAATGAGGTCACTATAGCATCAGGCCTCTGCCACACTAACACTTATTAACAGTTACCAGGGAGTTATTTTTAACTATAGCTCCACTTATCATTCACATTAGGTTTTCAAAGTACAATTTCTGGGAAAGAATACAGACACCGCGGGAAGGGCAAATGTTAGTTAAATGAAGAAAGCCCAAGTTAAATTCTCTCAGCGTTATTGGTTTGCTTCTCTTTTCAGAGGAGCTGAAGAAGTCCCTGCCACAGCAGAATTTCTGCAGAATCCAACTGCAAATACAAAAAGAATTTATAGGAACCAGGTTTTGGGGGGTACTTTTTCTTTGGAGTATATTAATTAGTCAGTAAAAGAGGCTTATTTAAGGAGGAATAAGAGGCGATATATTGCAATAAATTCTCAGTGATAATAGGGTGAGGCATAAATCATATGAAAAATCTTGTAATGGTTGAAATACTAAACATGAAATTGGTTCAACTAATTCCTGTCTGGAACATTTCTCAGGGAATATAAAAAAATCAGTGAGTATCTATACAGCAACTTAAGTGAGCACAGCGATGTCCTAGGTACAGTTAGGGAAAGAAAAATACCAGACAGGTAGACATAAATGAATATAAACAGCATATTAAACTGGATAGGAAAGCCTAGAGGTGCAATAGGAGTTTAGTAAACGTGTGAGTAATCAAAAAGAAACTGACAAAGTCATCATCATAAAAGGAAACTGTAGCACACAGCTCTCAGCCTTTGACAAATTAAGAAAACCAAAAATAAAAAATTAGATGTCCATACTAATACTGTGATGAAATTTAATAGATTTATCTAGCATTAAATTATGTACCCTGTACATATCACATTATATTCTCTTCAAATGTTAATGGAACATTTACAAAAACAGTTCCATATATTCAGCCATAAAGCAAACCTCAATACATTCCAAAGGATAAAAATTGGAGAGTTTAGATTTGCTGACCTCAATGCAATAAAACATAAATAATGGCAAAGAAATCGAATAAAAATAGCAGAAAGAATACAACGTGCTTTTAAAGAACAATACGCTTTGACCAAAGGGGTTTTGTTTCAGAAGTGTGAATGGTTCAATATTATAAACGCTATCAATATAATTCATTACTTTAATAATCAAGGAGAAAAACCGAACATTCCCTTCTGAGTTTTTATAGCTACAAGCCAAAGAATACATTTATGATCTACTGAATAACATCAATAGCAAAAAAGCAGCAAGCATTACACTTGAGTCAAAACCCATGACTTTTCCACTGAAGTCAAAAAGAAACAAGGAAGCTGACCTAAATGCAACCGTATTATTCAATGTCCTTCTGGAATTTAAGATAAGAAATGATAAGTACACGTACTGATAAGAAAAAAAACACCATTGCTTGCAAATATGACTATCTACCTTGAATAACCAAGAATCACTGGACAAATATGGAAACCAATAAGTGTGTTCAAGATGGTGCCCACTTATAAATTAAATAAAAGTTAATTATATTCATTATATTCATAGTCAATAATTATTAACAATAATGAGATACATATAAAATTCCAGAATCTTTTAGTCCCTAACCAGTGTAGCCCCAATAAAACTATGCCGTCAAACCAACTCCAACATACCAGAGAGAAAAAAACAAAACATTGTTTACAATTTCCAAATACTTGCTGGTATGGAAAAAAAAAAGATTATAAAATCTGAAGGAGATGTACTTATTTGTCTCTAGAGTGTACAATGGGTGATCTAAAAGCAAACACCATGTCTATAATGGTGTTTTAATGGCACCTCATATTATTTATAACTGATCTCATCTAAGTCTGAAATGCCACTCCTAATGATGATAAAAGAAATAAATTTGGTAACTTACAGAAATTTGGCCTCTTGTAGTCCATTTGACATACGTTTTCTAGTTTAGTCACTTTGAGGAAACTATTCAATTCAAAATTTAATCTTATCATTGCTGTGTGTCTTCTTTCAATAGGATTCCTTTTCTCTTCCTCCTTCCCAAGAAGACAGCTGGATGCAGGGGAAAGTTTACAGAGCCTTGCTGTGCAGACAGGAGCTTTGAGACAGTTTTGCTCATCTGTGGGTCTCCACCTCTCTCTGCTCTGGGATGGTTTGGTCTGGTCCTTTGTAATCTAGCACCAGCACCTTTAAATGTGGCTGGTCCCTCCAGCTTCTTTCTTTCCCTCTCTCTCCATCCTCTCATCAGTCGTGCTCCCTTCCCTTTCTGTCCACTGCACACCTCAGAGATATAGAACTACATCTCCCTCATTTCCATATTTTTTCCACACCAGAAGGAAGGATATTGTTTGTAATGTTACAAACCAATATACGAAAAACAGTGGAAAGACTTATAAATCTGGGCTTAGCTGGATATCATCAAGAGGAAATTCGTGCTTCTGTGGAAAAGTATGCATTGTCTAGACTCCAAAGAACCTCTCGGATTATATAGAGGCTATTTTGCAACTTTGAGAGTTAAGGATAATTGAAAGCAATGCAAAGATATTTCTTGTCTGGGATGCCTAGGTAGCTCAGTCGGTTAAGTGCCCGATTCTTGGTTTTGGCTCTGGTCACGATCTCATGGTTTATGAGTTCAAGTCCCACTTGGGGCTCTGCACTACTGGTGTAGAGTCTGCTTAGGATCCTTTCTCTTCCTCTCTCTCTCTGTTCCTCCCCTACTCATTTCTCCCCCTCTGTCTCTCAGAATAAATAAACAAGACTTAAAACATATATTTCCTGTCTATATGTGTAAATTCTATCCTGTCTGGTAGAGGTTCAACTGACACTGACTCAGATGGGCATCCTTTTTTGATGTTAAATCTTCTGCACTATTATCCTCCATTTGTTCATCTTTTCATGGCTCCCCAGTGGTAATCCTGTTTTGCCTAGTTCAGTACTGCTTTTTCAATACCCCTGATCTATACATTTGTCTGTTCTCTGGATTCTTTTTTTTTTTTAATATATGAAATTTATTGTCAAATTGGTTTCCATACAACACCCAGTGCTCATCCCAAAGATGCCCTCTTCAATACCCATCACCTCCCCTCCCCTCCCTTCCACCCCCCCATCAACCCTCAGTTTGTTCTCAGTTTTTTTTTTATATGAAATTTATTGTCAAATTGGTTTCCATACAACACCCAGTGCTCATCCCAAAAGGTGCCCTCCTCAATACCCATCACCCACCCTCTCCTCCCTCCCACCCCCCATCAACCCTCAGCTGGATTCTTTTTTGAACCAGTTTTAGCATCTGCCTGATACCCTCATTAATTATGAGTTAAATAAAATCTTTGCCTTGTGTTCTTTTTATGTCTATATGACAGTGATAAAATTTACCTTTTATTCAAAATTATCCTTTAACACCACTCTAGTGTATTTCAGGACCCTTTACCATTCTCCCTGTCATCTCGGAACAGAGGAATTAGCACAGTGGAGAACTGCACCTATGTGAATTTCAGGCAGCTGAAAATGTCCTGCAATGGGGATCCGTAAGACAAGGGATATTATTCTGTCCCAGAAGGATTGCGAGGATTTCATAGGAAAGAATTCCCACCAAGTTTTGGGTTAGCATTGACTAGGGAGACCATGATACAAGATTGTAATATTTGGCTTATTTCAATAGGCCCATTCCTCAGGGAGCGAATGAATTTATAGTGAGCAAGGCATATGAGGCAGGCCTCAAAACAAATATATTGCCCAACAACAGCTAGCGACAAGAACCTCATTTTGCTGACAGCATGATAGAACTTGTAATGCAACCTAAGGGTACACCAGTTTCTCAATCTTAGGAACAGCTGATATCCTCAAGGCATTTCACCTGTTCTATAGCAATATAACACATCACAAAATGACAATTTTTTTAGGACCAGAGGAAGTTGATCTTAATTTACTTCCAATGGCATATCAAAAAGAGCTTCTAAGATTGAAGAGAATTGTAACATTTACTGTGCCATAGCTATTGACATGGTGGCCCTTGGGTAAAAAAAAAATAAATCCTTTCTAATCAATTCAGAAAAACAATGTTACTGCATCTATTAGAAAGACGGATATTACAATGCATGTTTGTCTACTGTCAAACTGCCTTTACCTTAGATGGTAATTTGTTACATAAAGTGCTGAATATAGGTAAGTACCAGAGTCTGTGATGAGTCAAAGTTGAGGAGATACAAGAATAAATCACAATGCATATCATATCAAAATATAATGGTAAATCCTCTTGGGCTCTTTTCACTATGCCACTAAGAACCTAAACTTTGGCAATACTGAGACTTGTAAAAAAATGGAAGACAAATTTTACTACTGTATATTTACCACCGCAAATACTGGGAGTAAGTCTTTACCAGAACAATGTATTAGATAGTTTGGTAGTGGCTTAGATCCCTGAAAATCTGAGAGAGATTTTTGGAGATTTTAAATCATGTCGTTTAGAAATGGGTCTTGATAGGGTGTGTTTAGGGAATACTGGGGGATGATAAATATCCTTCCGGACCCAGAAGAACAGAAGCTGGGGATCAAGAAAATATCTTTTCTTGATAACTACCAGATATGTAGTTGCTGGATGGCTGTAGTGGGTAGAATTGTGTCCCCCAAAAAGATCTGTTCAAGTCTTAATCCCCAGTACCAGTGAATGTGGCCTTATTTGAGAAATAAGGTCTTGGAAGATGTAATCAATTTAAGATGAGGTCATACCAGAATAGGGTGGGCCCTAATCTAATGACTGGTGTCCTTAGAAGAAGGAAATTTGGACACACAACACAGAGAAAGAACACCATGTGAAGATACAGGGCACACAGACAGACAGAAGGCCATGTAATGGGAGAGGTAGAGACTGGACAAACCAAGGAATGTCAAGGATTGCCAGCAACCATCAGAAACTACCAAGAGGAAAGAAAAGAATCTTCCCTACAGTTTCAAAGATAGCATGGTCCTGCTAACACTTTAATTTTGGGCTTCTAGACTAAAAGTTAAGAAAGTAAATTTTTGTTGTTTTAAGCCACCTAGTTTGTGGTATTTTGTTATGGCAGGCCCAGTGGTATTGTTAGTTCTGTGACATGGGGAATTAAGTCAGACCTTTCCACTCAGCATCTGTATCTGGGACACCAATGTTGCTGGAAATGAGCTAAGGTTGTTATTCGTACTTTGGAGAAGAAGTCTCCTTTGCACTACGTAGGAAGAGGAGAATTACAGTGAATCTGGATAGGGATAAAGAAGGTGGCTTCTTCAGTAAATGCAGTGATTTGCCATTTAAATACTTCACCCCAATGGAATTATTATCATGGCCTTAGTATAGGGAATGACATCACTCAAAGGTAGGTTGTGGGGTCCAAGTAATCTTTCCAGATTTTTCTTCCTTTGTTCTGATGGCCTTCTCTGCTTTCATAGATGCTAAGTTCTCTCAGCAGTCATTGGCGACACAAACTCAACATTTTCCAGTTACATTGTATTTCCCATAGAAACTCTGCTTCATAGGAAGACACTGACTCTGATGGGCATCCTTTTTTGAACTGCTACATCTTCTCGTTTCTCTTCTCCCTCATTTGTTCATCTTTACAGAATAAAGCACTTTTGTCTCATGTTGGGAACTGAGACAGGCTCTGTCAGAGTTGGTAAGAGTTCATATTACATCCTTTAGACCCAGAAGAAGGAAAAAGGAACAAGTTTTGATTCGTAAGCTTTCACTTGGCCAGAGAAGGAAGCTGATAGCTGATGAGCACAGAGGAGGGAGTTACAGACAGACAGGGCTGAGGCAGAAAATGGCCTTTTTGTTGACAGCTTCTTCTCCATGTTTGTCCTGGAAGCACCCAAATTAGCAGGGACAGTACTCCATTTCTATCTAATGGGTAGAATGCCCTTACAGCAGTCCTGGGCATTCTTCTACTTGCTGTCATCCCCAATAGCTATGAAACAGTGCTCTAGCAGGATCACTGGCCCATGCGCTATTTTTCATTTGCTCAATTGAATGTTTCACAGAGTGTACTGTGGCAAGCATGTATCACAGGAGTTCCTGGAGGCTGAAAGTGTCACCAATGTTATATGTGCTAAAAAGGTTAAATAACACAGACGTGTCCAACAGTATGACCAAAGCACCCAGGTGATGAGGGGATGCCAGAAGGCAAAATGAGGGAAGCCACAACACTGGAAATTGCAGCATTTTACAGTGTTTGATGCTGAATGTTGTCAGCAGTGAGATATCGCATCTTCCCCATCCCATCCAGCCAATATCTTCTGTTGAAGAAAAGGATTCAAAATGAGGACCAACAAGAAAGGGATAAAAAGTATTGCAGCAGGAAATTGTGTGATAAAAATCACTTCGTTGTATTAAACCAGTCCCTGCACCATAAAACTGGGTGTCTGGTAAAAGTGCTTGAGGAAAACAATGGCTGAAGATATTAAACTGTATCATTAAAATAGAGATAAAATTGTCAGAGCCTTAATTTTTGCCTATTAAATGAAAGGGAAATGTCTCTTGAAAAGCATTACCAAAGTTTACAAGCGTATTAAAAGTCTAAAGAAATGAGAACATAGGGGTGCCTGGGTGGCTCAGTCAGTTGAGCATCCGACTTCAGCTCACGTCTATGATCTCACGGTTGATGAGTTCAAGCCCCGCGTTGGGCTCTGTGCTGACAGCTCAAAGCCTGGAGCCTACTTCAGATTCTGTGTCTCCCTCTCTCTCTGCCCCTCCCTGTTCTTCTTCTGTCTCAACAATAAATAAACATTAGGAAAAAAATTTAAAGAAATGAGAGCATAAAGAAATGGAGTACTAAATAATCATTCATTCAACAAATATGTCCACACCCCTATGCCAGGGAATCGTATGTAGTGATGAATGAACACAGACCCTGCTTTCATGAAGCTTGTAACCTAGTGGGGTAAAATAGGCATGGAACCAGCATGCCCACAAATGTGTAGCTGTAAACAAGGTTATAGAACATGAAAGAAAGAATGATAGTAATAGTAATGTCTAAAACAAACTATTTACATGAGTAAAGCACTATTTTAAGTTCTTCCTATGTGTATTAACTCATTTAATCTTTATAATCATCTCAAGGAGAAGGTGCTATTTTTATCCCAATTTTATAAATAAAGAAACTAAGACACAGACAGGCTAAGTAACTTGCCCAGGGTCAGAAGGTTCATAAATAGTAAATCCAGAGTTTGAACCCATTCTACCCCCAGAATTCATGAGATTAACCAGGGCCTTATCAGAGACTTAGTACAGACAGCCAACAGGAGGGTTCAAGAAGGTCTCATTGTTGTGGTGGTATTTTTTTAAGCTGAGATCTGATAGATGGTAGGTCTTTGCTGAGGGCAGCAGGGAGCCAAGGGAGTTCTAGGCAGAGGTAAGAGCATGCGTTAAGGCTTCAGGGCAGGCAGGACCTTCTGGCAAAGAAGACCTCAAGCAGTCTGTCTTCCTGGAGCATGTTGAGACTGTGAAACCACATACGACCAAATAACATAAGATGGCATAGTAACCAATACTGATTTATTATATTTTTAAAACACCACAAAGAAACATGCATAAAACAATATTAACTCATTTTGTTTTCTGTTTATTTTCTTTTTCATAATAATATAAAGGAATATTCACAAAACAGTATGAACTCATATAATGGTACAAATAAAAAACTAAGAGTATACATAAAAATATTAATATTAGTTATTTTTGGATGATGCCTTTCCTTTCCTTTTGCTCATTTGTAAATTCCAAGTTTTTTCCAATGGACACGTATTATTTTTATGACAAAGAAAAATATAAAATTTAGCAACACATATTACTTCAAATATTTAACAAACTAGAGAGGGTAATTGTTGGACTAATACTTTGAATATTTTGGCAAGTGGATAGTCTCTTCAACGAATAGTATTGGAAAAACTGAATATCCACACACCACAAAACTGTGAAATTGAACCCCTATCTTAAACAAAATCAACTCAAAATGGATAAAAGACTTAAACATAAGACCTGAAATTGTAAAACTAGAAGAAAACAGACAGGAAAATCCCCTTGATACTGGCCTTGGCAATGACTTCTTGGATATGACACCAAAATTATAGGCAACAAAAGCAAAAATAGACAAACAGCCTACATCAAACTAAACTAAAAAGCTCTGCACAGCAAAAGAAATAAGCAAAATAATGAAAAGGCAATCCACAGAATGGAAGAAAGTGTTTGTAAATCATGTATCTGGTAAGGGATTAGTTTGCAAAATACATGAAGAACTCCTTCAACTCAATAGCAAATAATAATAATAATAAGTAACTCAATTAAAAACTGAGCAAAGGATGTCAACAGCTATTTCTACAAAGAAGACGTACAAACGGTCAGCAGGTATATGAAAAGATGCCCAACAGTATTTGGGAAATTATCAGGAATTATCAGGAAAATGCAAATCAAAACTACAATGAGATGTCACATCACAACTTTTAGGATGCCTATCAACAACAACAATAAAAAGAAATAAGTGTTGATAATTTTGTGGAGAAATTGAAACTCTTGTATAGAATTTGTGAGAACGTAAAATGGCTCAGTAGCTATGAAAAACAAATATAGAGTGCCATATGATCTAACCATCCCATTTTGGGGCATATATCCAAAAGATTTGAAATCAGAATCTCAAAGAGATACCTAAACGCCAACGTTCATTACAATATTATTCACAATAGCCAAGACATGGAAACAACCTAAGTGTCCATTGACAGATGCACAGATAAAGCCCATGAGGTATAGACATACAATGGAATATAATTCAGCCTGATTAAAGAAGGAAGTCTTGCCATTTGTGACAACATAGATAAACTTGAGGACATTCTGCTAAGTGAAATAAGCCAGTACAGAAAGATGAATATTACATGATTCCATTTATATGAGTTATCTAAAATAGTCAAACTCATAGAGGCAGATAATACAATAGTGATTTCCAGGGATTTGGGGGTTGGGGAAATGAGGATTTAGTATTCAATGGGTATAAAGTTGTAGTTATGCTAGATCAATAAATCCTCAAGATCTGCTGTTCAACATAGTGCCTACCGTTAATAATATGTATTGTGCACACTGAAAGTTGTTACAAGGGTAGATTTCATGTTAAGTGTTCTTACCAAACACAAAAAAAGAAAATGAGGAGACGTGAGAAAACTCTGAGAGGTATTAGATATGTATATTACCTTGATTTCTGGCGATGGTGTCATGCATGTTCATCAAATTGCACACATTAAATATGTGTGATTCTTTGTACATCAACTATACCTCAATATAGCTGGTTTTTAAAAAACGAACATTTTGCTAAATGCTGGTTTATATCATAACTTTAACATAAAGGGAGCTAAATTTTTACAGTTAAGAAAAATCAATCTCCCTCATTTCATCTATCTCTATCTCCCCTTCCACTCTCCCTCCCTCCCTGTCTCTCTCTCTCTCTCTCTCTCTCTCTCTCTCTCTCTGTTATTTTCTGTGTGTGTGTGTGTGTGTGTGTGCACATGACTGTGTGTTTATAGGTATTTACTGATAATCTTTGCCATTTTCACAATAAACTTATTTCATATGATTCTCAGAGATTTTAATTACCTTACTATTACTATTTAATTCATTGCCTGTCAAAAGCTGAGATTTCAAACAGGATGCTTTGAGATTTTTTACATAGTTCAGCATTTTTTATATGGTTTCCTTATCTATTAGCTAGGCAGCTCAACTGAATATACTTTGTCCAGAAACATAATCCATCTAAACAAAGTTTACATAAAAATGAAGTAAAAACAGTAAAAACTGTTCCTGCTTTGGTCTTAGTTTCTAGAAATTTTTCTGATACCATAATAAGCAACCTCTAAAAACTACTTTGACTACACATATTTTATTAACTGAATTGTACTGGCAAGTGCTTATGGCTAGTCTGCTTTTTCCCTTCCCACAAAGAAACACAATTCCAAAACCACATATTCCTTTCTTGATTCTGAGGGCCCTTGGGCAGTGGTTAACAGAGCTGAGTTTATCCTTTATGTTGAGATGAATAATGCATGGCAGTAAGACACCAGTTGGCCAGCACTACTGTTGAAAGCAGATGACTGATCACATTTGACTGATAGGAGCCCTGTGAACACAGTACATGTGGAGAGATCCCTTGTCAGAGTAGTTCCATTGGCCCCAGCACTGGGTTCTTACTAAAACACAAGTGTGAAATGCTTTTGACGTTACTTCACCTCCCATGTCCCCATGCTGAAATGCAGCCTCTGTCACTCATTTGCAAAGAATAGCCTGAATAGCCAAAAAGTTGACTGAACTCATTCATATGGAATTTTTTTAATATTAGAGAGGTTTAAATAAGTAGAATAATCCTAAGTAACTAAAAGTTAGTATCATCTTACCCATAAAAATTGATTATTTCTGCCAATTGTTTAATTTCTTGAAATCTAGTTTATTTCATACTTCCTACTCACTGTTTTTCTTTCCTTTTTTAATTCTTTTTTTATTCTGTTTTCTCTAACTGAAACCCTCCATCCATTCTAACCATCTAAAAAAATACATGTCTCTCTATTGATTTTCTCCTCCAAATGATACATTTAAAAATATTCAAATCTTACAGAAAGATGTCTATTTTGGCCATCTTCCAGACAGGCTCAGATTCTTTCATGACTTCCTGGATTTTGCTGAACATTCTCCTTAATATCCAATGTCTTCTTATTTCCATTCTTTCCCATTTTTGCAGAATATACATCCGAAGAAAGCATATTTTTGTCAGCATTCTCTCAATATAAATCCCAATATAAAAGACATACTTTAATTAAAATAACAGTAGGAAATGCTGGTTGAAAAATTTTTATGTGCCATATATATCATGCTAAGGATTTCTAATGTTTTATTTTATTAAATTGTCAAAATAATTTCATGAAATAGACTCTAGTATTATCTTCACTGTACTGATGAGAAAACTGAGTTTTATGCAACTAAGCAATTTGCCTAGGATCATAAATATAGGCAGAGGCAGAATCGGGATCCAGATACAGAGATGTCTAATGCCAAAACCCACTTTTCTAAGTGCTATGTATGATTGCTTTCTAACAGTTCAACTGGGGAAAGAAACAGAGAGCCTGGACCTACTGCTTGCCTCTAACAAATGTAATATGGCAAAAGTGAGAGGATGTCACCTCAAGGATTAGATTGCAAAGAGTGTGGCTTCTATCTCATTTGCTCTCTCTTCCCTTCTCACATGCTTACTCTTATGAAACCAGCTGCCATGTTGTGAGCTGCCCTAGAAAGTGGTCTATGTGGCAAGGAATTAAAGGAGGCCTTCAGCAAACAGCTAATAAGGAATTGAAGCTCTCAGCCCAATATTTCATAGAGAACTAAATCCTACAACAACCACAGAAATAACTTGGAGTGAATCTTCCCCACATTGAGCCTTCAGATGAGACCACAGCCCTAGCTCACAGCTTCACTTCAATAGACCTTAACCCGGAGTCGCCCAGCTAAGCCACACTCGGATTTCTCACCCACAAAAACTGGGATAATAAATCTTTTTAAGTCAAGTTCTGAGGTAATTTGTTATACAGAAATAGATATACCAAGTAATAGAGAAATATGAGGAAACAATAATCTCCCTCCTCCCTGCTGCAGTCATTCTGGAGGATAATGTAGCAATAGTTAGTAATATATGAATTACATTATATGATTCAGCAATTGCACTGAAAAACTGTCACACACATCCCAAAAAGACTATAGGTAGGGATGTTACAGAGTGTTGTTTGTTGTAGCAAGGACTTGAGAGCACCCAGATGTCCATCATCTGGGAAATGAATAAGTAAAATGTGATGCATGCAGCCTATAAATACTATGCCTTAGATCTAAGCAATGATACAGCAACATAGATGGAATGTTGAGTTAAAATAGTGAAAAAAAGCATGACATTATAATTGAGTACTATTTTGAGAAAATTAAAATATTTGCTACATAACAGTGTATTTTTCAAGGATGCATAAATATTCTAGTACATGCATCAAACACATTAGACTTTGTATAGGAACCTATTGTAACTGTGTTATTAAATATGGAATATGACTAATTCAGCTCTGTTCCTAAAACACCAGAAAGCAAACACAAAAGGGTATGTTATCTCCTTTTTCTAAGTTTTCATTAAGACTTCATCTCAGGCATCTTTTCTGGTATATCATATCCTTACTCCTTTTCCAGTAAATCACTGCAGAAATGGAGTTCATTCAAGACACAGAAGTGCCTTCTCTTTAGAGAAACAACTTCACCAATAGCTCTCTTTATTCTGAACTTGCATTTGAAGGAAATGAAAAGTTTTCCCAATGCCAAAAGTACCAGATCTATATTAAGAAAGTTTTAGTGACTACTGAGAAAATTCAGACAAAAGATATTAGGTAAGAATACATTGTAGTGAATTAGTGAAAAGTATTATAGGATTGTTCACTTTACATCATGTGGAAGCTTAGAGAATGACCGGCTTATCAGCTGATACAACATATTCCCAGTTGGTCAGCCCAACTCAGTAAGTTTTTATTAAGTAACTATCAATTTGTACAGTATTTTTTTCCTGAGATACATGAGGAAATACAGATGAAGTATGTAATAAATATGATTCCCTCCCTACAGTAACTTATTTTCAGTTTTTATGTTGGAAAACCAAGAGAGAGAGAGATTGATATAAATACAGAAACAGTATAAAAGACAGAACTAAATAGATAATGGATTGCAAAAGATCATCAAATGTGAGGAAAAGTTATTATCCCCATGCAAAAATACTCCTCTGGAGATTAAAAAGAATTCACTAATAGTTAAGAAGATCAGTAATCCTATTTCATGGCTTGGCAATACATTTCAGATGTGATAACTAAACCAAAAGAGCAAGAAATACAAAAATCTCTCTATGACCAACTTACACCAGGAAATTCTAACTTAATTCTCAGCTTTAACCATTAGACAGAACTTCTTTTATCAACTGTACTTTCTCTAGAGCTTATTCTGTCAAAAGATAAGAAGTTCTTTAGCCAATGGGTGGTTTTGAATAGAGCAGAAGGAAATAATTCTGTGCAATCGGATCAGAAAAGACTGTCATTGTGTTGGGTAATAATATCCTGTTGTGAGATTGGTCCTTTCAGGCAAAAGGTTTTAAAGACTCATCATGTATGTGTTTCTTATTATTTTCCTCTTCATCCACTAGCTTAAAGAGTAGGTTATTTCTAACAAACAGCAATTATCAAGTGTTCTAACAGTCCTGGAGATGTCTTCCTAAAAATACAAAACAAAATGAACTAAAAGAGAAACGAGCAAGATAAATGAGTAGTATTTTATAAAACCATTAGAACAAACCATGGAAAAGATCTGTTTCTGAGGGAAATAATTTAGAAAAAGTAAAATGTAGTTTCCTTCTCATCTTGCAGCATAGAACACAGGATAAATCTTGGAGAGATCTCTTGGCTAAAAGTAATATATAACTTCTGGATTGAAGCTTTGTTTTGTTTTTCCCTCTCTCCCCCCCCCCCATTTTCTTATATTATTATACTGTTAAGGTTGACAATAAGAAACACTTTCAAACTTGTGTTAATAAGGCTAGTTGTTTCAACTTTACACGTGATAGGACTGCATAGGAATGTTCAGAGTCTGGCGGCTGTGGCGAGAACAGCAAGGAGGACAAGATCAAGGAAATCTAAGGAGCATTATATACATCTGAACAGACAGGCTTTACAAAAGGAATGGAAATAAAATCTTGGGGGAATACCAGTTAGAAGTGGATCAGCAAAATTCCCAAGTGTCTGACTTCTCTTAAACTTTAGTACATTGAGAAAATTAAATTACTTGTTTAATAAATCTGATTTAAACTATGTGATTTCCTATTCTAGCTACAAGTTTCTACATTGCAGAGGACATTCCCCTCCTAAAAGAAAACATTTGGATTGTATTTACTGTGAGCAGAACAGTTTCAAACATCCTGGTCCCAGTTAAATATGGCATTGAAGTATGTTTGTCCTTTTTTTTTTTTTTGTACTAAGGAATATCATTCTTTGACCATCACCCATGCTAATAATAAAATAATTTGTATTTAAATGCCATGTTTTTCACAATCATACAGTAATAAATCGAAGAGTGAGGACTGTACTCATCTACGAACTGCTCATTTTTTTTTCTGTAAATTTCCCTTTTTCTAGAGTGGATTTTTGTGCTATTGAACCTTCAGTGATATAATAGAGTTGAATCAATTGAAAAACACTACCAGCCACTGCTTTTACTTTGTGTATATGCATCTGTGTGAGTCTGTGTGAGTGTGTGCAAGTGAGTGTGTGTTTTTCACATACAACTGAGATAATACTTTTTTGATAAAGCCAACCATCCAAATTAAATGTCTATATTTTCCCTCCAGAGAATATATTTATTACTGCTGTTTTGTCTTTTTATGTTGGAAAGAGCAAACTTGCAATTTACAAAAACACTCCCTGAGGTTGAGCACGTAGAAACAATCTTGAACACCTACTTAATAATTTTCTCTTAAATAACATAGCTATGACTTTAGCTGTGATCTTTTCATTTCTACTGGGTTGCTAATTACCATGGTAGATTATTAATTCCAAGCTGAATGTTTCAGGGTGTCATGGCCTGCTGGGACAAAACAGGCCAATCTAATGGGGGCATCCAGGTCATTAAAGGGTGTGCTGCCAACAACATGAACATGTAAATTAGTTCAGGGAATGACACTATGAATAAGTGAGTCTGATAATTATATTGGTGCTTATTTACATTTCCAGGCTACAAATGGGCTATGTTCCAAAACTTCATAGGCCGGTTGGTACTGGTTGAGAACTCAAAATGCATAGAAACAATGCAGTCAAACGGAGCTTAAAATCTGACTCTCCTGAAAAACCTATTTTACCAATAGTAGCTTAAAGACTGTAGATTTGCATTTAAAATAGAAAGATATTACAAATAAATAAGAAATAGAATGGATATGTGTATTTTTTTCTCAATCCATATTCTGGAATGGAAAATACTTCTAGGTGATCTTGTAGTCACCATCAGTTTGTACATAAACTACTCTGGTCCTCAGTAGCGAGGAAGATGGAGTTCAGGGAATATGTCTGTCACACAGGAGTGGCTGATGCCATTAAAGGAGCCCTAAAGTGATGGTCCTCAATATTTTATCTAGAAGCCTGTTGGAGTTCTGCTTCTCTCCCACTGACCCATGAGAGAATCTCTGGCATGAAGCCCAACCCAGCCCCTCTTCTCCTCGAATCTAGAGTAAGGAAAAAATTGAATGTGCTGTGCTGTGTGTATGTGTGTGTGTGTGTTGAACTGGGAAGGGTGAGGAGATAATCCATTACTCTGGTTTCAACCACATCTCTTTACTCCTAAAGTCAAGAAAATTGTTTAAGAGATAGCAATTGTTCTCTCAAAAGGAGCTCACATCTCTTAATAAAGAAAGACCTATGTCTATGTCACAGCATTCACTGCCCCTACTCTGCCTTGTCGCATAACTTTCTCTCCCCCTAAATCCCACATGAATGGCTAGGACACAGAGGACATAGCAGTGACTTATTTCTTCATTTCACCCTCACACCCTTTGTGGAAGAGTGGACCATAAGCAATGTTTCTGCTCCATCTAACACTTCAAATCTATGCTATCGAGGAACCCATTATGCAATTCTATGGATCAGTTATACAACAAAATCAATCCCAGGTTGTCCCCTGACTTTAAATTGGTCACAAATATTAAAGTTTTATACACTATCATAACTTCATTACCTGGTATGAAAATTGAGAACACCTTACAAATTGAGAATTGTGCTTAAAAGTATGTTCCACAATATGTGGAAGACCACATATTTTGTCTTCCAACTTCACTACTATTTTCTAAAGCCCTTTTCTTTTTAAGGATATGTCAATAATAGTTACCATAGTTGTTACAAATTATCAGATGAAACAAAGTTGTTAAAGCCACTAGTTTATGATCCATTCACTCTCTTTCCAAGGGGTGCCCCCAAGGTAAAGAAAAAAAATAAATAAAAGCAAACAGATAACTAATATCCTTATCCACTAGGCCTTTGGGTAATTAGACTAATTATATTTCTTAAGGGAAAGAGACCTTATCTAACAATGACTAAATGTCTTTGGTTAAAGGATCGCTTATAATAAATAAACCCATTTACAGACAATAAATAAATCTATGAGTCATGGATCCTTTAAGGAGGTCGCATTAACTATACAATAGCAAGGGTATAAAATGGCAATGTTTCATAATTCACACATAATTGCCTATTGTGTCACACACCCAGAAAACCTCACTTGGCAACCCCATCTATTATTCTAGCTAAAGAGAGTGAGATCCATGTGAGAAAGTACCTGGGGAGCCAAACTTGATGTCTCAGACCTCTCTTTGCTTTCTCTTTGTTTCTTGATCTATGGACTTGAAGTTATTAACAAAGTTTGATACAGGGTTAGATTTCTGGTTCTTACAAGTCTGCTCTGATAAACTGATACCTTGTGTTATCTTATCAGGCTATAACCTCAGCTGTGCAAAAATATAACTTCCTTAATTTCTTTTTTTATTCAACATATAATTTGTACCCCCATATCACTGGTTTGGCAAGAAAATTTCATCTTTATCCCCAATCTTTTCAGAGCCCCTCACTTTGTTCCTTTTTTAGGATTAGGTGAGTTCCTGGGTTTATGGAGTATCAAGGTGTTGGAGGAAAGAAGCAATCAATAAAAAATTAGCATCACCTTATGACATTCCTTGTTTGTCTCTGCATGGTCCCTTCAAGTCTGTAGCCTTCCACTGTTTCCATATTCTTCTTCACACCCATTCCTGATCCCTTCTGTCTAGACTCATGGTGCTACCCTTATCCCTCAGGACTTTGCCATCTTTTTCTCTCAGACCTATGCCCTCTCTGTTCTCATAGCCTCATGTTTTCTCCAAACTCAGGAACTATTTTTCCAATCTAAACATAATGTCTTTCTGTCTTTCTCTCTCTCTCTCTCTCTCTCTCTCTCTCTCTGATAGAGGAACTGTATTAGTTTTCTATACTGCTGTGACAAATTACTGTAAAACATAGTAGTTTGAAACAACATTAATTTATCTCACAGGTCTGTACGTCAGAAGTCCCAACACAAGCTTAAACCAAAGTTTAGTAGGTTTGTGGACCCCTGTAGAAACTCTAGGGGAAAATACATTTCCTTGTTTTTTCCAGATTCTAGAAGCCACCCACATTCCTTGGTTCATGGCCAAGGCCATGAACCATGTGTGAACCACAAGGCCATGTGTGAAGCACACATCTTCAAGGCCAACAACATCTCTCCATAAATATAGTGGGGAAAGTTGTTCCATTATAAAGGACGCTTATGATTTCATTATAACCAAATAACCCAAATAACCCAGGATAGTCTCCCCATTTCAATCCTTAACCTTAATCACATCTGCAAAGTACTTATGCCATGTAAAGTAACATATTCACAGGTTCTAGGGATTAGGATGTGGACATCTTTAGAAGGCCAATATTCTACCTACCAGAAGAACCAAGATATTCTTAACAGGCTTATTTTTTTGTAAAATAAATGCATGAAGGTGTTAACTTGAAACAGAGAAAAGAGCAATTTTATTTAAGTAAAAATGAGTTTATTCAGGAATAGCAGAGGAATTTTAAGTTGGGACAAGCAAGCTACAATGAACCATAGGCAGGTCCAAAGAGACAAATGGAAAGATCTTTTTTTTTATATTTTATTTATTTATTTATTTATTTATTTATTTATTTATTTATTTATTTAAGGCTTTAAGGAAATTGGGGAGGGTTATTTTGAACAAAAGTTTGCTGGGGAAGAGTTTGAGTTGTAATGGTTTCTCATTGGCTGTAAATGGTGGTTAGTGCATTGTTGCTGGGTCAGGGAGGGGAACTTTCTTTCATTAAAGGCAGGAGATAAAATTCTTATGTGAAAAGTGCCCACCCTTGTCGAAATAATTCTTATTTTCCTTCTTCCTGCTGCTGATGCAGGCTGCAAGGAGTGGTTCTACGTGAGAACGCCCCTTCAGGCCTGCCCAACTCCATGTTAAATCAGGTTTCCTTCATTTTCATAAAGGCTAACATGTTCATGTATGTATTCTAAAACACTCTTTCAATACGGGATATTAAATAATTGCGTTGAATGTGCCATAATTTATCTAGCAATATGCTCTTGCTACACTTCCAGGAAATTTCCCACTTTTCATCATAATTCGTGGAATGATAAACCTTCTTACATGTGAATCATTCTGTGCATTTTTAAATCATTGGCTTAGAGAAAGCCCTGATGTAAAATTACTGAATTATTGATCACAACATTTTTAAGACTTTTGGTACAGTTTGTGGTTCTCTTCCATGCACTGAAGGAATCTGAAGGTCTTTGAGGACCAGGAATACTGGAGTGGATGGAACTTATTCCTGGAGGTAAATCACTTGAGAAAACTTGGAACTAGGCCTTCAAGGAAACTGCTTCCTTTTCCTTGATAAAATTGTTCCTTGACTTACCCTGTCATTGCATACATTTTCTGGAAATAACTTTTATTATTGCTCATATAATATCTCCTTCTAATTTTTAAATGCAAATGTTAAAGTCACTCATAATCTCACCAACCACTATTTAAATTCTAATATATATTCTTCTACATACTGTGTGTATGGTGTGTGTGTATATATATATATATATATATATATGCATATATATGCAAATATATTATGTAAAATATATTACTTATATTATTCTATACATGTAAGATCAACTTTTCACAAATATAAAAAAATGTTTCAAAATAGCTTTATAGTTATGTCATGCATACAAAAGTAATTATTTTCTTAAGACAAATATCCAGAAGTAGCACTGCTGGAATATGTATGCTTTAAGAAAATAGCTATTACCGAGTCGATTCCATCAATTAACCTTTTCCCTAGCAGATAAGAGAGTCCTCTTCCTTCTGTTGATGACCACACTATTATTTTTAAACACTATCAATTTTATAAAAAAATATAATTTAGACTTCTCTAGATGACTCACTAGGCTAAATGTGTTTTCATGTGTTTACCTACCTTTTAATTTCCTTTATGTAAATAAATAAATTTTATGTAAATTATGTAAATTAATCATTTATATCATTTGACAATTTTTTCTAGATGGATTAGTAAGTTTCACATTTTAAAAAATATTGCAGGATGACCATAGAATGAACATATATGCTACTACGTTTTTCACTGGTCTTTTAACTGTATTGCTAATTATTTTTGCTAGCAGAGTGATTATAAATTTCATGGACGATTTAGTAATTTTTAATTTATTGTTTCTACTTTTGCACTAGAGTTCTGGGAATCCAAGCAAGGTATATTCAAGTTACACTATGCTTTTCTAGAAGTCTGCAAAGCCCTGCACACCACAGCCTCTCTCTGAAATGATCCTTAATGCTCTGTTGATCATTCTCAGTAAAATATGACTGACAACATAATTTGTGGCACTTAGTGCAAAATAAAAATGGAACAGTCCCTTGTTCAAAAATTATTAAGAATTTCTAGATAGCGAAAACAGAGCATTAAACCAAGCATGGAACCTTTCTAAGCATGACCACATGTGACTGCACAGGTCACATACCCATAAAGTTAGCCCAGCCCCAGCTACAACTAACTGATCAGAGATACTTGACCCAAAGACCAAAGATCTACGCTGGCATGTCGCTATAAAGGTTGGTGTGAATATTCTATTTGATTAGATGTCCTATATTGAGTAACAACTGGTAGAATCATTCAGATTCACAGTTTTGGAGAATTTAAACTTGGAAGAGAGTGGGAGACAAAGAAAGAGAGAGAGACAGAGAGCTAGAGAACCTACACCTCTCTCAAATGTTTAGTTACTTGACTTATCCACCATCAATCACTTCAAAGTCATCTTTCCCTCTACCATCTGACCTTTACCAAACACTAACTTCTTGCTTATAGAATATTTGGTTGTTTTCCTGGGTGTTAAATTCTGAATAGTTTGGGGCACCTGTGTGGCTAGTCAGTTAAGCATCCAACTCTTGGTTTTGGTTCAGGTCATGAATTTGCGGTTTGAGCTCTGTGCTGACAGTGTGGAGCCTGCTTGGAATTCTCTCTCCCTCTCTCTCTCTGCCTCTCCCCCACTCACTCTCTGTCTCTCACAATAAATAAATAACCTAAAAAATTTTAAAAAATCAAATTCTAACTAGTTCATTAAGAATTCTGCACTAATTTAAGTTATTTTTGTGATTTTTTTGGTATCACTTTTCAAAGTCACATCCTAAATTTTTGGAATGAAATACTGATGTGACCGGGAAGGACAATGAGAAGGAGCAAAAGTCAAAGGTTCTATTTCAGCAAATGTTATATTTGGGATATCCATTGGACATTCAAGCAGAGATGCCAAGTCCTCTGTAGGCCAGGGAGAGGTAAAAGAGGAGATAATAGATTTTGGGGGTCACTGACATATAAACAGTATTTATAGCTGGGACTGGATAGACCTATCTGAGAAAAGTGAAGAGAGCTCATAGAAGGGACCAAAAATGACACCTGGCCACTCAGGATAAAGACTAATGATTGCTGGGTAGTGATAGTATTCATGATTTTTATTTTCCTATCTGGGTTCTTTCTATTCCATAGTTTTTACCACAAACAGGTATAGTGCTTAAGGCCATAAAAAAGTAATTAAAAATTGAAGGTCATTTATTTTGTTTTTATAGACCTGCCAAAGAGTTAGCTTTGAAGCATTCAGTTGTTAATTAAAATGTGAATGGTAAATACTTACACATTTTATTGTATGTTAAATATACTTCCATAAAAATGCAAATACAAAAAACCCCATAATTGGTAAGGATTGTTGTTGTACAGATATTATAATTTCTATTTCTTTGAGAAGAGGGCAGAGTGCACTAAGTGTGAAAACACTTGATAACTAACTTACATGCTTACAGGGCTTTTAATTTGGGGTATTTTATTTTGTTTTGTTTTGTTTTTCTTGCCAGAAAGAAAATTTTCCTAAAAATGCTTTCCCTCAGCCTATTGTAAAAGAAAGTACGCTGGAAAAATTGAACAAGTTAAAAAAGGAAAATGTTACTTCAAATGTCGTTATCATAAATTCAAGTTGCTTAAGGAAACCAAGTTGTGCCCTTTGGTGGCAAAAGTGAAAATGCACCCCCACATCACTAGGTTATTTACTCAACAATGATAAAATAGACGTGTTCTCTGACCTTTTTGGCTTAAAGCCTGGTGAAAGAGCAGGTGTTAAACTGAAAAGTAATTGAGATGAAATAAAAAGAGAGGGTTTGCTGAATGAGACAATGTGAGGGAGCACATTGGAGACTGGAGATTGGAGGGTCAAGTCATCCTCTCTGGGGGAAAGACATAGAAACCAAAATGTGGAAGATGAATAGTGTGGTAGGCTGTAGGCTGAATAAGGTCTCCAGAAGTGTCCACATCTTAATGTCCAGAACCTGTGAATGTTACCTTCAGTGGTGAATGGACTTTGCAGACATGATTGAGTTAAGGATCTTAAAATGCGGAGACACACTAGATTATACAGATAGGCCCTTAAATGACCTCACAAGTAAGAGAGATGCAGGAGCAGTCAGTCAGAGGAGAAGGCAATGTGCTTAGAAGATGGAAGAAGAGGCCACAAACAGAGAAGTACAGGTATCCACTAGAAACTGAGAAAGGCAGATAAACCAGTTCACGCCGGAGCCCTGGGAAGGAAGCGTCTCTGTTGGATCCGGCCCCTCCGCGGGACTCTGAGGAAAAGCTACCACCAGATAGACACCGTCTGTCACCATGGGTAAAGGAGACCCCAGCAAGCCACGGGGCAAGATGTCCTCGTACGCCTTCTTCGTGCAGACCTGCCGGGAAGAGCACAAGAAGAAACACCCAGACTCTTCGGTCAATTTCGCTGAATTCTCCAAGAAATGTTCCGAGAGATGGAAGACCATGTCTGAGAAGGAAAACTCGAAATTTGAAGATATGGCAAAAAGTGACAAAGCTCGCTATGACAGGGAGATAAAAAATTATGTTCCTCCCAAAGGTGACAAGAAAGGAAAGAAGAAAGACCCCAATGCTCCTAAAAGGCCTCCGTCTGCATTCTTCCTGTTTTGTTCTGAACATCGCCCAAAGATCAAAAGTGAACACCCTGGTTTACCCATTGGGGATACTGCAAAAAAATTGGGTGAAATGTGGTCTGAACAGTCAGCCAAAGATAAACAACCATATGAATAGAAGGCGGCTAAGCTAAAAGAGAAGTATGGAAAGGATATTGCTGCATATCGCACCAAGGGCAAAAGTGAAGTGGGAAAGAAGGGCCCTGGTAGGCCTACAGGTTCAAAGAAGAAGAATGAACCAGAGGATGAGGAGGAAGAGGAGGAGGAGGAAGATGAAGATGATGAGGAAGAGGAGGAAGATGAAGAATAAATGGCTATCCTGTAATGATATGTGTGGAGTGTGCGTGTGTGCTCAGGCAATTGTTTTGCTAAGAATGTGAATTCAAGTGCAGCTCAATATTAGCTTCAGTATAAAAACTGTACAGATTTTTGTATTTTGTATAGATAAGATTCTTTGTAGAGAAAATACTTTTTTAAGAATGCAGGTTGTAGCTTTTTGAGAGGCTACTACATACAGTTAGATTTTAAAGCTTCTGATGTTGAATGTTTCTAAATATTTAATGGTTTTCTTAATTTCTTGACTTGTGTACTGTAACACAGCAAACTTGTAGGAATTAGTATCAATAGTAAATTTGGGTTTTTTACAATTTTATGTTTTGTTTTTTTAAAAAAAATTGTAATAAAATTATGTATATTAAAAAAAAAAAAGAAAGAAACTGAAAAAGGCAAGGAAACAAATCCTCTTCTCAGAGCCACCAGAAGCAGTTAACCCTGCTGACACCTAGACCTCAGTCTAGTAAAACTGATTTTGGAGTTCTGCCCTCCAGAACTATACCACACTAAATTTTGTTATTTTAATCCACCAAGGCTATGGTAATTTGTTATAGCAGCTGTAGGAAATTAATGCAAGGAGGCATTATCTAGAAGAACAGAGAGGAATGTGAAGGTGCCTTCTAGGGAACTGTAGATACCCAGTGCACCAGAAGAAAATGCTTGGTGTTCAATATTTTGGAGGAATAATAACTCAACGGGAACAAAAGCATAAGATTGGGTTGGGGAGAGAAGACAGCACTAGATTATGCCAGGTCTTGCAGGTATTAAGGATTTTTCTATCAAAGACAGTGGGAAAAACATAAAGAATTTTAGGAAGATGAATGATTTTTTGAAGATCACTTGGGCTCTTGCATAAAGAATATAAATTGTAATGAGGACGAGAAGGAAGATCAGTTTGAGTTTATTGGAGGGAAGGAGCTGTCAGTTAAAAGTGTAGGTTCAGGGGCTCCTGGGGGGCTCAGTTGGTTGAGCGTCCGAATCTTGACATGGGCTCAGGTCATGATCTCACCATTCGTGAGATCAATCCCTGAGTCAGGCTCTGTGCTGACAGCACAGAGCCTGCTTGAGATTCTCTGCCTCTCTTTCTCTCTCTCTCAAAATAAATAAATAAACATTAAAAGAAGAAGAAATATAGGTTCAAAGAGGGATCAGATAAAGTGGTAAGAGCTGGGTGCTTGGTAAGGGTACTAATGCCAATCATCCATGGATAGATGCTGAGGAGCGTTATTCTAGGTCTGCATTTATTTTGTCTAATTTATCTTGCAGTTCCATTTTGATAGATGCCCTAGTGGTTCTGGATGGTTCTACATGGTTTTGTAAACATAGAGTGAAGTGAAATAATTTGGCTTACTTTATAATCAAATTGATCATTCTTTAGATAAAGAGTCAACAATCTATGGTCATGGGTTTAATTAGTCCACTACCTCTTTTTGATTTTAGATATTTCTTCTTTCTAACACGTACATTCAGTGCTATAAATTTCCCTCTAAGCATTGCTTTTGCTGCATCTTACAAATTTTGACCAACTGTATTTTCATTTTAATTTAATGCAAAATATTTTTAAATTTCTCTTGAGACTTCTTTGAGCCATTATTTAGAAGTGTGTGGTTTCATCTCCAAATACTTTGGCATTTTCCAACTATCTATCTGTTTTTGATTTCTAGTGTAATTCCACTGTGGTCTGAGAACCACAGTGTATGGTTTCTATTCTTTTAAATGTATTAAAGTGTGTTTAATGGCCCAGGATGTGGTCTATCTTGGTGAGTATTCCATGAGAACTTGAGGGGGAAAAAATGTGCATTCTGCTCTTATTGGACAAAATAATCTATAGATGTCAATTAGATCTAGCTGACTGATGGTGCTGTTGAGTTCAACTATGTTCTTACCGAATTTCTGCCTGCTGGATCTGTCAGTTACTGAGAGAAGGGTGTTGAAGTCTCCAGCTATAATAGTGGATCTGTCTACCTCTCCTTGAAGTTCTGTCATTTTCTGCCTCCTATATTTGACGCTCTATTGTTAGACACATATGCATTAAGGATTGTTATGTCTTCTTGGAGAACTGGCCTCTTTATACTTATGTAATAGCCCTCCTAATCCCTGATAATATTTCTTGTTTTGAAGTCTGATTTGTTTGAAATTAATATAGCTACTCCCATTTTCTTTTGATTAGTGTTAGATCAATATATCTTTCCCTAGCCCTTTAGGGCTGTGTATTTATATTTAAAGTAGGTTGCTTATAGATGATATATGATTGGTTTTCTAGCAATCTCTTGTCTTTTAATGGGTGTTTGCATTGCCTGTTTTTGTAAATAAAATTTTATTGGACTATAGCTATTGTATATTGGTTTGACCTGATTCCAAATCCACTTGTTTACGACAAAAAATGAAATTGTATTTAAGAGTAAAGTTGTTTTGATTAAGAGTGAAGTAAGCTGTGACAGGATATTGTCATCTCATCCGTTGTCATTAATAAGCATTCAGCTCAGCTGCTGAGGGGACCTGCTGGGGCTTATCAATAAAAACATGAAGAAGCAACTATGGCAAGGAGACATTTTGACTATAAATACCAAGAGTTTGTGAGGAATACCTGAGAGTGTTTGGTCTGGGCAAGACACTTTGCTGATCTAAATAGCTCTCTGAAAACCTTGGGGCAATTATATCCTGCTGAGGTAAAGGCAACTCTTTTATGGGCAGTGGTGAAAGCCAAAAAGCACCCCCAAGAAAGACCCTCTGGCCTGTCAATGCCAGTGGCATCGTTCCCTAGCAACATGCTCTAGCAACAGGGGACTTGTACTTTTGCCCTGGCAGCTGGATGTCAGCTCTGAATTGACTAAGCCATCTCTCCCGAGGACATACTCATATAAAGGTACCCCTCAACTAAATTTAGACTTTACTCCTTCCATAGTCCCTTGCCTGGAACAACAGTGCAATTAATCTATTGTTGGCTTGGAGTTTGTTATTCCTTTTTGCTTATTAAGAACCATTTTCCTGTATGGCCTGTGAAATTCCTGCAGTGAACCTGTGTAAAATAAATTGCCAGCAAAGGCAAACTCAGTCTCTGAGCATTAATTTGCCTCCCGAAACAAAACAATAGCCATAATCATTTGTTTATGTGTTGTCTGTGGCCGCTTTCAGGCTACAGTGGAATTGAGTTGAGTAGAGCTGAATAGCGCAACAGAGATCCTATAGCCCACAAAGGTGAAAATATTACACCTGGGCCCCCTACAAAAAAAAGTCTGCTGACCGTTGCAAGATCACTGCCCTCTATTACCTGTTTCTTATCTTTTAAATGATTTCTGAGGGTTTGGGGTGCTTTGTGGATTCTTTTTCCCCAAATTGGAAACATTCACAAAACAACTGACACAAGTATTATACACAATATGAATATTGTTTTACTTGTCACTCAAAAATAGCATTAACACAACAAATGCTTGTTTTGGGGTTGTTTGGTGGCTACCTCTAGCCACCTCTAGGGGGTGATGCACAATTAATCTGGGTTATAACAGTAGAATTCATTAAATTCGTTTTTGAAGAAGTTTCATGGTATGTGAAAGAACGTTTCTATATAAATGTAATGTATTAATAAAAATGAGTAATATCTAACATAAAAAAAGTACTGGGTTCTGCATCGCGCATTTTCTTCCCACCCACTGCCTACATAAGTCTCTGTAGGCTTAAACCAGCTGACAAATTCCAGTGTTGCATAAATCATATGCTGGCAATTTAAGAGTATGGGCTTTTAAAAGAAATTCATGTTATTTTAGCAAGCCAAATGATGAATATAAGTCTTCTGTGGTTGGCAATGACATGCTGACATCAGCTTTCACGAAAGAGCTTATCTGGGCATCCATGTTCCCCCTAACCACAGCTGTGACTTAACAGAGACCTAACATTGCTACCTGCTAATATACTATTGACCCACGGATATTGATGGTGGCAAGCCAGCCATTATGCCACAATTAAAAGCTTCTTTCAAACAAGAAAAGAAAAATCACCCCAAATATAAATTTTAAAACGTAGCATTTAATATTCATGAGAAATGCCCCCAAGATGCTGAGTTTAGCAATTGTATAATGAAAGTGCCACCTTTTTAAAAGAAGGATTATTCCCCACTGTTGCACAATCAAGGGATTTTTAAGTGACCTAGGAGTAAAAGAAAAGGGAAGGGGGGGGGGGTGATTACAAATTAATAAAGCATGTAGTACCGTTTGATTACCGGCCACTGCAGTGTGAAATGAGTTGGTTTTAGTCCAGCTGTGCCGACTGATGGCTATCACCATCTTGCCTCCAGAAGTGCCTGATGAGCTGTCCCCACCAGGAGAGTTCTGGGGAGGAGGTGGAGGAGTGGGTGAGGAGAAAGCAGGTCAGAGCTCTGTGTGGGGGTGAACAGAGATTCCATCAAGGACATGGTCAGCCTGCTTTGTGACCCTGAAATGCCAAGCGACTGCAGAGCCTGGCTATCACATTTAAAAACCTTTTGAGAACAAAGTGCACTTTCAAAAAAATAGAAATTCTTCATTTCATAGAATCAAACGAAATGGAGTTGCAAGTGGCCTGAGAAGGCATCCAATAGAGTGGTTCTCTGCAGTGACTGATCATCAAGATGGTTAAGTACCTACATATTTCTAAACTCAGCCAGGGACCGGCTGATTCAAAACTTCTGGCACGGGGCCCAATAGTGTGCTTTAAAAAATAAAAATAACAAAGTCCCCAGTTTGATTGAATGACCCTTGCCATGACCTTATCATGGGTAGAATATATTTTTCCACCCTTTGACTTGCACCAGTCCCTATGACTTGCTTTGGACCATGGCATGTGGACAGAAATGATATTGTCATTGTGCCAGTTTCAAACCTAGGCCTTTAAGAAGCCTCCCATATTCACACTCACACTCTTGTTTCTGTACCATTGATACAGCAGAGCATCTGTGGTAGCTTCAGAATACCTGTAGAATGAATATATTGGAAGAGAACCATCCCTGTTGTCCCAGTTGACCCATACATACATCTGCAGCAGGAGGCAGAGCTAACCCCAGCTGACTGAACACATGTGACCACGCCCAGCAGGACCAACTCAGGGGAGTCACAGACACAGGATAAATAAATGCTTTTTGCTGTGTACAACTGAGATTTTTGGTTGTGACTCTGCTCACAATGTATTGTGATGCCAGGCAACAGATACCCGATACAATCAGGAATTCTAACAATCACTCAAGTTTGGAAACTATTATCTAGTGCGCAGGTCAGCATACTGTAAACCCTGGGCCATATCCAGCCAGTGGTAGGTTTTTGTAAATCCAGTTTTATTGGAACACAGCCACACCCATTCATTTACCTATCGTCTATGGCTACCTTCTTGCTATAGGGGCAGGGTTGAGTGGTTGCATCAGAGACAGGCTGGCCCCCAAAGCCTAAAATATTTACTATTTGGCCCTTGCAGAAAAAATTTGTTGACTCCTGATCTAGTCCAAAGTCCTGAATTTTAACACAAAAAGTGCAGACGTAGAAAGAATAAGTACTTCTGCCGAAGTTCATAGAACAGAGATTCTTTTAGAACTTGGGCCTCTAAATTTTAATGCAATGTTCTTTCACAGTAACACACAAATTTTTGAACATTTCAAAATTATATTTCATAAAGGACAGTCTCAAGCAGCTTATATTTTGCTGTCATCTATGTTTTCTCCATATTTTTAAAACTTGCCTGGTGTGCCTTGGTGGCTCAGTTGGCTAAGCATCGTCATGACTCTTGATCACAGATAGATCAGGTCTTAATCTCAGGGTTGTGAGTTCAAGCCCTGCATTGGGCTCCGCACTGGGCATGAAGACTACTTTAAAAATAAATAAATAAATAAAATTTGCTCTAAGCTAGTTTCCGATTGGAAAAAAAATTAACACATTTTACCAAGGTTATTAATGGAAACCATTTTTTGTACTCTTATCTCTAGGGTAGTTACACTGCAACAAACAACTCTATTTAGCCCCCCAAAAAGCAATAGAAAACTTTGGTGTTTTAGATGCCAATAGCTGGCCAGAGCTGAAGGTACATGGCCATCTATTGGCAGCACCCAGGTATATGGCTAACCTTGGCCTCTGTGACCTCAGAGAAGAATTGAGCCCTATAAATATATTTGAATGGATTTAGAAGATCCTCCAGCCCAGTTAAGAGAACTCCTCAGTGGATAACCTTAGCAATTCAAAAAAAGTTCTTCAAGAAAAATACTTAATTCAGTATAAACTAGTTGCTTTTTTTATCCAAAGCAACATGCTTGTTAACTCACAGGATATTAACACAACCCACAGAACATGAGATTATATTATAACTAAGGTCAAAATCTAAAAGCAACAATCAAGAATTGATTGACATGTGCCTACACGACTACAATACCTAGAGGCTTTGTGGCCAGTTGGTACTTTGAACTCTTAGGAAGAGGTCCTTATTTAGGTGTTAATCTTTAACACCCACTAACCTTCCTTTAAAGAATTCAAAGGGGTGGGGTGCCCGGGGGGCTCAGTCTGTTAAGCATCTGAATCTTGATCTCAGCTCAGGTCATGATCTCTAGGTTTCTGAGTTCTGTGTTCTGAGTTCTAGGTTTCAGGCTCTGTGCTGATGGTGCAGAACCTGCTTGGGATTCTCCCTCTCCCTCTCTGCCCCTCCCCTGCTTGTGCTCTAAATAAATAAATAAATAAACTAACTAACTAACTAAAAAAATTATTTAAAGAATTCAAAGGGTTTACCTTAATCAGAGACTGAGTTGAAGCATTATAAACAATACCTATCTTGTCCCCTAAATTTCTGGCATCCCCTTCACTTCTCATTGATGATCAAAAAGCAGGAAAAGGAATATCAATTAAACCAAGACATTGTTTAAGCCATGCGGTGATTTTTTTTCTTTTTTTACTCAAATTTAAATCCAGTCTAATCCCTAAAATGTGTCCTCTGGAAGCTGGGCATTCCTTTGAAATTATTCAAACCCAAGCAAAAAGGAATCTTTTCTACCATTCTGACCTACCAATCAGATTAGAATGTTTTATAATCAGACATTATTTCTCATGTCCTATAACTCCCAAAGTCATGTCTCAAGACGTCCATTCCCACCAGAGACCATGATGCACTTGATTTGCAACTTGCCTTATCTAAAACATGAATGGAATCTCATTTAATCCTCACAAAAAAACAGTGTGAATAATATACTTTATATGTAGAAACTAAGTCTCAGAACTGTGAATTTACTTTGCCCAAACTTATGTAAATGCTAGATGCTAAGGAATTAAGCTACAGAAAACAAACGAAAAGGCAATTTGTGAAGATAAATTGAGACACACACACACCCCCAGTAGCCAACCGGTGTTTCAAAGATAAAGACAGTTATAGTAAATGGTGTTCACTATACAGATCTACCTTGAGGTTGGAGGTAGCCAAGCCCCCAGCTGCTGGGAGTATTGATGGCCGACAACCTAAGAGCTCAGCCCTTGGCCAAAGAGCACCACCTCCACTAAGGTCACACCCTCTCTCCTAAGGCATCCTTTAGTGGTGGAAGGGGGGAAGATACTAAGGTCAAGCTCCCTTGCTTCAGAGCAGAACAATTCAGAAGGGCCACGCAAGTTCCAAGGTTCCTTCCGGTGGGATTGACTGAAGCCTCTGCTGTGAGCACATCTCAGCTGAACCTCTCCCCCAATTCAAACTACTTTCCTCACCCCTCAGAACATTGTCACTACCAGCACTCTCCAGTAAACATTCTGTGGGGCATCCAACTGGGCAGCGGCTGGTGGCACTGGAAGTGAAAGAATTCACCCAAGGCAGAACAAAAGAGAAGTTTACTGATACCCCTCAAGGTGTGGGGGTGGGCAGGACAGCAAAGGAGAGACTATCTGTGACAAGGCAGTGGTGAGGAGCCACAGGTATACAGCAGAGTGAGGGACTATGGAATTGTCCCTTTTTGGTAATCTTAGGAACTGTGTCTTGTTGTAATTGGTCAGTTAGAGCCGACAGGTATTTCGAGGTGGGTTGCTTAATGAGTCTGTTTGCATTGCCTGTTTGCATCCGGTGGTGGTGATGGTTGCTATCCGCCCTTTCACCGTACTCTGGTTTCCACTGCTAAAGCCTGTCGCCTAAAAGCAGCCTCTGCACGTTCTGCACGCATATTTCTCCTCAGAGTCTATTTCCCAGGGAACCCAACATACAACAAGCCCATTTCAAGTCTCAGACAGTGTCTGTAGTAACTAACAATAACCTGAGAAAACTACACAAGAATACACTAGCTTTCAAACCTCTGTGGTTTATAGAATCAAAGAATTTGTGACCTGCAAGTAGGTTCAGAAACCAAGCAGGCCAGTGATTCCCACAGGAAAAAAAAAAAAAAAAAAAAAAAAAAAAAAAGCAGACATTCATGTTCTCCTTTCCAATGATCTTAAATCTCACAATGATGACCAAGTATTTTCAACCATCTTAATTTACAAAACACCCACTCATAATGGGAACTAATATTAGTATATGTTTCAAACTTATATTTATTCTATCTCTTAATCTTCACAGCCATCCCATGAGTAAAACAATTATTAAGCCATCTTACAGTTAATGACCCCGAACCTGAAGGATGTGAAGTGACATGCTCCAGTCACACAGCTAGGACAGAAGGGATAAGACAGTAAAATCAATTCTTTCCAATTCTAATTGTGTTCTCTTTCTCACAAGTCACAGTATCCTCAGTATAGTCAGAGGTCAGGGTACATAGATGTACCTTGACTTTCACAGAATCTGAATCTGAAGCCAGGTGAAAAAAAAGTTTTATGGATCAGAACAAGAGCAAAAAAAGAAGTCAATATTTGGGGTTGAACAGAGCTGGTATTTCATTTATTAATGTAAGTCATTATTTGATCTCAGAGTGCTATTTTAGCTGTTATTACTAAGTTGCCAAAGGTGTTTCTTAACATGATAAGTAAAGACTTGGAGCTTCTTGAATTATGAGACAATTGCCAGCTTTTGCCTCTGTAGAAATAATCCATAAGGTATTTTCTCCCAAGAAAGGTCATAGGGGGCTTCCTATAACAACATGTAGGTTCATACATCCAGCTTCCCGAGCCAAGTTTCTATTAAAATGGACAGCAGAACATTAATACAGGGGAAAGCCTATATCTGATAGAGAAGGAAAGAAAAAATGCAGCCCCAAACAGGAAACTCTTAAGAATATATGTTACAGGGGCGCCTGGGTGGCGCAGTCGGTTAAGCGTCCGACTTCAGCCAGGTCACGATCTCACAGTCCGGGAGTTCGAGCCCCGTGTCAGGCTCTGGGCTGATGGCTCAGAGCCTGGAGCCTGTTTCCGATTCTGTGTCTCCCTCTCTCTCTGCCCCTCCCCCGTTCATGCTCTGTCTCTCTCTGTCCCAAAAACAATAAATAAACGTTGAAAAAAAATTTTTTTAAAAAGAATATATGTTACAGTGCAGAGGAAACATTGAAGAAAATCAGTGAGGCATAATCTGTAGCTCCTCCCCCTGAGAAAGCTGTGCAGTGTGGAGGAAGCTGCCAAGGAAATTGGAAGATCCAAATTCAACCTTCCCAGTTCGGGAAGGCTGTGCATTGAGAAGAATGTTGACCATGGTAGAGGAGGGCATAGCTCAAGCTGGAAATGAACTCCACACTACATAAAGCAAGTAGGTAACAGCTTATTAGCAGCCTATCTAAAGGAAACTCAAAGGCCTCAGATTTTTAAAACTAATGCTTCCAACTGAAGGACAGCAGGAATCAGCAGGAAAAAGGCAGAGAACTAGCGTAGCCAAATGCAGGAACCGAAGGGGCCAGAAAGACAGAAAGACGAAGAAAGGAGTCCTCTCTGCTGAGGCTCCTCAAAGAGAAAGAACTACACTGAAAAGCATGGATTGTTCAAAAATCGGTGATGAGACAGAGAGTAAGAATCCAGAGGGAAAATAATAGAGACCCCTACTTCATTTAGTAGATGAAATATTAATACTATAAGAATTAATTAATTGTTCATTGTTTTAGCTACGACGGGAGTGTTGTGGTTATACCCTTTTAAAGAGGCCTTATCTTTTAGAGATACCTAAAGAAATATGTACAGATGAATAAGATGACATCTGAGATTCATCTCAAAGTAATCAAGAAGAAAGGAGTAGGGAGGACACCTGGGTAGCTTAGTCAGTTAAATGACCAACTCTTGATTTCGGCTCTGGTCATGATCTCACAGTTCGTGGGCTCTGCATTGACAGTGAGGAGCCTGCTTGGGATTCTCTCTCTCTCAGTCCCTCTCCCCATTCTTGCTCTCTCAAAATAGATAAATAAACTTAAAAAAAAAAGGAAGAAAGGAGTGGGTAGGGGTATAAATGAAACAGGATTGACCATAAATTTATAAGTGTGAATCTCATTATAACGCACATGAGAGCTCCTTACGCTATTTTTCTACATTTTCATAACAAGAAGTTTAAAAAAACAATTCTAGGAGAGTAAAACTGAAATATAAATATAAATATAAACCCTGTAAAATATTGGAGAAAATGTTGGTAAACATGTGTAAGTCTTTATAATGTATAATAATATAGATAGAATCTATCAAGGGAAAATTACTATATTTGAATATATAAAATGGAAAATTCTACATGTATATCTACCAATAGTTACTACATACGGATGAAACATATATATGTATATACATATATGTGTTTTAGAAAGTATTTAAAAACAAGAGAAATTGCACATGCTAATTTTTAAATAGATTATAAAACTAATACAATGTCAATCAAAATTTTGTATATTTGTATTTATGTGTTCCTTTTGCTAAGATTTAGGCCATCAAAGCAAACAACTCAGGTAGAGTCTGTGCCTCAGATGGAGATAGATAATAAATAATCCACTACACCCAAAGTGTTTATGTGCTATGAATGAGAAGCACAGAGAATTATGATAACATACAACAGGATACATAATCCAGTTGAGATGAGGAAGGGCAACAAGAAAGAATCCCTTGGATTTTAGCTGACCAATCCCTTGGTAACTGGTAACTAACTAAAAGGAAATAACCCTTATGTATAATTTTCACATTAATGGAATAGCGGGTAAATTTTCATTTTATTCAATGTACTTTTTCATCATTTTAAATAATATATTGAAATGCTTTTATAATTTACAAAAGCAAAGAACAGATAATAAAAATAACATATAAGAATGAACAACTAAAAACTAGTTTTTCTGTCATATTATACCTTCTTTCTCGGTAACACAAATGTATTTTGTTTGAAAGGCCTTCAATCCTCAAAGTGAAAAGGTGATTTTATTTTATTTTTTTCTTTAGTTTATCTTGGAAAGTTCCAAGGTAATTAGAAAATTAAATGTCAAGTGAATCAGAATTTTTGTTGAAATTAAAAACGATTATTTTTCATTTGTCAAGGCCTGGCAAAGTGACTAAATATATATACATCTTGAAAGGAGGTGAAGTATTTGGAGGAGGCACAATGCACACTGAATATAGGGGGATATCGATTTCTAAGTATCAAGTGAGAAAACTAGAAATACAACACAGAGGGAGTGACAGAAGAGAAGTAAATGGTAGGGAAGTAGACAAGGGGGATCAGGGAGGGGAGGAGAAGGGAAGGGAGGGGAGAAGAGAAACAGGTATCTGGGTGCAGAGATAGTAGGCACACAGATGCCCGGTCATATACGCCACCAGGATGTACAAATTGCCAATGACTCAAAATAATGAGAAACTTATAACCTTTTTTCCTTTATTTATTTGGTTTTGCTAGCACTGGTCTAATTTGTAGGAAGAAATCAAATAAGCACTTAGGTTCCCCAGTACAACTCTAAGCACATAGAGTTTTTAAGTTTACAAATATAATTTCCTAATCATAATTTCCTATGCAAGAAATGGAAAAATATTTCATTTGCAAAGAATCACCATTTTCTATGCAAAGGAAAATCTAGCAATAACTCTTTTTTGTTCAAAATTAAGAAAATTTAAATTATCTGTTGCTTTAACCCAATGGGTTCAGATTTATGCCAATATTTGGCTTCACCAAGGACCATAATTTCTGCTTCTAATGTGATGGGAATCATAATGAGTAAGATGATTGAAAAGAAGATGCATAATTTTAAAGTTAGACTGGAGCGGCTGTTTCTAATATTAAGGGAAGTTATTTAGCCTTCCAGAGTATCCATTTACATCTGTAAAAATCAACTGTGCCAAAATGACATGACGTGTATGTAAAGTCAGTTTTGGGAAAGCAATAGAGAAACATATAAAAGATAACCTGTTAATGTATTAATGAACATTCAGATCAGTATACAAATGTTTTAACCAAACTACTTTTGCTGTTTCGTCATTCTGTTCTTGATTAAAACTCAAGAAATGGCAGGGCGGTTTTGTGTTCAAATTTCTTATCCTAAGGTGGTTTCCCTTATACTTCCACCTTTTATGTTTTGATTTAAGATGATAATATTTCTATTCAGAATTATGAAGAATAGTCTTCAAGTGAAAAATAATTCTAAGCTATGTGTCTGCCATAGTAAATAAACAGTACCTCAAAAAGACCGCCAATCTACCTAAAAGCAGGAAAAACTTTGAGTGACCACTTTTGGTACGCAATTTCCTCGCAAAGAAATACCCTATGGTTGAATTACAGAAAAGCCTGGATGAAAAAGGCATTAATATTAACTGAGGAAGCACAAGACTGCATTTTACTCATGAGATTTAGGTTTGAGCTGATTAAAGGGTACTTAATAAATCCACTTGGGCAAAGTTATGGCACTTGGGGGAGATTTGAAATAGGACTATAATTGTGAAAAGTTCATGGGATGCCAATTCATACCAGCGACTATAATAAAAGTGGCCAGAAGTAACAGGTCTGGGACCATGGTTCAGATAAATTTTCCAAGGTAAAACAGCACTAAAACAGCACTAAAAAGGTGTTACACACAAAAATAGAATTTTCTTTCATGATTCACAGCCGCAGAGGCTTTCAAGAGACAAAGAACCTAGCAACTCGATGGATAATAGTGTTTGCTACTGGAAAGCGGAGGAAATAAGGAGCTGAAGATGGGAGGCTTGAATAAACCAGATATGACTGAAATGCCATGTGCTTTGATATTCACCAAGCAAAATACAAAGTTTAGACTGTGGGTGGAGACCTTAAAACTACAGAGAAAGGTATCTTTTTTTCCACTTCACTTGTTAGATTATGTAGAGGGGAACAGCCTTCTGCTTAAATGGTCTGCTGCACATTCACGTATTAAGGCATCCTAAATGGAACAAATCCATCCTGTCTCAGTGGCATATCTGATGCAATATTTAATAACCTATTACATTAAATGAAACTTCTATATCTTTTGTCCACAATCTGCAAGCATTAGGCAAATTCTTAACCAAGGGTCACTTGAGTCTCTTATTAGAGTGATTTTCTATAGTTAGGGATCACCTAGGAAACTAAAAAATTAAGATTCTCATTTCCCACCATTCAGATTCTGACTCAGTAGATCAGGTAGGACAGAGTTAAGAAACACCTGAAGTCACTCCGAAGGCAGGTGGTCTACAGGGCGAAACCATATTCTAGAGAACAACAAACTCTATGCCCATCCATTTTTCAAAGAGAATGATAAAAAGTTCATTTAGATTCTGGTTATTCCATTTTTTTCTACTACCAATCCTTCAAGAAAATAATAAATTAAAAAGCAAACTTATCAATGGACACTAAAACCAGTGGGTGAAGTTTGATAAGGAACAGCATATTTTCATAATCTGGAAGTAGCTCTCTAAGAAATATGTATTAATTATGGTACTTAATAAGTAAAAAGCAATTTACATTGACCTTATAGTGATGACATCTGGCAGGCACCATTTTAGGCAAGTGATAAAAGTGAACATCAACTGTAATGGGACAAATCAACCTCTTACTGACTACAGAGTATCCAGTCTGTGATATTTCTGCCCAAACCCCATAACCTGAATTGGATCATGGGTTAATATTTGACAAATATGTTATGGAATTAACTGCGCTCTACATTTAAAAAGTATTAAGTCCTGAAAGCCAAGGAAAGACTGAGAAATTGTTCCAAAGTGAAAGAAACTACGGCAACTTGACAACTAAATCCCATACAGGATCCCGGATTGAATGCTGGCCCAGAAAGGAAAGAGAAAAAAGAGAAGCAATTTATTCTTAACTTATTCTTAAATGATACAGAAAATATAGAGAAAACCAGCCAGCCAGCCAAAGACAGAGAGAATGATGAAGTAAATATGGTCAAATGCTAAGAAAAGTAGAATCTGAGTGAAGGGTATGCAGGTGTTGTACATTCTTGCAACTTTTCTATGATTTTGAAATTACTTCAAATTAAAAAGTAAAACTTGAAAGAGCACGCAATCTCAAATTCATCGTTATAAAATAGCAATGTGAATTCCCAGTGCGAGCAACTAACACCAGGTTTTATATTTATCCCACTACATGCCATTTACAAGTGATATGTCTAATATATACAGTCATATAAAGTCCCAAAAATGTTGAAAGTCAAAGATACGTCTGGCAAATACTAACCGAAACAAAGTGGTACAGGTATATCAACAAGAAACAAAGGAAGCATTAGGTACTAAATATTCAAAGAAATAAGGGAAGGGTGTGATAAGACATTTAATTCATCAGTTCTAAACTTATCTATGCAACTAACTGCACAGCATCAAAACATAAGATACAAAGCAACAACTGACAGAACCGTAAGCAGAAATAGACAAGTTCACAGTGAAATGAAGATTTTAACACATCACTCTGGCACTGATAGCTCAACCAGACAAGAATCAGTAAGCACATGGAAACGTGTATATTAGCAAGCTTGACATGTAAGCTTACATAGAATACTGCTCCCATACCTGCAGAATTCACATTATGTTGAAGCACATACGGTGTAAGTATTGTAAGCATACTTACGGTGTAAGTATTGTAAGCAATACTTACAAAAATTTCCCCAATATTTGCACCTCACATATAACAAGTCTCATTACATTTTAAAGGATTGGTATCACACAGCCCACATTCTCTAACCAAAATGCAAGTGATGAAGAAATTGATAACTGAAAGACAACTAGGTATATTATATATGTTTGGGATCCCCTATAACTCCACACCCAGTCTACCACAGTCCCTGCTGCTCCCCGTTGAGCCAGAATCTGAGGCAAGAATGCTGTGGCTATTCACCATTATGCCACTAATTCTGTTGGTTTGAATAGTAAACAGATTTTCTTGATACTCATGTCACTATCTAAAACGGGGCAAGGAGAGAGAAGCCAATGGGACTATCTCAAGAAAAATGGGTATATAATTTGCTCACTGTGCAAAGAGAGTGTTAGGAGAATATGACTTAGTATGTTATTATTAGACAAACCATAATGCAAACTATGATCAGTATACAGAAAACGTGAGTGATGAGAAATAAATGAATTTTAAAGAAAGGACTGGAGTTTCTAAACTTTTCAAGGTAAATAAAATAAGAGTTGCTACAGTGCAATACCCACTATGTGTTAAGTGAAAATTTCCTCAGGCTTTAAAATCTTTTGCAGGTGGTGAGCTTATTAAAAAAAAAAATAAAAAGTCTCTAGGGAATGCATCAGAAATTATGTGCATTAAGCAGAAATAATCAATTGCGAAAATATGTCTAGCCAGAACTACTGTAGTTCAATGTATTGTAGATTTGGCTAAGCATTTATAGGACACTGTGCATGAAAAAGTTAAATCTTTTGTGGCATTTTCTATTGCAGCTGATGAAAGCACAGATATAAATAACACCACACAGTTAGCTATATTTATTCATGATGTCAAAAGGAATTTTGATGTGACCAAAGGACTTTTGGGCAGAATGCCCATGATAGGAATAACATCAGGAAATGATTTTTTGTGTGTGTTAGGAAAATGTTCATGTTGGACAAATTCAAAATGAGTAGTCAAGACTATAGACAGAGGCCCTATAATAGTCAGAGCTATACAAGTTTAATTCGGGATAGTAACATGTTCCTAGGTTATAGAACACTGTATCATTCACCAGAGAGATCTTTGTGCTCAAAGTTAAAAATGAAACTCATTGTTAAAGCAACCATTACTACACAGACTGCTTGAATCTCAGACAATCCAGCAGTTGGCTTGATGAATTAGACACGTACTGTTTGAAAGTATCTGGCTGGCTTGGTGGTGACACGGAGCTGAGGATATTTTTTAAATTATCCAAAAAAACCTTACTTGTTTGTATTATCCAAGAGAAACCCCCAGGCTCACTTACCAGTCAAAACTGGATCAGGTTTGATCTTTTGGGTTGACATTACAACCCATCCAAACCCTGAATATTTCTTTGAATGGTGTTCATATGTACCTACATAAAAATGTAGGATTCCATTCGCTTGTTCCTAGAAAAACTGTGGCTTTGGGAAGGTCTTGGGCAAGGAATAATAACTAATTCACCTTCCTATCCTGAAATTGGTTTCTAGAAATGAAAGTATTGCCTCAACTACACTCTCAAAATTGTAGAGTTGGGGACTGAATTCCAAAAATATTATCTGACTTTACATTTTATAAAAATGACCTAACATTTCGCAGTTAGCCTTCCTCTTTGAATGAAGAATCAAACAGAAGATATTAAAGTGGAGTGCAACAAAACCAAATATAACGTTGCTAAAATATAAGAATTCCACAAGAGTCTCAGATGACGTTACACTAAATACAAGAACAACTGTGCTAAATACTATCCATATTCAGAATTATCCATATCTTTTATTTTTAAATTATGAAAATGAATAAAATTGAACATTCCCCCTACTTAAAGCATTACGGTTGCATATTATTGCACATTGAAATGCAAAATACAAGAGTAACATTCATATCTTCATCCTATTAAAATAAGCTATCAGGGTTTGAGTTCCAAATCAAAGAAATAACAAATTATGAAAGATATAATTACAATGTTCTATTTGTAGTTTTCACTTTTCGAATTGAACACAGTCTCTAGTTCATACATTACTATGTTATGTGTTTGCATCCTTTGTCACTTATTTTTGTCACCTCCCTGTGTCCTTTAGCCATATACGTAGCCTCCATCATTTTTTTAACCTCCAGATCTACATTTTTAACTACCTCCTAGATATCAGTATTTGGGGATGTCTATGGCACATCAAACTCAACACCTCTGAAACTGAACTTAGAAGTCTTGTGTCTGGAATTCCTAACACTAGCTTATCAGCCAGTCCCCTGAGCCAGCCATTCACACGGATTCCAAACCACATTCCACCTAGAGTATCTCCTTCTCCATCACCCAATGCAACCAGCTGTCTTCACAATAGCTTTCATGTCTATCTTCTCCTTCCCAGTTATGTTACCTTGGGTTAGTTCTTGGTCACTGTCACATCAAGTATCTGCAGTGTCCTCTTTGAAAGACACCCCGCCTTCAATTCCTCCAGCCTCAGTCCATCCTATGTTGTAATATCCCAGAGTAAATCTTTTTCAATACACCACTGATCAGGCCCCTCTTCCGCTTACACTGTTACTGACCTTTTGCTACTATTGACTACCCACAGTATAAAGGTTGTACTCCTAGTGGTCTGCTCCCACCCACGCCCACGACTCCCCATCAGGCATATTCTCAAGTGGCTAACTGATTATACAATGCCCCACAATAGAATTTATTTACCCTTTTCCCCACGTTCTTACCTTAGCTCATGATTAGAATGCCCTTATGCTCCCTTTCTACATGTAATACACTTGGGATTTGCTAACAAAATAAATCTCAAATGTTCTCACCACACACCCACACACCCACCCCCCCCCCCACACACACATAGCAGCTATGCAAGGTGATGGATATTAGCTTGATTGTGGCAATCATTTCACACTATCAAAAACATCACAGTGTATACCTTCAATATATGCAATTTTTATTTGTTGAGAAACAATTTTCTCACCACTAGAATACAAGCAGGACATGGATTGCTTTGTCAGTCTCCCTTATCATCGTATACACAACATGCAGGCTAGTGCCTGGCCTGTAATAGTGCTCAGTCAATAGTTGTTCAATGAACAAAAACGATATGGAGAAGATCTTCCAGGTTAATAAAATCCTTCTTGATAATCTAGAGAAGACCATTCATTCACCCAACGAACACTTCTTGGGTTTCAGTGATGATTCAGGGGCCAGTGCTAGACACTGAGTGCACACGGTGGGGGAAGAAACAAAAACTCAAATATGACCTTTACCCTCATGGGGCCTCTAGTTTAGGCTGGAATCACTGAGCAAACAACCAAACAAAAACTACATGCACATGAAGGCAGTGGTCAGCCAGAAGCTGCTCAGAGCACTCCAGCCGGTCCGGAATAGCATCTAGAGGCAGCGGGCTCTCTGTTGGTCTGCACTGAGTCCCACCGGGCTGCCCTGAAGGTGAAAGGGGAATGAAGGGCGGGGCAGACACAGCGAGCGCCAGCTCTCCTTCTCTCTGAATTAAGTTAGTGGGTTGGCAGCAGGTAGGAGGCACAAGTAAAGTCTATTTTCCTGGAGAATGGTAGAGTTTAGATTCGGGCACTGGCAGGAAGGCAGTTTTTCTAAAGTATTCCCATGGCTGCTTTCAGCAAGGTCCTCATTAGCCTTGATGCAGGTTTCCCTTGATGATGCCCTTTACCCTGACTTGGAGAGACTGCAGCTTTTAAGGAGGCAGTTCAGTCCCCACTGTGGCTCAGTCCTTGGCCTAATTTGGGTAGTACAATAATTCTCTCCAACTGTGAAGATGATGAGATGATTTTTCTGTGATTCCTTGTTTGAGAATTGGTGACCAAAATCTACAAGGAAACCACCCAGCCTGTGAGTCTTTTGGACTCTGCTGCAGCTAAGCCGGCATCCTGTTGATATAACAGGTTCATCATGCAGCTGGTCCCGAAGTGAAACGTCCCCGCCGTTCAAATAACTAGCTGTTTCAAATAATCACAGACTTTAGAATTCGAAAGTTCTGATAGATCATCTGACCTAATCCCACCATTTTTTTTTAATTTAGGAAACTGAGACCCTAAAAGACTAAATTGTTTCTATTTGACAAACGTAATTTAGGGGTTAAAGATACCTGGGATCTCAATGCAACCTGAGTCATTAATGAGTGCAGCTTGTTAAAAAGTGCAGGAGCTTTCTTACATAAAGTGTTATATTTTAAGGTAGTAGGAAGGACCTAAACTATGTGTAATCTTTCATGGTTTTAATTCCATGTGGATCATGGCATTACACACCACCTCACAGATTACCATTTTCATCCGGGAGAAGAGTTCTTTACCCATGGCCTTGGCCACCTGTCTGAGCTGTCTCATTAAGAAGACACACTTGGCAAGCTTTCATACTGAACACCATGATGAAGCAACACTGAAAAACACCCATCCTGAAGTCAGATCTATATTGCAAACTTAACAATGGGGCTATTTGAGGCTAACATATCCAAAGAACCATTCGCTTCCTTGAATTTTAAGTATATCTTTTAAAAAGCAATATGAGAATAGTGTGTAGTCATTTTTTTCTTTTGTTCTTCAACAAATGTCTACATAAAAAATAATAAATGAAAAGCAACGTTTCTGTCATTCAGTCACGAGAGAAATGGAAATTCTTGTATGGCATGTGGTTTGCTACCTCTGGCCATCAGTGTTTAGAGACAGGGATGCCATGAGGCAGAGAGATGAGAGATAATAGATGATAGATAGATAGATAGATAGATAGATAGATAGATAGATAGATAGAAGATAGATGGATAGGGGCGCCTGGGTGGCGCAGTTGGTTAAGCGGCCGACTTCAGCCAGGTCACGATCTCGCAGTCCGTGAGTTCGAGCCCCGCGTCAGGCTCTGGGCTGATGGCTCAGAGCCTGGAGCCTGTTTCCGATTCTGTGTCTCCCTCTCTCTCTGCCCCTCCCCCGTTCATGCTCTGTCTCCCTCTGTCCCAAAAATAAATAAACGTTGAAAAAAAAATTAAAAAAAAAAGAAGATAGATCAATAAATAGATATCTGAAGATAGATAAAAGAAAGAGAGAGAGGGGGAGGGAGGGAGGTGAAAAGAAAGGAAGGGAAAATATTCCTGATTTAGTTAGAAGTCTCCATTTGGGGGAACATAAATATAAATTATATTTAAGTCATAATTTTTTCTGACTCTATGCTGGATCCCCTTCTTATTTTTTATGACATCTTGGATTCTATGCATTTCCAGTTATATTCAGTTATTGAACACGTTCAATTCATTTTAAAACTTTAGCCTCCTATTTGTTCCAAAATGCTTCCCATCCTATAGTGCAGGCATGTGGCTGAGGTGAGGAAGAGGATGTGACTGCTTGTGGCACCCCTCCATTCCCTGGCTAAGACGTAGAAAGGGGCAGTGTGCAGAAATGGGAGAGAACAGGGCTGACTTTCTCACACATGAGAGTACAGGATGGTATTGGCCTCTTTGTTGTTACATCTGCTATTTGCTGGTAGTCCAAGGTGGTAGGATGGCCTCTGAATGGATGTGGATGTTTTTCTTAGGATGATGTCCAGTATCACCCAGCTTCCTCCTTCCTCGGCGATGTTTTTAGAGAAGAACAACCACATCTTCCCTCAGTCCTGCCAGAGGTACTCACCCACAAGTCTACGCTGGGACTGAGACTACCAATGCTCCCCTGAGCAGCCATCCAGACTGTCCCATGTGGCAGGCCCCTTCTCTCAGTTCCAGTTTCTTTCACACGACCCATTAGAGGTGTTGAGAGTCCCTGCACCACCCTTAGAGAGCGACAGTGGCTGGGCATAGTGTACAACCATCTTTTTAAGTCCTGCTCTATGAGATACACAGAGCAGATCTTTCCTGCCAAGCTATTTAGGTCAGAAGTAGACATCAGCACCAATATTTATGACCAGATGTGTCCCCAGACTTTAGAGAGACTCATGCCAGGCTCTCTCAAGAGCCTTCCCACCTACTAAGGCCAAGACAGCACCGAGTGGGCTATAAACCATCCACACAAAATCATTTGGTCGGAAGTAGTTGCCAATCTCTGTATCTGGCAGCACCTTAAAACTTGATGATTGATTTTCTTTAGAACCCCCTTTGCTTGCTTGAGGGGACAGAGAAGTCTCTCCCCACAACACTGCACGCTATGTAAGGCCAATGCCTGCTCACTCCCACAGCCCCACATCACCTGCTTCTCAGACTTCTTAGGTGAACTGGTGCCTAATGGTACTGAACTTACATCTCACTTCTCAGTAAGTCCCACAGAGGAAGTGTCTGGAGCTTGGCAGGGAAGTATTAGTACCTTTTGTTAGGGTCTTCGTGCCTATAATAGAGGAGGTCCCCAAACTACAGGTTTAATAATTCACTAGAAGGACTCACCCAACAAAGAACCCAGCAAACCTGTTATATTATTCATGTTTATGGTTTATTACAGCAAAAGCACATAGATTAAAATCAACAATGGGAAAAGGTGCCCAGGGCAGGGTCTAGGAGAATTCCAGACACGAGCTTCCAGCTGTCCTCTCCCACAGAACCGTGCAGACAGTGCTTACTTCTCTCAGCAACAGTGTGTGGAAGCATGCACAGAGTAGTGCCACCCAGGGAAGCTTACCTGAGCTTTGGTGTCCAAATATTTTATTAGGGGTTGGTCAAATACACATAGATTACCTTAGTCTCCAACCCTTCCAGAGGTCAAGCTTCCATTATAAGTCATATTGTTAGCATAGACTAGCTGGCATGGCTCATGGCTCCCAGGTAAATAAAAAGATACTCTTATCAGGCAGGATACACCAAGGCCTAAGAAGTTACTTCCAAGGAGCTGGGGAGAAAGGCCAAATCTTTCTTTGGGCAAGGTTAATCCCTGACCGCGCAATACATTCGCTGCAATTTTCGGATAATAGGAAAAGTTCACTTGATGTCCTGCTCCACAAAGAATTCTTACTTTCAGACTGTGGGGAAATTTGAAGACCTTCAAGTTCATAGTGCTCCATGGCACATTAGGAGTTTCTGCAGCCAAACGCAGCCAATTTGTTTTAGATGCAAGCCTCTGCTTACAAATTCCCTGGAGCAAAGGGGGATTGTGTAGCTACCACGTAGTCCAAACTTGTATGTAAAAGTTAGTACAGGAGAAATCTTAGAAGGATTACAGTGCTGATTAAGGCAGAACCAGGAGTAGAACGCAGATGTTCTGATACCAAGCCCATGCTTGTACGATCACAGAAAATGTTTATGTTACCCCATGAGAAAGATGGCTTAAGACCTATCACATGCCTAATATTGAAGTCTCTGGTAAGTGGGTGCAAAGGTCAAGTGTAAGTTACAGTTTCTACCCTGAGGATTCTCTGAGGGTTACAAAGCACCAAACAGATAATAAGAACAGGGAAACACATGTTTTAGACGAATTTTCCAAAGAAATTAGAGAAAGGAAACACCACCAGAGGCAGTGGTGTCCCAAAGGAAGCGACACTTTTATCTGCTTTCTATATCCCTCTGCAAAGGAGTATACCCCAAACTTTTTCCCCTACCATTCAAAACTGACAAATGCACATAATATTCAAATAATTAATCCCTTTCCTATTCAATTTCATCTAACTCAAACTCACAGCATCTCTTTAAGCTTTTCAAAGCTTTTCTGAGCTCATATCTTTAGCATGTCTCTAACAATTTTATGATACTATGTAATATTACTCATTTCCAATTATAGGTGCATCAGCTTATATTTCTCATGGAATTCATCATGAGCTACAGTTATCTCACTTTGTACCACATACCTTCTCAGAAACATAACTTTTTTCATCATTCTCATTCAGAAGACTCAATCTATAGCTACTGGGTTTTTTTTAATGTTTATTTATTTATTTTGAGAGAGAGAGAGAGAGAGAGAGAGAGAGAGCGCACAAGCAGGGAAGGAGCAGAAAGAGAAGGATAGAGAAAGAATCCCAAACAGGCTCCATGCTGCCAGTGCAGAGCCCTATGTGGGGCTTAATCGCAGGACCCTGGGATCATGACTTGAGCCAAAATCAAGAGTTGGATGCCTAACCAACTAAGCCACTTAGGTGCCCCTTCAGAAGACTCAAGATAAGCCTCAAAATTTTAAATAGTTGAAGATGTAAAGAGAACTATTAAGCAATGTGCCAGACCATCAAATGGGGAACAGTATTTGTCACTGATGATCCATGATCTTCCTACAGCAAACCATTTTTTTTCAAAAAATATTTATTAAAGGCCCATAAGATTTAAGACATTACTCTGAAGATTGGATATATAGAAGAGACATGACCAAGGCAGACAGAGTCTGTATTCTCATAGAGTTTATAGTCTCATTAAAGGAGTCAGAAAATGGGGCACCTAGGGGGCTCAGTTGGTTAAGCATCCAACTTTGGCTCAGGTCATGATCTCACAGGTCATGGGTTCGAGCCCCACATCGGGCTCTGTGCTGACAGGTCAGAGCCTGGAGTCTGTTTCAGATTCCGTGTCTCCCTCTCTCTCTGCCCCTCCCCTGTTTACACTCTGTCTCTGCCTCAAAAATAAATAAATATTAAAAAAAAATTTTAAGGAGTCAGAAAATAAACAAGTAAAGAAATAAACAAAATAGTCTCAGATGAGAATAAGTCTTAGCAAAGACTATAAAATAGTGATGCATGGGAATGCAAGCTGGTGCAGCCACTCTGGAAAACAGTATGGAGGTTCCTCAAAAAACTAAAAATAGAACTACCCTACAACCCAACAATTGCACTACTAGGCATTTATCCATGGGATACAGGTGTGCTGTTTCAAAAGGACACACACACCCCCACGTTTATAGCAGTACTATCAACAATAGCCAAAGTATGGAAAGAGCCCAAATGTCCATCGATAGATGAATGGATACAGAAAATGTGGTATATATATGTGTGTGTGTGTGTGTGTGTGTGTGTGTGTGTGTACACACACACACACACACACACACACACAATGGAGTATTACTCAGCAATCAAAAAGAATGAAATTTTGCCATTGCAACTACGTGGGTGGAACTGGAGGGTATTATTCTAAGTGAAATTAGTCAGAGAAAGACAAAAATCATACGACTTCACTCATATGAGGGGTTTAAGAGACAAAACAGATGAACATAAGGGAAGGGAAACAAAAATAATATAAAAACAGGGAGGGGGACAAAACAGAAGAGACTCATAAATATGGAGAACAAACTGAGGGTTGCTAGAGGGGTTGTGGGAGGGGGGATGGGCTAAATGGGTAAGGGGCACTAAGGCATCTACTCCTGAAATCACTGTTTCACTATATGCTAACTAATTTGGATATATATTTTAAAAAATAAAAAATAAAATAAAAAAAATAGTGATGCAATGGCGAATTGAACTTAGCCCTGAATGATGAGAAGAAAAAAAAACGTAGGGAAATCAAATCTGGGGACAGAGCAGTTAAAGGAAAAGAAAGCAGCAGATGCAAGGCCTATCATGGAAAAGACTCAGTGAGTCTGAGGAACAGAAAGAGGTCAGTGTGTCTAAAATGCATTGAGCAAGAAAGAGAAAGTGATAAACTGAAGTAAGGTCACAAAAGTAGGCAAAGATCAGCTTAGTTAGGGATTTATAGGCAATGCATAGGAACCTAAATTTTATCCTAAGTGCAAAGGGAAGTCACTGGAGAGTGCTGTAATTAGGTTTCTATTTTTAAAGGCAACTGACTGCAATGGAGACAAAAGTGGAAGCAGATACTAGTTGGAAGTTTATAGCAATAATCTAGGTGGCTTAGGCTATAGTGATGGCAATAGAGATGTGCAGAGATGGGTTAGGTATAACTGGGAATATGATGACAGACTAGTTGATGGATGGGTTTGAGGGATGACATTAAGAGAGAAATTGAGAATGACTTATAGGTTTAAAGCTTGAGCAACTGGGTAGGTGGTAGAGACATTAGCTGAGATCAAGAAGACTTGAGGAGGGTGCCTGGGTGGCTCAGTCGTTGAGCATCTGACTTTGGCTAAGGTCATGATCTCATGGTTGGTGAGTTCAAGTCCCACATCAGGTGAACACGACACCTGCTTTGAGTAGGCCCTGATTCTCTCTCTCTCTTTCTCTCTCTCTCTGCCCCTCGCTCACTTCCCCCCACCCCCCAAGAAGAAGAAGAAGCAGCAGAAGCAGAAGCAGAAGAAGAAGAAGAAGAAAAAGAAGATGACGACAACTTGAGGAAAAAAATAGGTTGGGCAGGAAATGAAAGGAGCAGGGTTTGTTGTTTTTTGGAGGTTTTTGGATGGTTTTATTTGTTTTGATTTGTTGGTCATTATAAATTTGAGATGCTAAAGAGATACTAAATGAAGAGATCAACAAACACGCATTGGAATTGTCAAAAGAGGAGACATAAATTGGAACATTATCAATATAAAAATTATACTGGATGCCATAAAATTGGTAAAGTTCACTTAATCTGTTAATAAATGGAATAAATTACATTACATTAAACCATGAATTCTTTTCACATTAGTGGTAGTGGATTTTACATCTATATATTCTTATTCCCTCTAAGTGTTTATTGGGATAATTTGTTCATAATCATAAGTCAACCAGGGTTAAAAGTGTAATTGAGGCCATATACCAGAGCAAAGTTACTGGTGGATATTCACATCAAACCTGTGATTTTTGGCTTCATTATCACTGCCCTCTAGCCACTGGCAATGCTAAACTCAAAACAAATTAGGTAAGGGAAGTATTTGTCCTCTTTAGCTTGTTAATATTCAAAACCTAGCAGAAGAACAATTGTTATTAGATAGGATTTTCAAATAAGCAGAGGCAAAAAAAAAAAACTATTGATTTCTGTATTTATAGGGGCACTCTGCTTTTTATTAGAAGTGACATGATTTCCAATAAAGTACAAATGTTCTCCAAACCTTGATCACAAGACTTAGACTTGCTCTACTCTATTTTAAATCTTGGCTCACTGCTAAGAATTACAGATGACATTTCAGTGAGAAAAAGCAACAGAATTGGACCACTGCAGAATAAGCTTCACTAAAAAGGTTTAAGAGTTTCCAATATGTAAAAATGAAACATTTTTATTAGCTAAAGTACCACATTTTAACTTTAACTCTGACTATCTTAAATCTTATCCATGAGGCTTTACCCAGTAAAGCAATGTTTGTGTTTTAGAGAAAAACTAATCTGTGGAATAGTCTTGAGGTTTGAAAGGACCTATAAGTAAGAGTAGTCTTTTATCCCCAAATTTATAACCAACTGAGAGATTGAAGGAGCAACGAGTATAGAGGTCAGGTGTGTTGCTCTAGAAATTCTACCGTGCTTAAACATGAGGTAAAGGAAACAATACTTTCTCTCACGATGATAAGAAAAGTAGTAAATATGGAGAATGTAATAAAAAGAATTAGGATTGACAGCTGGGCTATGAAGAGATACATATAACATGTATAGAAAAACATAAAAATATCACATAGAGAGTCACCATGTCTGGCCAAGACTATGTACTGTGTGCTCCGAATAGTAGAATTCACATAGAATAAGATGAGTGGCATCCTAGGGGTTGTGTATATGAATGTGGATATGGATATTTCATAGGACTATTCTGAAAATAAGACACCTCAGAAGGAGTGTCTAACTCTTTCTAGTGAGGTTAAATAAAGCTTGATAGAGAAGGTAAAATTTGCAGGATTGAGGATAAATAGATGCTTTCCAAAGTGGAGGGGAAAAAAGACTAAGAGCTCTCAGGAAAAAGGCACGAAATAAAGTGGAGGAGGCATGAGAGAGCCTGAGGTTTATAGCCAATAAACCATGAGTTTTTCAAAGTATCCAGAGCAGAGATGGGCAGAAAAGAGGTTTAAAAAAAGAAAGAGTTTATAGATGGAAAGTGAGGTTCTGGTTCACGAGGGACCTTGTGTGTGATATGCCAAGGGTATAAGCTTTATCTTGTAAGAGCAAAGAACACTGATAAAAGGATTTTAACCAATCTATTAACTTAAAGGACCCCACCAGCAAGATACAGTGATTAAATAAACCTATTGAACAAGGAAGAAAAGTCCCTCCTTATTGAACATTTAAGCCTGTCTTGTGGCTAAGACTACATGCCACATAATGCTAAAAGAACTTGATCATAGCGTGGATGAAGACTTAGAATCCATGAAGTTCAACCCTGTCCCAACCCCATGCTGCAAACCAACGTGAAGCACACTCGCACTGACATCCACACACAAATTAAAAGAATTAACATTCATCTTTTAGAGTTAATTAAGGTTCTTGGGTTCTTTCCACATAATTTTCACTTTTCTTGTCTTGTAGACATAATTGGACATATGGGAAAGACAGTTGCTAGGCATAAATATGTGAGGGAGGTGAGAATTTTCTCCCAACCCACCTGATCTGCGCAGGCTTACTGCATGGGATGGAATTTGTGAAGATTTATGAATGAGGGCAAAAAGGTGGCGTGCAAGATAGGAGGATGGAAATTGGCCTAGGCCTATCACTCACTACAGAAAAAATGGAATAAAAATGCTTTGCTTTAACACTTTCATATTTTTAAAGGTGATTTGACCTACATAATTTTATTTGACCCTTATATTAACTTTATATAGGCCTCTTTCCTCATTCATTATTTAATTCATTCATTAATGAATATTTATAGAGTGACTACTATGTTCAGGAAATGAGCCAGGCACTTGGGAGGAAACAGCAAGAAGAAAAATGTGCTCCTACCTCAGGGACAGAGATACTAGAGGGGAAACGATACCCAAAATAGGTTAAGGGACCAATAAATAATTATAAAACAGTCACCGCAACTCCCATGAAGAAAAAAGGAAATGCTGAGATGGAGAATAATGGAGTGAAGATGGGGAGTACATTTTATTTCAATTATGGTGGCTAGAAGCACTCCTTTGAAGAGATTTAAGCTGAGATACAAAGAGAGGAAAACAACAACAACAACAACAACAACAACAACACTGGTTACCCTATGAGTAGTGAAAGAGATTCCAGAAGAGAACATGCCAGAGTCCTGAGGTGGGAAAGAATTTAACAGAATCCAGGAAGTGAAAACAGACCAGCATGACCAGATCTGAAGAGAGAACTTCAATTTCTGGGAAGCTCAGATTCATTTGAAAAGCTAAGTCACGTTGAGCCATGCAGGCCAAAATTTTAAAGAGTTAGGGTTTAATTTAGGTACAATGGAAGTCAGTAAAAATTTTTTACTGAGAGAATGGTATAGATTTACTGAAAGTTTACATTCAAATAAGATACCTGGATTTGGGTTTGAACAATGGGGAAGACAATATTGCCACCTACCAGGTGGACAAGTTACAAGGTTACAGGATTGTTGAGATGGAAGGCCAGAGTTTAATTTTCCTGGCTAATATTTAGAGTTTAATGTTCCTGTTAATTTAAGGATACCTCTAAGACATCCAAGTTGAGATGAAAAGCAGGACATTGACTGTGTAAACCTAGAATCTCTGCTGATGATTTTTAATTTCTCAGCACAAATAGTGTTAATAAATCCAAGAGGAAGAAAAAGATCACCTGATGAAAAAAATACAACTTAAGGAATTAAAACCAGGGTGGAACTTCCACCTACTTCCACATATGGTCAAGTGGAGAAAGAGGAGCTAACAAAGGAGCCTGAAAAGGAATGGCCAATGAAGCAGAAGAAAACCAGAAGGCAGAGGACAAAGGAAGAGTGTGTGTTAAGAAGAAGAACATGGTTAACTCCCGGGAGAAATGGAGCAAGATGAGGATAGAAATATGTCAGCTGAATTTAGCAGTATGAAAGTTGTGATTTAAATGATCCAGTAGAGAAAAAGAGGAAGAATTTGCTTTCAATAGGAGAAAGGGCAAAGAGAAGATGGAAGCAAATTTAGGAAGATTTGTAGGGTTCCTGGTGGGAAAATACAAGAGTTTGTTTATTATGACTCCTACTTTCTCCATAAAGTTTGATGCAAGGTTTTCAGGTAAGAGTAGGACGTAGGTGTTAAAGGTTTCAGCAGATAGATACTGCTTGGCAAGCAGAGAAGTGAGCCACTTAGAGAAACATCGTCAGATTTGGGAGCTACATTAGGTGCCAAATTGAGAATTGAGATAATTGCTTTAGAGTGAAGCTTTAATCATGTGATTTTTTCCACAGCAATGGTCAACTTACATAGGTATAGACATGAAGAAGATATATAGTAATGGTCATCCAAGGTTTGAGTTTTTCTCAAAAACAAAAAATTGAGGGGGAACGATATAAGAGAACTATGATTATTTGCAAGGGAGTGATTCTAATGGCACAGTGGACTTTGATCTGAGCAAGGAAGAAAATGAGTCCAGGAGAGTAGGTGTGGATCACAAAAAAAAAGCTATGATCGAAAGGACTGGAAATCCTGCAGATCTTAGAGGGCATAGAGGGGGAGATTTGGGAGGACAGAGCAGAGACACTGGGGAGGGCAAAGAGCAGCACAGGATTGATTATCAGAGGATGGTGGGTGACAGACGAGGCCTAGGCCCTGGCCTAGGCTGGAGGTAAGTGCAGATACAATGCAGGGCAGAGTCCTCATTTCTCTTTCAGGAGACCTCATAACCAGATGTATTGCCAGGGACAGAATGCTACTTTGGTGGCGCAGCAGATAATCAACAGCCACTGGTAAGGGCTAACAGGACACAGGGCAAATGAGGAAACCAAGTGTTTTTTTTGGGTTTTTTGTTTGTTTGTTTTAATTCTCAAGTTAGCTGACATATAGTGTAGTCTTGGCTTCAGGAGCAGAACCCAGTAATTCATCACTTACTTATAACACCCACTGCTCATTCCAACAAGTGTCCTCCTTAATGCCCACCACCAATTTAACCACCCCACCATCCCTCCACCCCCATCAACCCTCAGTTTGTTCTCTGTATTTAAGAGTCTCTTATGGTTTGCCTCCCTCTCTGTTTTTATCTGATTTTTCCTTCCCTTCCCCTATGCTCATCTGTTAAGTTTCTCAAATTCCACATGAGTGAAAACATATGGTATTTGTCTTTCTCTGACTGACTTATTTCATGTAGAATAATACCATCGAGTTCCATCTATGTTATTGCAAACACAAAGATTTAATTCTTTTTCATCACCAAGTAGTATTCTATTGTATATATGCCACATCTTCTTAATCCTTCATCAGTTGATGGACATTTGGGCTCTTTCCTTATTTTGGCTATTGTTGATAGGGCTACTGTAAACATTGAGGTGCATGTGTTCCTTTGAATCAGCACTCGTGTATCCTTTGGATAAATTCCTAGTAGTGCAATTGCCGGGTCATAGAGTAGTTCTATTTTAAATTTTTTAAGGAACCTCCACACTGTTTTCCAGAGTGGCTGCACCAGCTTGCATTCCCATCAACAGTGCAATAGAGTTCTCCTTTCTCCACATCCTCACCAACATCTGTTGTTTTCTAAGTTGTTAATTTTAGCCACTCTGACTGGTGTGAGGTGGTATCTCATTGTGGTTTTGATTTGTATATCCATGATGGTGAGTGATGTTTAGCATCTTTTCATGTGCCTATTTGCCATCTGGATGTCTTCTTTGGAAAAGTGTCTCTTCTTGTCTTCTGCCCATTTCTTCACTGTATTACTTGTTTCTTGGGTGTTGAGTTTGGCAAGTTCTTTATAGATTTTGGATACTAACCCTTTATCTGATATGTCATTTGTAAATGTCTCCTCCCATTCCATCAGTTGCCTTTTAGTTTTGTTGATTGTTTCCTTTGCTGTGCAGAAGCTTTTTATCTTGATGAGGTCCCAATAGTTCATTTCTTATTTTTATTTCCTTTGCCTCCAGAGACATGTCAAGTTCGAAGCTGCTGTGGCCGAGATCAAAGAGGTTGCTGCCTGTTTTCTCCCATAGGATTGTGATGGTTTCCTATCTCGCATGTAGGTCTTTCATCCATTTTGAATATAGTTTTGTAAGGAAACTGAGCCTTGAAGCAGCTCTATTAGGATGCCAAGGTTGTATGGCCAAGTAAATAAAAATGGAACCGGGATTGATTTGAAAGTATTTAATCATAATCTACTGTTTTTCTTGCCATCCTAAACTTATGAAATGAAGTGCATACAGCCAGCTCCAGACAGGAAAAGGAGATAAAGGAAGCCAGATGTGTACAGGTTTTCTAAATGAGAATAACAATATACTTAGACTTTAAGTGGGGAAAAACCTGTTCACTTTAGTGTCTCATTTTTCTTATTTTTGAAAGTTACTTGTCAGCAGCCCATTTTGCCAAAAGGGAAACTGAGGTACCGAAGAAGAAATAATTTGCTCTCCATTGTTCAGCAAATTAATTTTAGAAGCAGGAATAATGATTGCTTTTTAGGCCTACATCATAAGCACTTACTCCCAAATCAAGTGGGCTAAATAAAAGGAGAGGAAAATTAGTTTTGCTCTCTGTACCCTTGCCTGGTAATGAAATATCCAATTAAAAGAAATTATGAGCCTTTAAGGATGATTGCTCTTGCACAAAGTGAACTGGAATGGAAATTCATAAGCACAATTCCATATCCATCATACAAGACTATTAATTGGAACAATTTTCATAAAAGCCTAGGTTGAACACTCTCATTAAGAAGGCACACCTTGTGAAGCAATGCCCACCTTCAAGTTTGGAAAATGTTCCAGGGCTCTCTGCCCTTTGAGCCCCAGGATTCAGAAATGCTTTAGAGATGTCATTTACATCAGTGTTTACGGCTATAAACAGCTGAGAGCTTGTCCAGGCCACGTAACAGATTCATGGTTTTATCTAATAACACAAAGTTTTTTATAAAGTCTTCAAGAAATGAAATTAGATGATGTGAATGTACTTTATGTACATATTTTCTGGTGGAATATTATATATATTCTAACACATTATTGGGTGGGTGCAATAAACGACCATATCCAATAATCTAAATTTTAAGTAAAATTTAAACTTCTGACCCGCAAAGTCCTCTTAATAACATATCCATAAAATATTTTTGAATCACAGTTTGCTAACACAGATGCATTCACAATATGTCATGAAATTTCTTTTGGCAACTCTAGTATTTTTCTTCAATTCTGTGAATAATCAATCTCTGTTTTTGTCAAATACATAAAGATATTCAGAGTAGGAGGAAGTTCTTAAGCTCGCTGAATACAGACTGACATTTAATTTTTTCTTTTGTATTTCCTGTATACCATTTCCACACAGAAATATTATTTCATAATTAATCATTTACCCAGACCACGCCGGGATTTTTATGTATTCTCATACAGACAGTGTTAACAAAGAGTACAGTTCAAATTTGACTTGGAGTCTGGTTCTGCTTACTAACGTCTGCTCCTGTTGAGAACTATATTTCAGTATTTGCACACAAAAAACTAAAATGAATGGCTACAAGAAAGGAAAAAGATAATTAGCATCCACCTCCAGCACCAATCAGAGAATATGATAGTAGCAACTACAGTAATCATTAATATTTCTTGAGCTGTTATTATGTTCCAGGCTCTCATCTTTGCCAATTACATGTATTAACTCCTTAGAAATCTCCCCAACTGTTCCTTAAGGATGCAGCATTCTTAACAGCATTCTTATAGTATTCTAAAACTCCATAATACTTTCTGGCATCCATGAAGCCAATAGGAAAATTATTATAGGATCAGTCAATTCTATTTACTAATAGTATTATATGTGCTTGAGTTTGTAGGTTGACAATGACATTGTTCAGGCAACTGTTAACCACAATAGCAGGTAGTGGAAGAATGGTTGCATTTTTGCTCCATGACCATAAATTTAAGTCAAGGAAATTCTCTACTAAGATATCATGCAACAAGCAAGTTTTAGATGATCTGCCATGCTTGCTGAATAATTAATACGTAATGGATGTGAGAAATTCAAGGAAGTCTGTAAGCATCATGGGAACCGGAGTCTTGGGGATATCATCAGGATAAATACAGACTTACACCTGAGTAAAATGATTTCTCCTCTGGACTAAATCTATGCAATTTTCTATTCTAATTATTACCAGCTATCATTTACCAATCCTGAGTCCAGGTGCCACTTCTAAATTAGAACTAATGACTTGACTTCACAAACACAATGGGAGTACCCTAAAACGCATCCCCTAGGAGACTGATTCCTGAGAAAGTACTCAAATACAATCCAATTGACCTAGAGTTGGTGACGGAAGAGTACAGATTCAAATCTGGAAACAGTAGAAAACACTTTGAAATGGCTCTCAGACTGGGTAATGCTTTTCTTTATGCCTTTAGAGAAAGGAAATGTTAAGTCCCAGTGAAGTGCCCAGGATGGGGGCTCATGGTGAGGGAGGGGATCTTCACAGACAATCTGGCAAAGAGAATTGTACAAGCAAATGTCATGAAGCCAAGTGGAAAGAAATGATCCCTTTGGCCAGAATGAGCGAGACAGATACTACTCCTTCACTGGGAGCTTGTGGGTTACCACTGAGACTTATTTCCTAAGATGGTGGTTTAACATAAGAGGTTAACCACAGAGAAATAATGTTGTCTACTACTGTAAAACTGATTGACACCACATAAAAAAGCCAGTATCCAGTTTAGAAATTTGATCTGATTCATTCAATTTACAAAATCAAGTGGCCAAAAAAAAAAAGTTCTACCAGACCCACGCACTCTGTAGAATCCTGGCTCTGCTTGTGATTGGTTTAAGGATTACCTTCAAATTATAAAGAAAGCATCCTTGGACTTGAAGGAGGAAAATATTACAAAAAGTTGTACATTACCTGTGTGAAAGGTAATGTACAAAGTGAAAACTAAATCTTTGAAGAGTGGTTAATATCAAGAATTTTACAAATATAAATTCTAGATGTCCACATAATTTTATTTTCTATTTTTAAAAGGGGTTATAGGGGTGCCTGGGAGGCTCAGTTGGTTAAGCGTCTGACTTCGGCTCTCAGGTCATGATCTCGCCATCCATGGGTTCGAGCCCCATGTCGGGATCTGTGCTGACATCACAGAGTCTGAGGCCTGCTTGGGATTCTGTGTTTTCCTCTCTCTCTGGCCTCCCCCACTTGTGCTCTGTCTCTCTCTTAGAAATAAACACTAAAAAAATTTTTTTAATGGGTTTAGAAAATTTCAGGTAAACAAATCTGTCCCTTGAAGGAAGACTAAAAATGAATTTTATGATTGTGTTTGACAGAATATAAACATCTGTACTCAAGCATTATTTCAACGGTTCATTTATAAAAGGACTTTGATGTTTCCTTAAACCAGTAAGGGAGGCATGTGATTGAGCAAAATGATTTCCAGAAAACATCTAGAAATGTTTATAACAAAGTCAGGAATTTGGGGGTAGAGGAATCATAATAGGAAATCGGTTACTATATATCCTTCTACATCATTTTGTATGTATATCCTTTTATAATATTTAAATGTTTACAAAAACATGTTATTTGTGAAAAAATATTAAAGAAATATGAGCATTTGTCAAAACCTCTAAGAATTTCATTTTGTGTCCACAGTGATATTGGCATTAATATTTTAAATATGTATGTGTTACTACAGCACACACACATACAGACATTCAAACATAGAGATAGCATTTAATGTTCTCTTCTCTATGGGTTTTTCTGAGTCTCTTATGTTTTGCTAAATATTCAACATAACGATAAACTTGGTGACTATTTAAATACAAATACTGTTAGGAGTTCAATCTTCATGAGAATAAATATATATTTAATGTACACTGACTACTAATACAAATGTGTGACCAAATAACAACCGCACAGGCATTCAAATAATGGTGACCATCCGTCTTCGCCAATTTGGTTTATCCAATACCTTCATATGTCTTTACAAAATACTTTTTAAATCTCTAGAGCCAAAATGGGAACTAGAGCTAAAATGGGAACTTTTTTTATTTCCACCCTTAAGATTCCCTGCCCAGATGGTGAGAAGTCCAGAGAACCTGAGAGACTGGCTCTGCCCAAGAGTTCATTCTCTACTGTTCATGCTCCTGTCTCATCAGGTTGGTGTTGTGTACCTCCCATGTCCCCTTGTTGCAGTGTCTGAGGAATGCCCCCCACTCCAGTCTAGGAGCCAAAGGAAGAGGAGGCCATGACCATCACCCTCCTTTACATTTATTTACCCATAAAGAAATGGTCATGCCTGGTCTCCCAAAGCAACTTGTACCTGCCTTTACAATGTACCCATCACAGCAGATTTTTAAAGACCACAAAATTTTTGCCACAAATTGTTTCCATAGAGATAGAGTCTAATTCTCCTTCCCTTATATCTAATTGGTCTTAGTTACTTGGTTGAGTTAAAGAATGTGAGGAGAGCAATATTTGGGGACTTCTAAGCCAAGGTCATTAAAAGCCTTGCAGCTTCCATCTGGGCCCTTTGAATGTTTGCTCTCAGGGAATCCAGCAATCACATAAGAAGGCCAATCGCCCTAAGGTTGTCATGCTGCAAGGAAGTCCATGTGACTACATGCAGAAGCCATATGAAGAAAGAGTGATGTCCAGCTACCTCAGCACAGGTGTCAGAAACATGAATGAGGAAGCCATCTCGGGCATTCCAGTCTCAGCAGACATGAAGTAGAGAATAGGGTCCCAGTCTGTGGTCCCCACTGAGCTGTCTCAGCCACCTCCAGCTGTTTGAATCTCCTCAGCTCATCATGGAGCAGAGACAAGCCATCTTCCTTCCGAACTGCCCAAATTTCTAACGCATAAATTAATGAGCATAATAAAATGCCTTGTTTTACTCCACTAAATTTTGGGAGCAGTTTGTTTTGCAGTAATAGAGAAGTAGAACACACACACACACACACACACACACACACTCACTCACACAGCCATTTAGCAAGGCATGTCTATGATTGGCATTCAGACCACTTTTTGTTCTATTAGTCTCAATACATATTTCCTCCAAAAGATAGTATGGCATCAGTAGACTTTCAAACGTCTACAATTTAATCCATAATCATCATTTGGTGTAAGTGATCTTTCCTTCACCTACCCAAAAGGACAAAAAAAGCCTTCCTGCAAATGTCAAAAGGGGATCAGAACAAATCCTCAACTGACATAAATCTCTCAACTGCATGAGTGTGAAGGCTGAACTGGAGGTTGCCTAGCAGAGATCTAAATTGGGGGGATTTGGGGAGGAGGAGGAATCTAAATTTCCCAAAGCCATAACTAAAGTAAATTGTCAGAGCATAATAGGTAGTTTGAGACCTACCTATTTCCTGGGATTTTCCCTGTGCTTAGTGTAGAGCAAAAAATAGCAATCTACTTCCTTTGACCTGTTTGCCCAGTAAGTGGGTGTTTGCTCCCTAGCCAGTCGAGGCGGTAGCTAAATGCTATTAAAAAGTCACAAGGAGGAGGATGCTTCTTTAAAGCATAGTAAAAGCTGAAATTGCATATTAAAAATTGAAGGCTAATTGTTACATACATTTTTAGTGACTTTAAAATTGGCACTGCTCTGTGTTGCAGAGAAACATAGGAAACAATAGAAGAAACTGGGCAATTAAATTGGGAGTTCTACTTTTTTTGTCCTTTTTAGGGATTTCCTTGTTGATATTCATTAAGAAGTAGATAATTTTTTATCAATAAATATATGTTACCAGGGAAAGTGTGCAGCTACCTTAGACATTGGGATGTCAGCACAGCATGCTAACCATATGACTACGTGCACAGAAACTGCAATGAACTTGATTAAGAAATGCTTAACAATGGCTGGGCTGCAATTTTGGTGTTCGATTTGCTTGGCCAATGTTTCTGGGATTATGCCAAGCTTGACTAGGAATTATTCACTGCAGTCTTGGGTGACATCTAAATGTAATGTGAATTTGGACCTAGAGTACAGATATGTGGGCTCAGCATACCACCTCAGGTATGGATTGAAGCTGCACCTCTGATTTTCTCTGAAGGACAAGATTTCCAGGCTACACATTTTTAACCTTAGTGATCTGAGAGACAGCATTAAAAAAAAAAAAATATATATATATATATATATATATATATATATATATATATACACACACACACAAATTGTCCAACTAATCTGTTTGGTTCAGTGCCTTAAATATCTACTCATAGCTTCTTTGGGTTTTTTATTTGGTTTGGTTAACTGTTTCAGTTTATGGTCTATAGATATAACTGTGATAAAACTTGTAGATGATAGTTTAACAAAGCCATTTTATTTTGGTCGTAATTTTTTTGTTCGGGAATTCAGGAATGATTCATCCGGGCAGTACACATCTGATCCACATGGCATTCATTGGGGTGACAAGGGCTGGAAGTTGCATGCCCAGTCTCTGGGTTTTTCATTCACATATCTAGAGTCTCAGAGCTCCCAGCTACTCTATCTCCACACAGTTCCATGGCCTCCCCATTTCTCACAGCCCAGTGCTCTCAGGAGAGTGGTATTTCATAGAAGACACCTGGCTTCCAGGATACCTGGGCAGAACTTCAAGGGTTCTCAAGACCCAGCCTCAGACATCCCAGATCAGCATTTCTGTCATGTTCTATTGATCAAGCAAATCACTAAGGCCAGCCCACAGTGGAAGAGAATTTGACTCCACTTCTCAAATGGAAGGAGTAGCAAATAATTTGCAACCATCTTGAAACTACCCAAGTTACATTTTATAGTATTTACCATTTTATCTTTCAAAGTATTTACAAGAGTGTTAAATTGAGATAAGGGTTTTTTTTCCTCCACAGCCTTCTAAGAAATTGGAATCATGGTAGTAATTTATCTATAGACACTTAGCATCCCTAGTGACTTCTGTCTTTCATCTGATCTGTTGGTGAATTCCAAAGAGGAATTCTTCCATTTCAAGGAATCCTTAGAATGGTCTCTTGCTATTACCCTTTTGATTCCTGAAAACCTCTAGAGAGGAAAATCGTCTGTTTCTGAAATATGGATGTTAAACTTTATAGGGTTCCTTTCTTCAAAGGACCAGAGACCCAGAAAAAAAAAATAATGCTTACACAGGGGGAAAAATACCATGTCCAGGAATCACTTTGCTCCACTAAATGCAATTTGCTTAAAAAAAAGAATTGAATGAGAAATGTTCAAAGAGTCTCTAAGAATATCTCCAAAGGAGAAATGGGGTAACAGAACATTGGATGACAGGGGGTGAGAAATGCCACCAGCCAAGACAAAACAAAACAAAACAAAACAAAACAAAACAAAACAAAACAAAACAAAGCAAAACAGTAGGATGTAAATGCAAGGTTCCAACAGGTGGGACTGTCGGTTTGTACAACTCTTAGCCCACCTGAAAGAAGAGTGACAGCAGGATTCTGGCAATTCCCTTAAGTTAATATTTTCCTCTGGGATATTCTGGAGGATTCTTTGTATCCTTGGAAACTTTATGTGTTCTTTGGGGAAAGGCTAGGTTTTCTTTTATTTTTATGGACTGCTATTTTGTACTATGATGCTTACTGGATGCTGCATGAACACCAATCGAATCAATCCTGAGACACTGCCAAGTTTATTAAAAATTCATTCATAATCGCCTGACAGCACCCCTGTTCAGTATGTACCCTGGGATTCATTTGTACATTAATTCTCATTTGTAAACCACATTAGTCTTTCCTGCAGGAAAAAAAAACAGATTGGGGAATCTAATGTGTTTATAATTTAATAGACTTTTAATATAAAGAGACCTTGTCCAAAGGGTTGTAACAAGTCAGAGTACGCATTCACAGATAGGAGAAAGAAAAGAAAATTAGGACAATGCTGACCGTAAATCAAGCCCTGTAACCACAGCAGAATAGATAGGTGATAGGTAGTGTACTCACCTTGTGTGGGACCATACAAAAAAGCATGATGCTCTGTAGGTGCATGTGTTTTTGTTAGGTTTCTATTCAGATGCATGTGACAGACTATGCATGTCCAATTTCAAAATGGACATTCCATCCACTGAGAGTGCATGCAGAAATTGATGACCACATTAGGTGCCTATCTAAAAACATAGTGACGTTGAAAAAAAAATTAAAAAAAAAAAAAGGGGGCACCTGGGTGGCGCAGTCGGTTAAGCGTCCGACTTCAGCCAGGTCACGATCTCGCGGTCCGGGAGTTCGAGCCCCGCGTCAGGCTCTGGGCTGATGGCTCAGAGCCTGGAGCCTGTTTCCGATTCTGTGTCTCCCTCTCTCTCTGCCCCTCCCCCGTTCATGCTCTGTCTCTCTCTGTCCCAAAAATAAATAAACGTTGAAAAAAAAATTTTTTTTAAATAAAAAAAATAAAAATAAAAACATAGTGAAAAGCAACATATGGTGGGACATATATCTGCTCCAATTCCGTGAATTACAACCACCATGAGGGATGTAACACCAGACTTAGCCACATGAATGTTGGAGAAAGGTATTTGGTATCAGACTTGAGGCACCCATGAATATTATAACGTAATACATGAGTAGATGAATTATGATCAGATACTAGGAATTCTATGTGTGCCTTCAAGGACAGGGCCTTGGAAGATTTGGGCAAACAAAAGTGGGATTTGGTTTGAAGCCTCAGAATTCTTCCTTCAGAATGGATTTTGCAGTAGTGCAGTCTCTCTGTGAGAATGATTTTTCATTTGAGCTCAGCACATTTGGATGTGAAGAGAAATAAGTTACCTAGTGATTGCATTCCAGATTCCGAGGCACACGATTCATTTTGTACACTGCAAAATTACTAATTCTGTGCTCATAAATGAAAATGGTATTTGAGAGACAGGTCTAGTGCCTCTAGCTTAAGATGATGATACAGGTCCTGAGTCGAAGATCCTCAAAGAAATAAAACAGAGAGAAACAGAAACAGAAACAAAATAATCTGTATTATCCTTAGAAACTAGAGAAAGGCCTATGCAGTCTCAAGAAATTTAGATTTCTATTACAACAAAGAAGCAGGGACTAAAGTGATAAAAAGGGATGGTCAAACCACAATTCACTTCAGAAGCATCTACTTGGAAATCAAGCTCAAGTGACTTCTCATAAGGGAGTGACAGGCAGAAAATGTTTGGTGGCCTCTGCCAGGGGGTCAGACTGAATTATATTTAAATGTCGTGTGATATTCTGGATTAGATCCTGAAACACAAAAAGGACATTAGTGGGAAAACTGATGAAATCCAAGTAAAATCTATAATTTAGTTAACAATATTTTATGCCAATGCCAATTTCCTTGGCTGTGACAAATGTACTGTGGTTATGTAAACTTATTAAGGGAAGCTAAGTGAAGAGTATACAGGAACTCACTACTATTTTTACAACTTTTGTAAATGCAAAGATATCCCCAAATTAAAAGTATATATATATTTTTACATGTAAGTCATATGAGCCCATCTAAGCCTTAGTTACAGGTACCAAAAACAACATGAGGTCAGGATCCATCCTTGATACTTCTGACTAAAACTTGCCCCGAAAACAGAGGGAGGTAACAAAGAAAGCCACCAATGCTGATTCCTGACAAGTGCTGACAGCCATTCTGATTAGCGAACCATGAGCACTGGATCAGCTAACTTACTTCAGGTGTCTGTGACACTCACAGAAATGTAATAATTCAACACAGAAGTGGTTCTCTGTCCCTCCAACCAACCACCCTCTGCACTTCAAGCCCCTCTCCCCTCTTCCTAACCAGGTCATGTGACCTGGCTAAGGCTAACTGAGCTATGTCTAAGTATCACCTGTCTCCCTTCATCGGCACCTGCAATCCTCAAAGTGCACCCCACACAATTGCGGATGTAATCAAACTGAAAATCAAATACTAAACTATGTCAGAATAAGCAAAAGGAAAATAAAATCATTGGATATACAGTAAGATTCAACAGTTCCAAGGCAAATGACCAATTCAAGAAATTAGAATGTTTTCCCTCAGAAACAGAGCTGCAAGAAATAAGGAGAAATTTTACAAAATGTCAAATTCATATTCTCATACACATTCCAAAGAACTTTCTATCTATGGAACAAGAGGAAGCACGCATGGAACTCAAAAAATTAGATATCAGTTAGGAATGTTTGGAAATGAAGAACATGAATGCAGAATTTTATACTTCAGATGAGGCCGTGAACAGAAAATTGAATGTTATAGGACCTGGATCAGCAAATTAGAAGATAAGGATACATGCAAGAAGTTCTCTGAGAATCTGGAAAAGTGCTATTATGGTATTTTAGAGATTGAAACAATGGCAGAAATGATAAAATATCCAGAAAATATAGATTTACATATATATATACACACACACATACATACATACGTACTTGTTTTCCTGAATCTTCAATAGTGATTTTTGTTAATTTGATGTGTAAAAAATGCTATTTGATCACTGGTAACCTACTTCCTTTTACTTATACATTCATGAGATTTTTCAATATATCCTTGAAATTCAATTTTTATCTCTTTCTTATAGCTTAGTTATTGTTTTTCTTCTATTGGAGATAAGAGAAATAAAGACTGAAAGTGATATAGAGATAGACATACTGAATAAAATTACATTTTTTCCTAGAAAGAAGAAAGAAAGAGAGAAAGAAAGGAAGAGAGGAAGGAATATAGTAGTATATGTGTATACATGTTATAAAAAGTTATATAATTATTGCCTTTTTTTCTATTGACTTCATATATGTTATATGTGTACATGTGCATATATGCATATATATTAGGACTTTAAAAGAAGAAAATGAGGTCAATAGCAAAGATATACTCTGGTAGGGGCACCTGGGTGGCTCAGTCAGTTAAGCGTCTGACTTCGGCTCAGGTCATGATCTCACAGTTCGTGGGTTTGAGCCCCGCGTCGGGCTCTGTGCTGACAGCTCAGAGCCTGGAGCCTGTTTCAGATTCTGTGCCTCCCTCTCTATCTCTGCCCCTCCCCTGCTCACACTCTGTCTCTGTCTTAAAAATAAATAAACATTAAAAAAATTTTTAATAAAAATTTTTAAAAAAAGATATACTCTGGTAAAACTCTAAATATAAAGATAAATCTTTAAATCTTATGAATGTATAGGTAAACATGTTACTAACAATTAGATATTATTTTTCATCCAACAATTAACTTCTAGGAATTTTATCATAAGAAAATAAAGTTATTTGTTGCAGACTTATTAACAGTGATAGGGATTCCTGGGTGGCTCAGTAGGTTAAGCATCCAACTCTGGATTTCGGCTCAGGTCATGATCTTACTGTTTGTGAGTTCAAGCTCTGCATTGGGCTCTGCACTAACAGTGTGAAGCCTGCTTGGGATTCTCCCTCTCTCTCTCTCTCTCTCTCAAAGCAAATAAAGAAACTTAAAAAAAAAATGACAAAAAAGTCATAAACCAATTGAACATCAAATATAGAGTGTTTCTCTTACATATCATGGTCCATTCATAAAATGGAATACTATGTAACTATTAAAAATGATGTAGTAGATACACGACTAAAAATGAGTTTACCACATATTTTACAAAGCAGATTGCAAAATAGCATAAATAGAATAACTATTTTCATCATATGATATTTGAATATATGTATTATGTATATATATGCAGATAAACAATAAAATGTAATAATAATAATGTAGAAACGTTTTAACCATGCTTATCTCTAAAATAAGCATCTATCTAGAGCTAGATATGTGTGTATTTATTTTTTCTTTCATCTGTATTTTCTAATCTCACTGTAATCAAATACATATATTTGTCAATTAAAAGCATACATGTGGGGCGCTCGGGTGGCTCAGTTGGTTAAGCGGCTGACTTGGGCTAAGGTCATGATCTCGCGGTTTGTGGGTTCAAGCCTCTGTGTTGGGCTCTGTGCTAACAACTCAGAGCCTGGAGCCTGCTTTGAATTCTGTGTCTCCCTCTCTCTCTGCCCCACCCCCGCTCGTGCTCTGAGTCTCTCAAAATGAATAAATGCTAAAAACAAATTTTTAAAAAACATACATGTTGCTATATTGTACACCTGAAACTAATATAACACTGCATGTTAACAAACTGGAATTAAAATAAAAACCTTTGGGGCGCCTGGGTGGCTCAGTCGGTTAAGCGTCCGACTTCGGCTCAGGTCATGATCTCGTGGTCCGTGAGTTCAAGCCCCGCGTCGGGTTCTGGGCTGACAGCTCAGAGCCTGGAGCCTGTTTCAGATTCTGTGTCTCCCTCTCTCTCTGACCCTCCCCCGTTCATGCTCTGTCTCTCCCTGTCTCAAAAATAAATAAACATTAAAAAAATTTTTTTTAAATAAAAACCTTTAAAAATAATAATAAATTTTAAAATTAAATTTAAAAATAAAAACATATATGTGTATTTTCCATGAGAAAATAATTCAAAATATATCATATGCAGGACAGATCTCTAGAATCCTGCTATATTTGATTATTACAGTCAGATACCATTTCCCTTAGCCTAATGGGTGGGAGGGGTGGAGGGGGAGCACTGGGAAAAAGTTGGACCTTTATATGTTTTATTTTCTCTTTGACAAAAGTGAATTACATCGGTAAGAGTAAGCAAATATTTTAGTTTTTACTATTTCTTCTCTTCTTCCCACTTCAGGATTCATATGAACATTTAAGAGTTGCCGGGTATTTTTTTTTTTCTCCAAGCTTCACTATTGAGATCATACCCAACAGCGCATCTCAAAGAAGCCTTATATAATTCAAAACCCTTATGTGAATAAAATGTAACACAGTTTTTCTATAAGCTCTCAGCAAACCAGTGTCAAACATGTTGGCGCTGTTGGATAGAGAGTAAATGATTTTTACACGTTGCGTGCTTTTATTCTTTAACAAAGGCAAAGAGAGCAAACTGTTTTCTCCCCTCCCCTTTTCCCTTCCCCCGACATTTTTCTCTTTCTTCTGCCTCCAGTGCCCTTGAAGGCTGTATTGAATCTGACAAAGGATAAAGTAGCAGGGAGTGGGAAACACTAAAGATATCAAGGGGCTCCAACTGCCTGTCTGAAAATCTGTTTATACAGCACCTGGGTCACTCTCATCTGATAGGCTTTTCTCCATGTGTTATTGTGTTTATGTCAAGAAAAAAATGCCAGCATCCCTTGTCGCTGAGTGCTGCTCTATAGAATTCTGCCGCCTTCATTTTCCACTTACTACCTCATTTTGTTTGAAAGAGGCTGCCTTTCCAGCTTCATCTGTGATCACCAAGAACACACAATCTCCCCTTTGTTCACTGAGTGACCTTTATATTTGACTAAGGGTGAAACGTGTCTTGAAACCTAAACCAATTTTGGCAAAGAGGTTTTTAAAAATACCGTAACTGAGACTGCCATGCACAGAAATAAATGCTGCTGGTTTCATTGTCATTCACCAAGTGTTTCTCTGTGCATTTTGTTTGGGCATTTCAAAGTACAATGCCAGTGTTCAGAAATGAATGCGACATCACAGACAGGAGCTTCCCTGGGGTACTGCGAACTGGTGACAGCCTGAGAGCCCTGGTGTTATTTTTATTTCTTGGAAGGGGAGTGGGTTGAGGGGGAGTCACACACTCCTGCCAAAACCAAGTGGCTTCAAGACTCAGGCAGCTGGACAGTCACCCAGGGAGGCAAAGCTAGGGAGAAGTTTGGCACAGATACCTGATGCAGGAGATAATGTGAAGCTTTATGCATATTCTGTTACCAGTCCAGACGCCTCAATATCCTCCGTTACCTAGAATATTGTCCTTTACATATACACTCTGCATAGATGGAGTGTATTTTGGAGCAGAACAAGCTCAAAGAGCAAAGAGAGGGCCTTCATAGGCAATAGACCCAGCGCTTCCCTGTCCTCCTCCTATACCCTGCACATTCATACGAAATAAAACCCAGGTGAAAACTAAAACAACTTTATAGAAGGTAAATGGTCAAAGGGAGACCTTTCTAGGTGTTTGGGCTGGAAAGGTGAAAGGCCAGGAACAAAGTCTAATTCACCCTCATTCCAGTCTCCCCTCAGGAAAATCTTGGATTTCACCCTTTCCCTAGACTTGACCAACAGATGGGTGTCTTCTTCTTAGGAGTCATAACAAAATATAGAACTGGAGACATTAAAAACTTGCATTGAGATATCATCTCAAAGAAAGAAATAAGATGACTGCATAAAAATACTCAAGTGTACAATAGATGAATGTTTGGAAATCATCCAGATATGAATTATTAAATTTCTTTCAATTTCTATTCTGTAAATGACACTCCTAAATGTGGTAATTTTCTACTGTAGCCCTAGGAAAGTAAGACAGTATGCTTCACATTTATCTATTCCAGAACCCTTGTATGACTTCTGGCTAAAGGGTGCTGAAGCCAAAGTGTGAGAACTGGTGTTTTAAGTCACTGTTATTTTGTTGTCTTCGCTGTCCTATACAACCAGACATAACCCTTCAGAAAAATTTGGTAGATATCTTTAAATAATTCCTCCATGTTTCTTTTAAGTTTATTCTTAACTGTTTTTAAATTTTACTATTGTACTTAAGGTATTTTACATTGATTATAATTTTTAACTAGTTATTATTAGTGTGAAAGTTATTACCTTTGTATATTTATTTTATAACAAACCGTGTAAATAAACTCTCTTAGAAATTCGAACAGTCTTACAATTTATTTTCATGTGTTTTCCAGGTAGACAAACATATCATTTGCACATAAAATAATTTGCTATCTTCTCAATATTTACACCATTTATGTCTTTCTTTGCCTTCTTGTTTTACTCAAAATGTCCAGAACAATAGAGATAATCATAATCATCTCTGCATAATTTTAGGTACTTCTTCCAGGGTGTCATTGTTAAGGATGATATTGAGTGATTATTTCAGATGTTCTTGGCACATCAATGCAATATTCTTTTCCTAGTGTACTAAGATTTTCCTTTCAAACAACAATAGTGTTGAATTTTATCCAGTGCCTGCTAGGAAGAGCCTGTGTGCATTTTTTTTCATAATGTTAATCCCTCTTTGCTTCCTGGACTAAACTCAGCTTGGTCATTGTTGATTACTACTTTGTGAATTTTATTTCTTTATATTCTGCCTATGACTCTTACATCTATAGCTGAGATTTATGTTAGACTCTTACATTTATAGCTGAGATCTTCTATTTTGTATTATTATCTTTAGGTCTTTAACTGATAGGTTATTTCCTAAAAGGAGTTAGGATTTTTTCCAACATCTTCGATGCTCTAAAACACTTTGTATTCATTTCCCTCTTTCAAGTTATTTTTTATCTTTATTAAATAATGCATGAATGTAATTAAAATACAAAGAAAATTAGTGAAAGTCTTCTAATGAAATAAAGCAGTCCTCTGAGCAACCATTTTGCTACATAACATTATTTGCTATGTAACATATGGTTACGTAAATAGTTTATGGTTGCATATGATGTGTAACTGACACAGAGTGGTCTATGATCATGCTTATTTTCTAATACAATTTCTCCTGGTATCAATTAACTGTTTTCTTCATTTGTGTAGTATTTTCTGTGTTTTTCACTAACTTTTTAAAATGCATCCATTGACCTACCAATTTTTCCCAATGCTTAAATCCAGACCTATGATGTATTTGTTCGTAGGCCTGGTGAACAGGTGTCATCCGTGGACTTCCTCCTTTACTCTTCTGCGATTACTGCGCAATTTCTTACCTTGTATTTTCTTCTTCTGTCTTGTTTTTCCCATCATTTTGCTAAAGAACTCAATAACTTCTTTTAAAAAATACATGAGAGATCTTTTCTTTAACTATGTCTTACCAATGGATTAGTAGGCTGTGCGTACAATCATCCACTAAAAATAATTTTCACTCAAATGTGAACATTTTGCTTAACAGTATTCTAAAGCATCCAGTTCTTTTTCTTGAAAATTCCAGTGTCATCTGACAACCATTTATTTATAGATGACTGTTTTTCTTTTCAGAGGAACCTAAGATTTTGCTCTTCACAACTGGTGTTCTAAAGTGTCACAATGACATGGCTCAGGATGTGCTTTTTTCATTCTCTGAACTGGACAGATGGGTCCTTACTATCTGCAGACTTGGATCCTTCACTTCAGGGAAGTTTCCCCACATTATTGCTTTGATACTTTCCTCTTCCGTTGTCTCAGTCTTCTCTTCTTAAACTGCCTTTTATTTGGATGTTGGACTTCATGCATTCATTCACAAATTTTGTTTCTCCCATCCCGTGGTCAATTTCTTTGTCTTTGTGTTCTAATTTTTATGAAAATCCCTGGCCTTATCTTTCAACCATTCAGATAAATTGATGGGGTTACTCTATTTGAAATTTCTAAAAGCGCCTACATTCTAATGGTCCCTTTCATATAACATCTGCCATATTTTATCATGTAATTTTTTTCTCCTATCTCTCTGCGCATATTAATGACTGTTTCATATTTTGAGAGGGCAGTGCATTTTTCTTCTGCTCCCGGATTTGCTTTTTATTTCTTCTAAGGCCATTTTCCTTATTTGAGCTTTCATTTGTTTGTTTATTTTGTACTCTGTCTTTAAGGTTAAAAGCACCCCTCAAATATCTGAGGAGGTATGTTACAATGAGGTAACATCCCAGATTTTTCACTGAGAAACTCTAAGGCCTTTTCTCTGGGACTGTTCAGTGTCTCCAAAGGATGATCCTCCACTCTCCAGTGTCGAGAGCAAAGAGCAGCTCTGACCCTGACTGTGTACGTCCTGGAAACTCTGGAGGGAAGAAGAGGGTGAGAGCAGAGGAAGGGGAGGTGGGAGAACTCAGCAACGCACACCTGTCCTGTGTTTAGTGCAGCATCCATCTTTAGCGCTTCACCATCCCCAGTGTGCCTGAGTCCAGAGCGCCGCTATTTCTATTTCTTCTTAGAACAAGATTTATTGTCTTGAGGAAGTAATCAGATAGTGAGTAGCTAGCTGCTGGCTGTTATGTGGGTATGAAATCACTGTAATTACTCCACGGACTTGCAACCAATCAGTGGGTATTCAGCACTACACTTTTTACTGTTTTGCAGGATGCAGAGTCTTTTCCTGAGTTCTGCTCCGAAAATCTCTTCCTTCTCCTTTTTTGTCGCGTCTTGAGATTTAAGCTTTCCTCCGCTCCAAGACAGTTTCCCCTCAGCAGCCATGCTCCATCTTCTAAATACAGGCTGACATTTCTCATACCTTCCGCTACTGTTCTTTCTGCCATTCCCTTTCTCCATTCCCTCTCCTCCTTTTTTATTTTCACTATTATCCCTATACATTATGGTGATGGAATTTGGAGAGGGAGAAGATACAAATGCATATGTTCAATTAAGTAGTTGAAATCTTCTGAGCGGTAGAAATAAGTAGCCTGAAATCTCCCAGAACCTGTTGATACTATGAGAGGGGCGGCTGGGTGGCTCAGTTGGTGGAGCCAACTTCCACTCAGGTCATGATTTCACAGTTTGTGAGTTCGAGCCCCACACTGGGTTCACTTCGATCCTCTGTCTCTCTCCCTCTGCCCCTCTTCTCCTCCCACCCTCTCTCTCTCAAAAATAAATAAACATTTAAATACTATGAGAAGTAACTTTTCTTTGAATGTTTGCTATAAATTGCCCATTATATCATTTAGGCTAATGCCTTTTATGTGGCTAGATACATTAACAATTCCTTCACTCTGTTTCATTTCTACATGTAGATTTTATGCTTTTGATTCAATTCTATTCATTAATATTTGCCTAGGAAATTTTCCGTCTCTTCAACCATTTTGAGTATTTACTATAAGCACTGTATATAGCCTTGTGTTACAGTTTTTGTAATTCCGCTATTTCTGTATATTATATTCCTGTTTTATATTCCTAGGGTACATTTATCCCCCATTTTTAATGAGCTCTGGCAGAGGTTTATATTTTTATTAGATGTTTTAAATAACTAGGTCTTAAATTAAATTCATGTAATATTTATTGTTTGTTTTATTCCATTTCCTAGCTATCTTTAGTTTAAATCAACTTATTTTCTTCACTTTTCCTGAAGTTATTATATTGCCATTTTTATAACTTCTTTAGTAAAAAGTCTGGTTTATTTATTTTCATTCTAATAATACAAGCATATAAGACTATATGTATTATTTGTGTCATACAGACTAAACAGTCTATAAAGTTTTGATTTTCTCTTTGAACTGAGAGTTATTTGTGAAATTTTCTGTTTATATTTTAAATTTCAAAAGTTTTAAAATTCTTTAGCTGACACTTCTTTAATTATTTGTGACCTTAAGTATTTGTAATTTTATTATTTTATGCTTAGGGAATGTGATTTTTACAATTTCTGACCTGGGAATCTTACTAAGACTCACTTTGTAACTCAAAAATGGGGTCTTTTTCTAAATATGACATAAGAACTCAGAAAATGTGTTCTCTCCTCATAGAGTCCACAGTTTGATGTATTCATTAAGTCAACTCTATCGGATTTTCCTGTCATTTTGCAGAAGCACATACATTAGTAGCTTCCTGACAAAAAAAAAAAAAAAAAAAAGCCTGAAAGGGAAATGTGTTGAGTATTTGAGTATATGAAAACGACCTTATTTTACCTGGTAGTTTGATGACTAGGTAGACAATTATATATTAAAAATGATTTGAAGGCATTGTTCCATTGTGTTCTAGCTTCCAACATTTTTTATATACTCTACATCCAGATTAATTTTTGTCTACTCTATTTGGCAATGACTCAGAAAGAAGTTTTAGTGTATCCCCAGTTACTGTATTTCTGTCAAATTATCCTTGCATGCACATTTTTTGCTTTCTCTGTTTCAGTGTGATCTTATCTGGGGAATAAAGTTTCATGATGCTTCATTTATTATGATTTTTACTCTGTATTATAAAATAATATTCACTATCCTGTTTAATACTTTTTCTGCAAAGTTTATCTTACATGTTTGAATGTTTTTACTTGCATTTACCAAACTTACTTTTGGCAAGCATTTATTATAAACAGTCTGTGTCATTTTGTTGTAAATATATTCTCTTCTGTGAGGAAGATATAGATAGATTTTGTTTTTTGAGCAAAGAGATGTTATTTTAATAGATGAGTTGTTCCTATTTTTACCTATTGTTACATTATATTTGGTCCCACTTCTGACATTTTAATACTTTTTTGCTCTTTTTTATCTTTCATTTATTTAATTTTACCTATATTTTCTCTAATAATTTAGCAAATTATGTCATATGCATCTTTAATTCTAATCTCAATTTGAAGACTATTTACTTTTAAGGCTTTATTTAAATAGTTCTTTAACATATATTCATTTACTTAATTTTTAATCAAGGGTGAAATGGTTCCATTGCTCTCTTAGGTGTGTTTTTCTTACTTGTATTCTTCTCCTTTAAAAATATTAGACAATAATTTTCTTTAGCCATGGCCATCATCCCACAGTTCATTCACACTCTCTGGCCATGTTCAATCACTGAGTAGTTGCTAACAGTTGCTGAAATAAAGATACAGAATAGGGGCTATTTTTTAATGAAAGAAAAAATATTTCTGCCTATTTAAAAGTTGTTAATGAGTGCCTGATTCATTATGGGTATTTTTTAACTGGAATATTACCAATAACATTTACCCAGCAACATTTCCTGTCCTTTTCCATTGAAAACTATTAATTGTATAGGACATAATTTGTACAATGTAAGACCATCACACAAAGCAAAAAGAATATAGGGATATACACTAACATCTTAACAGCTGATAATTCTGATAAGGATGCTCTGAGATGTTTTTATTTTTTAAAATTTTAGGTATTATACAATTTTTACACGGTATGTATCACTTGTATTATAAGAAATTTGCACCTACCACATTATAACAATTACGTTCAGTACACATAAATTCAAATAACACTATAATCTTACTATAGGGAAAACATAGAATTTCTTTATTTAGTCTAAATTCAACCTAGCAATTTCTTTATTTTTCCCACCCAAATTCTAACCTCTTGCTGGTAAATGAGAAAAAAAATAAAGAAAACATTGCATTAGGGGCACCTGGGTGGCTCAGTTGGTTAAGCGTCCAGCTTCAGCCCAGGTCATGATCTTGTGGTTCATGGGCTCGAGACCCACATTGGGCTCTGTGCTGACAGCTCAGAGCCTGGAGCCTGATTAGTGGATTCTGTCTCCCTCTCTCTCTGCCCCTCCCCTGCTCATTCTCTCTCTCTCTCTCTCTCTCTCTCTCTCTCTCTCTGTCTCAAAAATAAATAAAACATTTTAAAAATTTTGAAAAAGAAAAAGAAAACATTTAATTGATTTCTGTTTCTGGCTATAATGGATTTCCTTAAGGCAAACTTATGTTCCCTTGAGAAAAGCTAGATAAAATTCTAAAAAGTAAATAAAATAAGTAAACAAATCTGTTTCAAGTTATAAAAAGAACTATTGAGACAATCAGGCCATAAAAAGTCAAAATCACACACAAAAAAAGGAGACTTTAGAGATGGTGAGACATTGTATGACTCTCCTCACCATTTAGGTTTTTTGGATGTTTAACAGAAAATAATAATAATAATATAATCATAATAATCATAAAGCAGAAGAGAACCCAAAAATAAATCTGTGGCTACAAGGCATAGAATCTTTCAGAACTTTTGTCAATTCCACAGAACTAAAGAGCAAAATTAGAGTCATAGCTGACAAGACTAGCCACAACTTCAGAGGCCAAGAGCTTCATGAAAAAGTAATCTCCGAGCAGGCAACCTGACACTTGGTGGCTTTCTCTTCCAACACTGGCAGATTCTTAAAATGAATAGGGAAAGAGGCTAAGAAGAAAGCTGTTGAAGAGCAGAGAAAAAGTTTTCAGAAGTCACATTCCAGATCTGAGGACATACAAAATTTGGAGTTCAGAACCCACTGAGGAGGAGGAGTTAAATGAAATTTCTGGACAACTAGAGAATAAGAACAGAAGCAAACTGGCAATAAATGGACACTTGCAAGAAACGCAACTCAGCCTTGAGTCAGCTCAATGCCTGAGTAGATTGATATGATGTGTCCCTTGTCTATCTGCCTATGAGAGGGAAGGGTGACTACGCTGGAGGAAGTTAATATCATCTGGAACATCTACACAATGTATGACATTCAACCAAAAACTACAAGAACAGAAAGAAAGAAATGGACAATAGAATCAGATTCATAGATGACTCAATTATCGGCATAACAGATAAGTATTTAAAAGTACCTGGGATTAATATGTTCAATAATGGAGAAAAGTTGACAAGACTAAGTATTTATATTGAAAATTAAACAAAAATTCTATAAGAAAAAATAAAACTAAAAATTTAATAGATGGGTATCACAGCAGATGATATCCACCAGAGAAAAAGATGAAAGGAAATATGAATGAGAAAATAGCCACTTAATAGCATATATATCTTACATATGTAATTACACATATGTAAGATATATATGTGTATATATATTTATAAGATATATATAAATTATATATGTATAAAATATATATAAATTATATACGTAAAATTATGCATTAAGATATATATATATATATATATATCTTGTGTATATATACAAAATCTCCAAGCTAAAGTACAAAAAAATACAGAAAAAAAGACATATGGAACATAGTGAAAAGGTCTAACATGTAAAATTGAAGTCTCAGAAAAGAGAATAGACAAAATGAGCAAAAAGCAACATGGGAGGATATAATGATTTAGAATTGTCCAAACTTGATGGAAAATACTAACCACAGTGTATAATTACATTGTAATTTTCAACTGCTCTATCAAAACCCTATGTTCATTTCCAGGGATGTCTGCAGCCATCCTACTGATTCTTGGTCAAACTGGAATAGAATGGGATAAGATGGATGGAATGGAAGGGATGGATGGGATGGGATGGGATGGGATGAGGTGGAATTAGATGAGATGGGATTGGATGAGAGGAGATAGGATTGAATGGGATGGTATGGATGGGATCAATGGGATGAGATAAGATGGGTGAGATGAGATAGAATAGAATAGAATAGAATAGAATAGAATAGAACAGAACTGAATAGAGATTAACATAATTTTGTACTAATGGCGTTATCAAAAATATAATGAGAATGAAGTCTGTGACAGCTTGCCAATATCTCATATAGAAAATGGGGTGCCTGGGTGACTCAGTTGTTTAAGTATCCAACATTGGCTCAGATCATGATCTCACAGTTCATGGGTTCAAGCCCTGTGCCAGGCTCTGTGCAGACAGTTCGGAGCCTGGAGCCTGCTTTGGATTCTGTGTCTCCCTCTCTTTCTGTCCCTCTCCCTCTCATGCTCTGTCTCTATCAAAAATAAATAAAAATATTTAAAAACAAGAAGAAAGAAAATGTACAGATGGGTGGTTTGCACCTGGCTTCTGTTATACTGTCTCAGTTTCTGCTATTGAACATGTTCACATAGCCTACTTTCAGCTATGTAACCAGAGGAGTGAGTATAAAAGATTCCTACTTGAATGAAACTGTGGCTTCTCTGAGATCATAATATTTTAGTGGTTTGTGAGCTAGAGATGAAGTACAACCTTGAGACCTAGAGAGGATTCTAGAATCTGTGTGTGTATATGGGTATTCTGGACATCTCTAATATAAATTTATGTCTTCTTGTACCTGCTGCTTTGTATCCTTCACTGGAAATTTTTCATGAATATGTACGTATATACACATGTGTGTGTGTTTGTGTGTTTTTTATGAGTCCTTTATGTTGTTGAAAACTAAAAACAAAGAACAGACAAAAGAGGGTTTCCATTATCCAGGAAGCAGAGAGATGAATATCTGATAACTTTCAAATCTGTGCCACACTGTATTTTCCAAACTGTTATCTAATGAGCTTTGAGCATTTGTACATTTTAATTAAAAAAAATAAATGAGTAATAGTATATCTCTTCTTACTTGTCTTCTCTGGAAAAAAGAAGATTTAAATCCACACCTTCCCCCCACCTTCTCTCTCTCTCCCCTCCCCACTCTTCCCTGCAACCCCCAATACATACATTTTTTTCTTAATTAATATAATCTGAAATTCAGTCCTATTTTGTATGTTTGAAAATGTTCAACACTCCAGATTTTACCCTTCCCATTTCACTTCTCCAAGATGTTGTCTAAACATAAGAGGGAAGTTAAGAAGTTCTCATGGCAGAGGGAAGAATGGTGGAAAAAAGAACGCTCAGATGTACTAAGCGTCCTGTATCCTACCTAATCTCTGCTAGCAAGCTCATGGACTGACTCTTTCTAGAAGTGTCCACAGAAAGACAACTGGACTCATTCAGTAATTAGGGTTTGAAGTCTGTGACTGAACATTTGCCTTCAAGTCTCAAAGTTCCTGTACATGGTCTCTTCATCTTAATGCCATGTTCTGATGAGTCACCAGGACTCTCAGCCACCTCCCACCAAAGATGAGGTATTACTGCCCATCATTGTGATGGAAATGTCTGTGAGCCCAGCTTCTCATGGAGGTTTACAGCCTCTGCCTATGCCCACTAGAAATGTTCTCACAACTTTTCTAAAGTTTTAAGTTCCTCTTTCCAGGAAACTAAAAATTGACCTTAATTCTACAGCTGCCTTTCTCCCTCCAATTTCCCTCTCTTTGAAGGCAGAATGAGTAAGCCTTAGGCTTTCTACTTTCTCCATAATGTATTTGCCACATTCCTGGCTCTAGTCTCATGGACAGCCTCAATGGGAACAAGAGACACAGAAAAGAGGTTGGTTACCATCATAGGACACAAATTGGTCTACTAGAAGTCTATTAGAAGTCCTACTTACTGAAAAACAGAAGAGAATTACAACACTGTATATATAAAAGCTCAAGATTGAGAAATACATATGCCCAGAGGTAGAAGGAGAATGTTCTCTCTTTCATACCTGGCCCATCAAGATATTTTTTCCCTTATGAGAAGTTCTACAACAGTTTTTCCATATCAGTTATTTTCCTACTTCTGTAGTTTAATTTCTAAGTTTTAATGTTGTAGAAAGCAGGTGCTCAACATTTAATGACTACATAAATAAATAAGAGATTGCTTCTCATTAGTAGGATCTGGAAACACCTCAGTGCTATATTCATATAAGAAAACAAAAATATGTGGTTCAATGAATTGAAAGAGGCAACAGTATTTTTAATTCCTTTTAAAATATTTTTTGTAGATCAGAAGTAGAAAACTGATGACCAATACGCCACATTTTACCTACAAGCATGTTTTGTTGCCGTACAATATTTTTTTAAATAATTTAAGTTCCTTTACTTAGAGCATGAACTGTACAAGTTGACATGCTTTCCATTACTCTCTAATCTCTTACAGCTTGCACATGTTATTAACTTATGTTGATGATGTTTGAGTTTGTGGCCCTGAGAGTTTATTTAAGAACAGAATTTGACATATGGGGGTATGCTTAAACTTTTTAATTGATACGGTCAACAATTACTTTTATAAGTATCATGTTGCAAGTACCATATTTGACTGTTAAAACACACTGATTGACAGTTTGAAGACACCTGCTAAATTAAAAAATCTATATCTTGCTATGTATTTTGTGGTATTGTAACATAATGATTATGTTTAAAACCAATCTGATCATTGAAAACATTTATTACATGAGAGGGTGCCACTTCTACTTTGGATATACAAAGCAATAATCATCCAACACTCCTACCCTCATGGTGAGAAAAATCCAGATAGTCTACAAAGTCATAACACTTCTTGAGGTCATTAGAAAGCTGAAGTTGTAAGGCAACCAAATAAACTAACTTCCAAAGGGTCTTTCCAAGGACCAATACAATAAAAGAAGCATTTCACTTTTGGCAGAAGATGGGGAAAAGAGGTGACCGCCAAAACTAGGATAGTAAAAAGCTCAATTTTTTAAATGTACAAAAGATATGAAAAGACATGTCACCAAAGAAAATTTTCCACCTCAGTAGTCATTAGAGGCATGCAAATTAAAGCCTCAATGAAATAGCACTACAAATCTACAGGAAGGGCTAAAAATTTTTTTTTACATTTATTTATTTTTGAGACAGAGAGAGACAGAGCATGAACAGGGGAGGGTCAGAGAGAGGGAGACACAGAATCTGAAACAGGCTCCAGGCTCTGAGCTGTCAGCACAGAGCCCGACGCGGGACTCGAACTCACGGACCGCGAGATCATGACCTGAGCCGAAGTTGGCCGCTTAACCGACTGAGCCATCCAGGCACCCAAAATTTTTTAAATTTATAATACTAAGGAATGGTGAATATATGAAGTAATTAGAATTCTATACTGCTAAGTCCTACTCAAGAAGAATGAAAATACATTTTCACACAAATACGTACACACCACTATCTATAGAATCCTTATTCACAATCGCCCAAAGCCAGATATAACCCAAATGTCCATCAACTGGCAAATGAATAAATGTAGTACAACAGCTACAACAACAAAAAGCATGATATATCATCAACATGGATGAATCTTAAACTCATTATGCTAAATGAAAGAAGACAGCCACAAAGACTACATAAACTACATCTTCTTCATATGACATTCTAGGAAAGACAAGCTACAAGGACAGAAATAAAATCAGTGGTTGGCAGAGCCTGGGAGTGTAGGGAGGGATTAACTATTCAGGGACATGAGTGAACTTTTTAAGATGATTGACATTTCTATTTCTTGATGATGGTGGTGGTTACGTGATATTCATCGCCAACATTCATATAACTCTACATTTTTTAAAGGATAAATTTTGCTATATGTAAACTATACTTCAATAAATATAATATCAAAATTATATAAGAAAATGGAATGTTTTGAATATTATCTGGGTAATTTTAAGTTTAACCAAACAGTTATTATCTTCTTCAGCCATCCAAACAGGAAACAACCGACTTATCACACTCAATAAATATTAGTAAGTAAATAAGTCACTACCAGTATAAGCTAATGAAGAGTGTTGTCATTTTAACCCCTTGGAATTGTTAAAAATAAGAAAACCACATCATGTATCTAGAATGATCCTGATCAGGGATAAGAAGGTGCGAGTGCATGAGATCAGAGAATGCATCTCCCTTGAAAGAAAAGAACACACTGGGGAATTCCTCATGGAGGTTATCCGAAGAACCCCCACAAATATGCCCCACAAAACTAAAGAATCGAGGACATGAATTTAAGTGAAATAAGTCAGACAGAGAAAGACAAATGTTGTATGATATCTTATTTGGAAACTAAAAAAAAAACAAACTCATAGAAACAGAGAACAGATTGGTGGTTGTCAGAGGTGAGGGGTGAAGAGTGTGGGAAATGAGTGAAGGTGGTCAAAAGGTACAGACTTTCAGTTATAATACAAATGAGTTCTGAGGATATAATGTACAGCATGATCCTATAGCTAACCATACCATATTGTATAATTGAAAGTTGCTAAGACAGTAAATTTTAAAAGTTTTCATCACAAGAAAAAAAAATTGTAACCACGTGAAGTGACAGATGTTAAGTAAACAGTGTAGTACTCATTTTTCAATATATACATATATATTAAGTCATTATGTTGTACACGTAAAACTGATGCAATATTATATAGAAATTATACCTCAATAAAACTAGGGGGTGGAGGGAAGAAGCAAACAAACCTAAGAGCCTGCATTTGGACACTGAGCATGACAGGCCACCACATTTCCAGATAATAACACTTGTCATATGAAAACTTGCCTCCCCAATTATTAAAACACAAAACAATAGGGAGGAGACAAGCATATATAGTGAAGTTGGAAAGGAACACCTGAGAATTATAAACTTCTACTTCAGGGTGGGAGACATGTCCCATTGCAGTGAAAGGAAAGGGGACCAGAGAGGAATACATAGACAGAGTGCTTTCATTATATAGATCCAGAGACTTTGCTGCAATTGCAAAATCCTAAACTCATTTGGAGGAAGAAAAAAAAAATCCGGACCTGACTTCACATGAGAATTTAAAGCCTGAAGTTATCCCACTTAGGCTAAATAGGCAAACATTTAGGTTGTGGAAATATTAATGTATTTAACCAGGGGTACATCCCAGACCTCACTGGAAGTGTTATATTATATGTGGTATTTAGACAGTATAAGCCTTTCCATAATTTGAAATAATCCAAACTTTAAAACATATGTTACCCCAAAGGTTTCAAATAAGGGCTTGTGGGTCTAGAGTGGTAATGCTGTATTTCTTAAGCTGGATAGTTGTACATAGGTGTTGAAATTTTCTTCATGCCTTTTTTCTGAAATATTTTGTAATAAATGGCTACAAGATTAAAATATTTATCAATTTACCTAGAGTTCCCTGGCGCCCTACCCTTACCTTAGAGAAGCTAGAAGCAGGAACAATTGGTAATTAAGGATAAAACTGACCAAACCTCCCTTCCTGCATGCCCCAAGTCCTCTACATCACAGGTCAGGCCTGGCTGAGAAGAGAGAATTTGAACTGGATGTGAACTGGACTTTTTCATGCCCATAAATAACAGTGATTGAAAAGCTAAGACTTCTACCAGTTTCTGTCTGGGGGGGTAAAGAAGGAAAATTTAGCAGAGAATGCCTAAAAGACAGTGATGGGAGAAAAATAAAACTGATTCCTGATTATTCTTCCATTGACTTTAGCCTATTCAGTAAAATGATAATATGCTCAGAGTCCAAACAAATGCATGTTTTGTTAATCTTGTAAAGGGTCTCAGTGTTATGGCTGATTTCATTATTGAGTTATGATCATTAGCTGCAATCATCATAAATTTATGGACTTTGAGAGACTGATTTCTGTAGATAATGTTGTGATCGTGGCTTTTTTTTCTTTGCAGCCAAGTGAATGTAATGGATTTGCTTCATTAACTCTCTAAATTCCCTCCTCCTGTACCTTTGCTAATTGATTAAGAAAATATTTCTGATACAGTGTAGCATTTTTCTAGAAAATAATATTCTTTCATTCATTCTTATCTGTATTAATTTGGCTTGAAGCGCCATCAACACAAGCTGGACAGCTGTGGAGCAAGGCAATGGTCCCCCAACCTGGCTACATATGAGAATCACTGGACATGTTTTAATAAAACACACAAAAAAACAAAAAACTTGACATTCTGATTCACCAGGTCTGGAATGGGGCCTAAGGATCTGTATTTTTGAAAATCTCTGCAGATGTTTCTACGATGCAGCCAGATTTAACAACCACTACACAAGAGTACTTGTGTTTTTTAACAATGACCTTGAGGTATCAGGACAAGAAAAAAATTTTTTTTATTTACTGTGCTGATTCATTCTTGTTCGCTCAGCTAAGACTTTCAGCACAGGCTTTCTATGTATGTTGTCACTTTGCTTGATGAAATTCTTGAGATATAAGACGATCAATAAAAATTAAATGAACTCTTCCTCTGGTTTTTTTTCTTCCTCATTATTATTGGCAACGTATGTGGTAGAACTAACCAGGGTGCAGGCAACATTAAGCTAATATATAACACTTTGTGTTCAAAAAAAGCAGTCTGTCCAGGCCTCTTAAAACACATTATGAAATAAAGCATACACATTTTGCTGGTAGAAAGTAAAAAATGACAACTTGTGCAAAAATTAAACACTATATAAGAAAATGGTAGGCTGTGCCCCAGCTCCCTCTTCCTTCTAAAAATAAAAGCCACTCACAATTCTGTGACTTTCACCTGCCATTCCTCTGTATGGAAATTTCTTCCTCACTTTTTGTCCAAAAAAATTACACCTTATTCTTTAAAAACCCTTAGAAGGGAACATAAATGTAGATCTTTAAGACCTGGGATTAGGCAGTAGTTTCTTAGTTATGACACCTCTAAAGCACAAGCAACCAAGGGAAAAAAAATACAGAAATTGGACTTCATCAAAATTAAGATCTTTGTGCTTCAAAGGACACTATCAAGAAAAGGAAAAGACGACCCACAGAATGAGAGACATATTTGCAAATCACATATCCAATAAGGGTCTAGTAGTCAGAATATGCAAAGAATTATTACAACTCAGCAATTTAAAGACAAATAACCTAATTTAAAAATTGGCAACTGATCTGAATAGATATTTCTCCAAAAAGATACAAAAATGGCCAATAAACACATGAAAAGATGCTCAACATCCTAGTACTGATGGAAAATGAAAATCAAAACCACATTGTGACACCACTTCATATCCACTAAGATGCTTGTAATCAAAAAGATGGATAATCACAAGAGTTGGTAAGAATGTAGAGAAATCAGAATCCTCAGACACCACTCATAGGAATGTACCATGGTGCAGCCACATCGGAAAACTATTTAGCAGTTCCTCAAAAAAGTTGTACATAAAGTTAGCATATGACCCAAGAACTCCACTCGTATGTACAGATGTACACTCAAGAGAATTGAAAACAAATGTGCACCCAAACTTGCACATGACTGTTCATAGCAACATTATTCACAACTGCAAACAGTGTAAACAACCCAAATGTCCATCAGCAGATGAATGGATTTTTCAAAATGTATAAACAAATGTGTAGTCATACAATGGAATTTTTTTAATTTTCTTTTATGTAATGTGTATTTATTTTTGAGTGAGAGAGAGAGAAAGAGCGAGCAGGGGAGGGGCCGAGAGAGAGGGAGACACAGAACCGAAAGCAAACTCCAGGCTCTGAGCTGTCAACACAGAGCCCTAGGCGGTGCTACAACTCTGGAACCAGGAGCTCCTGACCTGAGCGGAAGTCAGGGAAGTCAGACGCCTAACCAACTGAGCCACCCACGCACCCCTTGACATACACTGGAATATTATGCTGCCATAAAAAGTCACGAAAACACCCTATATCATGGATGAGCCGAAAACTTATGCTATGTGAAAGAAGCCGGAAACAAAAGGACATATACTAAGATGCCATCACAGGAGCTTGGGGGGTGAAATCTGAAACCAGCCCTAGAACACTGACGGAGCGCACAGGGTGGGAGGGTGTTAATAAAGCAAAGGAACTTACTTTTGAGGCTTGTGTTAAGTAGCAGCAAGACGAGTAGATCTGTGCACTTGTCCTGGGGAATCTTTACAGTTTATCGAGAGGCCTTAACAGTATGAAACCTGCATACCCTCGACATGGTCGCAACAACACGTTAGTATCTCAGGACTGTATCCTTGTATCTTCTGTGCGGAAGGCAAGTAGAATGCACGGTCCAAGGACCAAGGAGGCAACGAGAAGCCCGCCGTTGCCGGGTGCTGCTCACTAGTCAGCGGACAGTCCAGAAGTCCGTCTCAACAACACTTCACTCTCTCAAGGAGAATGGGCTCCGTCAGGTGTGGGAAGACTAGGCTGAATGCACATTCCAGGGACAGGGGAGGAATTAGGAGCCTGTGATTGCCCGGGTCCAGCTGCAGGGTCAGCCAGAGGTCACGTCCTCTCAGCGACCTCCTCCAAAAGCCACGCATGTGAAACGTGCAAGATAGATAAATCCGCAAAGACAGAAGGTAGACTAGTGGTTGGGGGTCGGGGGACACAGAGCGTGACCTGAATGCATATGCTAATGAGTTCCTTTTTTAAGGTGAAGAAATGCTCTGGAATTAGCAGTGGTGATTGCACAACAATTTGAATCTACTAAAAAATATTGAATCATGCACTTTAAGAAGAGTGGGTTTTATGGTATATTAACTATATCTCAGTTTTTAGAAATAAAATAAAAATTAATTGAGTGTCCACAGTACTTTTCAGGCATGGTTACAAGCACATCCTGTAATCCACCTTATTACCCCTTATATTTTGGGCAAATGTTGAATTGTCATTTGCATATGATTTTTTTTTCTAACCTTATAAGACAACACTTCTGCAGGTAGTTGGGGAGAGGGTGGAATTTCCTTCACGGAGTGACAGTTTGTCTGGGAAGTGGGAGAGAAAGCATGGGAGAGAAAACCAGAATCTGGGAAGCACACTTAGGACGGGAGATGGGATTTCTGTTTCTCCAGGTGTCTTGCTGTTGCTGTCTAGGTCTGGCACTTCGTGAAGTTCGGCAAATTGGGAGGCACACCTGGGAGGCGTGCACGAGAGAGCTGCTGCTAACCCACTGAAGAGGGCTGGGAGGCAGGTGGAGTGGCACCTGGGAGTGAGACAGGACAGCAGAAAGACTCAGGAGCCAGGTACACCAGACAGCCAGAATTTTGTATTGCGTGCTACTGTCTGTGTTGAACTCTTGTTTCATCTTCCCCCAACCTTCAGGAAAGACTGCATTGACACTAAACCTAGAACTTCTCAGCTGTTCAAAAAGGAATTAAGGGAATTATATATGCCCACACCTTTCAGAATGGGGAAAGGGAAATCAGCATCCTCCTGAAATCAACATCATAGAAAAAAATTTCCCAAGACAGATCAGGATCAGCTGTAGAGTTTGCCCTCTCCCAGGGGGAGCATCTCCCATCGTTACACAACTGCAGATTCAGGCTGTTGTTTTACTAAAGTTGCCAGTGCTTTTCCCTACAGTATCCATGAAAAGAAAGAAACCTCAGAGTTTCAAGATAAATGCTAATCTCAGAAAGTGAAAATTTCCCTTGAGCAAACATCCTCTGGCCCTCTTGAGTTCACTCTTCCCATCCCATATATTTTGTTTTAAATGTTTGTTTATTTTTGAGAGAGAGAGAGACATAGTTGGAGCGGGGAGGGGCAGAGAGAGAGAGAGAGAGGGAGACACAGAATATGAAGCAGACAGGCTCCAGGCTCCAAGCTGTCAGCACGGAGCCCCATGCAGTGCTCAAACTCACGAACCATGAGATCATGACCTGAGCCGAAGTTGGAGGCCTAATTGACTGAGCCAACCAGGTGCCCCATATTTTTTAATAGCATATCTAGGTCCTGGTCATGTTGGTATTATTATTATTACTGAAATCAAGCTTAAGTTATATGCATGTCTCCCCACCCCCAACACGATGTAGCATACAGTCCTGTTTCACTTTCTTCATAAGGATGGATGAAGATCCAACCTTCCCATTGATTTATTTACCACTACCCCTCTCTAGAATGCAAGCTGACAGAGACTGAGATGGGACCTTGTCTTTCTTCTTCATTCTGTATCTTCTATACCTAGCACATAGTAGGTACTTAATAAATAGTTATGGAATGAATGAATGAATGAATGTCTCTTTGCCTTATATTTTTAGGGTAACACTGACCTAAAGGATATGTGCAGTCCTACAGATCACTAAGATCTGATCTTTGTGTTGTGCAAATCACTTGTTTTAATGTTTATTTAGTTATTTTGAGAGAGAGAGAGAGAGAGCATGAGCAGAGGCAGGGCAGACAGAGAGGGAGAAAAAGAATCCCAAGTAGGCTCTGCGTTGTCAGTGCAGAGCCTGATGGGGGGCTCGATGTCATGACCGAAAGATCATGACCTGAGCTGCTATCAAGAGTCAGACACTCAACTGACTGAGCCGCCCAGGCGCCCCTGTGCAAGTCACTTTTGTACCACTTTGTTGCTGGTAGAGGTTATATAATGTAAACTATTGTTGTCTACTGTTCTGTCATTACTACTGTTGGTAAGGATCAGTTTGAATGGATCTACAACACTCTCTCTCATTCTCTTGTTACCAGTGGCAAACATCCAAGGATGCATACTCATAGAAGTGTCACCTCCTCCAAGAAGCCTCCTATGACTCCCTTGAGGCACATAGACATAAACTTTTTCTGTCTTCAGTGTCCTTTCTATAAGATCGTATTTTGGCAGTATCTAGTATTGTCATTAGTTGTTTCCTCTCCCTTTTTGCCACACACTGTGTCTTTTTTTTTCTACTTTCCTAATATCTGGCACATGGCAAGAAATCAATAAATACTAGTGAAATAACAGACTGAATTATTGAACTGGGAATATTATTTTTATAAACATATTAAATTGTTTTCTTTGGCTTTTCCTGGCCTGTAACATTCCCCTTGTTATTCCAGAGGCCCCAGGAGGATGAGGATTATCACAGCAGGAATTTGAAGGAAATAAAAAGTAGCTTTCAGGTTTTGACATATAGAATAGGATTATTTTTAAACTCAGGATATTCTGTAAGGGAAAGCATCTGCTATAATGAAAGGGTGTTAGCCCAGCCTTCCAGGCCAGGAGACATGGAAAGGAGAAAGGGAAACAGCAGGGAAATGTGATTAACTACAAACCCTCATGGGGTTCATGATAAGAGCGCTCAAATAAGCATGGGGAAATCGGGCCCAGCAGCCCACTGGCTATAGATGGGAGTAGCTTCAAGCCCCCAGGAGAAGCACCGTATGCTGTTTGTTGCTTCATCCCATGACGTGGATGGAGGGATGGAGCCTATATAGATGGCCCAAGACAATGCTGTGGTTCCCCATGACTTTGGAGCAGCCTGCAGTGGATCCAGAGGTTCCCAGGAACCCCAGTGCAGAGCCACAAAGGTGCTGAGAGGGCAGTGGGATTTGGGCAAAGATGTTTCTGTGACAACAGGCAAATGTCTGAGAACCATAGCTCTAGTAGCTGGTATCCAAGTAGTGTCCACAAAGGCTAGTTGGTAACAGTGGAACCCAGGAGACTTCAAAAGAGGAACAAAAACAGACCTGCCTCCACTCTAGAGATGACAGTCTAAGGGCTCCTGCACACAACTCCGGGGCTCCCTGCCCCAGCCACCTAAGCCTAGGGAAAGCCCTCCTCCACTCCCACTAAAATCCAGGGGCTTTGCTGTGAGAAGCAGGGAGAGGAGGAAGAAATCTGACAGGTTGAATATTTACCTGAAAGAGATTGGAGTTATTTAAAGAGACCAAGCAGAGGGACTGAAATAATAACAATTCGGCAAATTTAAGTTTTTTCTACTTTATACAACAGTCATGTCTCTTAGAGTAGAATTTCTTCAGCACTGAAGATAAAGCATTTTTTCTTAAATCATGAGAGTGGCAGTTTGCAACTCACCCTGTGAGTAAAGGGACCAGGAACCAGGGAACCTGAGTGCCATGACTGCTCAAGCAGAGCAAGCTGCATAAACCCTGGTCAAGGGAGTATTTAGGGCCTTTGGGAATTTAGTGTCTATTTGTTACCTATAAAATGTAGGAAGGAGGATAAGGGAATCTTGAATAAACCAACCAGTTCTGACATCCTAAGATTCTTATAAACACAGGAGTTAGTGAAATACCATCCATCTCATGAAGACCATTTGTGGGAAAGGGGGGGGGGGGCTTATTCACAAAGCAGGAGAATAACACTCTTTGATTCTCAAATGGGCTAAACCTCAAACCTCAACTTTGTTATTATGCTACCTAATGGAATTAATTATATGGTTACCTAAATTAAGAGGTTTATTTACCATTCTTCATCCAGTAAAGAAGTATTGTTGACCATTTGGTCTCAACAATAGCCTCTGGAGAAGCAAAATAAGATAAACACAGAGAGGGACACAAACCATAAGAGACTCTTAAATACAGAGAACAAACTGAGAGTTGGCTTGCAGAGTGTTGGGTGCGGGGATGGGCTAAGCAGGATATGGACATTAAGGAGGGCACTTGTTGAGGAGAGCACTGGGTGTTATACCTAAGTGATGAATCAACTCCATTCCTGAAATCATTATTACACTGTATGTTAACTAACTTGGATTTAAATTAAAAAAAAATAGCCTTTAGTCCAACCACCATGGGAAGTAGAGCAAATCCTAAGATGTGTTCTGGGTAGAACATGAAGTTCTGTTTAAATGATATGGTGATCACCTGTATGCTACACAAATGACATGAGTAAATTGTTTTAATGTATCTCCTAGAAAGATACTTCCTATATAATGAAGAGCACTTTGGATCCTGTGATTTCATCTCATGTTAATTACTAAATTTTCTCTCAGTAATAAAACCTTGGCCATTGCTCACCACAATATCTAAGTGAGCTTAGGGGAGAAGAATCAATAACAGCGAGTGCAACAGAGAGAATATGGACAGGAATCATTCTAGGAGGAGTCTGCCACATGTGAAATATATTAGAATGGAAATCCACAGAAACATATTAAATGGAATTTCTGAGGCCAAAGGGAAAAAATTTTGACAAGGGAATAAGAAATGTGAGTGTACACCTTCCACAAGCATGCCGCTAACCATCTGCTTTGCGCTGGAATATGGAAGCATTCCTTCGGGATTTTGCCCCCTCAAAATCAAATGAGCACCAGCTTTGGAAATAGAATAGACTGTGGTAGCTGAGGAAAGAGGACACCCAGTCAACATTATCTGTTGTCGAAAAAGGCATTTAAAAACTATTCTGATAAGAAGTCAAATGGATGGAAAAGCTGGTGATATTACTAATTAAATTTGATTGTAATTTCATGTATGTTACCGAGGAGATAGTAACCATTTAGTTTTGCAATATGCTATGTTGTAGAATCAACCTAGTGTGGAAGATTAAAACAACTTTGTGTGTGTGTGTCTGTGTGTCAGACAGAAGGCAGAGATTATGTGGGCTAGTAAAACTGAGAACTGAACTCTCTAATCAAATGTGAAATTAGTTGCCCTAAATTTTACTCCTGGCTAATTCCAACCAAAAGACATTGTAACAGTTCTCTCTAAGAGCTCAGGACTTCATCAAAATTAAAAACTTTTGTGCTTCAAAAGCCTATTAAACCCTATTAAGAGCATGAAAACAAGCTACGGTCTGGGAGAAAATATCTGCAACTCATATATCTGACAAAAGACTTGTCTATAGAATATATAAATAATTCTCAAAACCCAACAATACTGAAACAACTCAATTTAAAAATTGGCAAAGAAACTGAACATTTACTAGGGAAGATATAAGGATAAATACATGAAAAGATGTTCAACATCATTAGCCGTTAGGGAAATGCAAATTGAAACCATAATGAGACATCATAGCACCCTTCCTGGAATGGCTAAATTTTTAAAAATAGTGACCATACCAAGTAGAGGCAAGAGCACAGAGGTACTGGAACCTCAGGCATTGCTTGTGAGAAAGCAAGATGGTACAGCCACTCTGAAAATATACTTCTTTGTATAAAGTAAAGTATAAAGTATATATAAAGTAAAGTATAAAGATCTCAGGAACTGAAAAGAAGACAGCATCCTCCCCCCACCCGACCCAGGTCTGTTCCCTCTGTACCCATGGTGTACCTTGCTGACCTCTAAACCACATTCAGTGTCATTCTTCCCTTTTCTTGATGGATAACCCATATTATCCAGACAAATAGCTCTATTGGCCTATCTTGTAGAATCCCAGAAATCCAGCAGCCACCTTCCTTTATTTCATCCTGTCTCGGTCCCCTTCAATCTAAACTGGCAGCATTTCTGCTCCTATAACTTTTGTAAAACCCTTGTTGGTCTCCAACTCAACAAGGGTCCAAGCTTTCAGAAAAGAGGATCCTCCACAGATCTTTCCTGGATAAACTCATCTCTATTCCTAGCTTCTGCTGAGACGGTTGATTGAATCTATGCATCATACCTGTTATCTTTTTAGCAAATGGGTGTCTACCATACCCTTGATGTTCTCTGCAGAGCATACGTTCTTACATTTTGCAACATGGATAGGCTGCGAATTTTCCAAATCTTTATATTTTTTATTTCTTTTTGCTTAACAATTCCTTCTTCAATTTATCTCTCTCCAGCAAAGAGAAACCACGCCATACTTTCGACACTTTGCTTAGAAATTTCCTCAGCTAAATGTTCAAGTTCATCATTTACAAGTTCTACTGTTCACAAAATACAACAGAATGCAGATGAATTATTTGCCACTTTATAACAAGGATAGCCTTTCCTCCAGTTTCTAACAAGAAAAACACCTGTATATAAACTTCTATACCAACTTTTTCATAATTGCCCCAAACTGGACATGATCCAAATGTCGTTCAATAGGCGAAAAGATAAACTTTGGTACATCCATACTACAAAATGCTGGCTAACAAGAAAAAGGAATGGACTATTGACACTAACTTTGATGAATCTCAAAGGCATTATGCTGAGTTAAGCCAATTTTAAAGGTTACATATTGTATGATTTCATTTATATGACATTTTCAAAAAGACAGATCTATAGTGGTTGCCAGGGGTGAGGTGGGTCAGGGATGTGACTATAAAGAGAGACCATGAGGGAATATTTTGGAGTGGCCGAACTGTCCTGCATCCTGATGGTGCTGATGGTTTCATGAGTCTATACATATGTCAAAATTCATAGAACTATGCACAAAAATAAAAGAAGTCAATTTTACTGTGTGATAATTTTTTTTAATAAAAGAGAACTGTCAAAGTCTGCAAAGAGTTTAATCTATCTTGGCCTGAAGTTCTAACTCTACCCTAAAGAAACCATGATTTACACCAAAAAATTCCCTTAAACTCTCACCATATGTAATTATTACAGGAAAAAAAACTAAGAGACTCGTATTGACTCAACCTCTGACACATTCTACCTTGCTCAATTCTGACCTTTCAAGGTTCTAACAAAAATTAATATCACAGTCATATGCCCAAGAGGTGCAAGCTGTACTTCTAAGTATCCCCAGACATACCCCTGAATGATAACAAATAAGGAGGGAGAATATATTGAAAGAGAAATAAAAGTCTGCCTTAAAGGGGCCACCTCAGGTATTTTTTCTATTTTTACCACAGATCCTGAGCTTACACTCAAGTCATTCAATTGCAGATTCGTGTTTCCTAATATAAATATTGCTTAGAATCCTACAACCTGGGTGTCTATTCTCTCCACGGGTCCAACACCAAGGTTCACTAAAATAAGAACTAGCTGCTACAAGAGTGGATTATAGACAGGTTCATCTAAAGACTTTTAAATCAAAGTGCATGCTTAGGACAAAGGACTTACATTTAATTTGTCTTCTCTTGCTCCTGCCCCTTTTCTTTATCTTGGTTCAAGATAGGATGTTATGATTCTCTTCCCCTGTTTTTTTCAGCTATTGTCTTAATTGTCTTTGTTCCTGTAAAGACTTTGAACTCCTTAATTTGCCTTCCCCAGTCAGTGGTTGACAACTTCTCCACCTGCTGGATTTGTCATTCAGCCCCAGATCCTTCTATTAAGGATCTTTTGGTCATACCCAGAAGTCCAAATGGCACTACTTTTCACCCCAAAACTAATGATCACATTCCCTTATATATTCAGCACAGGAATATTATTAACCCTGATACATTTTTTTCAAATAATCTATATTTTGTTTTATTTTTATAATTTATTTCGTTTTAAATTTACATCCAAGTTGGTTAGCATATAGTGCAACAATGATTTCAGGAGTAGATTATTTAATGCCCCTTCCCCATTTAGCCCATCCCCCCTCCCACAACCCCTCCAGCAACCCTCTGTTTGTTCTCTGTATTTCTGAGTCTCATGTGTTTTGTCCCCTTCCCTGTTTTTATATTATTTTTGCGTCCCTTCCCTAATGTTCATCTGTTTTGTATCTTAAAGACTTCATATGAGTGAAGTCATATATTTGTCTTTCTCTGACTAATTTTGCTTAACATAATACCCTCTAGTTCCATCCACATAGTTGCAAATGGCAATATTTCTTTCTTTTTGGTTGCCAAGTAATACTCCATTGTGTATATATACCACATCTTCTTTATCCATTCATCCATCGATGGACATTTGGGCTCTTTCCATAATTTGACTATTGTTTATAGTCTGCTATAAATATTGGGATGCATGTGCCCCTTCAAAACAGCATACCTGTATCCCTTGGATAAATACCTAGTAGTGAAATTGCTGGGTTATAGTGTAGTTCTATTTTTAATTTCTTGAGGAACCTCGATACTGTTTTCCAGAGTGGCTGCACCAGTTTGCATTCCCACCAGCAATGCAAAAGAGATCCTCTTTCTCCACATACTTGCCAACATCTGTTGTTGCCTGAGTTGTTAATGTTAGCCATTCTGACAGGTGTAAGGGGGTATCCCATTGTGTTTTTGATTTGTGTTGTCCCTGATGATGAGTGATGTTGAGCATTTTTTCATGTGCCAGTTAGCCATCTGGATGTCTTCTTTGGAAAAGTGTCTATGCATGTCTTTTGCCTATTTCTTCACTGATTATTTGTTTTTTGGGTGTTGAGCTTGATAAGTTCTTTATAGATTTTGGATACTAGCCCTTTATCTGATATGTCGTTTGCAAATATCTTCTCCCATTCCATTGGTTGCCTGTTAGTTTTGTTGATTGTTTCCTTCGCTATGCAGAAGCTTTGTATTTTGATGAGGTCCCAATAGTTCATGTTTGCTTTTGTTTCCCTTTCCTCCAGAGATGTATTGAGTAAGAAGTTGCTGCAGCCAAGGCGAAAGAGATTTTTGCCTACTTTCTCCTCGAGGATTTTGATAGCTTCCTGTCTTACGTTTAGGTCTTTCATGCATTTTGAGTTTATTTTTGTATGTGGTGTAAGAAAGTGGTCCAGGTTCATTCTTCTGCATGTCACTGTCCAGTTTTCCCAGCACCATTTGCTGAAGAGACTGTCTTTATTCCACTGAATATTCTTTCCTGCTTTGTCAAAGACTAGTTGGCCATATGTTTGTGGGTGCATTTCTGGGTTCTCTATTCTGTTCCATTGATCTGAGTGTCTGTTCTTGTGCCAGTACCATACTGTCTTGATGGTTACAGCTTTGTAATACAGCTTTAAGTCTGGGATTGTGATGCCTCCTGCTTTGGTTTTCTTTTTCAAGATTCTTTGGCTATCAGGATCTTTTCTGATTCCATACAAATTTTAGGATTGTTTGTTCTAGCTCTGTGAAGAATGTTGGTGTTATTTTGATAGGGAATACATTGAATATGTAAATTGCTTTGGGTAGTATTGACATTTTAATAATATTTGTTCTTCCTATCCAGGAGAATGGAATATTTTTGTATTTTTTGTGTCTTCTTCAATTTCTTTCATAAGCTTTCTATAATTTTCAGTGTATAGATTTTTCACCTCTTTGGTTAGATTTATTCCTAAGTATTTTATGGCTTTTGGTACAACTGTAAATGGGGTTGATTCCTTCATTTCTCTTTCTGTCGCTTCATTATTGGTGTATAGGAATGCAACTGATTTCTGTGCATTGATTTTATATCCTGCCACTTTGCTAAATTCATTGATCAGTTCTAGCAGTTTTTTGGTGGAATTGTTTCAGTTTTCCATAAAGAGTATCATGTCATCTGGGAAGAGAGAATGTTTGACCTCTTCCTGGTCAATTTGGATGCCTTTTATTCCTTTGTGTTGTCTGATTGCTGAAACTAAGACTTCCAATATTATGTTGAATAACAGTGGCAAGAGTGGACATCCCTGTCTTGTTCCTGACCTTAAGAGGAAACTGTTTTTCCCCAATGAAGATGATATTGGCGTTGGGTTGTTCTTATATGGCTTTTATAATCTTGAGGTATGATCCTTCTAATCCTACTTTGTTGAGAGTTTTTATCAAGAAAAGATGCTGTATTTTGTCAAATTCTTACTCTGCATCTATTGAGAGGATCATGTGGTTCTTGTCCTTTCTTTTATTGATGTGATGAATCCCACTGATTGTTTTGTGGATATTGAACCAGCCCTGCATCCCAGATATGAACCCCACTTGGTCGTGGTGAATAATTTTTTTTAATTTATTATTGGATCTGGCTGGCTATCCAACCAGAGGTTGAATCCTCTGGTTTAGGGTTTTAGCATCCATGTTCATCAGGGATATTGTTCTGTAGTTCGCCTTTTTAGTGGGGTCTTTGTCAGGTTTTGGAATCAAGGTAATGCTGGCTTCATAAAAGAGTTTGAAAGTTTTCTTTCCATTTCTACTTCCATTCCATCTCTACTTTTTGGAACTGCTTCCAGAGAATAGGGTTAACTCTTCTTTAAATGTTTGGTAGAATTCCCCTGGAAAGCCATCTGGCCATGGACTGTTGTTTTTTGGGAGATTTTTGTTTACTAATTCAATTTCTTTACTGGTTATGCATCTGTTCAAATTTTCTATTTCTTCCTGTTTCAGTTTTGGGTAGTTTATGTGTTTCTAGGAATTTGTCCATTTCCTCCAGATTGCCAATTTTATTGATGTATAATTGCTCATAATATTCTCTTATTATTATTTGTATTTCTGCTGTGTTGGTTGTGATCTCTCCTCTTTCATTCTTGATTTTATTTATTTGGGTCCTTTCCTTTTTCTTTTTGATAAAACTGACTAGGGGTTTATCAATTTTGTTAATTCTTTCAAAGAACCAGCTTCTAGTTTCATTGATCTGTTCTACTGGTGCTTTGGTTTCGATAGCAATGATTTCTGCTCTAATTTTTAGTATTTCCTGCCTTCTGCTGGCTTTGGTTTTATTTGCTGTTCTTTTTCCTGCTCTTTAAGGTGTAAGGTTAGGTTGCATATCTGAGACTTTTCTTCCTTTTTAGAAATGCCTGGATTGCTATATACTTTCCTTTTATGACTGCCTTTGCTGTGCCCCAGACGCTTGGGGCTGTGGTGTTATCATTTTCATTAGCTTCCATGTACTTTTTAATTTCCTCTTTAACTACTTATTTAGCCCATTCATTCTTTAGTAGGATGATCTTTAGTCTCCAAGGACTTGTTAACTTTCCACATTTTTTCTTGTGGTTGATTGCGAGTTTCATAGTGTTGTGATCTGAAAATATGCACAGTATGATCTCGATCTTTTTGTATTTTTTGAGAGCCAATTGTGTCCCAGTATGTGATCTATTCTGAAAAACATTCCATGTGCACTGGAGAAGAATGTGTATTCCACTGCTTTAGGATGAAATGTTCTGAATATATCTGTTAAGTCCATCTGATTCAGTGTGTCATTCAAAGTCATTGCTTTCTTGTTGATTTTCTGTTTAGATGATCTGTCCCTTGCTATAAGTGGGGTGTTGAAGTCCCCTACTATTATGGCATTATTATCAATGAGTTTCTTTATGTTTGTGATTAACTGATTTATATAATTGGGTGCTCTCACATTTGGAGTATAAATGTTTACAATTATTAGGCCTTCTTGGTGGATAGACCCCTTAAATATGATATAATGCCCTTCTTCATCTCTTGTGATAGTCTTTATTTTAAAGTCTGGATTGTGTGACGTAAGTATGGCCACTCCAGCTTTCTTTTGGCAATCATTAGCATGATAGATGGTTCCCCATCCCTTTACTTTCAATCTGAAGGTGTCTTTAGGTCTAAAGTGGGTCTCTTGTAAACAGCATATAGATGGATCTTGTTTTCTTATCCATTCTGTTACCCTATGTCTTTTGATTGGAGCATTTAGCCCATTGATGTTTAGAATGAGTACTGAAAGATATGAATTTATTGCCATTATGTTGCTTGTAGAGTTGGAGTTTCTGGTGTTGTTCTCTGGCCCTTTCTAGTCTTTGTTGCTTTTGGTCTTTTTTGTTTTTTTGTTTTGTTTTGTTTTCTCCCCTCAGAGAGTCTGCATTAAATTTTCTTTCAGGGCTGGTTTAGTGGTCACGAATTCTTTTAATTTTTGTCTGGGAAACTTTTTATCTCTCCTCCTATTTTGAATGACTGCCTTTCTGGATAAAGAATTCTTGGCTGCATATTTTTCTGATTCAGCACATTGAATATATCCTGTCACTCTTTTGTGGTCTGCCAAGTTTCTGTGGATACATCTGCTACAAACCTGATCTGTCTTCCCTTGTAGGTTAAGGATTTTTCTTCCCTTGCTGCTTTCATGATTCCTTCCTTGCCTGAGTATTTTGTGAACTTGACTATGATATGCCTTGTTGATGGCCAGTTTTTGTTGAATCTGATGGGACTCCTCTGTGCTTCCTGGATTTTTATGTCTGTGTCTTTCCCCAGGTTAGGAATGTTTTCTGCTATGATTTGCTCACATGACATTTCTACCCCTTTTTCTCTCTCTTCATCTTCTGGGACTCCTGTGATTCTGATGTTGTCTCTTTTTAATGAGTTGATGAGTTTTCTAATTCTTAAATTGTGCTCTTTTGCCTTAGGTTCCTTCCTTTTTTCTACTTCATTGTTCTCCATAAGTTAGTTTATCCTCTATATCACTGATTTGTGGCTCTGCCACATCCATCCTTGCCATCATGGCATTCATTCAAGATTGCAGCTCAGTTGTAGCATTTTTTATTTCATCATTACTAGATTTTACTTCTTTTATCTCCACATAAAGGAATTCTAATCTATTTTCAACCCCCTCTAACATTCTTATTATCATGATTCTAAATTCTGGTTCAGACATCTTGCTGTATCTGTGTTGATTAAGTCCCTGGCTGTCATTTCTTCTTGTTCTTCCTTTTTGGGTAAATTCCTTCATTTCATCATTTTGAAGGAAGAAAAGGAATTAATAAGGTAAAAAAAAATTAAAATTAAAAAAGTAAAAACAGCACAAAAAAAATCACTAAAAGATGCTAGATCCTGGATGTGTTTTGGTCTGGTTGTTGAAAGGAGCTTGATAGATTAGAGAAAAAAGGGAAACATAAATAAGAAAAGAAAGAAAAGAAAAGAAAAGAAAGACAAAAAAGGAAAACGTTTGAAAATTTGAAAAAAATGAATGCAATGAAATAGAATAATATGAAATGATAGAAGTAAACTAGAATTTGAAAAATTTACAAAAAGTAAAAACTATAGTAGAAAAAAATTAAAGAAAATATTTTTAATAAAAAATTGAAAATAAAAATAAATTTTTTCTTTCTGTGTTCAAGAATAAGAAAAGAAAAAATTTAATAGATGGACCAGCAAACAGACCAAAATACAATTGAAATTACTTCAGTTTCCCCTAGAAGTCAAACTTTGAAGGACTTTATAGTCAGTAAGCTAACCAGGCAGAGAGACTTGTGGTGTTCCTCCTCAATATTGCAGTTGATCCAGTTGGGCTGAGCTTAGTGTAATGGCTTTGTTCTCCACTAGATGGCGCTGCTCAGCTTAATGGAGAGGATTGCTGTGGCACATGTGAGCATGTATGCACATGCACATGCACATGCACATGGGAGGGGTGAAAATGGTGTCACCCAGCTACCCAGTCTCTAGTATCAGAACTCTGTGTTCTTCCCTACTGGCAATCATGCACCCCTCCTTTGTCTCCAGCTTCTGTCCACTCGCCGCTTTTACACTGTCTGTGACCAAATCATCAGGCTGCCAGGTGGCACCTCCCTCCTGAGTTTTATCTCAGATGCAGCTGTGTTTCCCAACCCCTCACTTCTGCGGGACTGCGGCTCTGACCCGTTCTGACCCTCTGGGTGGGGCGGGGGGGGGGGGGTGGGGGTCTCACCGAACAATGGCCAGGTGCCCGCCAGCCCCTGGGAACATTCACAGGACCGTGCTGCTACCGGTGCCCAGAGACTGTGGCTGGGTGCCAGCCCGTCCCAGAAAAAGTTCACGTGATCATGTAGCAGTAGTGTCTCGAGAATTAGGGTAAATCACCACACGCATCTGGCACCAGGCTTTCCACTTAACATCCTTGTTCCAACACCAGCAAATGTGGTTGTTTTCCAGGGTCCGCTGGGATCTTTACCTGTGGCGTGGTTGCACAGCCTCTACCAAATGTCCTCCCAGCAGTGGAACCACCTCTCCTTGTGTGGCCCAAGGACCCTGAGGACCTCACTCTCTGCTCATGGGGATTTGCCCTTCCCTCCAGAGCACCTCCAGGTATTAAGCTGCAGAGTTTCAGACTCTGCACTCCCCCTGTTTATTGAGTCTTAATGGAATTTAAACCTTCTTTCTCCTTTCTCCCTTTTTTGTTCAGTCCCTTGCATACTCTTTCTTTTCTCTCCAGCTGCTTTCTGTGAGGGGAATGCTTTCTCATACTCTCCCCCACCCGTCTCCATCCTCTCTCCATCCTCTCTCCATGAGTAAAAACAGCTTCTTGCCCTCTGACAGCTTTTCTCTCCCCCAGTTCACCTCTTTGTGCTGCGTACCTGCTGAGTTCTGTGGTTCAGGTTGTGCAGATTGTCGTGTTAATCCTCAAATTAGTTTTCTAGGTGTGCAAGATGGTTTAGTGTTGATCTGGCTGCATTTCAAGGATGAGAGATGAAAAAAAAACCTTCCATGCTTTCTGCTATCTTGGCCCCTCCCAACCCTGATACATTTTCATTGGACCTTAGTCCTGTACAATTTACTGCTGGTACTGATATCCCCCAGAGCTGCAAAAGGGGCTTAAGAAACATCAGAGGTAAGAATGGTTATATTCCAGTTATTTTATGAAAAAAGTTATTTCTAAATTAGCACATGATCTATTTAGTTTCATCTAAGGTAATGGTCCTCCACAATGAGACTAAATTAAGTCCAATAAGTAGCTGTTACTCACCTGTTATCATAAACAATACTTTATTCCCCTTCGTGTGTACCACCAGGAATATTCTTGCATTAACAGATGGCCCTCTCATGTGTACACAATTGAACTACCACTGCCACCCAGCCATCACCTACCCCTGTTGCTCATCATGCATTAAGAGCCCAATATATTAATTCAAAAAAGGGCTCTGAGATTAGCAGGTGAACTACCTGCTAAGTAGTTGTTACCCCAACATTACCTCCCCTTGATAGTGGGGCACTGAAAAAGAACTGAAGTTCTCTGGGTCAGCTCAAGATCACTGGAATCAGAGGTTGACTTAAAGGGGAGACTGAGACATCATTAACAGGGAGTGGTGTAGACCTGGAGAACTAGCCGAAGTGTGGGTGTCCATGGAAGGACACCCACAACCAACAGATCCAAATAGATCATTTATATTCCACGTCTGAATCACAAGGTTTCTTAGAAAAGCCACAAATAATTGAAATTTTCTTTCCTGATAACTGTTAGTTTGCTCAAAGACAAAGAGCTCTCTTGGATAGCTTTAAGTCATTCACCTTGCCCAAAAGGGGAAAAGAGATTCTGTTTTAGAGACCACAGGCAAATTTGCCTTTTTAAAAATCTATCCTTGGGGCGCCTGGGTGGCTCAGTTGGTTAAGCCTCCGACTTTGGCTCAGGTCATGATCTCACCACTTGTGAGTTTGAGCCCCGCATTGGACTCTGTGCTGATAGCTCAGCAGGAGCCAGAACCTGCTTCAGATTCCGTGTCTCTGTCTCTCGCTGCCCCTCCCCCACTCATGATCTCTCTCTGTCTCTCTCTCTCAAAAGTAAATAAACATTTAAAAAATTTAAAAATAAAAATAAATAAAAAATAAAAATCCATCCTTATTTCAGTCCTTTAAAAATCTATATATGATGTTTCTCCCTCATTTACAAATAAACCTCATGGCACACCTACTAAGCCTATTCTTGTCAGCTTATTATGGTAAGGAACTGTATATATAGAGAGAGATTCCACTGTACGTATATAACCAATTTTATTCCCCATGCCCTAATGTAAAACTAGGTTATCTTCACTCATATAAAGCAGTATTGTAGGACATGTTTTTATAATTTATATTTTGCTTGATTATTTCCTTTGAGGGATCTTTAAAAGTAGATATACTTGATAAATGAGTATTCAAAATGTTGAGAATTTGAAAGAAACTACCAATTTGTTTTCCGGAAAGACTGTGCAAAATTTACTTTCTTGCCAACAGTACTTTCAACCCAATAGGGTCTCATAGACCCTATTTAACTACATCTTTGCAAGAGCCAGGCATTATTGCTCATTTTAATCTTTTCACCTGAGAAAAAAAACAGTGCTGACTCTTTTTTAATTTGTATTTTATTGATGATTCTTCAGCTTGAAATCTCTTATATAAATTTTGTATGCCATTGATCTTTTGATTTCTCATCTGTTAACTTGCCTGTTCATGTACTTTGCATACTCTTTTTTATTGTTGATTGTAATGTCTTTGTATATATAAGGGACATTAAGGGTATTAATTTAATGCAGTAAGATTTTATCAAAAATATCTATCCTGTACACATATAATCTCAATCAAAATAACAATTTCGATTTCTATAAATTAATTTCTATAAAACTTCATGACTGACCCAATTATAAAATTAACCTAAATGAATAAATGTATGAGAATAATTCAAATATTTTTAGAAAAAAGAATGTACTTCCCTTAATGAATACATGTTATGTACAGCATTTCAAACAATAACAACTGACTATCCAAAAGGGAAAAAGAAAAATGTCTTCTACTTCACACAGTATAAGAACAACGAGAAAGTCATTCCAGTGTAGTCTATTAAACTATTTTTTTTTTAATTTTTAATTTTGAGAGAAAATGTGAGCAGGGAAGAGGGGCAGAGGAGGAGAAGGAGAGAGAGGATCTTAAACAGGCTCCAAGCTCAGCATGGAGCCCAATGCAGGGCTCCATCCCATGACCCTGGAATTGTGACCTGACCCACAATCAAGAGTCAGACACTCAACCCACTGAGCTAAGCCTTCCACGTGCTCCCATTCCAGTAGAGTCTTAAAATCCAAAACTGAAATCGAAACTGTAAACATGATCAGAGAAAAGATAACATCTTTAAATAAACTTCTTAGTTTAGGATACTTTTAAATTTACAGATAAGATGCAAACATAATACAGAGGATGCCTCTAAACTATAAACCCGATTTCCTCTACTGTTAACATCTTATATTACCATGGTACATTAGTCAAAACAAATTGCCAAAATATTGGTACGCTAATACCAACTAATGGTTAACTAATCATCAGACTTCATTCAGGTTTTATCAGTTGTCCATGACAGCCTTTTTTCTTTCTTACAATGGGTAATCTTATGATGTTGGAAAAACTTTTCTAAGGAAGACTTGAAACTCAGACACCATAAAAGAAAAGATTGATAGATTTGGCTACATAACAGTGAAAACGCTTCTATATGAAACAACCTATGTACATAATGAAAAGTCGATGAAAATGTCAGTATATATATATATATATATATCGATTTTTTCATCCATTCCAAAATATTATTGAGAGCTTACTCAGCCCTGGAGACAAGGCAGTGAAGAAAATAGACAAAATCTTGTGTCTCCCTGACCCTGCCTTCTAATGAGAGGGAGGAGACAAGACAAAAAACAAAATAAATAGTAAAGTTTCTAGTCTATTAAGAGGTGATAAGTGCTATAGATAAAAATAAAGCAAGGAGAGGAATAAGGAGTTCTAGGTGGGAGTGCTAGGACCAGGGTGAATATATCATTTTAAATAGAGTGGTCAAGGTAACCTTCAGTAAGAAAGTGTCATTTGAAAAATGACAAGAAATAAAACTGCACACATCTGGGGGATGGTGTTCCAAGCAGAGACAACAGCCAGAGTGGAGTCTGGATGTATGTTCCCCTGTGGCAAGAGGGGAGTAAACTGGGGAGTGTCATCCAGGTGAGATCTGAGTGATAACGTGCCCAGGCTGGGAAAGACCTCAAAGGCCAGCATTTTTTAGTTTCCTTTCAGTTTTGTTTTACTTTGTTTTCACTGAGTATATAGTAAAGTAAAATGTAATATTCCTAATCTAAAAAGCACATTCAAATAACAATAATATTATCAGCAACTGTAAGGACAATTACAAATTAAAAGTAAGGAGCTTAATTCTCCCTGTTGAAAATAAGAGATTTTCCTCCCTTCTTTTTTCTTAAAGCATTGACTTTAGAACACTTGTAATTGTAAGGTAGTTTCTCATCTCTTTGAAATATATATATAAATCCTTTTGAAAACTAGATAGGCCTTCTGTCAGCTTTATGATCCAAAACTGTCTTTCTCAAGGACCTGGGAGCCATCTATTTAAAATGTAATCGTCAAGGGAGAGAGCACCCCTGTCTCCCTATTTCCTTGGGAGGCTAGCACCTAATTTTAGGAGGTACCTTGTTCCATGTTGCAAAACTACCTCTTGTCATAAAGCTATGACAACCTTGCTTTTCCTCTGGATAGAGCCAATTAGCTAACACTGGTGGTCATCACAATTACCAGGTGAATTCAGGATAAACTGTGTGTGACAAATGGTGCTATTCAGTCCACTAACCTCACGTCTAGTTATTGTTTATCTTGAGAACATATATGGAATGGGTTGTATCTGCTTGGCTGTATAAGGGGGTGAAATTCCTTTCTGTTTGTGCAATCTCTTATCGGATTGACTGCGATGTGCATTGAATTATGGCTCTATGCTTTTTCAATAATAAAACTGTTTCCTTTCTCTACTACCTTTATGGAGAGGTTTTCTGGGTTGGGAGATTTGGGGTTTTATTATATTTCCCCAAAACAATCCATATTGCATGCTTGTTTTGTATTAGGCACTACTCTGAGTGTTTACATGTTTAACATCCTCATATAATCAGTAAGAAATTTACATCAATGAGAAAAGTTAAATAACCCAGTAGGAAATTAGGTAGGAAATTAGGAAGGGATACTCACACGCCATCAACAGAAGAAAGAAATAGAAATAACAACAACAACAACAAAAACATAAAATGATACGATCCTTCTTGTGATAAGAAATGAGAACTAAAATAAGTTACATATTTTTTCTCTATCAGATTGAGAAAAAGTGAAAAGAAAAACAAAAGAGAAAAAGAAAAAAATCATAATGTCCGTGGTTTGACAAAAGCATGGAAAAATAGACATATTCATGTACTATAAAAGGGACTCTAAAACAGAAAAACATTTTTAGACTACATTAGCAGGAACTCTCAAAATGGAATCAGAAATACACACATACACATATATGTATAATGTTTAATGCGCTTTCCACTTTGCCTTTCCAAATACAAGACTTTCGCCTTTTTCCTCCCTAAGTGTCGATCTGCCTAGGACAACATTCACACTTGTTTAAAAAGAAAGATTTAAAAAATGTAAAGCTTGTCAAAATATAAATGCAGAGCAGAGAATAGTTAGGCCAGTCAGGATAATGTATTGCTAAGTATTTCTCAAATCCCTCCATCTTCCTCTTTGGGCATGGTAACAACCAAAGTTGGAGAATTTCTTTTCTGGTCTAGAGGAGGTCTGACTGACCTCTGGTAGGGCTTAGCAGGAATCTGGAAAAGGGAAGCTACAACTCAGTGAAAATGAAAGGAAACTTGACCCTCCTGGTAGGAATGTGGGAGGGAGGAGGGGAGAGAGAGAAGACGAAGAGGCATGGATTAAAATAATGAGTGGCCTGATTTGCCATTCCTGGGCTCTAGCTACAAGAGGGGGAGATACGTTACATAATCTGGGGTAATCATGAAGTTTAAAGGGGAGCTATTGCCCCACATTTGCTTAGAAATCCAGAGACAACTTCCCAGGCTGTTTTCCAACCCCACCAGGGGTGTTACCACAAGCTTGGCCTTCTCAAACCACTCTCAAGTCCAGACTGGTGTGCACATTAAGTTAATAATCACCAGACTAGCCATGGGGACCACCATAGCAAGATGAAGTGACCATGCCACAGAAGCTGAGGGGAAATCCACTCAGGAAACTGATGGAATGTACAGCATTCACTTAGGAGCCTTTATTATTATTATTTCTCCATCTTTCTCATTCATGAGTTCTTCATTTCAATGCATTCCTCAGTAAGTTACAAATATTTTATTGATTTGTATTTTCAAGAACAGCGCATTGGTAATTTGCTTTCTGATTTCTTCCATCTCTCAGAGTGCCTTTCCATTGCTCTTACACATGAATAATCTTTGGACAGATATACAATACTTGGGTCACAATGATTTTTTGCTGCAAAACTCAGTGTTGTTTCATTGTCTTTTGGAATTGACTATTTCCAACGAGAAGTTTAATTGGCAGTCATTGGCATTTTCTGCCTGGATCCAGAAATTTCAACAAGACTTCCAAACATGGACTGTTTTAACTAACTTTGCCCAATTGCATAACTGATAAGATCCAAGCCTATCTTCAGCCTGGGAAAACTGATTTTTTTCTTTATAGTTTCCTCAGTACAAGTTCTTTTCTCTCCTTCTGGAAGTCACATTACATTCAATCTCCTGAGTAAGTTCATCATAACTCTTTTTTTAATTCATAGTAAACATCACTATATCATTGTTAAAGTCTCCCTCTGTGTTCTATTGTTCACATTTACCTTTCTTCTATAGCATACAATTGTTGCATCTGTTCGATATTGTATGCTAGGGAGGGGGGATTTTTATTTTGATAAAATTCAGAGTGTAGAAAAAGATCCATTGTGGTATTTTTATATTATAAAGCATGAAGCTGTGTTTTTTATCATTCTTTACCCTAAACTGTTCCCTTTTCATAGATGCGATGGCCTTTTAAGCTCTTTCAAAAACACAACATAAAGTTTCAGAAGTTATCTCTAGTTCCATGTAGTAAGTTTGCTTCAGAGGGAGATTTTTGCTGTGATTCTTTAAATCCCTTTCTGATGAAGGGCTGAGACTTTTTTGTATGTCTGTTGATTTTCCTCCACTTTTTTCATCCTTCAAGTGTGGGAGACTGTTGGTGGTTGGACGCGAGGAAGGAAGTCTATTGTCCAGAATTAGGAAAGGAGACTTTTTAAAAGACTGTCTTGTTCTTTTTGTAAATGCTTTGTGGTCCATATAAGGGAAAGAAGGAGACCAGCTTTGTCGTGTCTATTTTCACAGATCAGAGTTAGATTGTCTGTGAGGAGGCAGAAGGTGGGGATGGGCAGAGGGAGCCTCAGTTCGGGGTCTCTACAGCTGTGATAAAGCATTTCAGTTTACCCTTGAGTCTCAAACTGAGCAAGAGGATATTGCCTTCCATTTTTTAACAGATTTGAATTCTCTTGTTAGAAGCAAGACATGGGCAGGACCATCTGCTAGACTCATCTCACTCTTCTTGAAAGTTACCAGGAAAACTCCAAAAGGTGCCAAACACCAAATTCCCCTTGGCACCATCCATGGAATGAGTTTTCCACTTTATGAAGAAATATTTTTTAAATTGTTTTTATGTAAAATACTTTTTAAATGTTTCTTTATTTTGAGAAAGAGCGTGTGCACGCAGGCCGGGGAAGGGGCAGAGAGACAGGGAGAGAGAATCCCAAGCAGCCTCCCTGCTGTCAGCGTAGAGCCTGACCTGGAACTAGATCTCACAAACTATTAGATCATGACCTGAGCTGAAATCAAGAATCAGATGCTTAGACAACTGAGCCACCCAGGTGCCCCGTATGTAAAATATTTTTATGTTTCATGTAAAAACCATTGTTCCTAGATACCAGCTATCATAAAATTCCTGTAAGAAGACTACATGGCTGTCCTGGGAGAGAATATATTACGTATGCAAATCCTGTGCTGTACCTTTGATCAGGAAGCTTGTAGACGTTGATGACTTCCTTATGGGTCAAGAGGGAAGCTAAAGTTTGTTGAAATTAAATGGGTTCCAACTAGGCAGTTTTAATAGATCTTTACCTGAAAAGAGGCCTTTTGGCATTAAGCACTCGAAGGCTGTAAACAGATTTCAACATCAGCTAAAATCTTGCCCTTTGTGCCCTGAGCAAATGTTTCCAACTTGCTGGAAGAGAAGCCTAGGCTAGCCTGCTGAGACTCGGCCATAAGCCTGGACAGCCCCTTCACTGCCATTACTCTCACTCTCCGCTAGCACCGTGGGATCAGGTGGCTCTGGGGCAAAGAGCCTTCAGACAAGTAAAAAGACTCCCACCTTTAAGCTGAGGACTAAAAGGAGAGGAATTGGTCTACTATCATGGAGGCACTGCATTTAGTCAGAGATCCTAGTGTATATGAAACTGTTAGATGGGCTCTGACTTTGCAACCCTGAAAGTTCACTCTTAACTCTACAAAAGGTGTTAGATATATGATCTAGCCCTGAGAAGGTAACATTCCCGCCATTGGCAGTTCCCTGCAGCTCATTCTCTCTGTATCAGATGTTAGCTGAGAATGCACATGGATGCCTACCACTATTTGTTGACACTCATGTATCCTCAGTCTCTGAAAGAACTGAGATTTGCTCTCCACCCTAACTTCTCTAGGGCTTGCTCCTGCCTTCCCCCTACACAGCTCTCAGCACACGCTCTATTTAGGACTGCATCCACTTATTCCCCAAGACAGCCTTTACTCTCTCCTACACAGTGATTCACAGTTTGGTCACAGCCCATTCTGAAGCTTATTGTCACTTACAGTGTGTTTTACCGAGATCTCTCTGACATGGTGGAGGGCATTCCTCCTTGCTTTGAAGCTCAGACAGATTTTTCCATGTTTTTATATTCCTTTGGTTATGTCGGTGGAATTTGGGATGGGACCAGGAATTAAAAATCACGGGGTCAGTTTGTCTTCTTTGAAGCAAGCTTCAGACCATTTATTTTAGACTCTTGTCCCCGGAGTCCTGACATCCCATTTACAGGGTGTTAAGTGCAGGTGTTTGGCAGTCGGCATTGTGGTAAGGCCACGGGGCCTGATTTACAGAAGAGACTATGAAGCTGAGATGAAGAGAAAAATAAAAGCTGGTATTTCAACAGTACTGGGAATTAGAAAGCCCTGAGTTCTTGTCTTTGGCATTGAGTCAAGCCATAACTTAAGAGCAATGGCTTCATCCCTACATCTCAGCTTCACCATCTATAAAGTAAACAGAAGAATGCACAGTCCTGTCCCTAATGCCACTTGCGGGGAAATAGCTGTGCACAGGGAGAGGAGGGTGCAGTCTATGAAATAACATGGACACCCAGGCCGGCAAAGGCAACACTAGCATGCAGAATAATAGACAAAAATCACAAGTGCACAGAAGGTTGTTTGCCACCTGGACTAAAGATGGATTGAAAAAGAAGTGAAAATTTTAAAATGTTTGCTCATTTCCAAAGTTATGACATGAGTAATGTCTCAGTCTAATGAACACAATGTATTTTTATTTATTTGTGTATTGTTTTTCTGTCTTCCTTTCTTTTTTTCTTAGGGAGACCTTTAGAAACACCCAACAGAAAAGCATCAGTATAATTGATCACATACTTCAAAATACAAATGAACATTGAGGGGAAAGAATAATTCAGGAATTAGAAATCCAATTCTTTTTCCAGTTTGGTAACAAAACACCAAACACACATTTATATGGGGTCAGTCCCTGATGCACTAAAATCTGGGTGAGTTATAAAAGGCTACAACTAGAAATTGAACCCACATTTCTTCCCTGACAACATAGGGTATTAGACTCTAATCATTCAGTGTTGCATTGTTATTTACTATTTTCCTGCCACCCACACTCATGTATATTTATGTGAAGTCCAAAAATATCCAGCAGCACTTACTTCAGATGATTATCTATGTCCTAATCAGAAATACTAATCAGCAAACACATAACATACTCAAACCCAATTGTGTAAGACAAACAGCGTCCAGAATACAGAAAAGTCTTGCACAGATAAAATGCTCCTCAAAGTATCTTTTGCGTTTTACAGCAATAAGAAAAGAAAATAAATACCATTTCCCCCTTATTTCTGAAGTGTGAAAATAATACAATGTGAAAAATGAATCCTCTACGGGATCTTCTAAACAGAAAAGAGCAGAGATAAGTACAATACGAATTTAGACATGATTTTCCCCTTGTTTTCAATCATAAGGAGTAAAAGTTAAACGCAGAGATCCTCAGATCCTTTCTTCTGTATATGAATTCCAGCTTCAAAATAACTTCATAAAATTCAGAAGAATGATTCAGCCATTCCAAGGCATTTTCTTCTCTGACAATAGCCTGATAACCTATATATTTTCCTAATAAATCCATCTCAAAAGGAGAAACACTTGAAAAGAGGAATTATGGAGTTTTATATATTATAAAAGTTTAACCAACTGGCTACTTCAACCTTCAAAGCAATTCTGTATGTTTCCCTTTCTTAAACTGAGTATTTAATGTTTCCCTTTCTTAAGTTGAGTGATTTTTCCTGACACACTGCTGCTTAGAAAATCCTTTTATGTGATGCACAATCACCTCTTTAAAGTTTTCTCCAGGTGTTGACAAATGGTCATATTTGGTTTTCTTCTTTATAGCAACAAAAGTGGAAACATCTGTATGAGAGTGTTGGCACAGACCACATACTCAAATTCCCCAAGGCTCTCCCACTCCTTCCACCCACTCTTCTACTGCTCTCCTGACACGATAACTTAGAATTATTTTCTTTTATCTGGGTTTCAATTAAAAGAAGGGTTTTTTTTAAATATATGTTATGTGAATTCAAATGGTTCCAGTCTGCACACCAAAATCTATAGCAAATCTTCCAATGGTCCTATTTTTCAGAGTATATGGTCATTAGGTATCAATCCAGCTGAAGACAAATGCCTTTAGAAGGTGATACAGTGTTCTTTTAGGATGCTATTTAAATAACATTGATTTATATTTACCAGGAATTAGGCTATAGATGATCACATTTAGGAGGAAACTGATGCATGGTCAATCTGGCTGTTTGGGGCTGACTCTGATTGCTCACCTCTTAGCCAATCCAGTGGGTTTCCATGCAATTGCTCACTGATAGAATTGAAAATCTGACCTTGACTGCTTCACAATAAATATTGGTCATGGCAAGGAAACAGAATCATAAAATCTGTAGTAATTTACAGAATTGAAAACGGGGTAAATTCAGTTCTGTCCATACCAACAAGTCATTGTGTGACATTGAAAAAAATGAGGAGAGTAGCTAAATCTCTCTATGGCTCAATATATCATCTTAAAAACTGGTATTTATAATTTTATCTCTCCCATTGGTCAGGAGCTGTGTGAAATCATTAAGGTAAATTCAACCATTTTTAAGATGGCTCACAAAACAACCTATCTATCAAATATTTGTTAGAAAACAAGAATGTACCTCATTCCTCAAATACTTCTGCAAGTTATAAACATCTATTAATAGCTTACATTAGTACCCCCAATAGCTATAAATTATTTTGAATAAAGAATCACACTTTTTTAATGATTTGAATAATTTTGGAAAATAAATATATTAAGGCATTATTTAAAATGGCATGCCTCATTCCCCTTCAACATGACATTTAGTCAAGATAGGAATGCTGAACAAATGAGACATAAGATATGTTTTCTTGGGCAGGAATAGAATGTGTACAGGATTTAGAATATAAAGCCCCAAATAACATGAAAAACTAACCTACTAGGCTCTGCAGGTTTATGAAAAGAGAACAAGAGGCAGAATAAGTCAGTGGAGAAGATATTGACAAGAAATGTGTCCTATTACATCTTTGCCTTGAAATGATTCTCTGTGTAAGTCAAAGAGGTTGGTTGGTTGATTGCTTGATTGGTTGGTTTGTGTTAGTTGGCTTGGTTCTGTGCAGCCCAGACCTCTCTACTAAGTATTTGGAGTGTCTGATCTAAAAGTTCAAGAATTTGTGCAGTTACAACATAAAAAACAAAAACTCAGGTGTGATCTAAAAGGAGAGAAGAGCTAAATTCTCAAAGAGTACAATTGTTCCATTGTCCCAAGGCTAGTACTTCAGTCGTTGCCCTGGTGTACCCAGGACTAGATGGTGATTTGGGCAATGTGAGATGATTAGAGCTAAACTAGAGAAAACGCTATGATGACATTTAAAATTAACAACATATATCAATAAGCATTTCCAGTTATGAAAATGAAAGACTCCATGAACAAATTGTCATGCAAATGTCATCTGTAGGAAGACAATCAGTGTTGTAAATGCACCGACAAAGGTACAGGTAAGAGGTTGGTGAAATGCGGCCCCGCAGTGACTGCTAAAATAATTTATAAGTAAATGCAAGTATTTGAATTGCATTTTCAGATACTTTAATGTCTGAGCTTTCAAAGCAACAAACAAAATCAACCCCATTCTATCGGTTCATTACAGACTGACTCTTTATAATAGCTGAAGACTGCCAGAAAATACAGTCTCCCAGGTGCTGATAAAAGTGTATTTTTTATGCTGGTATCATCTGCAAAGGAGTAGCCAAAGAAATGAAAGCCTAAAAAGATCCTTTTGCAAAGGTTGTTACTAAATTCAATGAGATAATAGGAGTTCCTTTAAAAATGTATTAAAGAATACTTCGGGCTTCAACAATTTCTCCTGAGAGAGAGTCTACCTAGTTATGCCTTTAAAATTTATTTGTTGAGAAGATTGGCCTAATGAAGATACTTCTATTTGATATTACATCCGGCAGCTTCGTGAAATTGCTAAGAACCAAGAATGGAATCCTCTATGTGGATACAGAAAAGTTGAGTATTTATGAACCATAGCCATTTCTCACTTTTATGAATGTTTTAAGCTGCAATGAGCAGGAAACAAACCCACCTGCAGTAGTTTAAATAAATAACAGTTTCTTTTTCCCAGGTAACAAGAAGTCTGGAAGCAAATGATTACAACATGTTAACTGTTCAAAGATGCCATTAAGAACCCAAGTTCTTTCTCTCTTTCTGCTCCTTCCATCCTTGATGTGTTGGGTTTTATTCTGCACCTGTCACTCTATGATTGTATGATGTCTGCTTTAGCTTTGGACATCACACCTGTCTTTGAAGCTGAAAGAAGTAGGCGGGAAGAGCAACAGCCCCATCTACCCTCTTTTGTCATTGTCTTAGTCTGTTAGGGCTGCTATAACAAAATACAATAGACTATGTGACTTAAACACAGATATTTATTTTCTCACAGTTCTGAAGGCTGGGAAGTGCAACATCAAGGTGTCAGCAGATTCTACATCAGATGAGAGCTCTTTTCCTGGCTCATATGGCCACTTTCTCTCTTATGCATGCATATGGCCTTTTCTTTGGTGCATATGACCTCCTCCTTCATGAGGAGGCCAGGGCAGGTTAAGTGAGGGGGTGTCTGTCTCTTCTCCTTCTCCCTTCTCCCTTCTGCCTTCTGCCTTCTCCCCTTCTCCTCCTCCTTCTCCTTCTTTATCTTGATCTTTGTCTTCTTCGTCTTCTTCATCTTATTTGTCTTCTTCTTATAAGGGCACTAATCCTACCATGAGGATCCCAGCCTCATGACCTAGTCTAAACCTCATTGCCCTCCAAAGGCCTCACCTCCAAATACCATCACCCTGGGGGCTAGGACTTAACTTTGGAGGAAACACAAATGTTCAGCCCATAACAGTCAGGAAAGACAAAAGCTTACCCAGGAACACTCCCCAGAATTTTACTTAGTCTCATTGGTAAGAATTGGTTCATATGGCCTTAGTATAAGGGCAGGGAAGGTGAATGTCTAATGGAGCACATTTTTACCTTAAACAATATTAGGGATACCCTAGCAAGGAAGTGAGAGAAAGGAAATGGATATTGGATAGGTAGCTGCCAGTGTCTGTTATACTTGGCTAAAGCAGCATAGTTTGCAAATGTTCTAGGACTTCCTTTAGCTCTAATAAAAGTGATGCTATTCCTAAAAATGTTGCAAGACTTATAGAAAATAGCAGAGAAAATAAACTGGGAGAAACTTAGAAATCTCAACAACACAGAGTTTTTTTTTCCCTCCAAATAAAAATGTTTACCATTATCTTGAACTTCTGTGATGTTTCTAAATCTCATCGTGCATGCTATAAACATTGTAGTTATATATGTCGTAGGAAACATTAAACAGTTTTAATGACTTCAACTTTGTATTAGTTTATTGCATTTATAAAGGTTGTACCATGAGACAGAGGGTGGCATATAGTAAAATGCTATATCTGGAAGAAGCAATAAAATATTTTTTTCATTTATAATGAGGGTAACAGTGATGAAATGAAATCCCTGCTAGCACCCGGTCTTTATTACTGGTACTTAAATCCTCTGTTGCAGAGACTACTCTTGGTAAAGAGAATTCTTTTAAAAAATGTATGATAATCCTGGGATTGAGGAACAAAACTAACACTAGGCTTCAGGGCAGTTCTACTGGGCTTTTATCACATGTGGTTGCTCTATTTCAGGGATTGGATCTAGGCAGCTCTGTATCTCAATCTATGTAATAAGTCTGCTTTATCACAGTATTCTACTTCATATTTATTTTATTTTTTAAATTTGAATCCATGTCAGTTAACCTATATGTAATAATGATTTCAGGAATAGAATTTGGTGATTCATCACTTACATATAACACCCATGCTCTTCCCAACAAGTGTGCTCCTTAATGCCCACCACCCATTTAGCTCATCCCCCTACCTTCATATTTATTTTAAAGTAATACCTTGAGGGGCACCTGAGTGGCTCAGTTGTTAAGCATCTGACTTTGGTTCTGGTCATGATCTCATGGTTTGTGAGTTTGAGCCCTGCGTTGGGCTCTGTGCTGACAGCTCAGAGCCTGGAGCCTGCTTCGGATTCTATGTCTCCCTCTCTCTCTGCCCCTCTGCTTCTTGTGCATGTTCTCTCTCTCTCTCTCTCTCTCTCTCTCTCTCTCTCTCTTTCTCTCAAAAAATAAATAAAACATTATAAATAAATAAAAATATAAATAAATAAATAAAGTAATACCTTGAAAGAAATTTTAAAATCTCAAAACTGTAAAAAAAATAAATAAAAGCATACAAAAGATGGATCGCATCATGGTTCCTGAAGCAACCCAGAGCACATCACTGTGGCACTGACAGTCTCACTGACACACACCTGAATTCACCATTCTTGCCAGGTCTTCTCCACAGGAGAGCTTATTAGGTTAAGAGACAGGTTCTCATCAGCACATTTGGCTTCTGGCAACAACCATTTCTTCACCACTTCCATTCTCCCAGCCATCCATTCATCCATTCAAAAAACACCATTGTGTATCAACTCTGTAGTGAGCGCTGTACCGAAAACTGGCAAGACAGAAAGAAATCAGACATTACCAAACGTCAAGACCTACCAGAGGCATGGTTGAAGGGGTAAGCGATGACCCTGGTTATTCTCATTCCATAGCCTTTTTCTCTTATGCACAGCTATCTGTGGATGCAAGAAAATTTCCGGGAGAAACTCCCCCATCCTCCCTGAGAAAGTTCTAATTTCAAATCAATGTTCAAAATATTTTCCCAAATGACATTCAATACTATTCAGTAACATTTGATCACATCATATAAAGTACTAATACTTCCCCAAGTAATTTCACTTAACTGTCACAAGATTTCCATGAGGTAGGTATGAGTATTCCCTTTAACTCTAGTCTCTGAGAGAATATTAGGTCACACATTCTACTCTGACAGAAACAGCTCCAAGGAAATTAAGGCCAAATTTGCCCCAGAGCTAGAACTCCTCTTGTCTCCCTCAGAATCAACATTCTATTCAACTCGTATTTTTCTGTATTTCTCAAATATTGACGGATGTCATTTCTTCAATTCTTAATCTTTGCACATGAAACAGACGGACAAGGGAGTAGAAAAAGGGACAAGGTTAGAAATCTAGAAAGAAAGAAAATATTAAGGAAAAATTAGTTATGGGTATATTTTTCTAAAATGCACCTAAGATAAAAGTGATAAAGTCTCAATTTTCTGCAGTTCCCTTATCTGGGGATCTCAGTTCTACAGAATACAGTTAAAGAAATAGACAGGAAGCAAAAATGTCTCTGACCAGCTGAAATAATTATAGGTTTTCCCCACTATTCAAAAGTAGAGCATTCCCAGGAAAACTTGGGTAAGCAGAATTGGTAAAGCGAAGAATCCATCGCCATTAATTTACATGGAAAAGTTTTTGAGCATTCCCAGACCCCAAAAATAACCTGTTTCAGGCTTTCCTGATACCTGGGGATACATCTTGTTAATGATGCTCACAGTAAGATAAGGCACTTGAGGCTGAGTGTAGGTCCCAAGGAAGGAGTTGGCTGGGCCACTGTCCCTGCTGCTCTGAGTGCAATGCCTCTATAAAGGCTGTCTGCAAAACAAAAACTCAATGTTATTCTCCTAAGACAGAAAATCCTCTTTGGATTTCTTTCAGTTAACAAAAACAGGCACAAACGTGGGTCTTTCCTAAAAGCAAAGTGGTGTAACACAAACTTTGGAAAAGAAGGAGACAGACACCTGTACTGCATAGTCCATACACCTCAGATCCTAAAACTATCTCTTTTAGACATAGATCTATCAGGCTTGGTTGTCTGGTTTTAAAAAAATTTTTTTTATGTTTTATTTTTTTATATTTGAGTGAGAGACAGGGAGACAGAGAGCGAGTAGGAGAGGGGCAGAGAGACAGAGACAGAGTCCGAAGCAGGCTCCAGGCTCCAAGCTGTCCGCACAGAGCCCAACGCAGGGCTCAAACTCACAAACCATGAGATCATGACCTGAGCTGAAGTTGGACGCTTAACCGACTGAGCCACCCAGGTGCCCCTGGTTTTGCAGTTATTCAGGACATTAGACTTTGAAAGTTGGAACGGGGAAAAAAATTTTTTTAATGGGGTGGGGAGCACCTGGGTAGTTCAGTCGGTTAAGCAACCAACTTCCCCTCAGGTCATGATCTTGCTGTTCATGAGTTTGAGCCCCATATTCGGCTCTATGCTGACAACTCAGAGCCTGGAGCCTGCTTCAGATTCTGTGTCTCCTTCTCTCTCTCTGCCCCTCCCCCACTTGCACTCTGTCTCTGTGTCTCTCTCTCAAAAATAAATAAACATTAAACAAAAAAGAAAAAAGAAAATTGGAAGTTGGTAGTAGTAGCTAGCTTGAGAGAGACAGTCACAGAGAGAGGAATAAGAAGTGACAGCTGAGAGCCTGTTGATGAGCACGAAGACAGAAAACTGATCAAAAATAGACACAAATGCTCAGAAAACACTACAGATGGGGCTCCAGGACAAATATCCTTCATACTTTAAATGTCCCTGAGGGGCTATGATTCACATGACAACACTAGGTTAACAAGAACAGCTTGAAAAATATTTAATATCCTTTGTTAAGAGAATTTATGACAATACCTATAAATAGGATCATGAAAAATTGCAAAAATTAAGAAAAGTTGCATATGACAATAGAGGCAAATTCAGATCCAGGTGAAGATTCAGGCCTTTCCCCCACTGTGGTCTTAGACAAGTTAGTTAACCTCTTGGAATTCTACTTTCTTTCCTGTAAATTTTTTAATGCACATGTTAATACTTAGTTCTTATAGTTATTGAAAGACTAAATAAGTCCGGCTTTATTACACATCGAACACCATGGCAGGCAAACAGCACACAATAATGTGGCTTTTTGTCATTTCCTTCAATTTCAGTTATCTGGAAAATTCATTTCTCTGAAACAACTTCTACTAAAATACCACATGAACAAATTGTCAACTGAGCCCAAGTCCAACGTGATGAGGCAACTTGTCCCATATTATCATGTTTGCCTAACCCCACCGGAAAGTTGAGTGAGTTTAAAAGTCTATACAAGCAATAATTTCTGCATAATATTTCAAAAATCTCTGTACCACTGGTTTCTCTTAATATTTTTATTAGCTAAGTCTTGCACCTATCATGCTGTAATTATGAAGCCTCACTAATGAAGATGGTTGCTGTTCCTCATGCTTACTGTTGTATTATGGGAAGAGGACAGTGAGAAGAGGCAATTTGGAGGCAAAGCTGGCCAAGATGGGTTCGCCTTATAGGGAATTCTGGATGCCTTGAAGTTCCTGAGCAATTGAAGAAAACGGTCAAAAGGCCACCGAGAAGGTGAAATGAGATGTAAATAGAGTAGAGGTGAAAGTGTGGAAAACATCAACAGAATGCCAGAGAATCTATTGGACAAAGATCTCCTGCATCACTCTGTCAAAAAACCGTGTCTATTAATTGCCTTTAATTGCAACTTGTTACTTCTGGTGTTTATTTGTCCTCATTCAATCGTGTCCAGGTTTCCTTGAAGCTCTCATGATTTGCTTAAGCTTTTGATAGACGCTAAAAGAAATTACCTGTCCAATTTGGGAAGTTCTTTTATTCTTTATGCCCCAAAGTTACAGCTGCATCAATGAGTACATATCTGAATCTTCCTTTATATCTCCTCACTAATTTCAAAACATGGTGGTCACCTCATTACTATGCATGTATGTGTGTGTGTGGCTGAAAGAGAGAATGAATCAGAGACAGAGGTTACATTTTAAAGGACTTTGGAATTAAATTAAACCATTCACTTTTAAAAGAGACTTTTCTTCCACGCAGTTTCCTGGGATTCATTATTTTATTAATGTTGAACAGGCTCACAGTTCTCTAGATCGTGGGTTGGCACACTATAGTCTCCCTTCCAAATCTGACCAGATGCCTGTTTTTGTAAATAAAGTTTTATTGGAACACAGCCATACCCATCTGCTTATGTCTTATCTATGGCTGTGTTCACACAACAATGGCAGATTTGAGGAGCTGCGGCACAACATGTATGGCTCACAAAGCTGAAAATATTTACTATCTGTCATTTTACAGAAAAGGGTTATTGACCCTTGCTCTTGACGTCAGTATCTCCAGTTGAATCCAGGGGCTGAAGGGGTGATCCATTGGAATATGAAATAAAATATTGACAGTTCTATTTGTATTTATCTTTTTCCTCCAAAACAATAAGGAATTGCTCTTTAAAATTATTTGATAACATAGGTTGACCAGGAATTTCCCAGCTTGTTCGTGGATCAGATGGTTGCATTTAGATAATATGGCTGAGATACACTAAGGAAAAGATTTCACAGATGGAAGGGGTCAGCCCCACATCCTTCCTCACTTGTTCACTTCCAACTCATGGTGACATGGTACATTTTATGTGTGACTAAGTAAATGCTTTTAAAAATCTTATCACCTATCCAAATCAACCTATACAAAATGGACATGTGACTTTAAAAGTTCCTATGGAAAGGGGTGCCTGGGTAGCTCAGTCAGTTAAGCATCTGACTTCAGCTCAGGTCATGATCTCACAGCTTATGAGTTCAAACCCCTCATGGGGCTGTTTTCTGACAGCTGGGAGCCTGGAGCCTGCTTCCAATTCTGTGTCTCCCTCTCCCTCTGCCCCTTTCCTGCTCGCACTCTGTCTCTCTCTCTCTCTTTCTCTTGAAAATAAGTAAACATTAAAAATTTTTTTAATTAAAAAAATAAAAGTTCCTGCAGAAAAAACACAAAATTCTAATCCTACAAGCACAAGTAACTAACATGGAAATAAAAGAGTTACACCTCCTTCTCCAAATAGGAACTTTTAGTCAACTATGATACTAAGTAAAACAATGTTTCTAAACAGGTTTGACAAGAAGTCAGCTCCGATCAGTCAACAGTCTTAAGAAAACTATTTGAAACACAAATTTACATCCTCAGTCATTTCTTATAAAAATCACCCTGTATGTATACTGTGCCATGAAAAATTAGAAAATTATGATAGCCTGGAACCATCATGCTTACTAAAATATTTTAAATATAGTTTATTTAATCTTCCTCTCAATCTTTCTTATTTCTGTTTTGGGGCACATTGTATAGTATGTAGTCCAGTGCATGCTAATATACTATGCATATTATAGAGAATGTATAGATAGATAGATAGATAGATAGATAAACACAAATGGGTAAAAGCTCAATTTTTTTATTGGTGCAGGGCATAAATGTTTTTGTACCGCCACTCTAGAAGGTAAAAGGTATTAAAAGACAAACTGAGGCATATTAAAGCTTTTAAGAGTTTGAGCAAAAATCTATTCCAATGAGGCAGTGCTTAAAACAGAAGCGATTAGGAGCACTCCACCAAACTAAGAGGGACAGAAGACTTTCATAGAGAAGATACAGAAGCAAAGTAAGGAAATTATTTGATGGACTGTAGCTTCGGAGGTTGCCCTGTTTGGGAAAGCCTGACTGCTGTTTGTGATCAGTTGCGCTTAGGTTTCAATTTCCTAACCTCCAGGCATTTATAGGATTATGTGGGTTTGGTTTACTTACCTAGGCTGTTGGCATTAGAACTACCTCAGTGTAGTAGCTTCTGTTTACTTAATTTCACAAAGAGTATAGAGACTTTGCCTTAGTCTAGACCTCTGTCAGTGATTAATCTTTCAAAAGCACAGAGACCCAGAAGTTTACCCAGTGGAGAGTCTATTAAAATTAGGAACACAGAAGCACACATGTTGCTTTTCTTATTGATACAAAATAATTGGAATTTTTTTCAACATTTTTTAACTAAATTGGAAAAAAATCTTTTATTGGTCTCAGATTTGATCATTTATCATCTAAGAATGAGAATTACATTTTGAAAACGAAGAATACCAGACAAAGCCAAAAAATCTATGACTTTAAGGACTGGTTTTAAGGAATTCTAAAGCATAATATACTTGGTTAAGACATCTCATAAATAGAGTTGGTCACAAGGATATGAAAGACACTATACTTGGTAAATTACATATCTCCTTAGTCTGCACTGATTTTTAAGTTGATAAGCTACTTTGTTTTCCCTGGACAGACCTATATATTCTTAAGTAATAGATTGTATCAAAAGAATGAGAACCAGAGGACATGCACATACATAAAACACCTACTGTGTACTTGGAATGATGCAAAGTTTGCCCAATTCATGCTCAACACAATCTATATTTTATAGATTAAAAAACTGAGGCTGAGAGAATCTACAGAACTTGGCCGAGGTCACCTAGCTAATAAGTGGCAGAACTGAAATTTTAATTTCTTTCTCTCCAATGCCAAAGACAGGACTCTTCTACTGAAGCACACTATTCCCAAAACAAAGCAATGCTACACTGAAGGTTTTTTCTCCAGCAATTATGAAAAATGATTGACCCTTGAACAACATGGGTCAGAGGCGCCAACCCTCAATACAGCTGAAAATCCCACGTAACTTTTAACTTCCCCAAATCTTAACTACTAATAGCCTATTGTTGACCGGAAGCGTTACCAATAACATTAACAGTTGATTAACACATATTTTGTATGTGTGTGTGTGTATGTGTGTGTGTGTGTGTGTGTGTGTCAAACTGTATTTTTATAATAAAGTAAGTTACAGAAAAGAAAAGGTTATTCAGAAAATCATAAGGAAGAGAACATGTATTTACAGTATTCCTCACATAACTGGACCCATGTAGTTTAACCCATTGTTCATGGGTCAATTCTACTTTAAGTCACTTCAGTGGCCCTAGTTATGACCTTGCCATACACTGACTGACATTTTATATTGAGAACCATTTGTTTGACTTTTCTCCATTGAAACAATGCTATAACAGCACGATTCAGTTCTCTGACCCATACAAACCTATTTAATTAATCGTATATTTGAACAATAATACTAAGTGCTTGTTATTTGTGAAGCCCGGATTTAGTGTCTTTATATGCATTAGGTCATTTGATTCCATAGCAACTTCTGTATACATACCATATTTTTCAACTCCGTTACTACTTTGTCTCAATTGGCAGTAAATCAAAACAGACCAATGCTTTCATTTAATATTTCAAGTTCTCACTGAATTCCAGATCCTCTACTATAAACTGGTATAGAGTAGAAGGGATCTCCTCATTAAAACCACAAAAAGTCCAGAAATTTCCTAGGTTTGACCAAGAACCAAGGTGACATACAGCCTTACCATTCCCTCCCACAAAGATGGCATCACAGGAGATTCTTTTGTGGTACGTGGTGGAAATCTAACTAAGGAATCTAGCAGAAATGCCAATTTTTTTTTTTTCAACGTTTATTTATTTTTGGGACAGAGAGAGACAGAGCATGAACGGGCGAGGGGCAGAGAGAGAGGGAGACACAGAATCGGAAACAGGCTCCAGGCTCTGAGCCATCAGCCCAGAGCCCGACGCGGGGCTCGAACTCACGGACCGCGAGATCGTGACCTGGCTGAAGTCGGACGCTTAACCGACTGCGTGCGCCAGCCAGGCGCCCCAGAAATGCCAATCTTAAGTACCTGTTTGATAAGCTTCTCCGCGACTTACGCAGCACCACACCGACGGTATGTGCTACTATGTTATATAAGAAGCCAACTCCAGTGCTCCAAAATGTCAAGGTGTTAGGCTCCCTAAGAACCAATAGCTAAACTTGTGTCTCTCACTGTTAAAAAAAAAAAACAAAAAATTAACAATAAAGATCTCATTGGCTTTATTCAATGATTCATGAATCAAGCCAGCAGCATCCCATCTAACAGATAGAAAGGATTTCTGAGAAGCTGCTCAAAATGAAGGACTTGTATAGGCAGGAAGGAGTGGGAACAGGAAGTTATACTAGCAAAAAGTGGATTGGTGATAACAAGGTCACTTACCTTTAGAGGATGGCAGCAGATTACCTCGCTAGAGCTGACCTCTGGTGCCTGACTGGTTTAAGTGACCTCTGGTGCCTGACCTCTGGTGCCTGACTGGTGCCTGACTGGTGCCTAAACCAGTGCCTGACTGGTTTAAGATTCTATTTCTGGGAGAGCTGAAACTATAGATAAGTATTAAGTCTCGGTTTGGGTATGTGGGGCCTAGCCTAAGTGGCTCCATCTAGGGTCTATTGTCTTGTTTTTAATCACCAGTAAGGTTGACCTTAGCAAAGTCATCTTGCAGTTCCCATCAAAATAACAAGTGAGCTCTCCCTAGGTTACTTGCTTCTCTCTTACTCTTTTTAACAAGTATTTTGGATTTATTGCAATTCTTTCCTTTGTTTGTGTAATTTACAGCCTTCTTTTTTCCCTAAAACTTTTGATTCTCTGATATTTTCAGCAGGTTTATGTATTTTTAATTTCCTTTGATCTGTACAAAATTTCTTGGTACCTCTGAAAAAAGCAAAATGAGGCAGAACAATAAATAGATTCTTTTCTAACTATCTTGGGTTTTCTCTCCTTTCATCTTTAACGACGATCTCATCATTTGGACAACTGATGCTTTAGAATTTGCAATTATAATCATGCTTTTAAAAACTGACAGAGTGAGATTAAGTAAATCAGTGCACTTTGGAGGTGGAACAAATGGAGTAACTTTTTTGGCAATTTAATTCCTCCCCCTCTTAAACAACAAGCCTTAATTCAACACATCCAGCATACCTGGCCTAAGGATAAATATTTAGCTCAGGGAGACACTCTATGAACTGATAATTAAACCCAAAAAGCCTGCCACAAATTGCTCACTTAAAATCTTGTGCTTAATGGAAGTTTAAATCTAAGTAAATAGATTAAAGGGAAAAATGATGCTACCACTCTAAATAAGATAAAAATACTGTATACATTTTTGCTGTCTAAAGGCTTAACCTTTAAAGGCTTAGAATCCATCAGAGTCATATAGAAGATCAAGATATGTTATAAAGTTTCATTTTTCTTATCCCAATGAAAAATCAACACACTTCAGATTTGTTTTATCTTTCTGCTATTAACAGATTGTCACAAGGCCTCTATGATTCAGTATTTAATTTTGTTAGTCAATTAAAATTACCCACGTACAAACTTGCTCTTTCTCTGCAATTTCTTCTTCACTGCCTTAACTAGAAAAATGCTAGTAAAATTACATTTCTCTTTTGTCCTGAGACCTCAAAGAAAAATTTCCAAACTTGTGATGAAAATAACAAGCAACTGATCATTTCTCTTTACTCCAACTTTGAAATGAGGTTTAGAAAGAAAAGCTCCAAAAGATGATATAATTAGATGTACTTTCTTTTTAATGATCAACCATTTATGTTCCTTATTCTGGACATTTTCCCTTCACACATAAAATAAAGTAGTAAGAAAAAAAACATTTTGGATGTTTTTAAAGAAGTTCCATCTCTGTTTCACAGAAGCCCTTGATGATTTTATCTTCCCAAATCATAGAGACCATGTTGTTATCATTATTTTTAAAATTCAACAGAAAATGGCCCACATACTTGAATATGCATAAGCATGCTCAAAAAAACAAATATACACAGTAAGCTCATTGTGTATCTTCTACTGTTGAATGCTATGCTATCTACACACATACACAGATATATTAAGCCAAAACCAAATGCATCTGTGGGTGGAAAAACTTCTTGCAGTTTTCTACTCCTCTTCAGTCATAATTAGTTGACTGAATAATTGCTGAAGTTCCTAAAATTTTAGTTGACTTAAACTTGTATATAAGAATTGTATATAAGAATTATAATGTGCTTGTTAAAACAGATTGCAAGGTTGTAATCTGGGAAAAATCTAATTTATTTCATCTCTCCTGAAACATCTCAACACTGTGGTATGTGAACTGTAGGGGCCCAGGGCAGGCCACCCCATAAGTTGCCACTTTGGCATACCAATTACTTTGAATTAAAAGTTACTTAGGTGGGGCACCTAGCTGGCTCACTCAATGGAGCATGGGACCCTTAATCCCAGGGTTGTTAGTTCAAGCCCCACATTATGTGTAGAGATTACTTAAATAAATAAATAAATAAATAAATAAATAAATAAATAAATAAAACTTTTAAAAATAAATAAACAAAATTTATGTAGGTAATAGCCAATGCAAGAACATTCTGACCCCCTCTTTGTTTCCAGAAAACAGGAACTAAATCTCCCATGTGAAAGGTACCCTTCCTGTACTAGGAAGTAAAGAGATATCCTTAGCCCAAGAGGTAGGGAATTCAGAACCAAGAAGGCTATATAAACAAACCTCATTACTTTTACTAATTTACCACTCAAACCCAAATTCTGTTTAGAATTCCTTACTATCTGAAGTTCCCCAACATAAGTTCTCTTTGTCCTGTCAATTCCTAACACATTTGTGTTTTGTCTAAAAAGTATAGAAGAGGCCTGCCTTGGTCATTTCTTTGGGTCTCAATTTTATTAGTGGGCCTCTATGTGCATGCAATTAAACTTTGTGTTTTTTTCTTCTGCTAATCTATCTCATATCAATTTAATCCTTAAGACCAGCTAGAAGAAATTTGGTTATAGGAAAATGTTTCCTCTCCCCACCAGGACCATGGTTTTATAAAAATCCTCTTAATCTCCTCCTCATTCCCAAAGGCTATTTATAGCTTATGGAGGAAAATTGGCTTCTGAAAATATTTTCCTACCTGGAAAAGTATCTGAAAACTCCTATTCATCTGTCAAGACAGGTCCATGTATCACCTCTTTAGTGGAAGTTCCCCAAATTTTTCAAGATGCAATTTCCACATTCCAGCAGTAGCAGTAATCTATTAAAGGCATACATCACCTATGGTCAACAAGGTAGTTGGATGGGTACAGAACCAATTGCCAGGTCTCCAACAGTGCAGCAGCAGGCATGGGAGCATGGGCTTCCACTCAAGGGCAATAGCTGCTTCTGATCTCTGAGTGTTACTCCTTTTTTTTCCCTCTTCTTATCTTCATTCTCTTCCCTTTGTTATTACAGCCCTTCCAATACCTGTGCATCCAATACCTTGCTTGAAATATCAAAAGCAATTCTAACAATTTTCTTAGATAACTGACCAAAATCTGAAGTCAACAATGACCTGAATTCAAACTTTTTCATATGTTCTATCTTACCACACATAATTTACAGGGAGGATTTTACACTCATAGATCCAACAGGATCTATAAGAGACTCCTTCTCTAAGACATTGAGCAATATGTTATTAACCTAGAGTTTTGCATTAATGAGGGGAGCTGTGGCATCCATGAGAAGTTCTACAGCAAATGTCTTTGCTATATTATGAATGAAAGTGGATGATGCTGCCATTTTACTAGACACCTCCCTGATTTTAAGGAGCCAGGTGGGAGTGCATAACTGGCATAGATAAGGTGAATACAATTATCCTAACTGGCAGCAAGAACAGAATGGCAATCAGAATGCTTTGTTACATAGGGATCTTTGCGGATGGCTTACTGATCATGGTGTTTCTGAGAATTAAATAGATGGGAAAAATACTTAAATATTATTTAATCTACATAAAAAGAAAGAAAATATCTAGTTCTGATGAGTAGAAACCTTGAGGGATCATGGTTTCTTAGCCTATTCTCAGTCTTAAACCAATTCAAAGACTGAGAGACCCTTGATTAAGGGAGAGGACAGGACCTGGTGAGGAAGGGCCTTGCTAACTGTTGCAAAGTATCTTCTTTGACTTTCCCTCTAAATCTTCCTTCAAAGGGTTTGGTAGCTGTTTACCAAGATGATTGTACAGTGAAGGAGAAATAATCTGATCATCTGAACTACACACAGACTTTGAATTCGTGCCAATCTCTGGATACTGAAAACATTTCTATTTTCTACTTGTCCTAATAGGTGCTTATGGTCATCAAATGGTAAAGAGATGTGGCTCTAGCCTACCTTACAGTGGGCCCATTGGGTCTGTAGGCCATCTTATGTTTATTTTCCTACTTCTTGATGTGATGGCATAATTGCAATAGCCATATTTAAAAAATTACAAAATCTTCTACTGGCTTCTGATCAATAAAACAATGGCAATTATCATAAGAAGGAACTATGGTAAGCCCCTCAACTGCCCATAACTATCAGAAGAGTAAACCAAAAGCAATTCTGTTTCCATGGGGGAATTACAGGGATAAATGCCACCATGAAAGATTTTAAAGACTGAATTTGTGGTTGTTATTACTTCCTTACTTAACTCTCTTATTTGACCTGTGAAGAAGGCAGACAAGTCTTAGAGAATGACATAAACATAATCAAGGGATGATTCCAAGTTCAGCTCCTAAAAGAGTTGTGGTCTATTTATTGGAGCAAATCAACACTGCAAATGCTTTATCTGTATCAGTTAGCAAAGGCCACTAAAAGTAGCTTAGTTTACATGGCAGAAGCAACAGAACACTTTTCCTGACTTACCTCTCGAGGTTATGTTAACTTTGCAGTTTTCTATTATAATCTAGGACTTAGAAACCTCTATCATTTTGACATCCCACAGAACACCACAGAGACCAGCAAAGATCTGTTGAGTCACATATATCACCCTGACAGACTCTCCTGCCTCCCTCTTCCACATTTAAGGACCCTTGCAATGACATTGGCCTACCCAGTTAATCCAGGATAATCCTTTATTTTAAGGTCAACTGATTATCACCGTTATGTCATCCACTACTTTGATTCCCTTTTGCTATGAGAGGTAACATATTCACAGGTTCTGGGGATTAGGATGTGAATGGCTTTGGGAGGCAATTATTCTGTGTGCACTAGAACATTATGGCCCAGGAGATTGAACAATGTTGGAAGATTCTGTGACAAATTAGGAATGCTTTATGAAGACTCAGGAAGCCTCCAATTAGAAAATCAGAGCAGAAATCCCTAGGATTTGGGAGTAAAGCCAAGTTCCCTTATTCATATAACTACCCTTTGAAAGAACAGCTCCTGGCTTGCCTGTGACCCCTATTACAGATGAATGTCTGACCAAAGGATACTACATGATCAGGGATCTAACTTATACATAATGAATCAAGTGCTATTTTATCCACAAAATCATGAAGTTGTACATGCACAGTAATACTTCATCATCAAATGGAAATGAGCCTGAAATTCAGCAAGCCCTGAAGACAAAATTCTCTTAGAACCTTCTCCTGCTGCTTTCTTGTTTCTCTCTCAATCCTTAAATACTACTTTGTAGGGTGTTTCATATTAACAATTGGCTAAGAAAGGAAAATCTTGGATCTACTTTACAGATGGAACCACATGACATGTTGGTACATTCTGGATGAGTGCTGCTATTGCATTATGGTCCTTAAAAGACTGTGGGACAGCAAACCATCTTAGTGGGTAGGACTTTAAAAAGTCTGTCTGGTTGTCCACTATATAGAGACAGAGAAAAAGCCTGACGTTAGATCTTCACTGACTCACAGACAGTGAGTGAATGCCTCTAGTTTAACCAGGTGGTCAGGCACTTGGAAGATACATAATCTGATTGGTGATAAGGATGGCTTAGGAAGAGGCATGTGGATATATGGCTCACAATGGGCAAGAGTAAAAGGAAATTTGGGTCTCATATTAATACTCACTAAGGAGTATCCACTTCAGAAGAGGCTCTCAATAATCATAAGGATGGGGTGCCTGGGTGGCTCAGTCAGTTGGGTGGCCGACTTCGGCTCAGGTCATGATCTCGCGGTCTGTGAGTTCGAGCCCCGCGTCGGGCTCTGTGCTGACAGCTCAGAGCCTGAAGCCTGTTTCAGATTCTGTGTCTCCCTCTCTCTGACCCTCCCCCATGCATGCTCTGTCTCTCTCTGTCTCCAAAATAAATAAACGTTAAAAAAATTTAAAAAAAAATCATAAGGACAAGATTACACATTCTGTCAGTGCCAACAAGCTCTTTTCTCAGCCACCAAAGCGCTTATACAATATACAAAGTGAATAGAGTAATAAGGAAGGAGGACCCAACAACATGGACTTTCTTCACTTTGCCTATTCATGCTGCCACCACTGCTGAACACTCTACAGCAGAGGACAAGGTGGATCCCTCAACATGAGACCATCCAGCCACCTAGTAGCAGATTGATTACAAAGGGTCCTGTCCATCATAGCTCATTCACAATGGTACCTGTAATGGATTAAAAAGAGTCTCCCCCCCCAACCCCAAATCATATCTACCCAGAACCTCATAATGCGACCTTATTTGAATATAGTATCTTTGTAGATATAATTAGTTAAAGATCTCTAGAAGAAATTATCCTGGATTTAAGGAAGGCTCTAAATTCAATGACTGGTGTCCTTATAAGAGGAGAGAGATACAGGGAGAAATGGAAATGTAAAGATAGTTATTGGAGTTTGGAGATTGGAGTTATCCTGCCATAAGTGAAAGAATGTCTGGGGCCACCAGAAGCTGGAAGAGGCAAGAAAGGATTCTTCCTCAGAGCCTTCAGAAGAGGGATGGCCCTGATGACACCCCAGTTTCAGACTTTTAGCTTCCAGAACTGCGAGAAACTAAATTTCTGTTGTTTTGAGCCACCTATTGTGTATTACTTTTTTACAACAGCCCTAAAAAATCAATACAGTACCATATGTACTGTCATGGTATCCTACACAACATTGCTTCTCATCAAGGAGCTCATTTTACATCAAAACAGTATAATAATGTATTCATATTCAGAGGATCCACTATCCTTACTAGTGGTGTCCCTGCATCCAAAAGCAGCTGGTGTGAAGTTTATAGTAGAGTGGCTTACTAATGCTTCAAGGTATGGCATATGCCTTGAACTGATAACCAATATATTATGCTTTTTCTTCCATCACCTGAAAAGATGGATCATGGAACTAAGTGGTAGAGCCGGCAGTGGCTCCTCTATTACACTTAATAACCCACTCACAGAACTTCTGTCATGCCCCCATAATATTGGGCTCTGCTATTTTACAGGCTTCCATTCTTGGGAAAGGAACAGCTCCACTAAGGAATACAATTGTTCAACTGAACTGAAAGTTGAGATGGCCACCTAGATATTTCAGGATTCTCAAAATGACACAAAATCAAATAGCATGAAGAGTAGTTAATTATCAAAAGGAAATTGTGTTGCCATCACACAGTAAGAACAAGGACGACTGTGTTTGGAACCCTAGGGATTTCCTAATGCTTCTCTTATTATTTCAATTCCAATCAGAAGGGCTAAAAGAAAATGGGAAAGAAAAGAAGGGCTAAAATAAGACAATAGCAACCCAAGAAAGAAAAATTATCTGTAATTCAGACTCTTTAGGAATGAAGATTTTAACAAGAAGAGAGATTGGCTGAGAACAAAACAAAAATGAAACATTAATGGAGGAAAAATTTTATAAATATCAACACAGCCTCATGACAAGTTATAGTCATATTATAGTTATAGTTATTTGTAGCAACTATAAATGTTTTTCTTCCTTGTTTTTTATGTAGATATATTAATATAAATTAGGTAGATACATATTGAGCAATTTTGCTTCCCTCCTGTCTCCCCCATTTTTTATTCAAAAAATAAAAAATAAAAACTAGTGATAGTTTTATAATTTAGCTTATAAAATGTGGAATATTCAGGAGGAATTGCTCTGTGAATTAGATGAGGAAATAGCATCATTGTTTATAAAAGAGGTATGTGCATTCAATCAGATGGAAACAGAATGTTGTACGGAAATTATATATGGGTGGAAGATGAGAATCGTTGCTGAGTGACCCAAAGTGTCAGTCACCTGAATCTTTGTTCTCAGTCCCTCTCCCCACCCTTCTTTGCTTGGCCAGTTATGATAGAAAGCTTGGAAGCTGAAAACTAAATTTTCTTGCCACATTGACAACTGGACTCCAATTAGATTCTGCCAATGGGAAACAAAATGAGATAATAGAAAGAGAAATGGCGGTGGGGGGGGGGGAGCGACACTTTCTGTCTCCAATTATTGGCAACATCTTTGGCAGCAAGGGTACTATCCACAGCACAGTGATGGTGACGGCATTGATGAAGGTTGCAACTCTGGTTGAGGAAACCAGGGTTTCTAGAAACCTTCAGCAAACTTGAAACAGATGGCTATAGAGTCCCTAACACTAAAGCAGTGTGTGTAGACACATGGATTCTAACTCTTCTGCTCTCTGTGTATCATCTTAGTTTGTGTTTTCTCCCTCAGCTCCTTTCTTCCTCTGTTTGGCTCTTCCAGTTGTTCCAGCCTGTGTGTGTAAGTTCTCTGTATTAAATTCCCTCACCTCAAAATACCTATAGAGGCTTCTGGTTTCCTGATTATACAGTAACTGATACACCAGTGTAGCTTCTAGCAATCTGCCAGCTCACCTGGGTGTCACATTAAAAATTAATCGTTTCAGGGCGCCTGGGTGGCTCAGTCGGTTGGACATCCAGCTTCGGCTCAGGTCATGATCTCACAGTTTGTGGGTTCAAGCCCCACATCAGGCTCTGTGCTGACAGCTGGGGGCCTGGAGCCTGTTTCGGATTCTGTGTCTCCCTCTCTCTCTGCCCCTCCCCCACTCACATTCTGTCTCTCTCCCTCTTTCAAAAATAAATTTAAAAAAATTAATAGTTACACATCATACTTTTCACAGGTAACCTGATCTTGGGTCTTAAGGTTCTAGACTTGTGGAAAAAGCCATAAGGACTAGGCTATTTCTCTCCCACATCTTTCCCTGTGAGAAAGTAATGTCCATTTCAATTGTGCCCAGAATTTTCTGTTCCAACTCTTCATTCCTTCTTTATTTCAAAAACTTCTCTTTTACTATTTTTCTTAAATTCATTTTATTTTTTGCTAATCTTTTCTTCCTAAATTCAAAATGAATATATATTAATTGTAGAAAAGACAAATAGAGAAAGAAAAAATCCTTGGTACTAATGATCCTAAAGATTTCCATTATGATACATCCAGGCAGGGAGCCATCTATGTATCTTTGTAGGTTGAGGAGGTCATAGTGGATATGAGTGAGGACACTACAATTGGGCAGATCTCAGTCTGAGTCCTAGCTATATGGCCTTGAGCAAATTAACTTCTCTAACCCTCAGTTACACTACCTGTATAATGGAGTTAATAAATGTACCTACCTCATAAAGTTGTAACTTAAGAAGATAATGAATGTAAAACAATTAGCATAGTGCCTCTCAGGTGTCATTCAATACTTTACAACATCATTTAAATTTTTTTTTAATGTTTATTTATTTGTATGAGAGAGAGCGTGCGTGTGCACATGTAGGGGAGGGGCAAAGAGAGATAAGGAGACACAGAATCTGAAGCAGTTCCCGGCTTTGAGCTGTCAGCACAGAGCCCGACGTGGGGCTCGAACTCATGGACTATGAGATCATGACCTGAATTGAAGTCGGATGCTTAATCGACTAAGCCACCCAGGTGCACCTCAACATCATTTTTGATGCCTGCCTCATATCCTATCACACTGTATAGTGCCAAGACCCCAACTGTTGGATATTTGGTTTGTTTATATCTTTTTATTATTATTAAATAAAACATTATTATCATAAGACTGACCACTACATTTCTGCATACATACTTTGATTATTTCCTTTGGATAAATTTTTCTTTTTTGTTAATTACTACTCATTCCAGGAAGTGGTCACCGTTAAAGAGTTAATATATGTAAAGCACTAATGGCTCACACATACCAAGCACTAAGTATTGGACATGTACTTTTCTCCATCTTAGTCAGATTAACATTTTTAAAGTATTGATAGATACTCTATTTTCTAAGCCTTCTGATTTCTGGAAATGACTTTCTTATAGCCTTTTCACATAAAGGTCACCCTGATTCAGTAATAATTTTGCAGTCTATAACCTCCATGCCCTCCATACTCTGTGGATGTGACTCCACTGTTTCCAGTATTTGGAATAGTATTTAATGTATCTAATCCACCTGTTTTTTTTAAGCCTCTTTTTACTTACCTGCTTTTTTCTGGTAGATAAATGCAAAACAGTCACAAACAGACCATTTTCAAACAAAAAAAGGAAGCAAGCAAGAAAAAGAAAAGAAAAAAGAAAGAAACACAAAATAAAATTCTTAAATGAGAAAATGTTCAGTCTTGCAAGTGAAAAAAAAAAGGCAAAGCAAAACTGCATGTCATTCTTTTTCTTTTCAAGTTACCAAGTATTAAAATAAAATTACACAATTCCACAGCAAATATTTGGAGGCATTGACTCTCTTATTTCCACTAGTGGGAATGCAAATTGGCATAGCTCTTCTAGACTATTACTTTGGCAATTTTCTAAACCCTTTAATCATTAAAAGCTACTTTAGATATTTATACTAAAGAAATAACTATGAATCTGCAAAAAAAATGTTTTAAGTATAGTGATATTTACCACACATTCATCACAATAAAAAAATTAAGTCCATAAAGATCTGACAGAAATAGATTGAACCTATAAATAGTAATGCATCTATTCATAAGATTGCTATGGAATCATTAAAATGTCGTGAAGTGGGTAGATACCTCTGTTAGAGGATGAAGTGAAAAAAAAACACCAAACCAGTTTCCAAAGAGAAAATTTGGTATTATGCCCATTTTTCTTCAGTAAGGGGGACATCTTCATCTGGTAGAGTAGGTTCCAAAAAGCTAAAAATTATTATCTCAGGAGTACAGGAATAGAAGACTTTTTCTTTGTTTTATTTTGTACGTTCTTATTTTTCTAAAGTTTTATGGAATTCAAAAAAAAATGACCATCATAGTGAGCTATATCATTCATACTTAGCATATCACGAGAGTTTTTCTCCTTTAGTGCAGATTTAGTTTTACCTGTAAGACTTCATTTCCTAAGAAAACTATGTGCTTTTAAAACAAAACAGACTGCCATAAATTATTTTAAACCTCAGAACACCACATATTTAACAATTTATACATTGATGCACCATCTCCATAAAACTGAAATGTCTATAAATCTATGTCGAGTGTCATGACTATATGAAGAAAGAGAGTAGTCCCGTTCAGCTGTCATGACGAATATAATTACAACAGCTGTCATGGGCATTATCTGGGTTGCATTTGCTGCCCAGTACCTTCTATCACAAATTAAAATCGTTTTCCCAAGAAACAATCACAAGGTGATTTTCATTGTATTTTCATGAAGACAATTTATCCAAATCATTTTGGGGAGGAAAAGATATTAAAATAAACAAAACAAGAGCAGAGGAAAGATAAAAATGAAAAATTACACTAAGCGTAGAGAGAAGCAAGGCAGGAGACTAAAGTGAAGAAGCTGGAGTCCTCGTTCTGATCTTTGCCAAAAAGACAATATTTGATAAAACTCTGTGTATCTTCCAACAGGATCTAAATTACGTAAAGCAGTGTTCTAGGTTAGAAGTACCAATCAATTCACATCCCCACTCTTTATCAGACATTTTAAGGATCAGTATTGCTAGGTTAGCCAGTGTTAATAAAGCAAGAATCCAGTGATCTATTCTAGGAGTGGATTATTTTTCACTTGCAGTCAACACTACTAATTTTTCAGCAGCCATTATTGCTCTAATGAGCCATTTCTTATCACATTTAGATGCTCTGGATACGGGATTCCTATAACTTATGATAACAGTTTAAATACTGGGCCAGGTAGAACAGTCAATCAAAATGAAATATAATTTGTCATACTTTTTCTTCCCACTTCTGTCCTGTTTGTTTTCTTCAATACATGATATGGTCTAGACCAAGTAAAGACCACAACAGAGGAAATTATATAGATAACTCAGCCCTCTAAACACATTATCATGTGCCGAACTTCCTAATTCCAAACCCTCCTGTCTATCGTGAAATCATACACTAAAGTATTGAATAAAAAATGTTATGAACAATAGATTCTTCTTATGTTTGTTTTAAAGATTAAACATTTCGGGGTGGGTCAGTTGGTTAAGCATCCAACTTCAGCTCAGGTCATGATCTCGCCATCCTTGAGTTCAAGCCCTGCGCAACAGTCTCTGTGCTGACAGCTCAGAGCCTGGAACCTGCTTCACATTCTGTCTCCCTCTCTCTCTGCCCCTCCCCCGCTCACGCTCTGTCTCTCTCTGTCTCCCAAAAATGAATAAACGTTAAAAAAATTTTTTTCATAAAAAAAAAAAAGATTAAACATTTCAGTATGGCAAAGAAGAATTTTAAGAAAAACAGTTGTGAATTTCTGGGGAAAATGGTAGTTGGATCACAGTAACATAACCTTGATTCCTTCTAAGAAGCTTCCTGAAACAGCAAAAAATATGCATGTATTTTTTTAATGTTTATTCATTTTTGAGAGAGAGAGAGAGAGGTAGAGAGAGAGGGAGAGACAGAATCTGAAGCAGGCTCCAGGCTCTGAACTGTCTACACAGAGCCTGATGCAGGCTTGAACCCACAAGCCATGAGATCATGACCTGAACCAAAGTCAACACTTAACCAGCTGAGCCACCCAGGCACCCCGAAATATGCATGTATTTTCATCAAAGCACCCTTCAATCATTTTTATATAGGAGAGGTTTCAATCTAAGGCAAGAACAATTCACAACTGCCTTTCCTGATACAGCATCCGTGTTTGGTAGGAAGAGAGAAAAGATCCTAGCAGCACATTACCACAAACAGCCTTATTTTAAACTATCAAATGTGGAGGTAAGGACAGGCTATGGGACAAATGAGCAATCCTCTTGAAGCTCAGAAACACTCCTACAAAACATATGTAAATATAAAAAAATTAAAACCCATAAAAAGAAAGAACATAAGAACAGCCTTGAACACCTCCTCCCCAATACTAAATACCAGAATTATTTTTGAAAAATATTATTGTGTCTCAAGTTGCCATATCTAGCCTAATCAATCTTTAAGTGATGGCGCCTCTCGCGAGCATTACTCATCTTTCCTCCAAAGGTTTCAGGTGGTGTGAAAATATGAGGGATATAGCCACTCTTGCTTTGCACAGAGTGCAGAATTATAAAAAATGCCCATACAAGCTGAAACTCTGTGAAGTGGCTTTTGTTCCATGATCTTTAAAAATTTTGTCAAGATTTTAAAAACTCACTTACTGTCAGTTATAAATTTAGATGGGAATGAAAAAATAATAAAACTAATATTTATTTGATGCATCTAACTTAAGACATTAGATGCATTACAAATTCAAGTGTTTTATTTCTCTGTAGTTTCAACAATGCTTGTCTTCTTCTCATAATATAACTTAGCAGGTGGAGTGAGAATCTCCTCTATGCTTTGGTAAATTATGGTCCTTTCTAAATTTGGTTCATTTTTCAACATTTTATCCTTTACACTTTTAATGTCTTGAAAAACTCTCTGTGTTCCTTTGAATTTTTTTCTAATGTTTATTTATTTTTGAGAGCGAGAGACAGGGAGAGAGAGCAGAGTATAGACAGAATCCGAAGCAGGCTCCAGGCTCTGAGCTGTCAGCACCAGAGCCCAATGCAGGGCTCAAACCCATGAACCATGAGATCATGACCTGAGCCACAGTCTGACGCTTAACAGACTGAGCCTCCTAGGCCCCTCTCCTCTGCCCCTCCCCCACTCAAGCTCTGAGTGTTCCTTTAATGGGAAGTTTTTTCTCAGAGTCCCTTCCTCTAGGACGTCTTCATCTTTGTCATCACCACTTTCCTCACTTAACATCAGAAAGTCGGTCTTTGCTAACTTTCTGTGGCTGCACATCTAGAATCACAGGAACAACATCAGTGCTTACATTCTCCCAGTCCATCATTTCTTCTATAACTCTGTTTATGCCCGATTCACATTCTACGTCCAGTGTTATTATTTTTTGTTTCTTTGCTGCATCCTTGTTGTTTAATTTCCTCTTTCAATTATTCATGCTTGTAAAAGGTCACGTGGTTTAGCACTGAGAGACATGGAGGCAGCACAAGCACACACTGGGTTGTCTTTCCATGAGCTGAGTAACAGATGCTCGGTGACAAATCAAGACTTTGAAAGAAGTGGTGTGATAGGCCACTGATAATGATGATCATCTGAATTATTATGTAGTGATTTATGCATTGAAGAACTAGCAAAAAATTTGTACTCTATGCAATTACTCACAGTTCATATTTCATGGTAACTGAAATTTGAACTGTGTTGTGGAAGGACCAGTGTTGTTTAACTAAACTATAGTAACTGATATCCACGCATGTCGAAAGCCATGGAAAGCAAGATATATGCCTGTATATTGGGATTTTTTTTAAGTATCATTATTTACCAGTATGATGATTTGAAATCACAAGGGAATGAATTTAAAATTTACAAGAACTATTTATAAGAACAAAAACTAAAGTTTAGCAGTGCAAGATCACAAAATAATACGGCTGCCTGGGTGGCACAGTTGGTTAAGTTTCTGACTAGGTTTTGGCTGAGGTCATGATCTCGTTGTTTCGTGGGTTTGAGCCCTGCATGAGGCTTCACACTGTTAGTGAGGAGCCTGCTTGAGATTCTCTGTTCCCCTCTCTTCTGCCCCTCCCCCAATCAAGCTGTCTCTGTCTCTCTCAAAATAAATAAATAAACTTAAAAAAAGAAGTCCCTTATTGTAGCAAACACTTCTAAAATTTAAGAGTAACTGATCATTTTCACAATAGCAGCAAAATACGAAATGCAGAGAATGAAAGATATTGTAAGCTGACTCATTCAGTAGCCATTACTATCCCCGTCTAGGTTACTTTCCTTAAGCCTTAAAAGTACCTGTTCCAGCCTCTGCTGTAGGTAGTTTGTTACATGACCTGGTTTTTACCTAGCAGAAGCATCTTCATGACATTTGGAGAGAAAGCAAACTTCATGGGGCAGAAGCTGTAGATAGAAAAACCAAATCTTCTGGTAAGCTTGATGTCTAAGAAATTTTGTTTTTCCAGAACATGTGTGGCAGGTTTTTAGGCATCTAGAATGTCTGAGATGCTGATGGAAGTGACACAATGGCAGCATGCTCTAGGTAGAACAGCCCCAATGGTGTTAGGCAGCTCCCACCTGGCCACTTTGTCCCTAGGTATCTGGCATCTAAGCCTGACTCTCCATCTCTCTCAGAGGTTCTGCAAACTACTCAGTTTTCTTTTTCAATAAACAACCTTTTTACTTCTCACATTCACATTTGCTAGAGGATTATGTTGTCTGTATGTAAGAGCCCTGACTGATACATTCAGGAATACCTTCACCAACTAACATGTAGGATCCATACTGTAAAACATTAGTGAAGGTTTTGAAAATGGAGACTTCAACAAATGGAAACTGCATTAGATATCTTTTGCTGTGTAGCAGATTACCACAAATTTAGCAGCTTAAAACAACACTAAATTCACTAGCTAACAGTTCTGTAGGTCAGAAGTCCAAGTGTGTCACAACTGTGTTCTCAGCTCAGAATCTCACAAGGTCAAAATCAAGGTGTTGGAAGGATGTGTTTTCACCTGGATCTGAGTCCTTTTCCAAACTCATTTAGGTTGATGGCAGAATTCAGTTCTTCACTGGCTGTCAGTCAGGGGGCAGGGCTTTACCTCCAAGAGGCCATTCGCTGGTCCTTGCTCCATGGTCCCCTCCATCTTCAAAGCCAGAAAAGGAACATCTATCTCATGTGTAATCCCCATTAAACTTCAAATCTCCCTTTCAAGGAGGGCATAAGCCTTTTTAAGAGCCCACCTGGTTAGGTCCAGCCCACCTGGATAATCTTCCTTTTGATAACTCAAATGTCAACTGATTAGTGACCTAATCATGGGAATGACATCCCATAATAGTTGCAGGGCCTGCTCACATACAAGGCCCTGCCAACACAGAAAAAAATACCATAGAAGCCTTAGATTATTTCATAAGGATAATGCAGATTTCATCTAAATCCTACCAGAATGTTTAGGTAGAACTTTGAAAAAAAAAAAATTAAAAAAATAGCAGACAGAAATAAGCAATGGATTTTTAAAAAGAAAAATTTAATGGATCTTGCAGAAGTAGTTATAAAATTATATTATGTTTATAATTATAAATTTTACTTAAATTTTACATTTCAAAGTCATTATACTGAGACAAAAATAAAGGGAACAGATCATTGGGACAACAGGAAAAAACAATGGAAAGAGTAGAAAGAGTATAAATAGATCCAAATATTAATGGATGATTATATATGATAAAGGATTTATGTCTAATCTGTTAGAGAAGGATGGATTATTCAATAAATGATGTTAGTAAAATTGCCTATATATTTGTGTAAAAATAAAATTAAATGCCTACTTCATACTATCCTCTAAAGTAAGGTTCAGCTAGATTATAAATATAGTTCAAAAAATAAAATTCAAGAAATAAAATAGATGAATATCTCATTTCTGAGTGAAAAAAGAGAGAAATACAAAAATGTACATATGTGACCAAAAATAAAGACCTTTTTTGGCTTCCAAACCACCACTTAACAAGAAAGCAACAAAGGAGAAAATAATTGCAGGGTTTTTTGGGGTTTTTTTACTTAACATGAAACTTATTGTCAACTTGGTTTCCATATAACACCCAGTGCTCATCCCAACAGGTGCCCTCCTCAATACCCCTCAAATACCCCCATCAACCCTCAGTTTGTTCTCAGTTTTTAACAGTCTCTTATGTTTTGACTCCCTCTCTCCCTAACCTTTTTTTTCTCCTTCCCCTCCCCCATGGTCTTCTGTTAACTTTCACAGGATCCACATAGGGGTGAAAACATAAGGTATCTGTCTTTCTCTGTATGACTTATTTCACTTAGCATAACACTCTCCAGTTCCATCTACGTTGCTACAAAAGGCCATATTTCATTCTTTCTCATTGCCAAGTAGCATTCCATTGTGTATATAAACTACAATTTTTTTATCCATTCATCAGTTGATGGATATTTAGGCTCTTTCCATAACTTGGCTATTGTTGAAAGTGCTGCTGTAAACATTGGGGTACAAGTGCCCCTAGACATCAGCACTCCTATATCCCTTGGGTAAATTCCTAGCAGTACTATTGCTGGGTCATAGGGTAGATCTATTTTTGATTTTTTGAGGAACCTCCACACTGTTTTCCAGAACGGCTGCACCAGTTTGCATTCCCACCAAGAGTGCAAGAGGGTTCCCATTTCTCCACAATCTCTCCAGCATCTATAGTCTCCTGATTTGTTCATTTTAGCCATTCTGACTGGCGTGAGGTGGTATCTGAGTGTGGTTATGATTTGTATTTCCCTGATGAGGAGTGACGTTGAGCCTCTTTTCATATGCCTGTTGGCCATCTGGATGTCTTCTTTAGAAAAGTGTCTATTCATGTTTTCTGCCCATTTCTTCACTGGATTATTTGTTTTTGGGGTGTGGAGTTTGGTGAGCTCTTTATAGATTTTGGATACTAGCCCTTTTTCTGATATGTCATTTGCAAATATCTTTTCCCATTCCGTTGGTTGCCTTTTAGTTTTGTTGATTGTTTCCTTGGCAGTGCAGAAGATTTTTATCTTCATGAGGTCCCAATAGTCCATTTTTGCTTTTAACTCCCTTGCCTTAGGAGATGTGTCAAGTAAGAAATTGCTGCGGCTGAGGTAAGAGAGGTTTTTTCCTGCTTTCACCTCTAGGGTTTTGATGGTTTCTTGTCTCACATTCAGGTCCTTTATCCATTTTGAGTTCATTTTTGTGAATGGTATAAGAAAGTTGTCTCGTTTCATTCTTCTGCATGTTGCTGTCCAGTTGTCCCAGCACCATTTGTTAAAGGGACCATCTTTTTTCCATTGGATATTCTTTCCTGCTTTGTCAAAGATTAGTTGGCCATACGTTTGTGAGTCTGGTTCTGGGGTTTCTATTCTATTCCATTGGTCTATGTGTCTGTTTTTGTGCCAATAAACCATGCTGTCTTGATGATGACAGCTTTGTAGTAGAGGCTAAAGTCTGGGATTGTGATGCCTCCCTCTTTGGTCTTCTTCTTCAATATTACTTTGGCTATTCGGGGAATTTTGTGGCTCCATACAAATTTTAGGATTGCTTGTTCTAGCTTCAAGAAGAATGCTGGTGCAATTTTGATTGGGATTGCATTGAATGTGTAGATAGCTTTGGGTAGTATTGATATTTTGACAATATTTATTCTTCCAATCCATGAGCATGGGATGTTTTTCTATTTCTTTATATCTTCTTCAATTTCCTTCATAAGCTTTCTATAGTTTTCAGCATGCAGATCTTTTACATCTTTGGTTAGGTTTATTCCTAGGTATTTTATGATTCCTGGTGCAATTGTGAGTGGGATCAGTTTCTTCATTTGTCTTTCTGTTGCTTCATTGTTAGTGTACAAGAAAGCAACTGATTTCTGTACATTAATTTTGTATCCTGCAACTTTGTTGAATTCATGTATCAGTTCTAGCAGACTTTTGGTGGAGTCTATCGGGTTTTCCATGTATAATATCATGTCATCTGCAAAAAGTGAAAGATTGACTTCATCTTTGTCAATTTTGATGCCTTTGATTTCCTTTTGTTGTCTGATTGCTGATGCTAGAACTTCCAACACCATGTTAAACAACAGCGGTGAGAGTGGACATCCCTGTCGTGTTCCTGATCTCAGGGGCAAAGCTCTCAGTTTTTCCCCATTGAGGATGGTATTAGCTGTGGGCTTTACATAAATGGCTTTTATGATGGTTAAGTATGTTCCTTCTATCCCGACTTTCTCAAGGGTTTTTATTAAGAAAGAATGCTGAATTTTGTCAAATGCTTTTTCTGCATCGATTGACAGGATCATATGGTTCTTTTCTTTTCTTTTATTAATGTGATGTATCACATTGATTGATTTGTGAATCTTGAACCAGCCCTGCAGCCCAGGAATGAATCCCACTTGGTCAGGGTGAATAATTCTTTTTATATGCTGTTGGGTTCAATTTTCTAGTATCTTATTGAGAATTTTTGCATCCATAGTCATCAGGGATATTGGCCTATAGTTCTCTTTTTTTTTGCTGAGTCTCTGTCGGTTTAGGAATCAAAGTAATGCTGGCTTCATAGAATGAGTCTGGAAGTTTTCCTTCCCTTTCTATTTTTTGGAACAGCTTGAGAAGGATAGGTATTATCTCTACTTTAAATGTCTGGTAGAATTCCCCAGGGAAGCCATCTTGTCCTGGACTCTTATTTGTTGGGAGATTTTTGATAACTGATTCAATTTCTTTGCTGGTTATAGGTCTGTTCAAGTTTTCTATTTCCTCCTGTTTGAGTTTTGGAAGTGTGTGGGTGCTTAGCAATTTGTCCAATACTTCCAGGTTGTCCAGTTTGTTGGCATATAATTTTTCATAGTATTCCCTGATAATTGCTTGTATTTCTGAGGGATTGGTTGTAATAATTCCATTTTAACTCATGATTTTATCTATTTGGGTCATCTCCCTTTTCTTTTTGAGAAGCCTGGCTAGAGGTTTATCAATTTCCTTTATTTTTTCAAAAAACCAACTTTTGGTTTCATTGATCTGCTCTACAGTTTTTTTAGATTCTGTATTGTTTATTTCTGCTCTGATCTTTATTATTTCTCTTCTTCTGCTGGATTTGGGGTGTCTTTGCTGTTCTGCTTCTATTTCCTTTAGGTGTGCTGTTAGATTTTGGGTTTGGGATTTTTCTTGTTTCTTGAGATAGGCCTGGATTGTAATGTATTTTCCTCTCAGGACTGCCTTCACTGCATCCCAAAGCGTTTGGATTGTTGTATTTTCACATTCATTTGTTTCCATATATTTTGTAATTTCTTCTCTAATTACCTGGTTGACCCATTCATTCTTTAGTAGGGTGTTCTTTAGCCTCCATGCTTTTGGAGGTTTTCCAGACTTTTCCCTGTGGTTGATTTCAAGTTTCATAGCATTGTGGTCTGAAAGTGTGCATGGTATGATCTCAATTCTTGTATACTTATGAAGGGCTATTTTGTGACCCAGTATGTGATCTATCTTGGAGAAGGTTCCACATGCACTCGAGAAGAAAGTATATTCTGTTGCTTTGGGATGCAGAGTTCTAAATATATCTGTCAAGCCCATCTGATCCAATGTATCATTCAGGGCCCTTGTTTCTTTATTGATCCTGTGTCTAGATGATCTATCCATTGTTGTAAGTGGAGTATTAAAGTCCCCTGCAATTACCACATTCTTATCAATAAGGTTGCTTATGTTTGTGATTAATTGTTTTATATATTTCGGCGCATAGACATTTATAATTGTTAGCTCTTCCTGATGGATAGACCCTGTAATTATTATATAATGCCCTTCTTCATCTCTTGTTACAACCTTTAATTTAAAGTCTAGTTCGTCTGATATAAGTATGGCTACTCCAGCTTTCTTTTGACTTCTAGTAGCATGATAGATAGTTCTCCATCCCCTCAGTTTCAATCTGAAGGTGTCCTCAGGTCTAAAATGAGTCTCTTGTAGACAGCAAATAGATGGGTCTTATTTTTTTATCCATTCTGATACCCTATGTCTTTTGGTGAGCATTTAGTCCATTTACATTCAGTGTTATTATAGAAAGATATGGGTTTAGAGTCATTGTGATGTCTGTAGGTTTCATGCTTGTAGTGATGTCTCTGGTACTTTGTGGTCCTTGCAACATTTCACTCACAGAATCCCCTTTAGGATCTCTTGTAGGGCTGGTTTAGTGGTGATGAATTCCTTTAGTTTTTGTTTGTTTGGGAAGACCTTTATCTCTCCTATTCTGAATGACTAGCTGGATAAAGGATTCTCGGCTGCATATTTTTTTCTGTTCATCACATTGAAGATTTCCTGCCATTCCTTTCTGGCCTGCCTAGTTTCAGTAGATCGGTCTGCCACTAGTCTCATGGATCTCCCTTTGTAAGTTAGAGCCTGTTTATCCCTAGCTGCTTTCAGAATTTTCTCTTTATCCTTGTATTTTGCCAGTTTCACTATGATATGTCATGCAGAAGATCGATTCAAGTTACGTCTGAAGGGAGTTCTCTGTGCCTCTTGGATTTCAATGCCTTTTTCTTTCCCCAGATCAGGCAAGTTCTCAACTATGATGTGTTCAAGTACACCTTCAGCCCCTTTCTCTCTCTCTTCCTCTTCTGGAATTCCTATGATATGGATATTGTTCTGTTTGATTGCATCACTTAGTTCTCTAATTCTCCCCCTCATACTCCTGGATTTTTTTTCTCTCTCTTTTTCTCAGCTTCCTCTTTTTCCATAATTGTATCTTCTAATTCACCTATTCTCTCCTCTGCCTCTTCAATCCAATATGTGGTCGCCTCCATTTTATTTTGCACCTCATTTATAGCATTTTTTAGCTCTCATGACTATTTCTTAGTCCCTTGATCTCTGTAGCAATAGATTCTCTGCTGTCCTCTATACTTTTTCCAAGCCCAGCGATTAATTTTATGACTATTATTCTAAATTCTTGTTCCATTATATTGCTTAAATCGTTAGCTGTCGCTACTTCCTGGAGTTTCTTTTGAGGAGAATTCTTCCATTTTGTCATTTTGGGTAGTCCCTAGGTGGCACGGAACTGCAGGGCACTTCCCCTGTGCTGTTTGGAGTAACTTGTGTTGGTGGGCGGGGCCGCAGTCAGACCTGATATCTGTCCCCAGCCACAGTCAGACTGGTGTGTACCTTATCTTCCCCTCTCCCAGGGGCAGGACTCACTGTGGAGCGGTGTGGCCCCTGTCCAGACTACTTTCACACTGCCAGGCTTGTGGTGCTGCTTTGATGGGATCTGGCGTATTAGCTGGGGTGGATCCTCTTCCGTGGGCCTCTTGTCTACACTTGGCTCTGGAGAGTCTGTTCTGCTCGTCTTCTGGTGGTTTTCTGGGTTATTTAGGCAGGTGTAGTGGAATCTAAGTGATCCGCAGGATGAGGTGAGGCCAGTGCCCTCCTATGCCTCCATCTTCCCCGGATCTCTAATTGCAAGTTTTGTGAGAGATACTAACAGTTCATAAAAGACAATATGGAAAAGTGAAACACTCCAATGGAAAAAATTAAAAAATAGGTGAAAACAGACAATTAATTTAAGGGGATTTTTGAACTGCCAGCAAACTTTTGAAAACTGTTCAGTCTCTATTAATTGAACTAATGTAGTTAAAGAATAATGAGCTATCAATTTTTTTTTTGCCTTGCAAAATGCAGTAAATTTAAAAATATCTTGGTAAGGACATCCAAAAACTAACTTTCTTCTTCATTGCCCATGAGCATACAAACTGGTGATGTGATATTTTGTGAAAAATAATTTGGTCTTGCTAAAGGCTTTAAAAGGTACATACCCCATGTATTAGAAATTGCACTTATGATCATTTGTAGCATTCCACATTTACTTATTTAACAAACATCTATTTAGTGTGTACTATGTGCCAAGCTTTATTCTAAGGACTTTGCAAATATTGACCCATTTAATCCTCACAACAACTTAATGAGGTAGGTACTATTATCATTCCTGTCATATTACAAATGAGGTAATTAAGGCATCGAGGTTAAGTAACTCATTCAAGATTGTCACACACCCACTAAGGGCAAGAGCCACGATTTGAACCTGGGAAGTCTGCTTCATGGCCCAAGCTTCTAAACTCTGCCATACAGCCTCTCATGAAATCTATGAAATAAAAAAGTAATATTCTCAAAAGGTGTCCCAAAAGAATAAAAGAATAATGCCATCAAAACTCAAGCTATATCTTAGTTTTGTGTATCTGTTAGAACACTTGTTTTCTCTTTTCTCCACATCCTTGCCAACATTTATATATCTTCTCTATCTGATAACAGCCATTTTCACCAGGATGGTTTTGGTTTGCACTTCCCTGATGATTAGTGATGTTGAGCATCTTTTCATGAACCTATTGGCCTTTTGTATGTCTTCTTTGGAAAAATGTCTATTCAGGTCCCTTTGCCCATTTTTAATGGGATTATTTGCTTTTTGCTATTGAGTTGTATGAGTTCTTTATATATTTTACATATGAACCCCTTATTCAATAAATAGTATTTCCTCCCGTTTTGTACATTGCCTTTCCAATTTGTTGTTTCCATTGCTGTACATATTACTGTAATGTAGTCCCACTTGTTTATTTTCATTTTTGTTGCCTGTGCTTTTGTTGTCTTATCCAAAAATCATTGCCAAGACCAATGTCAAGGACCTTTTTCTCTGTGTTTTCTCCTAGGAATTTTATGGTTTCAAATCTTGCACTTAAGTCTTTGATCCATTTTGAGTTAATTTTTATTAGTGGTATAAGACAAGGGTCCAGTTTCATTCTTTTGCATGTGGATATCCACTTTTCCCAACACCATTTATTGAAGAGATTGCCCTTTCCCCATTTTGTATTCTAGGCACACTTGGACTAATACCTTTTTTGAAGTTTGACCTTGGACTGCTTCAGATTCCCACCCTTCTTCCCTGCCTGCTCTGTCCTTCCTGTTCTGTATCAGTGGGAGATTTAAACCTCACAAGTCCTCACCCCCCGGTCACTATGAAAGCCTAACCCCCCACATTGTCTCTACTTTACTCAAGCCATCGGTACCAGCTTGCACCTGCCCTTCTATCTCTAGAATGTCCCATTATGTGAATAACAAACCTTCTGATACCCTCTTGGCACTTTGAGCATCATTGGTCTCAATCAACATCTGACTCAGTTTTAGGAACAGGTGATCCATGGGAAGCCACAAAATACCTATGCTTGTGGGTTTATTTGTTGATTATCTCTTTCACCAGACTAAACTGTATGAGAGTAGGAACTAAGTCTGTTTGTTATATTTATATTCAGTTATGTACTAGGTTTGATAAGTACTAAGCATCCACTGTATATTTGAAGATTGATCAAATCATGTGCATAGTAGCACTGTTAATAACAGTAAGAATTTAAGTGGAGGAGGGCTGACTCCTTAACAATAAGAGATTGATTAAAAAGATTACTTGGGGGGCGCCTGGGTGGCTCAGTCGGTTAAGCGGCCGACTTCGGCCCAGGTCATGATCTCGTGGTCCGTGAGTTCGAGCCCCGTGTCGGGCTCTGTGCTGACAGCTCAGAGCCTGGAGCCTGTTTCAGATTCTGTGTCTCCCTCTCTCTGACCCTCCCCTGTTCATGCTCTGTCCCTTCCTGTCTCAGAAATAAATAAATCATTAAAAAAAAGTTAAAAAAAAGATTACTTGGATAAATGAAATACAAATGATATTAAAAATAATACATACTGTCTTTGGAAAGCTATGGCTGTGTATTAGTGAAAATAGCAGATTATAGAAAAAACTAAACATAATATGATCATATTTTCCTAAAATCTGTGTTTGTGTATTAATGCACAGTAAAAAGGTTGAAAGAATACAGTCTAAAGTAGGGGATCCTGGGTGGCTCAGTTGGTTAAGCATATGACTCTTGATTTCAACTCAGGTCATGATCTCATGCTTGTGAGATTGAGCCCCTTGTTGGGCTCCAGGCTGGGCATAGATCCTGATTAAGATTCTCTCTCTCCCTCTCCCTCTCTCTCTGCGTCTCCCTTTCTCTCTGCCTCTCCCTCTCTCTCTGCCTCTCCCTCACTTATACACACATGAGCACACACTCTCTCTCAAAAGAAAAAAAATAATAAAAAATAATATTAATAAATTCTTAATCACAATTATCTATAGACAAGTAATTTTAATTTTACTTTTGGGGCTTCTCTGTATTAAATTTTTTTCCACAATGATTACGTATTATTTTATAACTTGATTAAAAGACTGTTGAAAATATTTTAAGTAGACAACCATACACTGTGAGACTATGGAGTGTGAATTTTCAGGGTCTTAAATTCCAACTCCCCTATGTTTTGCCAAAAGCCACAGGGAAGGCACCCTTTTGGCCACTAAAAACTAGGACAGGGCACCTGGGTGGCTCAGTCAGTTGTGATCTTACCTCAGGTTTTGATCTCAAGATGATGAATTTGAACCCTGCATTGGGCACAGAGGCCACTTAAAAATAAAATAAAATAAAATAAAATAAAATAAAATAATAAATAAATAAACAAACAAATAAATAAATAAATAGGACAAACGCTAATAATCAACAGTTAATTTTATCAACCCCATCAGGATAAACCCTGGATTCTGAACTTATGTCTGGGAAGAAAATGTTCCTGTTCCAGTCTACCGATATAAACTATTTACAAATAAAGTGGCCAAAATTCTCCTCTGAATAATAACCCAAGTCAGTGTTCAGTTCAAACTAATATTATATCTCTCTGTACTTCGTTGCACTTTTCTTTACTGCTCCTTTCTCAAGGATATACCAGTTTCTTTTCAAAAACTAAAGTGCACTTCCTTTGTTTTTCCAGGTGTCCCAGATGTCTAACCTTCTGGTTTATTGGATTGGGGCCTTGTTTCACCACAACTTCTTCTCCTACTACCCATCTTCCTGAGCCAGACTTGTTAACCTGGTGCCTCCCCATTCCTGTCCATTCAAACAACTCTTCACCGGTCATTCTTTCCACCATACCACCCAACCTCTTTCTAGAGAAACTTCTTACCATTTGCCAGCCCAGGACTTAACCACTTGCCTTCCATGACAGTCTGCCATTTCTGTAGTATGTAGAAACTGACAGAGCTACAGCCAGAAACATGGAACTGAATAGCAAAAGTCCTACCCTTTCAGAACCACATGAAGGGATCTCTGAAAAGAGGAGCACAGAGCTCAAGACCAGGCAAATGAATAACTCTTTATTACACTGAGGTTTACTCCATACACCAAGATAAACCCCCTGGCAAACTGGGAAGAACTGTGCAGGCTAGTGCCATTTGCCTGACCCAAAGACGGATCTCTAGGATTGCCTTTCTCTTTCCCCCAAGATCCACAGCCTTAACTCTTACTGTCATGGAGTAAGAAAAAAACAAAACACAGAAAAGGAAGAGAAAGGGAGTGTCTGTATCAGATCCCCGGCTTTCCTGCAGTGGGAGACTCCATTCAAGTGTGAAGAGTTTCTAGGTTTTTAAAATGTACTGGCCTGGTAAGAAACCAAATCTTCCTAACATCTATGTCCAAGAAATGCCCTGGGCATTCATCCTTCCATATTATTTTGGCATAAGGGCTGACTGGCAGAGGAGGCATATGAGAAGCCCCAGTAAAGGCTACCACTGCATTACTTGGAACATGTTTGTGAATGAACGGATAGATGAATGGATAGATGTATAGTTAGGTAAACTCATACTAGTGACTGATGTTAGATGCCAACTGATTACAAAGACGTGACCTTGAGCCATCAGAATAATCCCTAATGCAACAAAAAGCAGCCATAAATTTGTGAGGACTACTCTATACCTGAACAAATTCCCACGCTTTGTCCCTTTGTTACTGTCTTTGGTTCTTGACCCACTTTGACTGATACTTCCTGCAATATCAATATCACATGTGACCCAAATTTACTTCCAGTTCTGCTTTTTCCCTCACACTAAATGGTGACCTCCATCTGTGCATGCCCCAGGATCCAGCCTTACCCTATTTCAATCAGAGGCTGAATCATACCAGCCTTGACAAAGCTTCATGACCTGACTGGGCTATCTGAGAAGAATGGACACATGGAAGGAAATGAAACTAAACACAGGTAAGTCTAATGTATTAGACCCTTCTGCTCTTTCAGAAGCCTGGCTGAGGTATGGGGGAGAGGGAGAACCACAAGCTAAAACAGCCAAATGGCCATCTTTGCCAGATTCTGTGCTAAAAGAAAACAATTTCCCTTACATTACCGAGTCTAAAGTATAGCTTTTGTTTCATTAACACCAGTACGTTTTTAAAACATATTCTTACACATCATTGCTCTTTTTTACCACAACCTGCTTGAGCAACAGCAATTTGCAGCCAATGTTCACAAGATTCATCTTGCAAACTGTCTTTGCTAAGTGCTGCGAATTCCCGCTGTACAGGGTGGGCAGTCTCGGTCAACTGTACTCCCAACCTGTGCTGTATTATAGGCCCCAAATAAGCACCGTTTTTGCAGGGGATACTGCATGCTCAACCCTATTAACTGTAATAGTGTGAATGACCATAAGCCATTAATTTTGATGAGATCAGGTTTGTATCACCTCAAAGATTCAACGGAAGCCACAGGAGACATTGAAGTATTCCCACTTTGGTTCCTTTAATGAATAAAAATGTGAGGGTAGTTACAGTCCACCTGACAGCCAGACACCACAGGCCCAGGGAAAAAGTTCACCCTGTCAGCAGCTGCAAGAGAGAAGTGCCAAGGAATTATTGCATTAGCTCCATAAGAGTCTAATAGCCAAAAGATGGGGGTAAAAAGCACTGAACACACCAGGCAGAAATTACCCTTGAAGTCCTGAAAAGACTTTTTTTAGGGTGAGTAATTTTATTTCTTAAGAATTCAGCAATATGGAACAAATTATTTGCTCAAGAGTCTGCAGTCATCCTGGAAAAATACATCAAAATCCCAGGGCTCACTTAACCACCTCATGGACAGCTATTTTCAAAATGAAGTGGGAAGAGAAGACTTAGATCTTGTTCTCATAACTCATGAGCACATTTCCAACAGGCAATTTTGTTTTCAACTTTCATTACTCATTAATATTCAATTTAGGTTCCATCTTCTTTAGATGCATGTGACATTTGTGAGCATCTAGTCTTTAATTTTGGGTATCTGCAGAAGCTTGCTTGAGTATGAGGGAAAGTTGCTAACCTGCCAAAAGATGAGATTCACTGCTCCCTTCCCAAAGGAGGAGGGGGAGGGAAGGAGAAAGCAATGATTTTGCTTTTCTGACTTGCAAATATCTTGTAAAGGGAAAATCATAATTCATAGCCCCATATGTACAAAATGTTTCCAACGAGTTTCATTTTAGTGGTATAAGCAATGAATTTTCTGCTAAATGCAGCAGATCCAGTCACTATACTTATAAAACAAAATGCATTTAGATTCTGAATATGAAATGTAATCTCTGGGTGCAAGAAATTCCAAATCAGCATTAAAAAATATGTAAGAGCAGCAATAGAAAATGATCTACCATTACTAATTATTGTACTATTTTGAGTCCCATTTCTTTTCTAGTAAGTTCTGCTCTGGTAACTATTATGAAAATTAGGTACAGAGAGGGATCAATAAACAATATTCTTAACCTTTGTCTCCAACATTAGACATGCAGTTTTACTATTTTTTGTATAACTAGTGGGTAGGCTGAGTAATACCTCCTAAAGATGTCCAGGTCTTAATCCCTGGTACCTGTGAATTTTATCTTTTATGGTAATAGTGACTTTGCAGATCTAACCAAGTTAAAGATCTTGAGATGTGGAAAGAATCCTGGATCATCAAGGTGAGCCCTAAATGTAACCACAAGTATACTTATAAGAGAGAGACAGAGGGATATTTGATTAAAGAAAATGATCGGGAAAAGGTGATACAACAGAAAAGCAGAGGGAGACCCAAAGATGCTACACTCCTGGCTTTTAAGATGGAAGAAAGGTCCATGAGCAAGAAATGCAGTTCTAGAAACTGGGAAAGGCAAAAAATGGATTCTTCCCTAGAGCCTCCCCAGGGAGCCAGGCCCTCCAACATCTTACATGCCAATTTTATTCTGACCTCTAGAACTGCAAAAGAATAAATGCGTGTTGTTATAATCCACCAAGTTTGAGGTGATTTGTTGCAACAGCCATAGGCAACTAATACAACTGGTTATCAAAATTTCAGCTTTTTTATTGCTGGTAGGATACACGGTTTTGTTTGTCTGTTTTTACCTTTACCTTCTGGTAATACAAAAGAACTTGGGCTCGTGCACATTTGGCTGTATGATAATAAGGAGAAATCTCCTCCTACTCACTTGTCACAGTTTTACAACAAGAGATTTGTGGAGTTTTTTAACTGCTATACTTTATTAAATTAAATGACAAATTAAATTTAGAAAGATAAACAGGTAAAGATAGATAAGAAAAAAGAGGGAGACAAGGAAATGGGAGAGAGAGAGGGAGAGGAAAAGGAGGCAGGTATTGCCAGAGAGAGAAAGAAGTGGAATGATAGATATTTGTGCTACTCTCCAGTATTTCTGGCTCATCCCCCTTGAAGGCACACCTTTGCACTTCCTTGCCTCTTAAACTTTGATGTGGCCATTTGAATACTTTAGTAAGAACAAGTGTCACTTCTACATCCAAGCCTTTAATTGCCAGTGCAATACCCTTCATTTTTCCTTTCAAACTATTGCAGTGACCAAGTGGTGGAGGCTCCAACAACCTGGGTATATCCTTGAGGGAGGACAACATGGAACAGAGCCCTCCCCAGTCAAAAAACCTGAAGTTTCTTTTCACAAAAAAACAAATTTCTGTTGCATAAAGCCACCGAGATATTAGGGTTATTGTTTACCACAACATAACGTAGCCTATACTTTATGGATGGATGGATGGATGGATGGAGTCGATGGGTAGGGTGGATGGATGGATGAGGATGGATTGATAGAAGAAAGGGATATACACATACATACAAACACAGATGTATAGATAGATACATACTTACAAAAACATACTAAACTATCATGACCAAAAAAATAATAATAATTGGAGGAGATGATACCATTTCTGCAGAATGTGTGGCAGTGCTCCTTCCATCATATAATAGGAATAAATACTGAAAGCTTTGCAGACAAAGGGGTTGCCTTATTCATTTCTACATCTGTAGCTCTTAGCACAATGTCTGGTACTCATTAGACATTAAGTGATTTAATAAATAAAGTATTATTGAAAGATGGCAGTATGAGACCAAAAGTTTCTGACAGAAAAGCCCCCATCATGACCTCAGAAGGTTGGGGTCAGCCTACTCAGAGTAAAAGTTAAGTCACAATTGAACCTCAGACATCCCAGGCCAGACTGGAATTTGAAGATGCTCTGCTTTCACTGGAACTAGAGTTTTCCAGAGTCCCTTCTCATGGATCTTTGAAAAGAAATGTCTGGGTAGGTGTAAACCTTGGTCTGAGTCATTCACTACTTTATGTCCAAGTGAAGGAAGGGCTAATATCCACAGTTCTGCTGATATTGGTCTACCAAAATGACAAATATTGTGAACCACAAACTCTTTCAGAAAAATAATGAGTGTACAAATATATTACTATTCTAATCTTCCCTGGATTTTACCTTTACTGCTCTTAAATTGCCTATGACCTAATAGGAAATATTATCAGCACTTTTTTGAGAAAACTATTTATTTTGTATTTGTAAAGAAAAGGAATAATGTAGCTCCTAGACTACTTGAGGGAAGTTTTGGATTTAGTACCTCATACATTAATTCCATGTGGAGGAAATAATACCCAGGTGACTATATGAATGTCCATCTGGGTAAATAAAGGATGGGACCAGATAAAAAATGTACAGTTATGGTTCCTTTGGCCCCATATAACAGAAACCAATTCTGTCTAGCCTTGACAAAAACCAAATTAGCTATGAAGGATAGAGGTAGTATGGGAGCAGTAGAAATTGTTGCACAGAATCCAAGAAAGCCAAGAAAGAAAGAAACAAAAGCCTCAGAAAGACAGAAGCCACTGTGGCTTCAAAGACCTCAGATAGAGAAAACAATGAACTTTCTCTCAAAAGTTGTCTCAGTTCAACATTCCATATTGCTAAAAGAAGGGCCCTAATTGACACAGCTTATTTGAGTCCAACCTGGCCATTCATACTTGGCCAGCAATAGAAGGTCTTACAGACCACCCATGATCAATATGGTGTTCTCTTCTGTTTGGGTAGATTTTCGGTTAGGATGGAGTCACTGTGAATTGGAACATCAATCAGCACATGAAATATCTACTCCAGGGGACAACGAAGAAGGTAGTGCTTTGGGCTACAAAATAACAGAAAACTCTTCCATAATTATGGTTTGGGGGTGTTCAGGAGGTTTGGGGGGTTTGTTTTGTTTTGTTTTTTACATGATAAGAAGTACAACCATTCAATGCCAGAATTTCCAAAATTCTGTTGGCTTTTCCCTCATAGTCGTAAGCTGGCTGCTGCATCACCAATCATCACCTCTGCAATCCAATAAGGAAGAATGAGAAGAGGGAGGGGATGGTGCCTGAAACAACAAAGTACAACTATTTTCTAGATATCTATATCCAAAAAAATGAAGTTGGTCCCTTACTTCACACCATACCCAAAAACTAACTTAAAATCAATCAAAGACCTAAAGGTAAGAACTGAAATTATCAAACTCTTAGAAAAAAAAATTAAGTATAAATTTTGTGACCTTGGATTATGCAAATGTTTATTAGAAATGACATAAAGTACAAGCAACCAAAGGGGAAAAACATAAATTGGATTTCATGAAAATTAAAAATTTTCATGCTTATAAGAAAAAAAATCAAGATAGTGAAAAGACAATGCACAGAATGGGAGAAAACACTCTTTTTCTTTCTTTCTTTCCTTTTTTTGGGAGGGGAGAAAGAGAGAGCATCATGCTCAATGTTGGGGACACAGGCAGGGGCAGAGGGAGAAAAAGAGAAATCTAAACGGACCCCACACCCAGCGCAGAGCCCACAACCCTGAGATCACCACCTGAGCCAAAATCAATTAACCGACTGGCCCACTTAGGCACCCTGGGAGAAAACATTTTTAAATCATATATCTGATAAGGCTCTCATATCCATAATATGCAGCTATTACAACTCAACAATATAAAAACAAACGATCTAATTTTAAAATTGACAAAGGATCTTAATAGACATTTATCCAAAGAAGATATAAAGTGGCCAATAAGCACGTGAAAAAAAGCTCAGCATCCCATTCCTAATGGGAAACGCGAATCAAAACCACAGCAAGATACCATTTCACACCCACTAGAATGTCTATAATCAAAATGATGGACAATAGCAAGTGTTGGTGAGAATTTGGAGAAACTGGAACGCCTATACATTTCTGGCTGGAATGTAAAATTGTGCAGTGCTTTGGAAAACTGTTTGACAGTTCCTATATGTATGTGTGTGTCTGTGTGTGTGTGTATCTATTTTTTTACATGATATATATATTATGTATGCATATTTATATATATACACATATATATTTACATAATATATACATATACTATGTATACATATTTATATAATATATACATATATAATATATACATATATTTATATAACACATACATATATAGTTATACAATATACACATATATTTATATAACATATACATATATATTTATACAATATACACATATATTTATATAATATATACATGTATGTGTGTGTGTATATATATATATAAGTATATATATATATATATATATACATAAAGTTAGCATATGTTCCAGGAATTCCACTCTAGGTATATATCCAAGAGAATAAAAAAATAAGTATTCACGCTAAACTTTGCACATGAACATTCATACTAGAATAGTCAAAAACACAAACAACCCAAATGTCCATCAACTGATGAAGTGGATAAATAAAATGTGGTGCATCCTTCAGAAGTAATATTAGTCAGCCATAAAAACATGAAGTACTAGCACATGCTACAATACGGATGAATCTTGAAAATATGTCAAGTGAAACAAGCCAGACACAAAAGGCCATATGTGATATATTCCATTTATATGAAATGTCCAGAAGAGGCATAGAGACAGAAAGTAAACTGTTGTGTGCCAGGGTCTGAGAGAAGGGAATAAGGAGTGGCTGCTAACGGGAAGGTTCTTTTTGGAGAGATTAAAACGTTCTAAAATTGAATATTGCTGATGATTCCAAAACTTGGTGAATATATTAAAAGTCATGAATTGTACAATGTAAATGGGTGAATTGTGTGGTATGTGGATTATACATTTCAATAAGCTGTTAAAAAAATTTACAACCAAAAATAAAAGGAAGAAGGGAGGAAAAAGACAGTATAAACCTCCCTAGGAACCCCAAAGCAGAATTTCTGCTGAGTCCCATTGACACAACTGGATTTAAGAGTAGATAGTAGCAGCTTCCTAGGGTTCTGACTTTAGGGGAAAAGTCTGGAAAGTCTCTGTCACCTGTAAATACTGCTCAGGACAACTCAGCATTACCTGAACAAGAAAGACAACGACAGGCTTTGAAGTGAATTAGACCCTGGTTTTAATTGCAGCTCTGCCATTTTGGAGAAACTCACATCCTCTCTCATTAGTCCTCTGCACATTTCTCCCCTCATCCTTTTCCGTTTTTGTGCAGATTGGCCTATGATGCTCATCCTTCTCTCAGGTCTGAACCACACCTCTTTGCTAGAGATGCCCTCAGGCTGAGAGAGAGCCCCAAGTATCTGAGGATGCAAGCAACCCTTGGTCAGTAACTAATGGGGACAGGGTATGAGAGCCCCAGTCATTTTGGCCCCATGAAAGTATCTCTGAATCAAGACCCACAACAACTACAGAAGCCAAAGCTGAGCACCCTTGTTTGGCCTCTTTCTCTTCTCCACCCCAATTTTCTCACTCCAGTGAGGAACATTTCCTAATATCCCTTCCACGGGAATCCTCATCCTGGAATTTGCTTCTGGGGAACCCAACCTAAAGGAGCCTCAGCTTCCTTATCTACAAAACAATGAAAAGGATAACAAGGAGAAAGCTCTATAATAACGACAGAGCGGGTCCTTGATAAATAGAGGCTCTTCTCTGACTTCGGTTCCACGATCTCTCAGAACATTCTTGTCCTTGGAAAACTTCCTATAGAGCACAAATACGATGAAGGGACTAATGATGTAGTGGAATGAATGAGTGAATGAATGGGCGAAACGGGAAAACAGGATGCAACCAACATAACCCAGTGGTTGAGAATGTGGACTCAGGGAAGTTTGGATTTCAAGTATTCCAACTACCTGGGCACATTATTTATTTCTCTAAGTCTCAATTTTCCCCTCTGTACAATGGGGATAATAATAGTACATACCTCAAAAATTGTCAAAGGAATCAAATGAGATTATGAATCAACAGCAGCGGGCAGAAGTGAAAATTCACTATCATTATGGTGGTGGTGATAGTGGCAGTGGTAGTAGTTACTTTTATTGTAGATACAGCAGTAGTAAGTAGAAGTAGTCCAGAGACACCAAAACCCAACTTAACCAACTTCACAGTTTTGCCACATTTGAAGTTAGATCCAGTTTGACAACTAGGCTAAGTTCCAAACACCTTACAGCAGATGCGGTTTTAAAATTCATTCCAAAGGATAAAACCCTATGCCTCATGTTGAGCGCTGGAAGTGTTTTGCCTGGTGGCAGAAGGCACTAGGCTTTTGTTTCAGGCAGGTGACGCCGGGCAGAGATTTTAATCAGCCCCCAAGGGGGTCTTCCTAACACCCCCAGGCTTCTGGTAGTGGGAGAAGCACCACAGCTGTCAAACTGACACTTTGCTGAGTACGAACGCCTCATAAAATAACAAGGGTATGTGTATATATACTTGTTTTTAATTTTAAAAGGATAAAAAATGCATGGCGCTAGGACTCAGCCGGGCATAAATTATATGGTGTGGCATGTCAGTCTGCCACATCCTGGCTTGGAGTCCCAATGACGTAAGAAGACGTAAGAGGTTTGAGGAATGGGTAAACACCTGTCAAAGGCTGCCTGGCACACAGCTGAGACACGCTGAAAGGGCCTGCTGTGGCGATGAGTAATACAGAAGGCCACCCAGGAGCTGGGGTACAGGTTGCCCTGGGAAGCTCCTCTGGGAGAGCAGAGACAAGTTTCAGTCGTACCCGTGTAAAGACAGTGACTTCATGCATTCTGACTCAAGTGCATTTCAGCTAGTGCTCCTGCTACACCCCTGCACAGACTGTTCACCAAGAGCCAGAGTGGTCCCTTTGCAATGAATATCCGTGCCTGTCACATCCCGACTCAAACTGCCCCCCACCCCTGGATGGCTTTCATCACACATTGTTCAAAATCAAAAATACTTACCATGAGCAGCAAATCCCAATGTAATGTGGGCCGCAGGTCCTTTGTTTACCTCATATCCTGCTCCTCCTCCCCTCACCCACTTTATTCCAGCCGGCTACCTTCTTTCGTCTTCCTCAAATTTGCCAAAGACGCATCCTCTCCAGGACCTTTGCTCCTGTTGTCCCCTCTGCCAAGAATGCTTCCCTTCCCTCCCAGGTATTTCCTTTTTTTTTTTTTTAAGTTTATTTATTTATTTCCTTAGAGAGAGAGACAGCACATGCAAGTGGGGGAGGGGCAGAGAGAGAGAGAAAGAGACTCCCAAGGAGGCTCCATGATGTCAGCATGGAGCTGGACATGGGGCTCAATCCCACAAACCGTGAGATCATGACCTGAGAGAAAATCAAGAGTCAGACCTTAACCAACGGAGCCATCCAGGTGCCCCCTCGTTTTGTTTAAGTTAAAATAAATTAAAAATAAATAAGTAAATGAACAAACAAACAAATACGGCAATGCTTCTCAATTGAGTACACACCAAATCACTTGAGGATATTGGTAACATGCAGATTCTGACTTAAGTGACCTGTCCTGGAGCCTGAGATTCTGTTTCTTACAAGAATCCGAGTGGTACCAATGTTGAGGATCTGCAGACTACACTTTAAGTAGAGAAGTTTCAAAGGTCTGTTTAGATTTGGCCAGGTGAATAAGGATGGGAAGGGATTCAGACCATTGGAGGCCTCACCCAAGGTTGTCCCTGCCAATTGGGGCAAGATCTGGTTTCTTAGTTGCTAATGCTACGTTTAAAAAGGTCCCCACTGCCCAAAGCTGCTGCCCCTGTCCTGGACGCCTGGAGGAAATGAAGTCAGGGAATGATTTGGGAATTCATATGATATATAATTTACCAAGCCAAGATGAGAATTACTCAGGTTGAGCATGAGAGTTAGACTGCCAGAACTTCAGTCCCAAAGTCAGGGCCTCTGCTCCATATACCTTGCCCCCTCTCCTCCAGACTTGCCCTCTAGACTTGGAAGTTCCCTGGTTGGCATATGGCTTTCAGGGTCTAGTTAGGCCAATCTAAGTGGTTATCTTGCAACTCACCTCCTTCTTCCCCATCAGTAAGAAGATTCTGAAGCTTGCAGTGAGGGAACACTGGAGGATTTATGAAGGTTTGTCCCCACAAAGAGTGTTCGGGGTCCCAGACAGGCACTTATGTTCAAATTATACACATAACATGTTTGGGACTCCATACATCACAACAAGGCAAAGAAACCTATTTGAGAGAAAGGCTATGGGAAGAAGTTGATGTGAGTGTACCGTCCATGTGCCAGGCATGGGCTGCTGATGGTACAGTAAGCACATATGTGGACAACAGTGAACAAAAGATAATGCCAAGACACAGAAATCACATCGAGGAGCATGAACTTTATTCTGAGGGCAAAGGGAGCTGATGTAAAGTTTTGAGTCCCAAAGTAACAAGGCAAGAGGTGATTTGAGAGTGTCCACTCTGGACACAGAGCAAAGGGAGGGTTTAAGGGCAGCAGGACAGTTAGCGGTTTCTTACATCATTCAGACAACAAGTGATACAGACCTAAACTAGGGGGATTTCAGTAAGAACTTAAGTTTAGGGGCACCTGGGTGGCTCAGTCGGTTGAGTGTCCAACTTCGCCTCAGGTCATGATCTCGTGGCCAGTGAGTTTGAGTCCCGTGTCAGGCTCTGTGCCCCATCAGGCTCAGCCTGCTTCAGATTCTGTGTCTCCCTCTCTTTCTTGCCCCTCCCCTGCTCACGCTCTGTTCTCTCTGTCTCTCAAAAATAAATAAACCTTGAAAAAAAGAATTTAAGTTTAAACAGGACATGGAGATTGAAAGTGGGGAGATGTGGAGAGAGGAATATAGGCTGATTCTCTGATTTAGGTCTCAGGTAACACAATAGGTAGCAGTGCTATGAAAAAAGACTGTACATACACACACCCCAAAGTTAGTGTGTGCTTGGTCTGGGGCTTACAGAGAAAGACGCTTGGTTCACTTTGGGGCATGGTGATTTTCAAGTGGCCAGAGAACCACCAATCGAATATATAAATCCAAAACTCAGAAGAGACGTCATGGCTGGACACAGGTTTGAGCGTCATTACAACACAGGTGGACATTAAAATGATGAGCATAGATCATCTTTCCCAAGGATAGTGTATAAGAAGAGGAAGTCTATGAGCCAAAGACAAATGCCAAGGAGGAGAAGGAAGGATGTTTGGAATGAAGTGAGGTACAAGCACAGTCGAGAGAAAATATTCTCAAGGAATGAAGGGTTTCAAGAACCAGTGGTGGTCAACATCATCAAGTGGGGGGCCCCAAAATAGGAATAACGAAAGTTCATTAGATATAGCTATTAGATCGCTGGTGACCTGATAAGTAACTCTTTTGAGAGTTGGTGGTCAGAGTCAAATTACAAGAGATTTGAAGAATAATGAAAAATAAAGTAGAGAAAGTAAATTTAGTCACTTCAAACAAACATGATGAGAGGGAAAAATGAGGCAGGACAGTGGTTCGAGGAAGACAGGGTTCATGGGAGGTTTGAAGGCTTTTTTATCTCTTTAGTTTGTGTGGTCTATTTTGGAATGGGAGCAAATTTTCTACTTCCATATAGAAGAAATTTGAGTTTGAAAGAATTTGTAAATTCCGGGGCTGGCGTCTGGCCTCTGGGAGATAACTTTTGATCCATAGTTGTAACACATACACATACACACACATAGTTATCACATAGTGATATGCACACATATGCATCAAACTTATGTCACATAGTGATAACGCAAAGACACATGCCAACATTAGTTTGACACTATAATTTTTTTAAGTTTATTTATTTATTTTTAGAGAGAGCACACATGAGCAGGGGAGGGGCAGAGAGAAAGGAAGAGAGAGGATCTCAAGCAGACTTCTTGCTGCCAGCACAGAGTCCGATGTGGGGATCGAACCCACGAACCTTGAGATCATGACCTGAACCAAAACCAAGAATCGGACGCTCAACCAGCTGAGCCATCCAGGTGCCCCTGGACTAAATTTTTAAAGTTCTTGAGTTTATCCCAATTTAAAGTTCTAATAAGATAAAACAGGAAGATTACTTGAGTAGAGAATCAAAGATTCAAGGTATAGTCCTGGCTCTTCTTCCAAATGGCCATGTGACCTTTGTGTCAGTCTGTCCCTCTTATAGTCAGTAACCTTACCTGAGAAATTAGACAGATGTACTGGATTGGAATGGCATCCTAAATACCAGCTCTGATGGATGGATGCAGGCTTCTCGGCATGCCATACTGAAGATGTTTCTGAGGCTGTGTCTAAGCTTAGCAAGCAAGACTGTTATAATAGACCAGCACTGTCTGTCACGGGCAGGAAAATAGTAGTGTTTACCATTTCTAAACTCCTGAATTAGAACATTCCGTGATTCATTAAACACATTATGATCCTGTCATACATTATGACTTTGGCCCAGTAAAATGCTCTGTAGCCATTTTTACCCCTTATTTAGTCCAAAACCCATTATTATTTTTTTTTTTTACTAAGGAATTGAATGGATCTAACATCACTATCTCTATGGTTCTATTCAGAAACTAGGCTTATTCTTTTCTGTTTATCTTTCTAATAGGCTCTATAATAGCCATACCATTTAGGGAAATAAACCATTGCTTGTAAAAACTGACTTCAGATATTTAGAACTGCATTGTTTACTGACTCCACAAAGCTCCAAAAAGGGTCTAGAGCATTTTAGACTGTGATGGAAATTATTTTCAAGTCAGATCTACTGGTCCTTTCTTGCTAGATTCAAATGTCATATTTACAGCATTTGCGATACCCAAATGAGGGTTCCAACACCCTGACTCTTACATCAGGGTCCACTGCCCTACAAGTGTCATCAGAGAGATGTATGGCAACCAGTTCTCTATAGCACAATAATAGAAGATCCCCCCCAACCACCCCCAAGCTCTTGAGTATATATATCTCTTTTCTGATTGTCTACCATAAATACAGCTCCGCTTACACCTTCAAGTGGACTCAGGCCCTGCCATTGACATGTGGCACTTCTATCTGGGGGCCTGTAACTTCTGACAATACTATCTGCCTGTGGTACTGTCGGGAGGCTCGCACAAAGTATAAAGGAAAGCATTTGTAAGGTCTCAATGTTCATAAATGGTATTATTACTGTTTTTACTCTCTTTCCTGACGGAGGCCCTCAATAGGGAACGATGAGAATGTTTTATAACTGCATGTATCACTGGTACTTGGTCAAAGAACCAGAGAGGCAATTCACAGGGCTTTCAGCAAAACACCCTCAAACTCAAAAGTTATTAGTCCACGAGGCCAGGGCGCTTTGCCATTAATAGATCCCTCTTTATTGTGGTGAGTATTTTTATTGGTAAGAAAAGTTGATTTAATATAAAAACCTAGTGGTCCCCCACTCCTTCCATTGTGAGTCTGTCCCCCTCAGGGGCAACTAGGCAATCTTTGGCTCTCTGTAAACATGGCTTCTGTCTCATTTGTTCTTTTATCTCCTAAAGGAACTCTGCTGCCCTGCGTGCTGCTTCCTCTTCCCCTCCCTTCTTCTCTGAGGTTGCTTCCATCTCATCGCCTTTTCTAGCATTTGGAGATGGTCTCGAGCTAGTCATCCATATTACCACTGCAATTATCCTCGGGGCCTACTGTACTACTAATACATTACAAGGTTCTGCCAACTCATTTTTTTATTTCAAAGCCATCATTCTTGCTGCTGTCTGGCTTCTTTTTTGATTTTTGCCTTCCTGTAAGCAAGCTTACTTTTGATATTTATTGTCTTATCTCATCTTTAATCTTGTGTTTCATAGAGCCCAGGCTTAATTGGATTTTATTGAAAGTACAAGCAGATGCTGCCTTAAATTACTTTTGTTTCCTACGGTAAATCTTTTTTCAAGTATGTCCTTCCTTTGCCCCCTATGAGCCCTGTTCTTCATCTATGCTTCAATGTCTTTTCATAGGCCCCAAACTGGTATGTGTGGGTTTCTTTTTCCCCTCCAGCTTATCCATACCCAAAAATGAGAATTCTACACAGGCCTGGAATCTCCTCCAGAAACAGGTGCAATGAGATACTAAAAACGGGATACTTTCTCAGTATCAGTGAAAACCCCCACATTAATAGGGGCAACTAGGACCAGATATGTAATTTTCTGGACCCGATCTGAAGTGAAAAGACAGAGCCCCTTGTATACAAATTATTAAGAAGTTCGACATGGTGATAGAAGAGAATTAACCCAAGCACGGGGCTAATTGTGAGTGAAGGATTCTATGTAACTGTAACGCTCGTACACCCGCGAAGCCAGCCCTGGGAACAGTGATCCCCACCATCCAAAGTGGGGTGCGGGACCACCAAGTAGGACTTATAAGGAAGGGTGTGCAAACTGGGTTTTCAAATCTCAACCCCTCACCCACATAAAAGGTGTAAGAGGGTTGAATTGAAGCAGCTGACAAGTGAGTTGGAATTTGAGAGATTTCTCCAGAGTGAGGTATCAGGGTGCTGTGAGAACGCCCCTCCTAAATGAGTGTGGCTTTGAGGACAGCCCTTGAAGAGTTTTACACGAGGAGGGGGTCTAGGAGGGCGGTGAGGGAGCAGCCTCATTCTCATCCAGAGCGATTCAGTAGAGTGTGCTCAGGAAGAAATGTCTAGGAATCTACATGGATGTCTCTGGAAAAGAAAGTACCAGCTTTGAATGTCTGCCAAGTCAGAAGAGCACCAGATCAGGGCCATGGCAGTCAAGAATGCCCTTTTCTGCCCCTGCCTCCTGGTCTGGGTGTAGAGTCTGAGGAAGAAGCAGAGCAGAGAGAGAAGAAAAGCTTTATATTGAGATTTTGATTATTACTCTGCACTGAAATGAAACTGCTTTGGGACCCTAAGTGATCTGGCCATTTCTCTTCTCTGAACATAACTACAGCCACCAGTAGCTCACCACAGACTGAGTGGAAGAAGCCACAGAGCAGGCATGCACAGAGTTGCTGTGTAATTGGATCTCAGCAAGTTCTGCTTATTTAAATGCACAGAATTTGTGTCTCTCTTGTGGATCTCTTCAAGTTACTCTCGTTTGCTGAATAGAGACCTCTCGCTGAATCTTCAGATGTGCACCAGTTGCCTTTTTCATGATCCAGCATCGCAAAGGGAGCAGGAGGAAGCAGGGCTTCAGGCAACTTCACTCAGTTTGGTGCACCTGCAGCTCCAGGTGCCAGGCGTAGTGATAAAGGCTCTTCTGCTGCCTCAAGACACCCTCACATCCCCAATCCCCCATCACCCTGAACCCAAAGAACCTGCCGATTTGAGAAGTTGCGCCTGCAAGCCTTCCACTCAGGAACAGCTTCCTCCAATCCCGTTACTGGAAGCTAAACAGAAGGGTGCTGCTGTCCACCCTGAGTAGAAGCTTCTGGGCACCTCTGGGGAACCACCACTCAGGGTGACTTGAGGCCCTTTTGCAAATATTTCACTGATCAAAAAATTTCTGCTGCATTCTGCCTCAGCCGGCCTCTGCCTCTAGCCCCAGCTCTTGCTTCTCTAAGCTAGAGCCTACTGGAGAGCTTGGATAAGGCAGTAGATCCCCATCCTGACTGTACCTCACAATCACCTGAGGAGCACTGAACATTGCAAACTCCAATGGCTGGGCCTCCCCCAGACCAACTGCAATCAGCCAACTGGGGAGCGAGGCTCAGAAATCTAGGCTTACATTGCTCTCCAGGCAATTCTAATGTGCAGGGCAACTCACAGGCTATTCCATTTTTTGCTCAATTCAGTCTCATCTTGCAGAAATTCCTCATAGCCTTTGGCATGTGGGTGACAATGTTTCCTATTTTTCAGTGCTGACACGGGTTTTTCTCATATTATTATATTGAGATCAATTCAGATTTGTCTGCAATACAAGGGAAACTCTCCTAACTGTCAGAGTTAGGAAATAACTGTGTAACATAAGGAAAATATGAAATCTTCCTCCACAGAGCTTGTAAAAACAAGCCAGAGTCATCTTGTTTTCTGCAGCTCTTTGGGTGAACAGTTACCAGGCTCGGGTCCTTTCTTGTGCTGTGGATTTACACTGTAATCTTAATCAATCATAGTAAGAGTCCCTCCATCATGAAAAATTCTTCATGGGCAATCCTTTCTTAGTGAAGGGGCATAAATGAAGGGTTGTCCCTGTGCACAATACGCAAACAAATCTGGACACCTCTGCAGTACAAATTCCTCATCTCTCCATAATTGCAATATTTTATTGATGCTTGATTTTGAAAAACACATTGTTTACTCTAAAGGTAAATTCAAGACTGCCAGAAAATGTAGACTTTCCCTCCGAGGGATAAAATTGATCATTATGTCTATTCCATGCAAATTTAAATATTAAAATGTAACGATCACAAAATGCATTGGATTATATTCAGCCTCTAACTTGTCTTTGTCCATTACCCTGAGCATCCGCAATTATTGTCACTCGTGCCTTAATAAGCTCTCACTTTTGTCCACTCTTTGGGCAACCGAGCATGCATTTCCTCTAAGACTTTGCTCATTTACCTGCAGAGCATGCAATGGAAACTGCACTGTTTCAGATATCTGGCTTCTTCATGCAGGCCTTCTCTACCCCAAGTATAGCAAGCAGATTGCTCTGCTCCTTTACTATCCTGAGCACTATCCAGGTGCTGAACACAAGAGGCCGTGAACAAATGATGAAACCAAGTTTTAGCTTAGAGCTTGCTGTGCTTCATTTGCATAACTATAATGTCAGATTCATTATTCATGAGCATATGCTACAATGGCCCTCCCCTTATAGCTCAATCCTCCACTGCTTCTGAGTCTCAGATGTGTAAGATGAACCATCTCTCTTGCAGCTTGGAGCAATTTCTCCTTTCTGAGTGCACAGTGGAGTGATGGCCCTATTTTTTATGCAAGTGTGGATCCTTGGATGCATAACATTTACAACCTAACATAAAATAAAACTGAAGGTTTTGATACTGAAAGTCGTAAGCATATTGGGTCAACAAAAAAAATAAAACTCAGGGACTCCCTGTAGAATTCTGGTGAAGGGAAGCGTTGGTCTATTTGTCAACAGAAGTAAATTATGATGGTGTATTGTAGGAGGCATGCTGGGAAGGCTTTCCTAACCAAAAATCTCTCCCCCGCATGGGTGTCTCTCCTGCCTGAGATTCTACCATTTAAAAATTTCAGGGAACAGTGTCTCTTGGAAGGAAAATATCCTTGGGAAGAATAGCATCCTGGGCACTATGATTTACTTAAGCAGATCTTTATCCTTTCTGTGAATAAGACCAGCCCACTCTTACATGGTGCTTCCTATGTGTCGAGCACTCTTCTAAGTACCTTCCACATACTAATTCATGTGATCCTTAAGATAGCTCTAGGATTGTAGACCATATCATTATCATCATCACCATTATCACCACCATCATGATCTCCATTTTTCAGATGAGAAAAGTGAAACATGGAAAGGTTGGATAACTTGCCTAATTCACATGCAAGAGTCGAGATTTGAACCCTCAGAGCTTAATTACAGAATCTGAAGGGAAGCACAGCACTACATGGCCTCTGGAGGATGACACATGTGTGAGGGATCTCTCTGGATGTGTGGAAATAACAGAAACAGTGGGAAATATTCTGAAAATAAGAAATGTGGAGGTGTGCTGGGTGTGGCAGGGGACAAAGCCCTACTGTTGCCTAGGATCTGTCCACCAACCCTATGACATTCATTCTCGTCTCCTTGCTGCCTTTCCTTTCTCTCCTGTACTCTCAGGCCTCCCTGCAGCGACTTGATACACCATGAATGCTCCTTCAAAGCCTTCACACTCACTGTTCTCTCTTCCTGGAATACTCAGAGATCCACATGATCCTCTGATTTACCTCTTTCAACTCTCACCTCATCAGAGAAGTCTTGTCTTGCCATCCAGTGTAACACAGCGCGACATCATCTATCCCTCCAACCTCTCCAATTATCTGTCTCCTTTCCCTGCTTCATTTCTTTCCACAGCACTTACCACCAGACATGTTATACAATTCTGCATTTATTTAGTAGCTGCCCCTACTACTTACTTGCCACTGGGATGTGAGTTCCATGAGAGAAAGAGCTTTGTCTTTTGGTTCACTGCTATATTATCAACACCTAGAACCGTACCTTCCACATTAAAAGCTCAATAGGCATTTGTTAAATGAATGGATGGGTGACCATGAACTACTTACTTTACAGTTCTTCCCAAGACAACCTCCAACTAGAAGATAAAACTTGAGACATGTTATAGGTCTGTCGTTTTATAGTTTGTTATATGTGTCTAGGGCTATAATTTAATAAGGCTCATTAAATCACTGATCTTCTTAGCAGTGACAAGTTTAGACAAGGTGTATTTTTAGATGGAGACCAATATAAATATAGTGACTGCATAACTGCATAAGTTTTTTGGTAGAGATGCTGATGTGTTGTTCCTAGCACAGATCCTGGAAGCATTAGGCATACAACCTAGGGGAGACAAAGTGAAAGACAGATTTGGTGTTGCAAAAATGACCGAAGTCTTGAGGTTTGATCTGGGTTCAAGTCCTGGATCTGCTGTTGCTTGTTATATGACCTTGGGCAAATTAATGAACCTCATTTTTCTCATCTACAAAATAGGAAGATGTAGCAATATGGCAGCACTAACCTTACAGGGCTATTGGGAAGATCAAGTCAGCCAATATAGGTGAAACTGTTTAGCACATGATAGGTTTCTTTTTTTATCCTGAATCTTCATGCAAAGATGGCATGATTTAGTGAGAAGTAGGAAGTACAGCATAATCAACACGACTCTTTGTTTAAATAGGAAAAAAGGGGAAAAAACCATAAAATTCACAAGCTCTCCAACCAAGTCTAACTGATCCTCTTTTTTGTTTCCAACTGTTCCCATAGTTCTACTCTATTACTTTATTTAACAGATCATTAATGAAATTAATTTATTTACTGGGCTCTCACTAAATGCCAGGTGTCACCACTTAGTGATTGTGTCTATTAGCTCTCTTTTATGGTTAATACTTCACTGGTAAAGGATACCTTTGCAGTTCTTTCCTCACCCAGGGAATACAAACGTAGAATGAGAAAGCATTGGTAGTATGCAACCAGAGATGCTCTGGGTTGTATAAGGAGAACAAGGATACTTTATGTTATTCCTGATATAAACAACCAAAAATATCTTCAGAAATACTTTGTGTTTTCCGTATTAGAATAAATCTACGGGTAGCAAAGGGTGGATGATGCATCTGCAGCAGAGAGTAGAAATGAAATGATTGGTTTGGGCCCAGAGTCATTTGTTCTTTTAGTTTGTGTATAATCACTGTCTACTTCCCTCATGGGACCATTAACTTCTACATGCATGGCTTCAAGTCTAAGAAAAGAAGAAACATTGCATGAAGTAAAGTCTTACTTTATTATTAATTAGTTCTCTCCAGGCTCAGGGGATGCTCTATGTCTTTCTGCTTCTGTCATGGAACAGACTGTCTCAGGACTGTTATCTGACAGCCCTTCTTTTGGGCAGAACTGCATGCACAAAGAACTCCCATTCAATTCAAGGAGAGAGCTGCTCCTGCCAACACCAGGAAGAGATCACTGAAAATCACTGCAGAGGGAATAGGGGATGTGACACCTGCATTACACAGCACTCATTCACCTCCTAACGTCTGTGGATAATATCTCACCCGGGGTGGGCAAATCAGAGTTCCCTCTTCCTTCTGACCAACTCTAAGGTCAGGAGGTATTCTGGATGGTGTATAAAGTCAAATCCTTGTCTCAGGGCTTCTAAGTAGTGACAGAATTGCAACTAGATCTGAACCTTTTAAATCCTTGTCAATTTCTCTTTTTCACACTATCTTCCCTTTCACCCACACTCTGTGGTCCACATGTTGAGCTTTTGTGATTGTTTTTTTTCTGTGAAATGCAGCCCATAATTTGATAGGCCACCTTTCTTTGAGTGATACTTCTTTGAGGATGGTATAACTGTGAAGAGCACATAGCAAAATTGTTCTTAAGAAAAGTCCTGACGTAGATAGGATTTGTTCATTCTCACAATTCTTACAGTCCCCACTTGTATAATGGGAAAAGTGGAACAGTCTTAAGGAACTGGTGAAATGTGTTTCATAAACTAAGTGGAGGGTCAATTGATTATCGCAAAAGATTATCCATTTGTTCTAGCCAAAAAGCAATACTACTCCTTGATTGTAAACACTTATTTCATAAAAATTTTGGAACTTATATTGTTAATAGAATAGCAAGAACCCAGAGAATAGTTGCTTTGATGGTAATAAATCTCATGAAAACCAAAAGAAGAAAGGGAAAAAAAATAATGCCCTAAGATTCCTTGGGGATTTTAATTTTATTGAATGAGCATTTTAGTGGCTCTTTTCAGAAAATGTAGACAACACATCTGCATTCCCATCAAGTTTATAACCTTTATCCCTGTCCAAACGGAATGTGAACTATCTCAGAGATGTGGCTGTGATTTATAATTACAAAAAGAAAAAAAAATCATTTAGGGGAAATGGGTCTGAATTATCAAGATATCTAAATACAAAATAGTTTTAACCATGATATTATTTCAAATACATTACAAATAGGACTACCATCCATATCTTTCTACATGGTTGGTTTAATGAATGAATTAACTTATAATGAGCAGCACTCCTTGGCATTAAAAACAATTTTGTTTAAAATTTTAAAGTTTATTTTCTTCGTAAATAGACCCCACGAGCACCATCCCTCGTATCACTATGAAAAACGAAAACATGTTACTGTTGGTCAGCAGAGCTGGGAGATATAAAGGTATGAATATAGAAGGGATATGGGTGAGAAAAAACATGTTGATACTTTATATTTTCTTAGTAGTCCTTTGTTTCACAAGTACTTCAGTATCAATTTTCTTCCATCCCCTATAGGATTATCTCTGAATCTTATTGTTGGTGCTTATGTCAAGGAGATTTAATAGTATACAAAGTTAATTTGTATATTTGTATATCTGTTAATTTAACACTTAAATAAATGTTTATTTAAGTTCTCAGAAAGTAAAATTCCTAAGAAAGCATCAATTTTCATTCACAAGGGCCCAAACCCGCTCTAGTCTCTTGGAATACTTGCTCTTGGGATGCTTCCTCTGAGACTTAGCTACCATACTGAGGGAAGTCATGGAGAGGTACTCCAGTCTACAGCTACTCCAGACTCCAGGCTACAGCTGGGTGCTCAGCGACAGTCAGCATCAACTGCCAGCCATGTAAGTGAGCCATGTCGGATGTCCAGCACAGACGAGCCGCCGGAAGACCACGGTCTCAGACAATATCCGACAGCACCTGTGTGAGAGACCCTATGCAAGAACTGTCCAGATGAAACTTGTCAAGCCACAGAACTGTGATAGATAATAAGAAATCATTGACTGAAGCCACTACATTTTGGAGTGTTTTTTTGTGCGGAAATAAGTCACTAGAAGAATCCCTATGATTAGGATTTGGTCCTGATTTATCCCTTTTAGTTCTTTGCTGCTGGATCTAGAGTAAGTCTCTGAAACTGCTTGTTTAATGTCTAGAAATTTTCTGATTTGTAACTAGTCCCACCTACTTCCCTGTCCCACACTCTTCCTCCCCCCACAGCTGAAACCACTGGACATACACTATAGCTCAACCTACTGTATGTTCTGAAACCAAATCATCTTTCTGGACCTCTTAAATCTGAACTCCTAGTCTTGTTGGCTGTCTATCAACAAAGCTTCCCCCAGTGGTTCTCAACCCTGACTGCACATTGGGATCCTCTGGGAAGTATTAAAAAATACATGGTTTCTGGCTCCCACCCCCAGAGATCCTCATCTAGTTTGGTCTAGCACATGGCTTCTCTACACTGGTACTCTTGACATTTGGGGCCAGATAATTCTTTGTTTTGAGGGGCTGTCGCCATATTGCAGGATGCTTAGCAGTATCCTGGCCTCTACCCATTGGATATCAGGAGCATTCTTACAGTACTGATGACCAGAAACATCTCCAAATGTTGCTAAATGTTTTCTGGGGGGGCAGAGTCACCCCTGGTTGAGAATCGCACCCCTGGATGTATACTGTTAAATCTCCTTGACATTCCCCTGGTTGAGAATCGCTAGTATGGGGTTCAGCCTGGGCATCAGGACATTACCAAATTCCACAGATGATTCTAACCCACAAAGTTGAGCAGTACTGATCTAGAATAGTGCTGCTTTTCACACTTAAATATGTATATGAATCACCTGGGGATCTTGTTAAAATGCAGAACCTGATCCAGTAGGTCTAGGGTGGGTCCAGGAGTCTGCATCTAACAAGCTCCTACTTGACTGAGATGTGGCTCCCAACCCATTCATTGCGTAACAGAAAGTAGATTTGCCTGAGGGGTCTACTTACACTTAGCACCTTCACCTGAATACCCCAGGGCCCTTATCCTAACTGCTCCCAGAGAAAACTGGTTGATTGTAAACAAGGCACCTGTACACTCCACAGTAGGCAAAGATGCCTGAAAACATGGTAGCAGAGAAATTACTCCAAGTGAATTATTCACTTCTTAAGGATCAGTGTGCAGACTACATATTGCATTTCACCAGGGTAGAAGGTGCCAGTAGATGAGGGGAAAACTTCCCTACAGTTTGCTGCTTGCTGTTGCCAAGGAAGAAAGCCAAACAATGCCTTGAGCTGCCAGCCTTTTTCAATAATACACTTCACATTGCCAGCAGGGAGAAAGGCTGTGTGTGGGATGGAGATTCCCCCCGCTGCCCGAGCCCACCCTCAGCTCTCCTTTGGCAAGTCTGCCGCTTTAATGTTATATCACAGGGGTTAAACAAATGAGGCAAGAGGGCAGATTTTTAGTTTGAAAAGGGATTTCAAGAAGTCAATTCTAGTCCCTACAGGACAGAGGTCAAGCCACAATCGAGTCAAGACAGACTGGCCTTCTGGAATTTACACAGAACTGTGGAAAGGTTACGTCTCCCTCCACTCAGGATACAGGTACGCAGGCGTTTGTACGACTCTGTTCTGCTTTGGCTTTTGTCCAAGAGAAATGCTCTCATTTCATCTTGGTGGTATTTATTTGCACTAAAATTACTTCAGAAGTATATACACTCTCACCTGTAAATTTAGCTAGGAACCTGACAATACTAGCGGGTAAAGAGTCTTCTGGGCATATTATTTAAATCCTACTGACTCCAAAGGCGGAAAAGGCATCACTCTGTTTGGGAACCTACAGTGAAGTGCCAGCCTACCTATAGACTCTCTCTCAGTGTCTAATGTGCAAAACCACTGTACTTGGCACCTAGGAAAACTGGGGGGAAGGGGGGTGAGTTGACTGCTCAAGGAAACAATTCTAATTTTAGAGCATGCTTTGAGTGTAGAAACTGTAAGAGAGAGTTCTTCTCTTCTACTTTTCTTCATGTCCCTAAGAGGCAATTCTAAACAAACTTCAAGTACACGAACACTACTTAATTCTGAATAGATCATGGCCTCTATAACCCATATTTGCTTCCAGGGGGTTGACAGTGAAAGCAAGCTCAAGGTCCTGTTTACCTCTGTTTCTGGAAACCTTATACCCAATCAGGCTCATTGGCTCATGGCTGCATCTCCCCTTGACTGTATCCTAGTTCCTCTTAGATTAGGGAATAATAAGCTGTAGACAGAGGGATTAAAGTCTTCAGGGACATCTGGCAATGTGTGGAGACATTATTGGTTATCACAGTCATGACTAACGGTTGTTCCTGGAAGCTCATGGATAGAGGCCCCAGATACTGCTACATGTGTGACATACACAGGACAATCCCCCACAACAAAGAAGGACTGGAACCCCAAATATCAATTTGCTGCTGTTCAAAAACCCTGTCTTAGATATTTGGAAGCTCAAAAGACTCCCAGGTAAAGTCTGCTGGAGACCGCAGACCTCATCTCACCACCTAAGGAAGTGGAGAAGTTGAGAAAGGACTCCTATAAGGAATTCCCGTCCTTCCCCACAAGGATGGAGACCTTCCCACCCTGCTCCTCTCTCTGCTACCCCAGAAGGGAACAGTGCCTGACACGTGGTAGGTGCTTAAAATAAAGATTTGCCAAAGAAAGAAATCACTCCCACCCCTAAGTTTAAGGGTGTCCTCATAACGGAGAGGAAGAAAAGAAGTCATAGTGGGGACTTTTTCAGGCAGTGCATAGAGGACCGGGGTGCTCCTTAAGCTTTAATGTGTAGGTGAATCACCTGGAGATCTTGTTAAAAATGCTGCCGCTGATTCACCAGGTCCAGGATGCAGCCTGAGAATCTGCATTGTCTGCTGGATTCCAAGTGGAGCTGGTACTCCTCAGGTCACACTTCCAGCAACAAGAGTAGACTTTCTCAGCCCCATGTCCTGTTGCAGAAAACATTGAGGATAATAAACTCTCTGCAGTGCCCACTTGGAACACTTGTTGTGATGACTAAGTTAAAAGAATATATCTGTCCTGACATGATCTAGAAACTTGAGAGGCTCTTCGGAAATTCCAGAAACTAAACTCTCCCACTTTTCAATGAGGAAACAGAGGCCCCAATTCACCTTAACTTGCGCAAGGTCACAGCGGTGATTGGCTGCAAAGTCTGAGCCAATCCCCCACTGGGACCACCCAGGCAGCCATCTTTCCCCTCTCTGTGAGCCGGGCTGTACACACTGCCTGGGGCCTAGCACTGGCCGTTGTTTACTTGTCTCTGCTTTTCCCCTCACGGTGCTGTACAACGCCTTGGTTGAAAATGAACCCAGGGCCACTCCTCCAAGTCCACCTGCCACTCCCTCTGTATCCGATTGCCACACGCAGTGAGATTGGCCGGCCGTTGCCACATCCCCAAAATCAATGGTTCTACTCCCCTGCTCCTTTTCGTGCATCACAATGTCCTTATACTGGGTGCTCCTCCCCTGATGTATGAGGGAAGCACAAACCAAATTCACCACAGGCAAAGAGAGCAGTTAGCCTGGTGCCAAACAACAGAGCAAGCACTGAGCTGGGACTAAAATCGCATTTCAATTCCCCGTGCGTTCTCCACACCTCCTTCAGGAGGAGCACGGCGCTCACTGTTTACACCAAGCCCTCATTAGTCCAACAGCCTGTTGTCTTAATACTAAAAACCTACTCATCAATAGCAATTTAGGTGAGGGGAAATTATATTTAAAGAGAAACATTCTATCATTTATATGTTCGCTTTAAGAATCTTACCCTCCAATTGTCTCGAAATAATCTTGACTCTGCTTTTCTTCTCCTGCAAAAGTAGATAATGCTGTCCTGAGAAACCGAAGTTGTATTCCTGTCCTGTCTTTTCTTGCCACCCAGTGGAAGCATCACTCTGAGTCTCATGGATTTTAAGTGCCATCTAGTGGTAAGTCTTCAGATGTTAAAAATAATGCAATGAACTGTAATGTGGCAAGCATAGTCAGGTCTCAAGATGATGGTGGCATCATCTCTTTACCTGAGAATCATAAGATCTGCCATATATGAATTACCAATATTCAACAATTTTGAATATATTTTTTCAAATAATTCTGCATATCAGTTTGAGCATCACTTTTTAAGAACTCTAACTTCTCAGTGAAAAAGCTTTCAAAAGATCCTTATAATTTGTTTTTCTATTGTATGTTAGGCACAAATTGGAGCATTCTGCATACATTTTTAATTTGGAAGGCAGGGGTTTTTTTTAACCAAAAAATAAAAATAGCAGCTTAGCCCTTCTGAGTACCTTTCACTGATATTTTCTATTTGCTTTGACAATTCTATCCACTTTTTCCATCTTAGAGAAGAGCAACACAAGTCAGGATTTCATTCTACAGAGAGACAAAAAAAAGTCTCTAGTCCCTCTTCTTTGGAGAAGAGGGAAACTGGAAAGACCGAATGTCCCTTCTCTTCATCCACCCACATGAGCCCTCAGTATCTGCTCCTCCCTAGCTTTCTGAGCCTGCTGACCCACCATCTGCACTTAGGTGAATCTGGCTTAGTGCTATGTGATTTTGGCTCCTTTGTCCATTTTCTGTACAATGGCAGACAAACCCATGGGGATCAGACTTTAAGGAATGTGTCTACAGCTTACCACTAGATCATAAAAGGGTTAAAGTTATGACTTAGATTTCCAGCTCCTGGTCTAATGCTTCCTCTTCAAGATCAAAAGAAGTTGTGGCAGACATGCACTTACAAGAGTAAACCCCAGGTCCTCAGAGTAAATATGTACAGATGAAATACAGCCAGAGAGATATGAAAACAGATGGCCCTCCAATAGCACAAATGGAAAGTTCAAAAGGAGTTTTTATTAAAAATTAGTAGATATCTTTGAACAGCAACTACTATTAAATGCTAGCTCACTACAATTTACTTCACTTTGTTTCTGATAACATTTGTTTTTCTGAATCAAAATGTTAACTATAGAAGATACAAAGCATAAAGTAAAATATAAGCTATCCTTTGTACATCCTGTAGATGTGGCCCCATTAAATTCCCTTGTGTTGTTTTCCTGTAGATGTCTAGGTATAGAGATTGGGAATATGTGTGTGTGTGTGTGTGTGTATATATATATATATATATATGCACATACATACATATACGTATACATATATATGTATATATATATGTATATATACATGTATATATACATATATATATACATATATATATGTATATATATAGATATAGATATATATACAGATTCTCAGGCCACACCCTAGACCTGGTGAATCAGAGACAGCATTTTTAACAAGATCTCTAGGTGATTCACCTATGCATTAAAGCTTGAGGAGCACCCTGGTGCTCTATGCACTGCCTGAAAAAAATCCCCACTATGACTTCTTTTCTTTCTTTCCATTATGAGGTCACCCTTGAACTTAGGGGTGAGGTTGATTTCTTTCTTTGGTAAATCTTTATACATATAAAGAGAGAGAGAGAGATTAGGATCATATATATATATGATATATATATATATATATATGATATACATATATATATAGGTTTTGTCAGGTGGATTGTTTTCATTTAATGATATATTATGAGCATCTTCCCATGTCATTAAATATATTCACAACATCAAAATATATTTTATGAATGCATGATATTTACTTTAACCAATACTTATTGATAGACATTAGATTATTTCTAAATTCTTGCTCGAATAGCTAAATAATTCTGAGATGAACCACCCTGTATACAAATAAGACAACTGGAAATATTTATTAGAAATTGACTTCTAGAGGAGCATCTGGGTGGCTCAGTTGGATAAGCATCTGAGTTCGGCTCAGGTCATGATCTCATGGTTCGTGGGTTCAAGCCCCATGTGGAGCTCTGTGCTGACAGCTCGGAGCCTGGAGCCTGCTTCAGATTCTGTGTCTCCCTCTCTCTGTGCCCCTCTCCCACTTGCAAAAAGTAAATAAACATTAAAATAAAATTAAAAAGGAAATTAGCTTCTAGAGCTTGAATCACTGGGTCAAAGGATGTGAATGTGTTTAAGTCTTGAGATACACAACAACTATTCTCTACAAATGCCACCATCAATTAATACTCTAACCAGGACCTTGTAAGTGTACATCAATGACATTTTCTTGGAGGAGGAAATCCCTTACCTCATCAGGGTGTCTCCTTAAGCATACAATAGGCCTATTAAACATTTCAACCTTTTGGGGCACCTGGGTGGCTCGATTGGTTGAGCATCCGACTTCGGCTCAAGTCACGATCTCAGGGTTCATGAGTTTGGGCCCAGTATTGAGCTAGCTGCTGTCAGTGTGGAAGCTGTCAGCCCAGAGCTTGCTTGAAATCCTCTGTCCCCCTCTGTCTCTGCCCCTCCACTGCTCACACTCTCTCAAAAAAAAAGTTTCAACCTTTTAACATCAAGGTGTATGTTTTCAGGTCTTCTGATCTTGAAACTGTAAGCACCTCCATAATTCAGGTCTCTCACAAAGTATATGTAAGATAATCACAAGTGCATCCCCGGTCTCTCAAAGAAATAAGAGAAATTTTTGTTGTTCTGTCTTCTACTTATCTACGTAAATCTGTGTAAAATTCTGTCCAGACTTTGTAGTCACTTCTTTTCATGTAATGCTACCTTACATGCATGTAAGTCTGATAAGTATTAAACGTATGTTCTCTCTCTCTCTGTCTTGTCCATATTGGTACAAAGGGGTCTTTAGTTCATGAGATTGTTCTGTTTTCCAACCAACCTTGTGAGAAGATTTATGTCCCACAAATCAGAGATTCTGTGGACGTGGCTTCCTGGTAACAATAGTAATGGCAGAAACAGACAATGTCAGACAGGAATATTCCATCTGAATTTACTTAGTAGAATGTTTTACCAAAAAAGAGAATAGTTAACAATTGACAAATTCTAAAAACTGTGATCAGGTTTCCCTGACTTCTTATACATTATTATTTTCTAGATAACTGGTGGCATTCCTTGATTCTTTTTCATGAAGAAAACCTAGAAATATTTTTAAAATATGTACCAAAGCCATTATTCATATTGGTAAATTCTACTGCAAATTTAAAAAAAAACTCTCTAAAAAGCAGGAAACAAACCAAAACAAAACCTATCACTGCAAGTTTGCCTTCTCATTCCTGTTTAAGTTTCCTTCAGTAATCAGGGGAAGCTCATCAGTTTTGGCTGAATATTAAATTAGGGCAGTAGTCAGGACTTCGGCTCAAAACTTCCATTTTCTCTCTTCTCCAAAACTGTCAGGGAGGGTTTTCAATTCTGAATGCAAACAAAATAATAAAATGTATTATTCTGATTGAAAATGACTAAATTCACATTGTAATTAGGCTTAACATTATAAAAGTGGCAATATTTGACTATTTGATTTAGGAAGTGATGGCAATTTCATATGGCACAAACTAATAGAACAATTTATAATTACCAAATCATAAGTAGTAGATCACTAGAACCAAATATTCAGAGGTATCACTACAGTGGGTTCTGGTGGTTGCTGCCAGACCTTCATTGAAGATACGTTGCTGACCGTGAACCAAGAATGGCTGGAGGAATGGTGTCTCCAAGACCATGGACTCAGCCTTCTTTATCTGGCATCATCTTCCAATCTGATCCTGTGTCTGTTAGCAAATGGCTAGGCTAGGTTCAAAAAAAAATCATCAGAGTTGGGAGCAGAAACTTCAGATTTTCCTCTTGGTCCCATTGAATGGAAGAGGAAGATTTCCCCAGTTCCAAGGTAACAAAGGAGGCACCAGAGACTCATTCACTGAGATGCAGGAGCCTGCAGGAAGGGAGACACACCCCGTCATGAAGTTGGATTTTGAAACAGACTTTTGCTGATACACTCCCTGTGCCAATTTCAGCTAGAAATGAGAATCAGTGAGGGGGTAGCAGGACAAGGTGGGGGCCATAGGAGGAAAACCTATCAGTCTCATCTTCTGTCATGGCAAAGATAGGTCAGTTCCACTGGGTCAGGTGGGCACATAGGCAAGTTGGCTTGACCTGAACTTCCTTATTCTTTAAGTAGAATCCTGGAACAAGAGACCCAGGGGTGGGAAGGGAGACAACTGGGAGGCAGGAACAGAGAAGTGGGATAGAAAAGCAGAAGCCAAAGTCACATCTCCTACAGTGGCAACTGTGCGGTTTGCAGGCCTTCCTCCCAGGGCCTCAGAAGAACCTATATATAGGTCCCAAGAGAGAACAGCACCTCCGTCCTTACACAGAGAGGCCTTACACCCTCCATCATTGTTTACTGGAGAAGCTGCAGTGTGCAAGAAGGGATTACAATTGCAAGCCAGTAAGTGTAAGGGCCTCTGCCTTTTACCCTCTTCCCTCCCCATTGTCCCAACCCAGAGAAGCTGGGAGAAGTACAGGAACTGCCACACACCTTCCCACTACAAATCCAGCCAGCCATAGATCAGGCATCCGCTGAGAATTAGATGAGATTGGAGTTGGACTGGTTTGGGTTTTAATATCTGCAAGTACCTGAGAGGTAGTTAAGAGGCAAAAAGGGGAAATGCAACAGAGCATGATTAAAAGTAATGAGTGGAGAAACATATTTTCGTGCTTGTATGTCACCAAGTTCAGATTATCCAATAGCCAGTTATTCAACAGTATCTTGACTGATGAATTAATTGAAATTTCTGGGTCTCTGTGGATTCATTTGATAGAAGTTCAGCTTTTACAGGATAATTGAGTTCAAAGACAAGGAATCACTGGTATCAAATATGAAAGAGATGAAAATGAACTTTCATTTAGAAGGAAACTCCATCAAATTAAGCTAAATATAATTTGTAGTTTTATGTTATCTCACTCCTGTCACATGCAATGCCTAAGAAGCAGAAATAATCAAATCCAACAGTATTACCAATGACTCAAAAATAATAATAAATGAATTTGATTTATTTAATGGGTGGGGTAGAAAGAGAATAAAGCTAGTTGGTTCTTGTATTCAAAAAATATGTTAAATGAACTTTTCACTTTTCAGTTCTCTCAAAAATTCTGATTTACAATCCATAGATTATAGGGATACATTTATTCTAACATGGCTGCCTTTTAGAATTTGAGTCCATGAAGTTTAAGAAATTGAAGCCAGATATAATGAGGCTACTTCCCACAGTGCTTTTCCAAGGTTATAAAATGTGTTAACTACTTTACTTTTCACCATAGGCCAGCCCACCACAAGGTAAAAATCAAATGGACATTATTTACTCATTATTAGAGACATGTCTTTTGTGAGAATCATTAAACCCAAATATTATTCTCTCTAGGTCATTAATTTGGAAATTTTCTTATGAATGATAATAATCTACTTAGCTTCCTATGAGACCTTGTAACTGTATTAGTTATTTTACTTTCTTTGCCTTGGGCATTTAGGATCTTAGAGTTTAATATCTCTGGAAATTTACGAAGCTTGTCTAAAGATATGGCCACAGTGGTTTAACTTATATGTTAAATAGCAACTAGATTATGGTTAATTCCTCATCTGTCCAGAACTTCTTGAACTTCAAATTGTCGCATTTCTACCAATTTTCTTAAGACAAATCTCTGTTCTTCAGACACTTGAGACAAGTGTGTTTCTTCAAAGCACTTTAAAAGTTCAAATATAGCACATTTATAACCATCTGCTTCTAGAAAACTTCAATGGATATTTCAAACATGAGCAAGTTTTCTGTCTCGTGTAGCTAGAAGCAATGTCTACGTGTCATTTCAATAAGAAACAGGTAAAGCTTCTATTTATTCAGCAACATATAATTAATGGATAGGTGAGACAGGCATGGAATTGACAAACTATACTGTTTATGGCATTACATTTGTAATTCTTTTCTTCACTTCCTCAAGGTTATCATTGTATTTTATAATTTTCTAACACTCTATTTTACTTTCAAGGAGCAGAAAACATTGACGTAACTATCCTTTGGATATGACCAGCTCTCCAATGCTGTTCCTGAACAGTAAAAGCCCAACATTTTGAGTTCTTTACAGCATTCTGCCTAAAAATGGCACAGACTGTGTACTGATTTTGCCATTCATTATGCAAGCCTCAAATTAATAAGATGATGTTTTCTATAAATTGTCTATAATTATAGTCTTTCACTAATCTAATTCAAATTGGGTTTATCCTATAGAAAGTATAAAATAGCTGCATTTTACTTTTCATGACAAACAAAGCAAGGTCCGATCTCTTTCCCAGATAAGCTAGAGCCCAGGTTGTTTAAGACTAAACTGAGTGTTTAAGAGCGTTTAAGAGTGTACTTCAATGGCCTCAGGTCTCAGGGCAAGAAACTTAGGGCTATATTCAGGGCAAATTTAAAAGCCAAGCAGGGAGTCTTTTTGAGAGATCGATGCAAAAAAATTAGTGGGCAAAGAACTAAAATCCAGCAACAAGGCGAGAGGGACACCAAACAAAAATAAGGAAGTACCCAGGGGGTTGTTGAAGGAGGAGCCTAGATAAATCTCCAGGTACTGCACAGATCTACAGGCACTTTTATACAGCATCTACAGCCTTAATAAAAAATTGAGAGGCCTCACCAAAATATATCAGCATTCTTTTTTAAAGACAAGGCTCAAAAGTTCAAGGTAAATCTCAGCCTGGATTCTCTGGAGATGGCTCTACCCTAAAATCTTTGGGGTTAACTTTTCTCATGTGGAGTTTCTCTGCTGTTATGCACTGAATAATTGTCTCCCCAAATTCGTAGATTAACCCCCAATGTGACTGCATTTGTAGAAAGAGCCTTTGAAAAGATAAGTAAGGTTAAGTAAAGTCATAAAGGTAGGGCCCTACTTCAATATGTCTGGTGTCCTTATCAGAAGAGGAAGCGATGGCAGGGATGCATGCCCACAGACAAAAGGCTATGTGAGGACCCAGTGAGAAGGTAGCCACTACAAGCCAAAGAGAAAGGACTCAGGAGAAACCAAATCTACCAACACCTTGATCTTGAATTTCCATCCTTCAGAACTCTGAGAAAATAAATTTCTGTTTTTAAGCCACCCAGTCTGTGATATTTCTGAAACATCTGAGAGTACCATATACATATTAAATCTGTTTTCATATATTCTAAGAGAGACACTCCTCAAAATATGAGAGTATTTTTATTGACGATGGTGACATTTATTTTTTTTCATTTATTAGTGAAGTATAGTTGACATACAATGTTATATTAGTATCAGGTATACAACATAGTGATTCAACATTTCTGTACGTTATCAGTCCATTTACAAGGGACCAGCATTCTTATAAATTCTTTTTAAAAAAGTAAAAAAAACCAAAACTATACAAGCAAAGAGTACCATGATTAGTTAGTTGTTTCCACATCCTGTACAACAACTGATACTGATACAAGATTTAGTGATTCTGGCTGTTAACATAATTTTTAGTCATATGCAAACTAAGAAGTAGGACATCTTCACCTCCAGAGCTTATACCTAACTACTCAAGCTTCTACTCTTGACTCTGATGGGTGATAGCTATTGTCTTTGTATGGTTATTTGTTTGTTTGTTTGTTTGTTAATGAATTATAATTGACATAGAATGCTATATTAGTTTCAGGTGTACGACATATTGACTTGACAATTCTATACATTAATCAGTGCTCACCATAAGTGTAGTCACCACCTGTCACCAAATAATGTTATTAAATATTATTGACTATATTCCTGATGCTGTACTTTTCATCTCTATAACTTATTTATTTTATTACTGGAAGTTTGTACCTCCTAGTCCCCTTCATCTATTCTACCCATCCCCCACCCACTTCCTTTCTAGCAACCACCGGTTTGTTCTCTGCATTTAAGAATCTGGGCTTTGGGGAGCAGGGGTGGGGGTGGGGGCACCGGGGTGGCTTAGTTAAGCCTCCAACTTCAGCTCAGGTCACGATCTCATGGTTCATGGGTTTAAGCCCCGTGTTGGACTCTGTGCTGACAGCTCAGAGACTGGAGCCTGTTTCAGATTCTGTGTCTCCCTCTCTCTCTCTTCCCCTCTCCCATTCTTTTCTGTCTCTCTCTCTTTGTCTCTCAAAAATGAATAAAATTAAATAAGAAACAATCTGGGTTTTTTTATTTGTTTGATCCTTTAGATTCCACATATAAGTGAAATCATATGGTATTTCTCTTACTCTGACTTATTTCACTTAGGTCCACCCATGTTGTCACAAATGGCAAGATTTCATTCTTTCTATGGCTATGTATCATTCAATTATATATATACATATTATATATATAAATTATATATAATATATATAAATAAATTATATATAAATAAATATATATTATATGGAATTATATATATGTATAAATGGAATTATACACATTATATAATTCATTTATACATATATATAATTCCATATAATATATATTTATTTATATATATATTTATATGTAATTCCATATAATATAATTCCATATAATATATATTTATTTATATATATATTTATATGTAATTCCATATAATATAATTCCATTATATATGTTTAATTATATTCCATTCCATTATATATATATATATGTGTATATATATCACACACACGTACATACCACCTCTTCTTCATCCATTCACCTGTCAATGGATACTTGGGTTGCTTCCATATCTTGGTTATTATAAATAATGCTGCAATGAACATGGGGGTGCATATATATTTTCAACTTAGTGTTTTCATTTTCTTTGGATAAATATCTAGTAGTAGAATTACTATATCATATGGGATTTCTACTTTTAATTTTGTGAAGAATCTCCATACTGTTCTCCATGGTTGCACCAATTTTCAGTCCCACCAATAGTGTATGAGGGTTCCCTTTTATCCACATCTTCATCATCACTTGTTATTTTTTGGTTTTTTGATTCTAGCCATTCTGACTGTTAGGTAATGTCTCATTGTGGCTTTGATTTGAATTTCCCTGATTATTAGTGATGCTGAACATCTTTCCATGTATCTGTAGGTCATGTGTATGTCTTCTTTGGAAAAATGTCTATTCAGGTCATCTGCCCATTTTTTGAATCAGATTATTTGATTTTTTTGGTGTTGAGTTGTAGAATTTCTTTTTAATTATTATTTAAGAGAGAGAGCATGTGTGCAAGCAGGGGAGAGGGCCAGAGGAAGAAAGAGATAAACTTAAGCAGGCTCCATACTCAGCACAGAGCCTGATGCGAGGCTCAATCCCATGACTGTGGGATGATGACCTGAGTCAAAATCAAGAATCAGATGCTCAACTGACTGAGCCACCTAGGTGTCCCAAAGTTGTATAAGTGCTTTATATATTTTGAGTATTAACCTTTTATTGGACATATCATTTGCAAAAATCTTCTCCCACCACTAGGTTGCATTATTGTTTTGTTGATGGTTTCCTCTACTGTGCAAAAAGCTTTTTATTTTGGCATAGGCCCAATAGTTTATTTTTGTTTTTTTTTCCTTATCTGAGGAGGCATATTCATAAATGTGTTGCTAAGGCCAATGTCTAAGAGATTACTGCCTGTGTTTTCTTTTAGGAGTTTTATGGTTTCAGGACTCACATTTAGGTCTTTAATCCATTTTGAGTTTATTTTTATGTATGGTAAAGAAAGTTGTCCAGTTTCATTTTTTTGCATGTAGCTGTCCAGTTTTCCCAATACCATTTATTGAAAAAAAGCTGTCTTTTCCCCGTTGTATATTCTTGCCTCCTTTGTCATAGATTAATTGACCATATAAATGTGGGTTTAATTCTGGGCTCTTTATCCTGTTTCATTGATCTATGTGTCTCCTTTTGTGCCAGTACTATACTGTTTTGATTACTATTGCTTTGTAGTATATACTTAAATCTAGGATTGTGATATTTCCAACTTTGTTCTTCTTTCTGAAGATTTCTTTGGTGGTTCAAGGTCTTTTGTGGTTCCACACAAATTTTAAGATTATTTGTTCTACTTCTATGACAAATGCTGTTGGTGTGTTGATAGGGATTATATTAAATCTGTAGATTGCTTTGAGTAGTATGAACCTTTTAACAATATCAATTCTTCCTATCCATGAGCATAATATATCTTTCCATTTTTTGTGTCTTCTTCAATTTCTTCATCAATATCTTATAGGTTTCAACTTGGCAATGAGAAAGAATGAAATATGGCCTTTTGTAGCAACATGGATAGAACTGGAGAGTGTTATGCTAAGTGAAATAAGTCACACAGAGAGAGACAGATACCATATGTTTTCACTCTTATGTGGATCCTGAGAAACTTGACAGAAGACCATGGGGGAGGGGAAGGAAAAAAAAAGTTAGAGAGGGAGGGAGCCAAACCATAAGAGACTCTTAAAAACTGAGAATAAACTGAGGGTTGATGGGGGGTAGGAGGGAGGGGAAAGTCAGTGATGGGCATTGAGGAGGGCACCTGTTGGGATGAGCACTTGGTGTTGCATGGAAACCAAATTGACAATAAATTTCATATTAAAAAACTAATAATAAGGGAAAAAAAAGGAAATTCTTCACAAAACTTTTCCAACTTCACAAAACTTTTAAGTAAGCAGATGAAGAGTATAAGATAGAAAAATCATTTGAAAAATCTCTGGGATCATTAATTAAAGGAGAAGTTAAGTTACACACACACACACAAATATCTTATAGGTTTCAGAGTATAGATCTTTTACCTCTTTGGTTAAATTTATTCCTAGGTATTTTATTCTTTTTGGTGCTTTTGTAAATGGGATTTTCTTAATTTCTCTTTCTGCGACTTCATTATTACTGTATAGAAACATAAATTTCTGTATATTAATTTTGTACTCTGAAACTTTAATGAATTCATTTACCAGTTCTAACAGTTTTTTGGTGGAGCCTTTAGAGTTTTCTATACATGGTATCATATCATCTGCACATAGTGAGAGTTTTACTTCTTCCTTACCAATTTTGATGGGTATTATTTCTTTTTCTTATCTGATTGCTGCAACTAAGGACTTCCAAGTACTATGCTGAAAAAAAGTGGTAAAAGTGGACATCTTTGTTTTGTTCTTGATCTTAGAGGAAGAACTTTCCCCTTTTTTACCTTTTTATTTGGAAGTTTTCCTTCCTCTTCTTTTTTTTGGGGGGGGGGGGAGGATAATTTGAGAAGAATAGGTATTAACTCTTCTTTAAGTATTTGGTCAAATGCACCTATAAAGCCTACTGGTCCTGGACTTTTGTTTGTTGGAAGCTTTTTGATTGCCAGTTCAATTTTGTTATGATATTCAGTCTGTTTAAGTTTTCTATTTCTTCCTGATTCAGTTTTGGAAGATTGTATGTTTCTGGGAATTTATCCATTATTCTAGGTTGTCTGATTTGCTAGCATAAAATTTTTAATAATATTCTCTTATAATTCTTTGTATTTCTGTGGTATTGTTATTTCTCCTTCATTTATAATTTTATTTGAGCCCTCTCTCTCTTTTTTTTTATTGGTTAAAGATTTATCAATTTTGTTTAATTTTGTTTATCTTTTTGAAGAACCAGCTCTTGGTTTCACTGAATTTTTTTTTTTTTTTTTAGCCTTTCATTTATTTACATTCTAATCTCTGTTATTTCTTTACTTTTACTAGCTTTGGGCTTTGTATGTTCACTTACTAGCTCCTTTAGGTTGTTTGAGATTTTTCTCATTTCTTAAGATAAACCTATATTTCTATAAACTTCCCTCTTTAAAACAACTTTTGCTTCATCCCAAAGATTTTGGACTATTGTGTTTTTGTTTTCATTTGTCTCCATGTAGTTTTGATAATAACTTTGATTTCCTGGTTGATCCATTCATTATTTAGGAGCATATTATTTAACCTCCATGTGTTTGTGTTCTTTCCAGATTTTGTACTTGTGGTTGATTTCTAGTTTCATGGTGTTGTGGTTGGAAAGATGCATGGTATGACTTCAATCTTTTTGAATTTGTTGAAACTTGTTTTGTGGTCTCACATACAATCTATTCTGGAGAATGCTGCATGTGCACTTGAAAGAATTGTATTCTGCTGTTTTAGGGTGGTATGTTCTGAATATATGTTAGATCCATCTCATCCAATGTGTCATTCAAAGCCACTATTTCCTTGTTGATTTTCTGTTTAGATGATCTATCCATTGATGTAAGTTGGGTGTTAAAGTCCCCTTCTATTATTGTATTACTGTCAATTTTTCCTTTTATATCTGTTAATATTTGCTTTATATTTAGGTGCTCCTGTGTTGGGTGAATAGATATTTTAAATGGTTTCATCCTCTTGTTGGATTCGTCCCTTTATCATTGTATAATGCCCTTCTTTGTCTCTTGCTAACATTCTGTTTTAAAGTATATTTTGTCTGATATAAGTACTGCTACCCCAGCTTTTTTTCCACTTCCATTTGTGTGAAATACCTTTTTTTCTATCCCTTCACCTTTAGTCTGTGTCTTCAGGTCTGAAGTGAGTCTCTTATAGGCAATAGGTAACTTTGTCTTGTTTTTTTCCATTCAGTCACCCTACATCTTTTGACTGGAGCATTTAATCTATTTACATTTAAAGTAATTATTGATATGTATGTTCTTATTACCATTGTCTTAGTTGTTTCCTGGTTGTTTTTGTAGTTCTTCTTTGTTCCTTTCTTCTTTTCTTGCTTTCTTCCCTTGTGGTTTGATGGCTTCTTTAGTGTTTTGCTTTAATTCCTTTCTCTTTATTTTTTGTACATCATCTACAGGTTTTTATCTGTGGTTACCACTGGATTCATATATAACATCCTATATTTATAACAGTCTGTATTAAGTTAATGTATTAAGTTAATTAAGTTGATGGTTGCTTAAGTTTGAACACATTCTAAAAGCACAAAGTTTTTACTCCCTCCTCCATGTTTTATGTATATGATATCATATTTTACATCTTTTTATTTTGTGTATCCCTTGACTATTTTTGTACATATAATTGATTTTACTACTTTCGTGTTTTAACCTCCACACTGACTTTATAAGTAATTAATCTACTTTTAATATATATTTGCTTTTACTTATGTAATTTTTTCCTTTCATGATTTTTTTTACCTCTAATTATGGACTTTTCTTTCCACTTAAGGAATTCCCTTTAACATTTCTTATAAGGCTGATTTAATAGTAAGAGCTCCTTTATATTTTGTTTGTCTAGGAAATTCTTTATCTTTCCTTTCATTCTAGATAATAACCTTGCTGGGTAGATGCAGGGTTTTCTTTTTTCCTTTTACCGCTTTGAATATTTCATGCCACTCTCTTCTAGCCTGCAAAGTTTCTGCTGAAAAATAATCTGATAGACTCATGGGATTTCTCTTGTATGTCATTGTTTTCTCTCACTGCTTTAAAAATTCTCTGTCATTTTTTTTGTAATTTTAATTATTATGTGTCTTGGTATGCACCTCCTTGGGTTCATTTTGGTAGCAGATCTCTGTGATTCCTAGACATGGATGTCTGTTTTCTTCTATAGATTAGAAAAGTTTTTAGTTATTATTTCTTTATGTAAGTTTGCCCTTTTCTTTCTCTTCTCCTTCGGGGATCCCTATAATATGAATGCTATTATGCTTGATGATGTCTCAGAGTTCCCTTAACTATTTATTCATTCGTTCATTCATTCATTCATTCATTTATTGCTGTTTGCTTGGGTGCTTTCCATTACCCTATCTTCCAGATCACTGATCCATTCTTCTGCATCCTCTAATCTGCTGTTGATTCCCTCTAGTGTATCTTTCATTTCAGTTATTGAATTGTTCAGCTCTGACTGCTTCTTTTTTTAATAGGTTCTGTCTCTGTTGAATTTATCACTGAGTTCATCCATTTTTTTTCCTCAAGTCCAGTGAGTGTCTTCATGACCATTGCTTTGAACTCTTTATGAGGCATATTGCTATCTCCATTTCATTTAGCTCTTTCACTGTGATTTTGTCTTTTCTTTCATTTGGGACACCTCTCTCTGTCTCTTCATTTTTTCTACCTCTCTGTGTTTGTTTATATGTATTAGATAGGCTGGCTACATCTCCTGGCCTTGAAAGTAGTGACCTTGTATAGGAGAGGTTTGTGGTGCAATCCCCTCTTGGTCACTAGAACCAGGCATTAGCAGGGTTTCCTCTGTATAGGCTGAGTGCACCCTCCTGTTGTGACTGAGCCATGACTGCTTTCAGCCCAGGTGGCTGCTTTGAGCTTGGCCTGCTATGAGCACACTGGGAGCATTTGTTCCCTGTGCTGTTGAGAGGCCTGGCTGCTGGCTACTGTAGTCTGTTGGGCAGAATTGGCAGTCAGCCTAACTGCCTGTAAGTAGCCTCTCTGCTGCAGGTGTACCAAAGGGCTTACTCCCTCGACAGCCAGCTAAGAGGTCCAGCGACAGGCACTGTAGACACACTGGTATGTGGCAGTTATCTGCCTCACTCTCCAAGGCAGGAGTCACTTTGGAGGAATGCCTGCTAAGGAGAGAAGGTTAATAGAGCAGTCTGCCAGGCGAATTCCGGAGGGGGGGTGGGCATGTGATGCACAAAGCAGACAGACAGGGTTAGCCCTGGCCCCTGCAAGCATTGGCTATCTAGGCTGGAGTAGGGGAAGAAAAGTGGCACCCATCCCCACTTTTGTTCCCTGTGAAATCTCCTGCAGTTCCATGCCCCTCCAGCAAATATTCTAAGATTGATTAGTCAATAGATCTCATTCACGTGTGCTCCAGGTGCTTTTCAAACTGCTTCTTCTGTGTCATGTCTCAGGCTGGGTTATTTAGTATGCTATCTCATTAATGGCAGGGACTCCATTTCCTATTACCTTCTGGCTCTCCTAGAGTTATGCCCACTGATTTTTAATGCTCCAGATTAAACTCCACTGATTTTCAAAGCCAGATGTCATGGGGACTCATCATCCTACTGTGAGTCCCCAGTTCTGGGGGTGCTGTGCTCAGTGTGGGATCTGATTCTCTTGCTTCTGCATGCTTGTGATGTCCCTGCTGTTTGTAGTTAGTTGTGTAGTTGCCAGCCACATCCCTGCCCCTTTTACCATTCATTTTCAATGTGGCCTTCTCTCTATGACTAGCTGTAGAAGGTCTGTTCTGCTAGCCTTCAGACTGTTTGCAGAGTTGTGTAGATGTAGTTGTTCCATCAGTGTGGCCATGAGGCCAAGTGAGCTCAGGATCCTCCTTTCCACCACCTTCCCTAGAGGAGCACCTCTTTGTACCTTTTTTAAAGCTTTACCACTTTACCACTACTTTCACCTTTTCTTCTGTCATGTATCAATTCATTCTACTGACACTTATTGAGTGCCTATTAATGTTCCAAGTACTATGTTAGACACTGGATATACATACTTTTCCTGCCTACATGAAATATATAACCTTGTGGGGAAACAGAAGAGAAGAATTAACATAAACAAATATATAAGTACAATTTGTCATATGTGTTGTAAAGAAAATGTGTAAAATGCAGTGATCAAAAATAACAAAAACCTCTTTGGGAAAGCCTCTGGTCTGGTTTACGGTAATACTAGCAACTGCTTTTAACAGATAAACTACAAAATTTCAATGACTTAACACAATAGATTTTTTTAAGTTTATTTATTTATTTTGAGGGAGAGAGAGCGCATGGCAGGGGCAGAGAGAGAGAAAGAATCCAAAGCATGCTGTCAGCGTGAAGCTGGACATGGGGCTCAAACTCACAAACCATGAGATCATGACCTGAGCTGAAATCAAGACTTGGATGCTTAACCAACTGAGCCATCCAGGCACCCTTAACACAATAGATTTTTATTTCTCACTCACATATAATCCAATCAGTTGTTCACTAGGTAGCCTTCCATATAGTAATTCAGAGACCCAGGCTCCTTTCATCCCCTGTCTCTGTCATCTCCTCGAACCTCAGAATCCTTTTTTTTTTTTTAATCCAATGGATGGAAACAGAGAGGATAGAAAAGCCAAGGGTACTTTTTAAGCCCTTGAGCACAGAAATGGCCACATCACTTCTGTATACAACCCATCAATGAAAAGTGGTCACATGACCCCATCCCAATGCAAGGGAAACTTGGAAATGTAGTTCATAACTGATCAGTCTACTTCCCTGAGACAACTACACACTTTGTAAAGGAACACAGATGTTGGCATCTCTGCCCTCACTGCCCTCTGAGGAAAAGATACTAGAGAAAAGATCTAAGGGATAGCAAGAAGTCAGACTTGTGAAAAGCTGTGGGAGGGTGGGTCCAGCCAGAAGGAACTGAATATGGGAGATCCAACCTCCAGACAGAAAGAGCCTTTTGTATTCAAAGGTCAGAAAGAAGAGACTGAAGTGAGGTGGGTAAGGAAAACAGAGGAATTTACTGATGTTAAGGCAGAAAAGGAGACAGATTTTGTGGGGTAGTATAGACCACACTAAGAACTTTGGATATTTTTATCATCAAGATATGAAAATATTTTTAGCAACCTGATAATCTTACCCAAGATATTTTCTAAAATTATTTATCTATAAGTCATGAGAAGATTGGCAAGGGGTGAGAGGTGAGGTTGAGACACTAGAAATGAGACTCTTTTATTGTCTAAGCCAAAAGCTGTTGTGGATTGAGCAAGTGTAGTGATCATGAAGATGGAAAGAACCGAATCTGGCAACCCCAAGAAGTAGTATTATCTGCTTGACCAAAAGTGCACATCTCACTCATCTCATATGAGGCATAGGACATATGGGTAGCTGCCAGACCTTGCATTTTGGCAATAGTCAGACATGCCTTAGTGGTCCTGGGACTCAGATGCCTAGAAAGTGAGGCCCCAGGAAGATACACATAAACGATGAAAGAGATATCAGCATCCTAGTACTCACGTTCAGAAAGAAATTCTAGATGATACTGAGTTTAGCACATAAATATTGACAAACTAGAGTGACAAAATAGATTTGACTCCTCTTGTGACCACAGACATGAACACAAGCAAATAATAATTTGTGTTTCCAGAGCAGTCATGTTTATTTGGTATTTATCAGGCTTAGGCAGTAGAATGCTTTCCCTTCATCTAGACTTTCAGTATATTGCTGTAGCTGAGAATTTAAAATGTTAACGGATGTGCAGCCTTTATTTGATCTAAGACTTTGGTTTTGAAAAGTGAAAATGTTAGGGTTCCTTTCACACATCAAAATACCACATTAGACAAATCTGAGTATCAAAGGATCTGGGAAAAGAAGGTGAACATAATTCCAAATTTGAGGGATCAGTAGAAGATGCTCGTTTCACAGAATTCAGTGTGTAGTTCTCCCACTTACCTGGAGGATTATCTACAAGCTTAGCTGCCTCTGATGAATTTTCTAAAAGAAATCAACCCCTAGCCTATTTCAGAAACCCATGATTAAGGGGTTGGTTTGTGCTCCAATATATTTCTGGTGTGTTTTAAATAACTCAAGATTCTACATGCTGTGTACATGGTGTTTTGCAAGAACACAGAAGATTCATTTCTGCCTTAAAGGGCGAAGATACAGGTGATTTGTCAAAAGAGCTGCTTACTTGAGACAGGGTTAGTATAAATGGTATGAATGAAAATAAGGAGATTGGAGGGCTTTACACAAGGCAGGCGGCCCATTGTCTGACATAGAAGCAATTCCATTCACAGAATTAGGTATAATGACAGAAAAAGGGGCCCAAGATGAAATAATACTGATACGGAAAGAAAAATCATTGTAATTTCTGAAAACCAGCTTGCTGCGAAGGAGGATTGGTAAGCCCTTTTGTGGAAATTCCGGATGATTCTACCCGGCTTCCTCACTTAAATAGTATTAATGATATGAATACTTAAAGGAATACTTTGGCAATTTTCATTAAAGCTCTCAAAGAGGATCAAAGCCACCAGTGGGTGGACATGGGCAGATTCTGATTAAAAGGAATGTTTAATCAGTTTTTATCCAGCTTCTTGGCTACACGGACCTCAGTCGTTTTGCAAGAACCTTTGTTGAGCTGTTTTGGGAACAGACTGACTTGCCAAGTACAATTAACACCTGCGAAGGGTTGTAAAACATAGGCATTCCTCTCTGCAGGTTCCAAACTGCAAGCACAAAGAAAAGGTATTTTTAAAAATAAAGGAAAGGACAACCTCGTTGCTTTCATTTGCCAAGCAGTTTTGTGTACTAGTACTTTTCCCAGGAACTAGATGATCTCGATTGTCACACCAGCACTGCCACTTCCCGGTGGGATGACTCCGGCAGGGTGTTTGACCCCTCCAAGCCACACCTTCCATTTCTACAAAATGAAGGAGTTGGAGTAAATGACCTCTAAATTGGCTCTCTTCTGTTCTAACGTGGAGCCTCTCAGACACAGTAATGGATTGGAAGCTTCCCGTTGAGTGGGCAGAGACAACAGAAAGCACCATGGAGGAAGGTCATTGAAGACACTGACAGATTGGGAGGCTTTGCCTGTGTCTCTCTGGATGGGGGAGCCACGTGCCAAGGGTCAGTGTAGCTGTGCTGACCTTCCACCTACAGATCTAAGCTTGTTCCACACTCGGAGCTCCAACCAACATTAATGGGACCTATGTGCACACATTAATGCTGGGAGCAGTGGCTGTGCTGCAGAAATCCCCAGAATGGAGCCAAAAGGAAAACTATGGCTGTAATTTAAAGCTTGTCTTTTGAGCAGACTGAATTTGATTTTCAAAGGAATACAATGTCTCGATTTTATGGCCTCCCTGAGAACACTCAATGCTTCAATGCTTCACCGTATGGGGGGAAAACAGAATTAGAAACCTTGGTTTTAGTGAAATTACGCTTTCAAAATGATGGTCTCAAACAACAAAAGAATCTCCCATGCTCTCCCAGTGTTTCTGTTTTCACTTTTCAGCTTGTCTCATCACATGATAATAATCTGGGATGCACAGCAGAAGAGAATGCAGAACCATTTTAAATAATCAGTTTTGTTCGTTTTCAGTAAGTAGCATTTACAGAACTAGTAGCACCCTGGCACAGAGCTTTGCAAATCTGTCAAGAAATCACTTCATTTGCCTTTACATTTTTTGATAAAAATAATTTGATTATCAGCCGGATATCATCAGCACACAAGGTGCTCAGTATATAGAATATGATACAAGAAGTTGAGGCAGAACATTAACAGCATTTCAGAGTGTGCTGGGGTGGAATATAGTTTTTAAATGGATGATGGGGAAGAGAGAATACATATCCTCTAGAATAAAGTTACGTTAAAAGGTGTTCCTGGGGTGCCTGGGTGGCTCAGTCCGTTAAGCGTCAAACTTTGGCTCAGGTCAAAGTTTGTGGGTTCAAGCCCCATGTTGGGCTCTGTGCTGACAGCTTGGAACCTGGAGCCTGCTTCAGATTCTGTGTTTCCCTCTCTCTCTTGGCCCCACCCTACACCTGCTTGCACTCTGTCTCTCTCTCTCTCTCAAAAATAAATAAACATTAAAAAAAAATGTTCCTGATGAGGGATCAGAAGGCAAGCTAAGGGCCAAGCACAGGCTAGCACACACACCATCTCCCCTTCAAGCTGGGATATGTGTAATTTTTCTCAGGAGCTCCTGGCTGCCCCAGAACAAAGGAAAGGACACAAAACAGATGTTTAAACTGTTAAGAGTCTCCATCAGTTTACAAATATCTTAGTACAATTATGAAAAAAGGGCCATTTATCAGTAGCTTAAAGTCCAGGGATTCCCTACTGTCTTAATGTTAGTGCTTTGCTAGAGGGAAAACAACCTTAGCTTGACAATAGCTAGGCCTCCAGTAATCTGTGAGTCTTTAGCATATGGAAAATCCCTTTAAGAAACTTCCTTCGGCAATCCCCAACAAAACAACACCAGCATTCTTCACAGAGCTAGAACTAACAATCCTAAAATTTACATGGAACCAGAAAATACCCCCAAATAGCCAAAGCAATCTTGAAAACAACAACAACAACAACAACAAAGCTTGAAGCATCACAATCCCGGACTTCAAGCTGTATTACAAAGCTGTAATCATCAGTATGGTACTGGTACAAAAACATACAGATCAATGGAACAGAATACAGAACCCAGAAATGGACCCACAAATGTATGGCCAACTAATCTTTGACAAAGCAGGAAAGAATATCCCGTGGAATAAAGACAGTCTCTTCAGCAAATGGTGCTGGGAAAACTGGACAGCGACATGCAGAAAAATGAATCTGAACCACTTTCTCATACCACACACAAAAATAAACTCAAAATGGATGAAAGACCTAAATGTAAGATCAGAAGCCATCAAAATACCAGAGGAGAAAACAGGCAAAAACATCTCTGACCTCGGCCACAGAAACTTCTTAGTCAACACATTTCCAGAGGCAAGGGAAACAAAAGCAAAAATGAACTACTGGGACCTCATCAAAATACAAAACTTCTGCACAGCGAAGGAAACAATCAGGAAAACTAAAAGGCAACTGATGAAATGGGAGGAGATATTTGCAAATGACATCCCAGATAAAGGGTTAGTATCCAAAACGTATTTGAACTTATCAAAATCAACACCCAAAAAACAAATAATCTAGTGAAAAAATGGGTAAAAGACATGAATAGACACTTCTCCAAAGAAGACATCCAGATGGCCAACTGACACATGAAAAAAATGCTCAACCTCACTCATCATCAGGGAAATACAAATCAAAACCACAATGAGATACCACCTCACACTTGTCAGAATGGCTAACATTAACAACTCAGGCAACAACAGATGCTGGCGAGGATGCAGAGAAGAGGATCTCTTTTGCACTGCTGGTAGGAATGCAAACTGGTGCAGCCACTCTGGAAAACAGTATGGAGGTTCCTCAAAAAAATTAAAAATAGAATTACCCTACAACCGAGCAATTGCACTACTAGGCATTTATCCAAGGGATACATGTGTGCTGTTTTGAAGGGGTACATGAACCCCTATGTTTATAGCAGTGCTATCAACAATAGCCGAAGTATGGAGAAAGCCCAAATGTCCATCGATGGGTGAATGGATAAAGAAGATGTGGTATATATATATACAATGGAGTATTACTCAGCAATCAAAAAGAATGAAATCTTGCCATTTGCAGCTATGTGGATGGAACTAGAAGGTATTATGCTAAGCGAAATTAGAGAAAGACAAAAGCAAATGACTTCACTGGTATGAGGAATTTAAGATAAAGGAAGGGAAGCAAAGATAATATAAAAACAGGGAGGGGTATAAAACATAAGAGACTCTTAAATATACAGAGCAAAGAGGGTTACTGGAGGAGTTATGGGAGGGGGGATGGGCTAAATGGGTAAGGGGCATTAAGGAATCTACTCCCAAAATCATTGTTGCACTATATTCTAACTAAATTGGATATAAATTTAAAAAAAGAAAAGAAACTTCCTCTTGACTTACCTCCCTCAATTTCATAGTATATAACCAATCACTCTTCACAACCCCAGTACAGCTCTTTCTGCCCATGGGTCCTGTCCCTATGCTTTAATAAAATCACCTTTTTGCACCAAAGACGTCTTCAAGAATTCTTTCCTGGCCATCAGCTCTGAACCCCACCAGCACCCCCCAAAAACCCATCATTCCTAGTTTACTTGAATATCCAAAATAGACCATTTTCAATCTATTGCTTTTTAAATGCCCTGAATTTCTTTCTTTGAATGCAGCAACAATGCCAACTAGCATTATTTATTAAGTGCTTCTGTTTAGGGGTACTGTTTTAAATATTTCATTTGTTCATTCAACAAATGGTCACTGAACACTGACTCATCACCTGGCACAGTATGAGGTGCTAGGCATAGAGTGGTAGAATCCTACCCCACCTACACCCTCACAGACCATACACCCTATCAGGGGAGGCAGAAATTGAATAAACACACTCATCCATACATGATTACAAACCGTGAACAATGTGATTAAAAAAAAAAATTAAGATGCTCAAGGAGAATATAATTGAAAGAGAGAGAAGGGAAACCCTCACTGAGAAAATGTCCTTTGAGTCCTCACCTGAAAGGCATCCATCTGGCAGCTGGTGGGAGGACAAGCACTGTAGAGAGATCGAGATCTTGGGCAGAAGCTTTGGGAGTAAATACTATCCCTATCCCCATTTAACAAAGGGGTCAACTAACGCACAGAGAGATTAACCAACTTTGCCTAAGGCAATGCAGCTAGTAAACTGCAAGCTAGGAGTCAAATACAAGTGTAATACCAGAACTCCAAAAATGAAGGTGCCCATAGAAATTAACAACAATTCAATCTCAATTATTACAAGGGTGAATTCATCACACTTCATGCTTCAGATCAAATGCCTCTTCTCTTAAGGTATTGGAAACAAAACTTCTTACTTCATGTACAGCATCTTACAATGCCTGGGCAAATCATTATTGTCATTATTATTATTTGGTTCCCTCAGAAACTCCCGGCATTCGAGCACTGCCAATGACAGGAGATAAGAGGCTCACTGAACCAGAAGAATCATACCATAAATCCTGATGCCATTTTGAGAACAGTAAAAAGCAAACAACCCATAACATTATAGAGCAAGAAGATGAACAAATATCACCTTCCCCCTGAATATAAGAATAAAGTACACTAGATAAATAAAAGGCTGACCATCCAATACAAAGGACACAGGGAACTACTGATGGAAAACAGATGAACAAAATGAATCCCACTCCCTTGACTGAATAAACCAGGTTACACAGTGGTTATCTGTGTTCTGTCAGAGGTATCTGGCCAGGTTCTACTCCCAATCAGTGTCCATTTCTACTATTTTTTCCTAAGTAGCATCTAAAAAGTAAGTCATAAACTCAAGGGTTTCTCCAAAGTCATACAGCCAAGGTTAGAGCAGAGAATGGAACTCAGGAATGCTGATATGACTGGATCTGTGCCAGGTACCCTTTAGGGTACTTTTCAAAAACAGTAAACTCCTGACTCTCATACAGATATAAAACAAACATATACTAAACATTCTATTTAACTTATTATCATTGCAGGAACCTAGCCAGATGGAAAACTGTTCAAATAAGAAGTGGTATCTATAGATCAGAAATATTAAAATTAGGGGCACCTGGGTAGCTCAATCAGTTAAGCATCCGAATCTTCTTTTCAGCTCAGATCATGATCTCTCGGTTCGTGAGTTTGAGCCCTGCATTGGGCTTTGTGCTGACAGTGTGGAGCCTGCTTGGGATTCTCTCTCTCCCTCTTTCTCTTCCCCTCCCCTGCTTGCTTTCTCTCTCTCTCTCTCAAAATAAATAAAAAAACTTTAAAAAATATTACAAAATAAATATTAAAATTAATGTGCAAATGGAGGCAAAACTGTTCCTTGCCACAGTAGAGAACGGTCAGTTGAACTTCTACTGGATAGAACAGAATTTGCATGTCTCTATGTTGCCGGGTGAACTAGGGAGACCTCCGCCCTGGAGACCTCCTTCCAGCCTATCCTCTGGATGTCACCAGAGGGTCTTAGTCTTGTCGTGAGAAGAGAATAACAGGCCAGACCAGACAGCGGTTGAGAGGTGCAAGAGACAGCTCACTCTTGAGATGTGAGAACACGTGAGATCAAGGGGTAGCTGCAGGCTCCAGGGTTTGGGTCTCTATATTTATTGACAGTTGTTAACTAGAGGGAGGAATATTTATTATACGGGGAGGGGATGTTTTGGGGAGCTGGGTTTTTTGCCTTGTCTCCCTTACTTGGTCAGTGTCTCCAGCCTTCTGGGTCTTAGGCCTATCTGGTTTGATCTGGCTCTCTTGTGGCTTTGTTGTGGAGTGCTACCAGGATAGGTATCTGACTTTCCCACTAGCTGACCCTAACTCCCCCTTTGTTGGCCTCCAGGCATCTTGTTAAAACCTAACTAGCTGCTTACTCTGATATACACACAGGAATTATTTTGCATTGCCGTCCATTATCTATTTAGAGTGGCAAAATAGCACAAAGATATCAGAAGTGGAACTGAATAACCCTGAAGTCTTGCTCTAGAAAGTGCATGGCTTTCCATTGAAGCACAGAGTCTTCCCCATACAGATGAAATAACCATCATGGCAGAACTGGTCCTTTCAGTTGGATCCCTGCATAACATAAGGAAAACTTTAAAATAAGACACTCCTCTCCCTGTGGAAACTAAAAGAGAGTCCCCTCTCCTTTTCTTAGGGCATTGCATTGACTTTCGAAAACTTAAAACTGTAAGTACTTTCTTCTCTCTTTGAGATCTATATAAATCTTTTTGAAAACTAGATAGAGCTTTTGCCAGCTTTATGACCCAGGAATGTCTTTCTTAAGGACCTAGGAACCATCTTTTTGAACTGGAGACATCAAGAGAGACAGCACTGCTATTTCTGTGAGAGGCTAGGAACTCAGCTGTGGTGGGTGCCTTGCTCCAAGTTGCAAAAACTACCTCTTGTCATAAAGATACTCATGTTTCCTCTGGATAAAGCCAGTTTAGCTAACACGAGTGATTACCCCAATTACAAAATAAAGTTAAGATGAACTGTGTGTGATCAAGGGAACTGTGTGTGATCAAGTCCTTTTACTTGAGGACTAGTTATTATTTACCTCGAGAACATGTGTGGAATAGGTTGTGCCTGCTTGGCTATATTAGGGAGTGAGCTTCCTTTCTGTCTTTGCAATCTCTTAGCAGATTGCCTGTGATGCACATCACATTCTGGTTTAATACTTACTCAATAAGTCCATTTTCTTTCTCTACTGCTTTTGTGGAGAGGTTTTCTAGGTTGGAAAAAGACTCTGTTTTTAGTTATATTTCCCCAGCAGCACTCAACCTATCCAGGTGTACCATGAAGCCCAGAAGCATCTGGCCAGATAAGAATCCTATGAACCAAATCACTTGCTTCTGCTGGTCATTGCCTCCTTGCCTCTAGACACAACATGAATCTTTTGCAATCAACAAAGGAATACTGAACAAATTGCACCCATGCCAAGCATCCAGTAGGCCGTCCGTAATGTGTGTGGGTTAAGTATGCAATCAGAATGCCTGAGGACACAAGGAGGCCCAGGAAAAGGGGAAATTTTGGGAACAAGACAGCATCCCTTAATTGTTACTGTCATCTCCGAGCATGGAAAGTTGGCTCCCCAAATATCACCAACACAACCTGTTAATAGACAAAGCTGAGTTCACTGCTTATCAAAACTAAGAAAACCATCTAGCAGTGCTTTGGCAGCAGCCAAGAAAGGATGAGGTAAGGTCAGAATGTATTAAGAATTGGAAGTTTGATTTTTTTCAAGGGGGGATTGAGGAGAAAACTTGGTGGTTGGATTATGATTGTGCAAGATTACAATTCAATAGTCTAGGACTGGTGGAAACAGTAAAGTGAGGATTTTAGGGAGAGGGATTTTAAAAACTCAAGGCTTAAACTGTCTGTTGATGTTTTCCATTGAAGAGTTGATGGGTCTTTGGGGAAGTTCCTATAATGAACAATCAAACCATTTGCCCAAATAGTAAAGTTCTTCTAATGAAGACAGAGGAATAGCATAAAGTCATATTAATGTGGACAATAAGGCATGGCTTTAATTCTCAATGTCCAGGCTGAATGTGGGGGTAGATGCTTTTAATTATTAGGATCTCAGGCCAAAATTCAGATGTGCAGGAAATATTCTTTTTATTTTTCTCTAATTCAGCCTGTTTTCTATTTGGGATCCTGTTAAGATTTTAATATCCGTATTCATTAATATTATCCTGAATACACATGTGAGGTTTCTGGAGCAGAGCAGATTATCCATGAACAATGAAAAATACAGGAAGATTTATTTTCCCTCAGGTCCTGATTATACTAGAAATTAATCTCAGCCTATTAGGGTCCATCATGCCTCTTATTTCAGGACTGTATCTAGGTTTCAGGGGCTCTCGAAGTACAAGGCAAGGGGAGGGAGTCCTTGCTGGTTCTCTATGCCATCTGTTCTCCAAGGAGCCCTCCCATCTGGCTATTGGTCATCAATTCATCATTTATCCCTGAGATATCCCTTCCCCCGCCCCCATCACCTGGTATGATCACGTTGCAGCAACTCTCTCTCTCACCTCCATGCTTTGGGCTAAGGGACAACTGTAGCTTTGGATGGTCATCTCTGAAGCTGTCCAGCAGTCCCTCTTGATCTGGATTCAACTCGCAGCCCTCCCTGCTATGTCTTTTGTCTCCCTGCAGTTCTATCCAGGGAACATTGGTACAAGGCCCCTGTATATGGGCAGATAGCCCACATATGGCTCTGCTCTCATCTCTTTTCCTCTGTCCAGCTCCTGCAATCCAGGAAACCTTAAAAGATGGGGGAAGCCCTTGCTGCTCTCAAACACTCCATCTATGACTCTCTACTCTTCCATATTAGGGTTTCTCGTCCTTCCCCTGACATTAACATGATACTTCTTTGTATCCTCTAGACTGTATCCTTTGTATCCTCTAGATTGTAGTATGTTTAGCAGCATCCTACACATACCCACTAGATAACCCCTAGCTGTGACAACCAGAAAGGCAAAATATTTCCTGCAAGGAGAAAAAGAGCCCCATGTCAAAAATCACTACCTTGAAACCTTTAACTTTTGTGAAACAAAAACCAGAAGGAAAGTCCCTGAGTATTTCCTTCCTGCCTGCCTCTTTTCCCCCCTGAGAACCTGAACTCAGAACAGTCTCCCCGTGTGATGGGGCAAGGCACAAGGAAAAGAAATTTGGTGGAAGGAGAACACAGATTAATATTTCATAAAAGTATCACTTCACCTAAACATTCCATCTCAGTGCTACTCAAAGTCATCTGGTGGCTCATTAAAAATGCAGAAAGAGGGGCGCCTGGGTGGCTCAGTCGGTTAAGCGTCCGACTTCAGCTCAGGTCACAATCTCGCGGTCCGTGGGTTCGAGCCCCGCGTCGGGCTCTGGGCTGATGGCTCAGAGCCTGGAGCCTGCTTCCAATTCTGTGTCTCCCTCTCTCTCTGCCCCTCCCCCGTTCATGCTCTGTCTCTCTCTGTCTCAAAAATAAATAAACGTTAAAAAAAAATTAAAAAAAAATGCAGAAAGAATCTCAGGCCCCACCATACTTACTAAATTAGGGTCTTGGTTGTATTTTAACAACTTCTTCAGATGATTCTTTTTTTGAGAGAGAGAGGGAGAGAGTGTGTGTGTGTGTGTGTGTGTGTGTGTGTGAGTGGGGGAGTGAGGGGTGAGAGAGAGAGAGAGAGAGAGAGAGAGAGAATATCAAGCCAGCAGCATGCTCAGCACAGTGGCCAATATGGGGCTGCATATCACAACCCTCGGATCATGACCCGAGCCAAAATCAACAGTTGGAGAGTCAACTGACAGAGCTACCCAGGTGTCCCTCTCTGGGTGATTCTTGTGCCACGTAGAAGATCATCCAAATGAGCACAAGCAGAGACTTACTTTTCAGAGCTTGCTATAGCAAAAGAACCAGCCACCAATTGACAGAAACTCAAAGGTAGGCAGAGGTGTGGGAAAGCCTTATAGTGGAAGAAAGGAAAGACTTCAGGTGTGCCCTGATTGGAGGCTCTTGATGTAAGAAAGCTGAAGGAGGCTAACTAGAAGTGGGACATCCTATGGGATTGGTTTGGAAACATATTTCACATTCTCTGGTTGGTCCTGAGTTGAAAGTGGGAACAAAAATTAGCAAAGCTGGCAGTTGTCAACCAAGATCTAACCGCTCTGGGAAAATGGCTATAAAGGTTGTGGTTTGGCTTCCCAGGCTGCTTGTGACACTGGTTGTAGGTCAGGTTCTATTGTCATAGATAGTCTGACAATTGTCTGTTTGTATATTCCACCTTTCAGCCACTAAAGCTTGAGAATCATTGCTCCCTCCAGAATACCTGGCTGAGTCCAGTGCTAAAGATTTGAAAAAGGTGCCTTTAGTAGCTGACAGTGCAGCAGAAGAGAATAACATGAAAACTACCTCCCATGCAAACTGCACTGAGGCAGAGGGCTATTAGGGTGATCAAAACAAGGTGCCCTAAGAACAGAGAGAAGGGAGTAATTCTGTCTGACAGAGAGCTCAGGGAAGGCTCCCAGATGGTGCAGCATGTGTAGTAAACCTTGAAGGATCAGTGGGATTTCAAAACAAGAAGGCAAACTAAGATGAACCTGCTACTTCTGAAAAAAATTAAAAAATTTTAGTCAAGAGAAAGAGTCTACGGGGCTCAAAAATAAAACCTGGTCTCTTTAGGCTAGAGGGAAGGGATTGTTCATATAATTCTCCTAACAGCCCACCTATTATACTTTGCTGTATCTGTTTCTTTGTACCAGAAAAGACATAAAGGCCAGGGCCAGCTACATAATGATATGTGTCCAGAAGCAATTGGTCTTGTCTTCTGGCAGGGAGCATCTCTGCCCCTGGTCAGCCCTTAAAGGCTGAAGATACTCAAATAGCAGCACAGGTGTAGCAGGAGGAAGCCTGAAAAGTGCCAAATCCTAGAAGAGGAGAGAAGGTAGGCTGTCATATAAATAACTTGTGCAGAGAGTGGAGAAGGGACAAAGAGAAGGGGTCAGAATGAAAAATTGAGCCAACATAGGAACAAAAAGAAGATGCAAAATGTGTAAGAAGATGTAAAATGTGTTGAATGAGGAAGGAAGGGCCAGAGGGGAGTCCATTGTGAGCCCAGAAGGGAGAGAAGGGGGCAAAGTCTCCATGGGGAAATGAAGGGGCAATGGACTACTTTGTACTTTGGGATTACAGAAAAAGTGGAAGAGCAATCAGAAGAGCCAAGTGATCATGTCTCCAGTGTTATATTTGCTCATGTGTAGAAAGTCCTAATGCCCAGAACCTGTTAACCACCCATCCCCACCCATACAGCCCAGAGAGGGGGGCCTACTAATTGAGCTACCCAGTGAGTCCCACAGCAGGAGAGGAGAGGGAGGAGCACAGGGCCATCAGCCCAGGGATGTGCTCAGGCCTTCCTTCCCAGGGAGCAAAGAGAATACAGCAGCCTGTCTCTGCTCATCTCCCCTCCAGAGCTGATATTTCCTCTACCTTTCCCCTTTTCATTCCTGGTGCTCAACTCTTCTCTTTATGATATGAGGGAAGCAAGTGGGGATACAGCTAATCCTGTCCTCCTGCCCTCCAAGACATAGGTTAAAGACACAACCTTCTGGATTTTTTTTGAAACGTTTATTTAATTATTTTGAGAGAGAGAGAGAGAGAGCAGGGGAGGGGCAGAGAGAGAGAATCCCAAGCAGGATCAGCGCAGTCAGCACAGAGCCCAATGCGGGGCTCAGTCTCATGACCGTGAGATCATGACCTGAGCTGAAATCAAGAGTCCAACACCTAACCAACTGAGTCTCCCAGGTGCCCCAAATCCTCCTAGATTTGAATCAAAGTCCTAATATGGAAATTCCCTCCAATCCACAACATTTCCCCTAATTCTTTTCTCAACAGAAAATTTCTATTTCCAGTTAATTTTCCCAATAACTATCCTAAAGCAAAGAGCCATTGCACATTGGTCAGGCAGGCACACTTTGTCACTGAGAAAACCAGCCCTCAGCTAAAGGGTAAATAAGTGCAGTTAGTTCTTCTATGCGGGAAAACTAAGAAAGGAAATTAATATTTGATGGCAGCTATTATGTGCCAGACACTGGAATAAGTACCTTTATGTAAATTCATACTTAATTTGAATCATAACCCTGGGAAGACTGCACTGTGATCCATGATTGACTGCTAAAATGCTGAGGCTAAGGGGTTAGCAAACCAAGCCACTCTTCAGAAAGCAGAGAAACTGAGGTCTGAACTCTATGCTGAACCTCCTTTGCCTTTATGACCACTTATCTCTGCCCAACTAGGGGCTTTACCTTCACAGTGTCTTTTCAATTCCCATAGAACCTTGTTTTGGGGGAAGAATTTGTTGTCAATCATTTAAAACTGGTCTATTTTCCCAAATGTGTTCTAGAGAACATCGGTACTATGAATTATGGGTTCCATAGGCAAATAAATTTGGAAAGCTCTGGACTAAACACATCTAAACATGTATGTTTACTGCAGAACTTCTCAGAGGCTTGGTTGTGGTTATGCACACCGAAACAAGAAGCGGATATGGCAATAGGGTGGAGTGGGGTATTGAGAAGGTGCATTGTGATTCTCCAAAAGGGGATATTGTGAGACAATATGATGCAGTGGTTAAGCTCACCGTGTCTGGGGCCAGAGTGATTAGGCTTCAATTCCAGATCTGTCAGTAGGGTCTTGGGAAAGTTACCAGCCTTCCTATGCCTTATGAAATGGAGACAATAATAGAATTTATCTTTTTCATGAGTTTGTTATAAAGCTCAAGTGAAATGATACCTACCAAGTACTTTTAGGATAAAACCTGTGTGACAGCCATGAAAATATGCCTCTCAGACCTCCTGCCGCAGAAAGAAAAGTTGACTGATGGCTCCAGCTGCCAGCCCTCTGGATCCACCACTGCATTTGTGCAGATGCCATGTTTTCCCTCTGGGAGGGCACAGTGTGGGTTCCAGTGCAAGCCCATTCCTGTGGGACATGGGACTCCTCCAACAGGTAATTTCCATTCTAGAGCTCCATCCTCACTGAAGCTTTCCTAGCACTGCACTGTAACCTGAGATTCTTCCTACCTGTCCTCCTCCTTTCCCCCCTCTCCTTTTCTGCTGGTGCCTGCTTCTTTTTATATTCTTCAGGCACTGTCCAAATAAATCTCTTATGTCTAATCCCATTTTGGCACCTGCTTCCTGGAAGACCTGAACTGACACAGGCTGGTATGGTCAGGCATAGTCCCCAAAGTTAGTTCATCCATGGAGTCCCTTACACAAGAAACTACTTATGGGACACGTTCCATGTAACGCATTTTGGAAAATGCATTGAATATATCTATCTATCTGTTACATTTGCCTGTAAATAGACATTTTAGGCATTTGTTACCAGAGAAGGGAGACAAGGGCAGAAGGATCTTCAAACTAATCTGAAATCAAATCGCATACCAACTAACTACCCAACTCAGCCCTGTCATTCAGCGGTTTTCTCTCTCATTTTTTTAAATGTTTGTTTATTTTTGAGAGAGAGAGAGAGAGAGAGAAAGAGACAAAGTATGAGCAGGGGAAGGGCATAGAAAGGCAGACAGAGAATCCTAAGCAGGCTCCAGGCTCTGAGCTGTCAGCACAGAGCCCAACATGGGGCTTGAAATCACAGACCACGAGATCATGACCTGAGCTGAAGTTGGCCGCTTAACCAACTGAGCCACCCAGCAGCCCCTGTTTTTTTTGGTTTTTTTTTTTCTGTTTTTTTTTACTCATTTAACAAAGACATATCGGGTTCCCAGTATGCACTGCTTCCATTCCCAGATGCCAAAGATAAAGTGACACAAAAGTCAGATGTGGAAACAACTTCAGCAAATGTGATAAAGGCTGTAAGGGAGTGTTAAATGCCGCAAGAAGAGAGGAGAAAGAACTTGACTTTGCCTAATGCTGAGAAGGAGTCTTTCTGGATGACAAGGAGTAAAGGGCATTCCAGGCAGGGAGCACCTCCTTTCTTGTGAAAGAAAGAGCTCAGTTTGCCCAGAAAGTGGACTCTAATCTTAGCGTCTAGAATTAGAGTCTGGGTGGGAGGAGACTGTAAAGACGGGCAGACATCAGACCCCAGTGGGCATCCCCCAGCACACTAAGGAATGCAATCTCCTGGGGTCCCAGCGAGCTAGCTTGGCAGAGAGAAACATATCAAGGAATCTGAGATGATGTCAGTGAGGATGTGAATATACCCCCATTGCAGGAATTCGTTGGGAAAAAAATGTAAAAAACGGTTGCCAGTATTTCTTAAATCTGTACCTATGCATGGCCTGTAACACAACAGCAATGCATTCCTCTGGGTATCAAAATAAAAGTAAAGCTTTCTCATGCAAAAACAAACCAAAGATTGTGCTCTTGCCCATGTAGAAGAGACAAAGAGCCATGTAGCCTGGCTTGGAATACAGCTGCAGACACTCAATATAGGAGCACTGGAAACCTCCCTTGAAGAAATTGGGTCCAAACAGGTACTTTTAAGGCCCTATCAGTTCACAATATGGGTGTGATAAAGCAGGAATAGAGCATGTGAGAATTTGCACGGGAACACACGTGCACTATTGCTTTGTCCCCAGAAGAAAGTAAGCCCATTCTGTTGAAAATCATCAATATAGAATTGACTTGAAGCACTTACAAGTAATAGAAATGCCCATGTTTTCTATCATAACAAAATAAATACCAATAAAATATGACTTGGGAAGAATTGAGATTTCAGAAAAGCCTGTGCATTTTTCCAACAGCAGCAGGGTAAACTGTAGTTAACCAAAAGAACAGAAAAGTTCTAAATTTGAAAAAATAAGAGTTCCAGGGTCTTGGTATCATGTGACTGTTCTTTGTTTCCTCATCTTATTCTGTGCTCCCAATTTTTTTAATCCCCATTTTAAAAACCCATGCATATTTTATGAACTGAGCTTACATGTCCCATCATCACAAATTTCCTAGGACTCTTTCCATTCAAGAACTGATCATTAGCAAATTCATTTTGTATTCTAGTGGTTGTCAAAGGCAGTTCTGAAGGTGTTACATTGAGTTTTGACATTAATTGATGAACACTTAAACTCATCATAACTCTGCTGGGATTCAGAACAGCAGAAATTAGAAAGATGAATTTCAGGAGATGAATCCATTGAAAAGAAATGTGACTTCGGAATCATTACTGTTGAACGCTCAGAGTTCTGTGACATCCACACAGAATGCAATAAGGGCTCTGGCTGCAGTCAAGCCCTGGGCTCTGGTGGGAAAAAGGGATTGTCTGCATCTGTCAAGCAAAGCTGGACCCAATCGCAGTTCTCTGTTTAGAGCACACATGAGAACTAGGCTTGCCTTAATCTGTTAACTAGTTAAAGGTGAGCATCTCCACAAGGTGAGGAAGAAACTCTTGCTGTAGAAATCGTAAAGAGTTCTTATTTCTATTACTACCAAAAGATTTGGAGAAATAGAAAATGACAGTCTTGGGTGAACAGACAGGAATCAGGGCCATGGAACCCCATCAGCTTTGACAAGCAAGTATTAAATAAAGTCATGAAGCTGAGAGGGAAACAGAGCAGCTTTCCTTGGCAACATTGGGCACCTGCCTAGTAATGCTATTTGAATGGCTTGTTGGGAGCTCAGTATGTTGCTTGATATTACAAAGCTTTCTAAAAACAGGAAACGATGAGATGATTATTATATAGGATAAAAATCAGAAAATATTCAAAATCCATGAATGGTCTAATCCATTTAGACCAGAGAGTCTAAACACTCTGGGGTCACATTCTAGGAATCCAAAATCCTATCAGTACAAATGACTTTCTTTCTATATGCTTTACTCCAAAACTCCACAAGGGAGTTTGTTTTGTTTTGTTTTGTTTACTTTTACTCTAACCTACAGGCTTTCAACTAGTCATGAGAAAAACCATGTGCCAAAAGGTATGGAGGAATATGGAGGAAGGTAGAAGGCTATATGAAGACCCTATCTCAGCGAAGGCAGGAAAGTAATTAGCTAAGCTTTTAGGAAATAGTGAATTCATTCAGATAATTAATAACTGCGCCTCCATTGGCCCTGGCATAGTGATAGCCTCCATGTACTTTTAGTTCTCATGCTTGAGGAAACGGATACAACCATATGTAATTTACCAATGAATAAGCTCAGGCATGAAAAGGGCCACTGAATTTTCAGAGTCATACAGCTGGTAAATTTTGTACCTAGATTTCATTCCCAGGCACCTTAACCTCAGAATCCAATATACCATTTTATCTCCCAACTCCTGGTTGAGTTGACTTATTCTTCATGGATGTAGAGTGAGCCATGCCAGCTGAAGGCAGTAAAGAACTGTTCTCACTAGGACCAGTGTTCCATGCAGCCAACCAACTAACTGAGGACCTGCATTTGATTACACATAGATTTCAATGGTGTTGCTAGTGAGCATAGTAATGTAGATCATAGAATTGTCAAAGAGCCTCCTTGTGAGTATTTCATTTAATCTTGTGCTTCCAAACCATTTATAGTTTTGGAAGCCAAGTAATAAATAATCCCAGTGATTCTATTTTCTTGAATCTAGCATGTACCTTATGTTCCTGTGAATTTGTTACTTATGTTCTTTAAGCATTTTTTTCTGGTAGTGAATATACTATGAGCTAACACAAAGGATTCATATTATCAAATTAGATTCACAAGAACCAGAGATCTTATTCAGTTTTGCATCTTAATAATAACTTTAAAATTCACATACTTATGGGACACTTGGGTAGCTCAGTCAGTTAAGCATCTGACCCTTGATTTCAGCTCAGGTCATGATCTCACAGTTTCTTGAGATTGAGCCCTGCATCAGACTCTGAGCTGATAGTGCTGAGCCTGCTTGGGATTCTTCCTCTCTCTCTGCCCCTATCCTGCTCATGCTCTCTCTGTCACTCTCAAAATAAATAAACTTAAAAAAAAAAAAAAAACAGGAATTCACATAATCACAAATCATGGAAACGTCCAAAACTACCAACACCTTGGCCAAAGTTCTTTCTTGTTCTGGCCCAGATTTAACATACAGGGTCTTTATGTGATGGGTACAGTTACCATTTATACTTAATGATGTAGTCAGGAAACATCTCTATTTTATACTTTGGTAAGTACATAGCTTTTGTGACATCTTCCAGTGACTCATGCTCCAGAAACCCATAGATTCCAGGTTTATTTAGTATAAACAATTCTAGACAGACCAGGTACCTCTTGCTAAAAGTGTGTCAGAGATGCCCCTGTGTTAAATACTAATGATACGTTTGCTAGTAGGTCTGTCATTAGCACATTCACAAAGGGACTTAACCAAGCCCTCTTTTTCTTTTTCCCAAGTCTTCCCTCCATAAAGTAAAAGGGTAAATGCAGGGCCCCTGCTAATCCTTTCCTTCTGAAGTAATTGGTGACATCTTTAAAAATATAGAAAAATTCCAGATTAAAGTACAAATCAGCTGCAATTACTAAACATCACTAATTGGGAAATATTTACTATTAAAAACACTTTGTTGTGCAGTGCCTGGGTGGCTCAGTCAGTTGAGTGTCCGACTCTTGATTTCAGCTCAGGTAATGATCCTAGGGTTGTGGGATCAAGACCTGTGTTGGACTCCACGTTGAGCATTGAGCCTGTTTAAGATTCTCTCTCCCTCTGCCCCTCTCTCCCACTCTTGCTCTCTGTCTCTAAAAATAAAGATAAATAAATAATAAAAATAATAAAATAAAAATACTTTGTTGTGTTTCACTCTAATTCTATACAGATTGTATTTCTATGCAAATTGATTACTGAGAATCATATACTCTATATCTGATACATTACAAACCACTTATTACTCTAGAGAATACATTGAGTCCTTATTTCCATGTTTCTACATACTCTTCTGAAATATTATTTTTAGTGATTGTATTATTATGGAATTTGGATTCATTATTCATATTTAGTAAATAACCATTATTATGTATTTATATTGTTATATGCGGTGGAGTTCCCCCCCCCCAAAATTTGCAATTTAATACTACACTCCCAATGAGGCATTCAGATAGCAGAACTAAGCTATTTCCCAATGCTAGATTTTAATATATGTTTTTAATTTTATTAGTTACATAATAAACTACACCAGCCTGGATCTCTGAGTGGCTAAACCTGGTAGAACCCTCGAATTGCTCCACACTGGCATATTACATGAACAAAAAGTAAACTGTTGTGTTAGGTTCTTGATACTTGGGGGCTGCTTGTTTCTTCAGCATAACCTAGTCTATTCCTACTGATACATTTATAAATCTTTTTCCAATACTTTTCCTCTAATTTAAATTTAGTTTGGAATTTTTTGACTTTATAAACATTTTTATAATGCAGATAACTCCAGTTTTGAAAATTGTGGGTTCTTTCTTTGCTTTTCCTCACTGAAAGCTCTTTGCTAATGATGAAATAAATATTCATCTATATCTCTTTCTGGTTCTCTTTTGATTTGGTTTTCACATTTAGTTTTTCTTTTCTAAATAGCATTCATTATATATTTTTCTAACTATGGGATTAACACATACTTAAAGCAAAAAAATCCTTAAAAATGTAACAACAAATGACATAAAGACAAAAATCTTGTATCACCACCCAAAGATAAGCAGTGCTAAATATTAAATTATATATGTTGTCAATAAGTGTTTTTCCTATGCAGAGACATACATTTAGGTGAATAAATGGAATAATACTTTGTGTAAGATTTTGAAACCCATTTTTCAATTACAGAAAACAGCATAAATATTTTCTTAAATGCTTTTAAAAATCCTACTTAGTATTTTGCCATGTGCAGATACCAAATGTAATCTTTTGAATTCATTCATTTGGGGGCTTAAAATGGTTTCCAATTGTTCACTTTTATAAATAATAGCATGAAGACTATCCTTGTACATGCAACAGACAGCAATAAGAAAAAAACAACTGGGTACCCACTTGATCCTGGTGTTAGCAAAGAATGATTGCTCCTTTGAAGGCTCACTGAAATCCCCAGATCTTATGGTCTCTTGTCTCTGTATCCCTCCCCATTTCCTTTTCCCTACCTGTGGCGTCTTTTCCCTACTACGCATGTAGGAAAAGTAGGATTTCTGTCTACCTGATTGATTTCATTCTCTCTTTGGTCTTGTTTTCGCTTTATTCCAGAAACATTATTATGACTTGTGTTCATCATTTCAGAAGTCCTCATTTGTGTAAATTTTCAGTCTCCCAATCTTGTTCCAGTAACATATCTCATGTCTAATTAGTTCCATATATTTCAATAGCAGCTGATAGTCTGGCTCAGACTAATTACAGCTATTAATGCAAGATAATGATATAGTGGTAATAAAAAGACCACATCTCTTTTCATATTTTGGAATTTACTATAAGCTCCTCTGTAGCTCAAAGAGGATCATGTTTTCATCACTCAGCTCTGAGACTAAAAGAGATGTCAGAAATCACATTTCAGTACATCATTAATATTTCTTTGCCCAGCTGGCTGTGTGGGCTTTCAGATTGCAATCTAATCTGTTTTGCAAGCTTTGTACCTAATTCTTGGCTTTATCTCCAGATTAGATATTGAACACTGTTTTAGTTGCTAATTTCCTTGGACAGGCCATCAGTACTACAAAATAGAGGCAACATTTGCAGTCATTTCTCAAGTCACAGAGATAACCGGTATAGTTTGCTGTAGAGCAGCTAGGGAAATGTATCAATTAATATCCCACCATTCATAGATCTCTTAAAGGTCCAGGGACAGGTAAAATGAATAATAAAGAGGTTGACAACTGCCTTATAAGAAGATTGGGAATTCTTTTATGTTTGTTTTTAACTTAACGCAAAGTCAGACAAGATAATGTAATTAAAATCTCTAGCATCATAAACTCCATGAATACAAATGACAAGGAATTGTTCTAGAAATTCCAAAATTCAGTAACATCTGTATCAAAAAAAAAAAGGTGAATGAAGAGGAATAGAGGACACTGATAATCCCAGATTAAAACTCGTCAAAGCACAGTACAAAATGGACTTGACATGCACTTAATCATTCTATAGATGATATGCAAATGTGTTTTTTTAAGATACAAAAGATTAAAATAGTCTGTTGTTATGGTTTCTTATGAGAATGAAAGACTGAGAAATGAGATCTGAACTTAGAACACTAAACATAGAAATTTACCAAGATGATTTTAAAAAGCAATGCCTACCCCCATTGCCACATACTTCTCTGGAAGAAAAAAAGCTAAAACCCTAAAATTTCTAGTGACCAACCTGCTTGAAAACCCCATTCTATGCCCCTGAAACAATTGAAAGTGACTGCAACCAGCCTATGTCACCTAATCCCAAATTGTTAAATTATATCCTCAAGTCACCCAAGCTTTAAACCCAATTCCAATCCTAGGCTGATAAAAACCATTCTGTAAATTCTCTCTTTTTTTAATTTATTTTTTAATGTTTGTTTATTTTTGAGAGAGAGATAGAGCACAAATTGGGAGGGGCAGAGAGAGACACACACACAGAATCCAAAGCAGGCTCCAGGCTCTAAGCTGTCAGCATAGAGCCTGAGACGGGCCTGAACCCATGAACTGTGAGATCATGACTTGAGCTGAAGTCAGATGCTTACCCGACTAAGCCACCCAGGCCCTGTAAATTCTCTTTCAAAACAGCATTGAGCCTTTGTTCTCAGAACATGAGTAAACTAGCATGTATGGTTGACATGGGTTTCCCCAATAATGTTGGAGAGGTCTATAACACATGTTAGCCGAGCTTTCTTTTTCTTTTTTGATGAGAGACAGGGAGAATGGGTTTGTTTACCCTCCTCTATTTGCTTGTTGGGATTTTTATTTTTTTTTATCGTGATAACAACACAACCTGAGATTTATCCTCTTAACAAATTTTAAGTGCAAAATACCATATTGTTAAGCCTGGGTGCAAAGTTGTACAGATCTCTAGAATTTTTTCATCTTGCAGAATTGAAACCCTGTACCAACTGATCAACTCCCCAGTTTCCCCCTATCTCCGGCCCCTGGCCATCACTACTCTACTCTCTGTTTTATGAGTTTGACTACTTTAGACATCTCATACAAATGGAAGCATGCAGTATTTGTCTTTCTGTGACTGGCTTATTTCACTTAGCATGATGTCTTCAAGGTTCATCTGCATTATCATACGTGGATATCACGTAGGATTTCCTTTTCTCTTAAGGCTGCATAATATTTATTGTATGTGTATACCTTGTATTCTTTATCCATTCATTGGTGGATAAATGTTTAGATTGTTTCCACATCCTGGCTATTGTGAATAGTGTTTCAATGAACATGGGAGTGTATGTATGTCCTTGAGATCCTGACTTTAATACCTTTGGATAAATATCCAGAAGTAGGATTACTGCATCATATGACAGTTCTACTTTGAATATTGTAAGGAAACACTGTACTGTCTTCCATAATGGCTACACCTCTTTACATTCCCATCAACAGTGTGCAAGGGTTAAAATATCTCTAGATTCTCACCAACACTTGTCTTTTTTTTATATACACGTAACAGTGATTCTGAGAGGTACGAGATGATTTATCCTTATAATTTTAATTTGCATTTCTCTGACAATTAGTGACATTGAGCATCTTCTCATATACCTGGTGACCATTTTTATGCCTTCTTCAGAGGAATGTGTGTTTAAGTCCTTTGTTCACTTTTTTAAAAATTTTTTTAAGCTTATTTATTTTTGAGAGAGAGAGGCAGAGGGAAGGAACATGAGCATGAGCAGGCGAGGAGCAGAGAAAGAGAGGGGGAGAGAGAGAATCCCAAGCAGACTCTGCAATGCCAGCATAGAGCCGGATGCAGGGCTCGAACTTATAAACCATGAATTCATGACCTGAGCTGAAATCAAGAGTCAGATGCTAAACCAACTGAGCCACCCAGGTGCTCCTCCTTTGCTCATTTTTTAATCAGGATTTTTTTTTTTTTTTTTTTTTGCTCTTGAGTTGTAAGAGTTCCTTACATATTTTGCATATTAACCCCTTATCGGTGAATTTACAAATATTTCCCCCATTTTATAGGTTGCCATTTGACTCTCAATTATTTCCTTTGCTGTGTAGAAGCTTCTTAATTTGATGTTGTCCCACTAATCAATTTTTGCTTTTGTTGCTTGTGCTTTTCTTGTCATAGCCAAAAAATGATTGCTAAACCAATATCATGAAGCTTTTCCCCTGTTTTCTTCTAGGATTTAACAGTTTCAAATCTTATGTTTAAGAGTTTAATACATTTTGAGTTGATTTTAGTGTATGGTATGATGATCCAATTTTATTCTTTTTTGTGTAAATATCGAGTTTTTCAACACCATTTGCTGAAGCGACTATCCTTTCCCCCACTGCCATTCAAGGTACTCATAAAATAAATTTACACATATACGATCCACTGATCCTTCACAGGGGTGCCAAGATCATACAGTGGAGTTTTTTAATTGAGGATTTAAATAAAATCAATGCACCATTAGCTTTCCATTGTGCAAAATGTTCTCCTCACCTCCTAAACACTGCAACTACTGTCTTAGTAAGCAACTGAATGTTCACACAGCGTATCTTGCTCACCCTTCACGCTGCGCCCCCTGAAGCATCTGCCTAGTGCTGTGAAACCATGGTTCATCTGCAACATGCTTAAGACACTCATTCAAAAGTTCCATCACCCCCCTCCTCAATGTCAGAGCCTTGCAGTTTTTCTTTTCTTCCTCACATTGTCTTCCGAGCCTAGAAATATTGTGTAAGTGTGGTGAAAATATATTGGATCAAAGTTTAAAAGACAAGTTCTAGCCTACATTCTTCTTCTTTCTTAAAATATGTATTTATTCTGGGGAGAGCACAAGCAGGAGAGGAGCTAAGAGGGAGGGGGACAGAGGATCACAAGCGGGCTGACAGGCTGGCAGCAGCAAGCCCGATGTGGGTCTCAAACTCACAAACCATAAGATCAGGACCTGAGCCAAAGTTGGACGCTCAACCAACTGAGCCACCCAGGTGCTCCTGGCCTATATTCTAACTGCTGTCCAGACCTTGTTACTCAATACTACCATTTTCCCATTTGGGCAATTATACTTGTGGAGTAGAGAATGAACAGATATATGCCTATAGATCTCATAAATTCAGTCACATGTACTCAGAACAGTGCTACTAAACACACACACACACACACACAACAACAACAATTACAACAACAACCACAACAATTTCAGAATGGCTCAAATCTTTACTTGGGTGTCTTGAAAACCAGAAAGAGATCTTAGTACCTAATCCACAGAAATTCTAAATTAAATCTTTACCTCCTTCATATACCACAGCTGCTCCTGGGCCTCTCTCTGAAACTCCTTTTCCACCCCCGGCCCACTGGATTTATCTGTCTTCTCTCTCTTTTCCTATCTCACTAGTTTGTTATATAATGTGTTTAATGTTCATCAGGATCCCTTGGAGAGCTTGTTAAAACACAGATTACTCATCTCAGAGTTTCTGATTCAAGAGGTCTAGGATGGAACCAAAGAATCTGCATTTTTAGCAAGTTCCCTAGTGATGCTGGGTGTTCCAGAGGTCCCTCTTTGAGAATCTCTGATGTACATCATTCTAGTTTCTCTGGCTGTGTCCTCTTTTCCTCCCACCTCTATAATCTGATCTCCCACGTTCCATTCTCCCAATTCTCTGCCACAAAAATACCAAAAACACAAGCTTGAGAGATACTTCACTCTTTTGAGATGACAAGGCTGAATTCTTCTGGGTGGGCAGATTAATAGGAGAAAATGAAGTGGTCTCATTAATAAAGATTGCGCCATGATTTACATAAAATAAGCAATACCATGGATGAATCTCAAAAACATCATGCTAAGAGAAAGAAATCAAACACCAATTACATGCTGTATGATTCTCTCCACATAAAATCCTAGAAATAACAAAAGTACAGTGACAGGAAACAGATTAATGGTTGCCTCAGGCTGGGGACATGGGGAAAGGATTGACTCTAAAGGGGCACAAGGGAACTTTTCGGAATAATGGAAATGTTCTAAATATTGATTGTGCTGGTGGTTTCATAGATGTATACAACTGTCAAAACTCACTAAACTGTGCACTTGAAAATGAGTGCATTTACCACATATAAATTATGAATCATTAAATCAGGGGAAATATATGTGTATATATAAAATGAAATGTCTCCAAAAATAAAAAGATTCCATTTAATTCAACCTGTGGCTCCTGCCCACTTTTCTTCTGACTTTAAAAGAGTTTTCTTATTTTTATTTGTTTCTCTTCTGCCACATCAGGTGGAAGGACACCTACGCAAGCCCCATTACACAAACTCCATGTCTGAATTCATGAAAGTGGGTGAGACTCCTCCCCCTCTCCCGGCTTGGGTTCAAAGGAGACTATGGAACTGCATTTGTGAATCAGGAAATACTGACTACAGTAGCCTTAGATGGAACATGGTTTACCCTATGGAGAAAATGTAAACAAAATTCAACAAAAGAAACCGTGTGGTTTAGGGCAGATCTTCCCAAATCTTTCTCTGTGGCAATGCTTGATGTGGTTCCTTCTCTTCCATCTCCCAGAGGAATAATTACACAAGTTCTGCTTTCTGCTCACCTGCCTCCTCATGTCAGATTTGGCATCTCTATTGCAAGATAATTGCTGCCTAGAATATTCAATTAGCTTTTAATTAAATATTGCTCATTAATATAACTGCAAGACAATAAAACATATGTCATTTGATTAGCCAAAAATTCAAATATAAATTACATTCATTTTTATGCCAACATGCACTTTACCTAATGAGACATTTGTCACCCTGCTATAAAAAGATTGTATGTGATCTTATTTTCTGTTAGAGATGTTTTAAGTGCCTGCAAGCAAGGTTTTTAAACTGCACACAACTCCTATTCTTTTCCTTATCTTTACATTAACTATCTACAACAGAAAGTTATACACAGTTACATACAATGAAATTTCATAACAGCAGGTGTTTGGGTATTAGCTTAACCTCCAATTTTTGACTCTGCTACTTTATATATCAAAATGTATCATCTGTTAAGGGACAGATGTCTTTTAATTTAACAATGTATTTTTATGATTGTAAAAGTAATATATATTTATATAAGAAATTTTTGAAAATATAGAAGAGAAACTTATTAATACATTGAATATTTTCTCCCAGTTCTTTTTTTCTAAGAATGTTTTCTACATTTCTTATTCTGCTTTTAAAATTTTAAATTATAGTACATATTGTAACATTTAACTATGCTTTTTTCCATTTAGTATTATACTGTGACCATGTGCCATGTCACTAACTATCCTGAGAATAAAAGTTATATGATGTTCTATCATATAAATGAACTGTAAGTTTTGGACATTAGAGGTTTTCTCCTTAATTTTTTTACTATTATAGGTAAAAGTTAAGGCAAACATTTATGCATAAATCTTGACCACATCTCTGATTATTTCCTTAGGATTGATTTCCAGAAATAGAATTATTGGATTAGAAGTGTTAAGAGAGTACTCTATTTTCAGCTCCCCATGTCTTTACAGTGCATGGATAGGCCAGGTACAAACACTTCCAGACCCTGCATAGACCCTGAACTTGGCCTCCCCATAGGAAGGAAGAGTACTAATATGGTTGGAGAATTAGAGAAAGTGAGCCTCTGGTATAGGTTTGGAGGTTTGGTTACTGTGAAGTACATCCCATCCCTTGACATCTGCTCACTTAGCTCCTGAAATAAGATCACCAGGCTGGGACCCCACCATAACCACCACCACAGGAAGGAGTGACTACGTTTTTTGTTTTGGGTTTTTTTTTTAAGTTTATTTATTTTGAGAGAGAGACAGAGAGAGCAGAGGTGCAGGGGCAGAGAGAGAGGGAGCGAGAATCCCAAGCAGGCTCACACTGTCAACACAGAGCCCAATGTGGGGCTCGAACTCACAAACCATGAGATCATGATTTAAGCCAGTTAAGTCTGATGCTTAACTGACTGAGTCATCCAGGCATGCCGGAGTGACTGCATTTTTAAGCCTCACGACCTATAAGTGAGATGGGTGGGGGTGGGCAGTAGGAAGTCAGAATTAGCAGATCCCAAGGTCTAGGATTGGAAGGAGAGGTGCCACCAGTTCTTCAATCCACTTTACTCAACAGGCTTATACTTCAGGGGCGCCTGCAAGGCTCAGTTGGTTAAGCGTCTGACTCTTGCTTTCAACTCAGGTTATGATCTCACAGTTCATGAAATTGAGCCCTGCATCAGGCTCTGCACTGACAGCCTGCAGCCTGCTTGGATCTCCTTTCTTCCTCCCTCTCTGCCCCTCCCCCACTAGCGCACTCACTCTCTCTCTCTCTCTCTCAAAATAAATTAATTAATTAAAAAAAAACAGGCCTATACTTTAGAATGCTTTGAACTCCTTGACTCAGTTTGGGACTCTACTTCATCTACAAAAACCTAAATAAGGAATAGGGGCAATTAGCAGGATTCGAACAATAAACTTCACTAAACCTCTAACAAAAAGATATAAAGCAAGAGCTCAGGGAAGGGAGAGCAGTAAATTCACATTTTGAAACACTCTGCTGCAAATACATAGCAGTAATAATTTAAAAAATGAAAATGACAAAACAAGCAAAAAGTGTTCAAAAACAAAAGATAAATACCTTCATAGGCCATACATGGAAAAGAAATGCAAAATGGGAACTGAGCTCGGGATCAAGAAGCAGAACAGGAGCTATTAGAAAGTCAGTTCCAGGGTGCCTGGGTGGCTCAGTGGGTTAAACGTCCGACTTTGGCTCAGGTCATGATCTCACAGTTTGTGAGTTCAAGCCCCGCGTGGGGCTCTGTGCTGACAGCTCCGAGCCTGGAGCCTGCTTTGGATTCTGTGTCTCCCCTTCTCTCTGCCCCTCCCCTGCTCATGCTCTGTCTCTCTGTCTCTCAATAATAAAAAAATAAACATTTTAAAAAAAAAGAAAGAAATTCAGTTCCTAGGAAGTAATGGGGAATAAAAATGATTCACTAAACCAGGCAGTGAATCAGAGCACACCCACTGCCTAAGACAAGGTTCAGTAAAGGATCCGCACTTCACGAAAGCAGGCTAAAGAAAACTATCAGCTCTGGCTGGACTGCAGATAATAAGAGCCATGGGGAGGCCAAAGACACAGATAAAACAGAATTCCAAATAACAAGATGATACCTAACGCTAAGAAAGACATTTAACAAACTGAATATGAGCTTGAATTCATTCCAAGTGAGATTAATTTTATAGAACAGTCTGAATAAGTCTTAAATAAACATTTTAGGCCTTTCAATTATGTAAATAAAGGATATACAGCCTTAAAAAAGAAAAGGAAACTATAGAATAAAAGCAAGCAGAAGTTTTTTTAAAGTATAGGTGGATATAGAAAAGATACTTGGAAAAATTAAAATATGAAAATATCAAAAAACTTTAAATCAATGAATGAGACAAACTGTAGAAAGGATATAGCAGAAGAGAGAATTGATTAAGCAGAAAATAGCCTGAGATTCACCACAAGTACAACAGTGAGGACAGGAAAAAATTATACATACATACATTTATACATGTGCATATATGCACATACATACACACACACATGCATGCATAGAGAGAGAGAGCAGTAAGAGACCTTGAGGAAAAATTGAGAGCTGTCAACGTATGTCTCATCGGAATCCCACAGACTAGAGGGAGGAGTGGAAGAGCAATTTTTGAGAAATTAGTGGCTGAAATTTTTCCAGCATCAAAAGCATACGTCCTCACATTAAACACTTACTCCAACTACTGAGTAAGATACATAAAAATAAACCCAGACTTAACTAGAGAGAGGAATTATAGAACATTAAAAAAAAGAAAAAAAATCTTAAAAGCTACCAGAAAGAAAAGATATTATTTAAAAAAAACACTGAGATTGGGGTGCCTGAGTGGCTCAGTTGAGCGTCCGACTACGGCTCAGGTCATGATCTCACTGTTAGTGGGTTCGAGCTCTACATCAGGCTCTATGCTAATAGCTCAGAGCCCGGAGCCTGCTTTGGATTCTGTGTCTCCCTCTCTCTCAGCCCCTCCTGAATTCACACTGTGTCTCTCTCTGTCTCTCAGAAATGAATAAATGTTAAAAAAAATTTTTTTAAGGGGTGCCTGGGTGTCTCAGTCAGTTGAGCATCTGACTTCAGCTCAGGTCATGATCTCGTGGTTCCTGAGTTCCAACCCCGTATCCGGCTCTGTGCTGACAGCTCAGAACCTGAAGCCTGCTTCAGATTCTGTGTCTCCGGCTCTCTCTCCGCCCCACTCCTGCTTGTGCTCTCTCTCTCTGTCTTTCAAAAATGAATAAACATAAAATTTTTTTTTAATTTTTTTAAATAATAATAATAGAATAAAAAATACTGAGATTGACAGCAGATTTATCTCTTCCAGAAAGGCATTTCAGAAGACAACAGAATACAATCTTAAAAGCATTGAGAGATACTGTCTGTCTTGCATTTATACATGTAGGTATGTATGTATGTATGTTCTTCATGATCTGTCCAACATGTAAATGGTGGAACAGTCCAGGGTTCAATCTTTGGATCTCTTCCTTCCTTTATCTCTTCTTCCTTATGAGCTCCTCTGGCCTCATAGCCTTATGCCATCTATCTAAGAATTCTGTTTCAGTTATCTACTGTTGCACAACAAACTTCTCTAAAACTTAATGGCTTAAAATAGCAATTTACTATTATCTCTCACTGTTCTGGGGTTGCCAGACTCAGCTGGGCAGTCTGAAGGAGGAGGCACATAAAGTTTATTTATTTACCAATTTGGTGCCTAGGTTAGGATAACTCTACAGTTGAAGGCCAGTTAGGCATCTCTATCACCATGAAGTGTTCTAACTTCCTCACAGCATGGTAGTCTCAGAGTAATAGATCTTTCTTACATGGTGCCTGATGCCCAAAGTAAATATTTAAGAGACCCAGGCAGAAGTGCAAGGGTTCTTATCACTCAGCCTTGAAAGTCCTAGAAAAGCACTTTTACCACATACCATTGGTTAAGAAACATCACTAAGGTTTAGAGTGTGTTTTCAACACAGTTACTAGAGTGGTTCTTTTTTTTTCTTTTAAAATTTTTATTTAAATTCTAGTTGGTTAACATACAGTGCAATATTTGTTTCAGGAGTAGAATTCAGTGATTCACCAACACTTACATACAACAGCCAGTGCTCATCACAACAAGTGCTCTCCTCAATGCCCATCACCCATCTAGCCCATTCCCCACCCACTCCCCATCAACCCTCAGTTTGTAGAGTGGTTGTTTCTTTTTTTTTTATTTTTTTTAACATTTATTTATTTTTGAGAGACAGAGAGAGACAGAGAGAGACAGAGCATGAGCAGGGGAGAAGGAGAGAGAGAGAAGGAGACACAGAATCCAAAGAGGCTCCAGGCTCTGAGCTATTTGTTAGCACAGAGCCTGACATGGGGCCCGAACCCATGAACTGCGAGACCATGACCTGAGCCGAAGTCAGACACTCAACCGACTGAGCCACACAGGCACCCCAGAGTGGTTATTTTCAATCTATGATCATGTTACTTCTTTGACCAAAACCCCTCAATGGCTTCCCATTATCATTCAGAATGAAAAGCAAAGCCCTCATACTGAATGACATTACCTTATCTAATCTGATTTTTTGTTCTACTTAGACTTCATCTCAAAGTGTTCTTGTTCCACCACCTCCCAGCCTTTGTCTCACTCAGAAGCTCAATAGACAACTTGATGTTCTTTGAACACAGCAGACGTCACGCCTTCGCGCATCAGGGCTTTGCAGTTGTTTTCTCTACTCAGACCACTCTTCCATCAGATATCTGCAGTCCTCACTCCCTCACCTCCTCTGAGCTTTGCAAGAGTGAATCTTCCCTTGCAAATCCACCCACTTACCCAACACTCCTTATCCCCTCCCCCACTTTATATTTTCACCACGGCAGTTATGATCATTAGAAATACTATTTATGTATCAATTTATTTAATCAATTCTTGCTATCTCTGTCCACTAGAGTGTTAAGTTCCCCAAGGTCAAGATGTTTATCCATTTTGATTCCTGATGGATCATACAACTAAAACAGGGCCTGGCATACTATAGGTGCTCCATATATAGTACTGTGCTGATAAATGTTTAGTGACCAGCTCTCAGAAACAAAAAACAAAAACAAAACTCTGATTTGTAGCATTTGCCAATTTCAACGGGGAATATACTCCCACCATCCAATTTCAAGCTACGTGACACTAAATATGGTATTAAGGAACAATAGGGACAATTGGTTCTCATGAGCCAACATAAGTTGGCTTCAGCACACCACTGTTATTTGTTAAAAGAATAGAAAAGAAAAAAAAAGGAAGGAAGGAAGAAAAAATATATCTATACTATAATTCCAAGATGGAAGGAAATAAAGACGTTTTCAGATAAACAAACATTATGGAAGTTTGTCAAGAACAAACCCTCACTGAAGGAACTACTAAAAAATCCTTTATTAGAAGAAGGGCAAAACCAGAGAGATTTCAGGGAACACAAAAAAATAATGGCGGTGCAGCAAGTGCTTAAATGTGCTGATAAATGTAATTAGCTATCAACTGTAAAAATGTTTTGAATAGGAACTAATTTTGTATGTTTAAAAATATGCCCACTCTGGGCGCCTGGGTGGCTCAGTAAGTTAAGCTTCGACTTCGGCTCAGGTCATGATCTTGTAGTTTGTGAATTCGAGCCCCGCGTTGGGCTCTGTGCTGACAGCTCAGAGCCTGGAGCCTGCTTCAGGTTCTGTGTCTCCCTCTCTCTCTGCCCCTCCCCCATTTGCGCTCTCTCTTTTTGCCTTTCAAGAATGAATAAATGTTAAAAAAAATTTTAATAAATAAATAAAAACATTTAAAAAATTAAAAAAAAAAACAATATGCCCACTAAAACTCTAGACAAAAAAGGAGGGTTCAATGATAAACAGATGATTGATATGGCCCTTGTCCTGTTTAGGAGTTGATTAGAGATATTGAACAACTTTATATTAAATATGTAAGGAAAACCAACAAAAGTCTAAAAAATACAGTCTATAGTTTCCAAACCTCCTTGGGAAAAAAATAGGGAGAAAATATGGAAACCTTCACCTTCCAGTATACGGGGGGAAATAAAGCAAAGGAAAAGGATAATAAAGAGAAAACATAAAATAAAATGGTAGAAATAATTCACGATACATATAAACAGATTAAATGCCTCTCTTAACTGACAGAAGTATTTTTTGATTCTAATTTTATATCTAAGACATGCACCTAAATGAAAACAATACGGGAAGGTTGAGAATGAATGGATAAAAAGCTATACCAGACTTGCAGGTAAAAAAAAAATGACAGATGAAACACATGAATTTATTTGTGATCCAGTCTGAAATTCCACTAAAAATAGCAGTAAATGCTTTTAAGGCCTACACCTACAAAAACAAAGACGAAGACAAAAGAGACATTAGCCATAAAATTTTGGAAGCTGTAAAGCAAGTGGGTTCTTGGTAACTGACTTAGCTGGTAGTGAAAAAAAACAAGAAAGCAATGTGATTTACACTGCAGACACAAATGCTTAGGATTCGGTAGCACCAGGGATCTCTGGAATGGGGAGAAATAATGAAAGTTATACTGCAAATAGAGCACTGGCTGAGAGTGTTTAAGAAGCAGTTCCCCAGATCCCCTCATAGGGCTATTGAGGGTTATATGAGTCATGTATGTAAAACACGTAAGAGTAGTGTCTGCCACAAAGCAAGTCTTCTATATATGTTTGCTGTTATTACTCCATAGTGAGAAGCCAACAGATATATTTACAAAAAAAAAGCGGAGAAGGAGCAATATTAGCATACTATGGAGGGAGAGATAAATACTAAGAGACTCATCTAAAAGAACTTAAAGGTATTTCATCTAGAAGGAGAGAAATAGGGTGTGCTAGTTTTTTTACAACAAGCCTCACAGGATATTTGACTCTATAACTGTGTTTACCAAAAGAAGAAGAAGAAGAAGAAGAAAACGAGGAATAAAAAGTCAGGGAAGCTGGCAAGCACATTGACAAATACTAACCAGAAGAAAGCTGGTGTAACAATATTCATACCAGATAAAATGGAATTGAATTATTTAAAAGGGATAAAGAGGGGCATTACATAATTACAAAAGAGTAATACTTTTGAACTTGCGTGTAGTAGCAGCAAAGTTTTACAGTAGATAAAGCAAAACTTGACAGGATTAGATGAAGAAATGTTTTTAAAAACAAAACAATCATGTTACCACAGTCAGAAGTTAGTATATTAAGCAAAGGAAAAAAATAGTATATGGATTATTTGAGCAAAAAAACTTATAAACTAAAAAGTCGCAACAAATAAAGTAAAATTTGGGGTGCCTTGGTGTCTCGGTTAAGCATCTGACTCTTGGTTTTGGCTCAGGTCACAATCTCATGGTTCATGAGATCAAGCCCCATGTCAAGCTCTGTACTGACAACACTGAGCCTGCTTGGGATTCTCTCTCTCCCTCTTTCTGCACCCCCCCCCCACTCATGTGAGCATTTACACACACACACACTCTCTCTCTCTCTCTCTCAGAATAAATAAACATTTTTAAAAATAAAGTAAAATTTAAAAATCCATATCATACAGACCTCTTTCTATCACCACAATGAAGTTGAATTACATATCAATAGTAAAAATAACATTTTTTCAAAGATAGCCATATGTTTGAAAATCTAGATAAAATGGTTTCTTAACTCATAGGTTAAAACAAAATAATAATAGAAATTCCTAAATAAATAAAAGGATAATGATGAAAGTTCTATGTATTGAAACAAGTGAATGTTGACAAGGCACCTGACTGGCTCAGTCGATGGAGCATGAGACTCTTGATCTCAGTGTTGTAAGTTCAAACCCCACGTTGGGTGTAGAGATTCCTTTAAAAGAAAAAAAACAACTAGGGGCGCCTGGGTGGCTCACTCAGTTAAGCATCAGACTTTGGCTCAGGTCATGATCTCATGGTTCATGAATTCAAGCCCTGCATCGGGGCTCTGTGCTGACAGCTTAGAGCCTGGAGCCTGCTTCAGATTCTGTGTCTCCCTCTCTCTCTCTGCCCCTCCTCTCTCTCTCTGTCTCTCAAAAATAAATACATGTTAAAAAAAAAAACAACTAATGGATATAACTAAAGCAATGTTTAGTGTTACAGTTATGTCTTTAAATGCATATATAAAAAACCAAAGAGATAAAAATTAAATGAGTTAACTATACATCTCAAAAATCAAAAAAGTTGACAGAAAATAAAAACTAAGGAAGACTCAGAATTAATTCATTAATTAGAAAAAAAAGCAATAGAGACTATCAACAAAATAAAAAGCAGTTTATTTGAAAATATGAATAAGATTTAAAATCTCTGGCAAAAATGACCAAGAAAAAAAAGTAAGAAGTATTAGGAACAAAAAAAATACACATAGAATTGAGATTTTTATATAATAGAATAGTATTAAAAAATACCTTGTCACCCCAAGTTTACTCATAAGCTTGAGTAAAATGGAAAATTTCCTAGAGAAATATAAATTAGCAAAATTGACTCAACATGAAATAAAAACCAAGGTGAACCAATAACTATTAAATAAATGGGATGGGCTAACCCAAAGCAATCTACACATTCAATACAATCCCAATCGAAATTGCATAGGCATTCTTCTCAAAGCTAGAACAAACAATCCTGAAATTTGTATGGAACCACAAAAGACCCCGAATAGCCAAACTTATGTTGAAAAAGAAAACCAAAGCGGGAGGCATCACAATCCCAGACTTTAGCCTCTACTGCAAAGCTGTAATCATCAAGACAGCATGGTATTGGCACAAAAACAGACACATAGACCAATGGAATAGAATAGAGACTCCAGAATTGGACCCACAAATGTATGGCCAACTAATCTTTGACAAGCAGGAAAGGATATCCAATGGAAAAAAGACAGTCTCTTTAACAAATGGTGCTGGGAGAGCTGGACAGCAACATGCAGAAGAATGAAACTGGACCACTTTCTTACACCATACACAAAAATAAATTCAAAATATATGAGAGATCTAAATGTGAGATAGGAAGCCATCAAAACCCTAGAGGAGAAAACAGCCAACAACCTCTTTGACTTCAGCCACAGCAATTTCTTACTCAACACGTCTCCAAAGGCAAGAGAAATAAAAGCAAAATTGAACTGGGACCTCATCAAGATAAAAAGCTTCTGCACAGCAAAGGAAACAATCAACAAAACTAAAAGGCAACCGATGGAATGAAGAAAGATACTTGCAAAAGACATATCAGATAAAGGGTTAGTATCCAAAATCTATAAAGAACTTACCAAACTCAACACTGGAAAAGCAAATAATCCACTGAAGAAATGGGCAGAAGACATGAATAGACACTTTTCCAAAGAAAACATCCAGATGGCCAACAGACACACAAAAAGATGCTCAATGCTGGAAATACAAATCAAAACCACTTTGAGATATTACCTCACACCAATCAGAGTGGCTAAAATTAACAAACCAGGAAACAACAGATGCTGGCCAGGATGTGGAGAGACGGGAACCCTCTTGCACTGATGGTGGGAATGCAAACTGGTGCAGCCGCTCTGGAAAACATGAGGAGGTTCCTCAAAAAATTAAAAATAGAAATACCCTATGACACAGCAATAGCACTACTAGGAATTTACCTAAAGGATACAGGAGTGCTGATGCATGGGGGCACTTGTACCCCAATGTTTATAACAGTGCTTTCAACAATAGCCAAATTATGGAAAGAAACTAAATGTCCATCAACTGACAAATGGATAAAAAAGATATGGTATATATATACAATGGAATGCTACTTGGCAATGAGAAAGAATGAAATCCTGCCATTTGCAGCAATATGGATGGAACTGGAGGGTATGATGCTAAGTGAAATAAGTCAGTGAGAGAAAGACAGATATCAAACGTTTTCACTCATATGTGGAACTGAACAGAAGACCATGGGGGAAGGGAAGGGGAAAAAATAGTTACAGAGAGGGAGGGAGGCAAATGATAAGAGACTCTTAAATACAGAGAACAAACTGAGGGTTGATTGGGGGGAGGGGGGAGGAGGAGAGGGGGAAATGGGTGATGGGCATTGAGGAGGGGATGAGCACTGGGTGTTGTATGTAAGTGATGAATCACAGGAACCTACCCCCCAAAACCAGGAGCACACTGTATACACAGTAGATTAGCCAAGTTGATAGTAAATCATATAAATAAATAAATAAATAAATAAATAAATGGGATGGGCTAAATGGGTGATGGGCATTAACGAGGGCACCTGTTAGGATGAGACTGGGTGTTACATGCAAGTGATGGATTACTAAATTCTACTCCTGAAACTAATATTACTCTATATGCTAACTAAATGGAATTTAAATAAAAACTTGAAACTAAATAAATGAATAAACAATCAAAAATATCCTCTCTCTCCCAACAAGTGACAACAGGCCTAGATAGTTTCATAAATGAGTTTTACTAAACCTTAAAGGAACATCTAATCTAGTGTTTTTCCATAGAAATATTATGTGAACGCCTGTGTGATTTTATTTTTTCTGGTGGCCACACTATAAAGGTGACATTCATTTTAATAATATTTTTATTTACAATAATGAAAATATTTCATTTTGATAATGATTGTAGAAAGTTTATTTTCAAAGCATTAGTGAGAGGAGTGCCTGGGTGGCTCGTCAGTTGAGCATCTGACTCTTGACTTGGACTCAGGTCATGATCCCCAGGTCGTGGGATCAAACAATGCATCGACCTCCGTGCTGAGCACGGAGCCTGCTTGAAATTCTCTCTCTCTCCCTCTGCCTTCTCCCCAGTTTGTGCACTCTCTCTTTCACACATAAAAAAAAAAAGTATTAGTGAGACAATTTACATACTTTTTTTCCACACTAAGCCTTTGAAATCCACTGAGAATTTATATTCAGTTCCTAGTAGCCACATTTCAAGTGCTCACGAGCCACATATAGCCACTGATTACTATAATATATGGCATAAGTGTAATTCCTATATTAGATACACCATTTCATATAATAGAAGAGGAAGAGCTGTCCAACTTATTTTTTTAATTTTTTTAATGTTTATTTAATTTTGAGAGAGAGACAGACAGACAGAGCACAAGCCGGGGAGGAGCAAAGAGAAAGGGAGACACAGAATCCGAAGCAGGCTCCAGGCTCTGAGCTGTCAGCACAGACCTGACGCAGGGCTTGAACTCACGAACTGCAAGATCATAACCTGAGCTGAAGCCAGATGCTTAACTGACTGAGCCACCCAGGTGCTCCTGTCTGATATTTAATGAGGCATAGAAAACCCTGATGCCAAAACCAGACAGGAACAGTATAAGAAAAAATACGTAGCCCAATCTCACCTAAAACATAGTAAATAAATTCTTTAAATATATACATATAATTCATATGAAAAAATTAAGGCCAAGAATATTCAAGATGATTTGGAAACAAACAACAGAGTACAATTTGCCCCACCAGATATTAAACTCATTTTAAACTCATGGTAATAAGATTGCATGATACTGGTACAGGACCAGACAAATAGTCCAAAGGAACAATATAGAGAACATGGTATGTGACAGAAATAACATTGAAAAGCAGAATGTCCTGTTCAGTCAATGCCATTAGGACAGTTTATCCACAATTAAAAGAGAAGGGAAGGGAAGGGAAGGGAAGGGAAGGGAAGGGAAAGAAAACAAAAGACAACAAAAGAAAAGAAAAGAAAAGAAAGGAAAAAAAGAAAACAAAAGAAAAGAAAAAAGAAAGAGAAAACTGAATTACATTCCTACTTTCCATCCTATACAAAAATATGTGCTAAGTGATTTAAAGACCTAAACATAAGAAAGAAAACTTTAGGGGCACCTAGGTGGCTCAGTTGGTTAAGTGCCTGACTCTGGATTTTGGCTTAGGTCATGATCTCATGGTTTGGGAGATGGGGATCCCCGCTGACAGTGTGGAGCCTGCTTGTGATTCTCTCTCTCTCCCTTCTCTCTCTCTCTCTCTCTCTCTCAAAGTAAGTAAATAAACTTAAAAAAAAAACTGAAATTTTAAAAGAAAATACAACTTTGTACTCGGGTATCTTAAACAAGATTTCTTAAACAACATCCCCCAAAGCGCAACTTATTTAGGTAAATATTGATAAATTTTACTACCCTAAATTTTAAAAATTCTGTTTCTGTTTCACAGAAAGAATGTTTAAAAACTATGTCCAGTCCAGGCTGGGAGAATATATTTATAATGATAAAACTAACAAAGGAATAGATCTGGAATGCATAAGGTATACTTAAATATTAGTGAGCAAAAGATGAAAAATCCAAAAGAAAAATGGACAAAGATTATGAAAAGAAAAATGTTCACACCAAAAAATGAAAAACAAATGGCCATTAAGCATATGAGGAAATGTTCAACCTCAGCAGTGACCGGGTTAATGCAAATTAAAACAATAATGAGAAAACATGCACACTCATGAGATTGGTAAAGTTTAGTTTGACGATTCCAGAGATCAGTGAGAATACGGAGCAACAGGAACTCTTCTGTAACTGCAGACGCAAGTATGAATTTGAACAAGCACTATGGAAGGTAATTTAATAATACCTAGTAAAGTAGAGAATGTGAGACTGCATAACCCAGCTAATTACACTTCTAAATAAACACCCTTGAGAAAACTTTCTTATCTATTATGCAAAACAATTTAATTTTCTTTTTTTATCCTACCTTTACTCCCTCCAGACTAGGTCAGAGGAGGCTCCAATCCCTCAACCCCAAAACACATCAAGCTATATTACGATGGTCTCTTTTAATAATTTCTTTTAGTACATTTGACATACAGTGTTACATTAGTGTCAGGTGTACTGCATAGTGATTCAACTTCTCTATATGTTATGCTACTCTAACCACAAGTATAGTGACCATCTATCATCATGCAACACTATTGCAATATCATTAACTATATTCCTCATGCTGTGCCTTTCATTCCTGTGACTTGTTCATTCTTTAACTGGAAGCCTGTGTCTTCCACTCCTGTTCACCCATTTTGCCCATCTCTCCAACTTCCTCCCCTCTGTCAACCATCAGTTTGTTCTTTGAATTTATAGGTCTGATTCCACTTTTTATTTATTCATTTGTCACGGGGCGGGGGGGAGCTGATTCCACATGTGAGTGAAATTATATGGCATTTGTTTTTCTTAGTCTGACTTATTTCACTTATCATTATACCCTGCAGATCCTTTCATGTTGTCCCAAATGGCACAATCTCATCCTTTTTTATGACTGTGTAATATTCCAGTGACTGAGAGAGAGAGAGAGAGAGAGAGAGTGTGTGTGTGTGTGTGTGTGTGTGTCCATTCATCTATCAGTGGACATTTGGGTTGCTTCCACATATTGGCTATTTTAAACAATGCTGCAATAAATATAGGGGTGACTGTATCTTTTCAAATTAGTGTTTTCATTTTCATTGGGTATATGCCCGGTAGTAGAATTATTAGATCATATAGTATTTATATTTTTAATTTTTTGAGGAATATCCATGCTATTGCCACAGTGGTTGTACCAATTTACATTCTCATTAACAGTGCAAGAGACTTCCTTTTTTTCTACATCCTCATCAAAAGGCTCTTGTTATTTCTTGTCTTTTTTATTTTAGCCATTCTAACAGGTATAAGGTGATATCTCATTGTGATTTTATTTGCATTTCCCTAAAGATTAAGGATGTTGGCATCTTTTCATTTGACTGTTGGCTAGCTATGTCTTATTTGGAAAAAAATGTCTATTTGAGCCCTCTGCCCAGTTTTTAACCAATTATTTTTTGATAATTGTGTAACTTCTTTATATTTTTTGGATACTAACCTTTTATTAGATATATTATTTGTAAAATCTTCTCCCATTCGCAAAGTTGTCTTTTTGTTTTCTTGATAGTTTCCTTCACTGTGCGAAAGCTTTTTATTTAGATATAGTACCAATAGTTTATTTTTACTTTTGTTTTTCTTGCCTTAAGAGTCCTATCTAGAAAAAATGTTGCTCTGGCCAATGTCAGACAAATTACTGCCTTTGCTCTCTTCTAGGATTTTTATGTTTTCAGGTCTCACATTTAGGTCTTTAATCCATTTTGAGTTTATTTTTGTGGATGGTGTAAGAAAGCGGTCCAGTTTCATTGTTTTGCATGTAGCTGTCCAGTTTTCCCAACGCCATTTATTAAAGAGACTGTCATTTCCCCACTGTGTATTCTTGCCTCCTGTGTCATAGATAATTTGACCGTATAAGTGTGGGTTTATTTCTGGGCTCTCTATTCTGTTCTGTTCACCTATGTGTCTATTTTTGTGCCAGTGTCATAATGTTTTAATTATTACAGCTTTGTAGTATATCTTGAAATCTGGGATTGTAATATCTCTAGCTTTGTTTTTTTTTCTCAAGATTGCTTTGGCTATCTTTTGTGGTTCCATGCAAATTTTAGTATTATTTGTTCTAGTTCTGTGAAAAATACAGTTGGTATTTTGATAGGGATTTCATTGAATCTGTAGATTGTTTGGGGGAGTGTGGACATTTTAACAATATCAATTCTTCCAATCCATGAGCATGGAATATTTTTCCATTTGTTTGTGTCATCCTTTTTAAAAAAATTTTTTAATGTTTATCTTTGAGAGAGAGAGAGAGAGAGAGAGAGAGAGAAAGAAAGAGAGAGAGAGAGAGAGGCAGAGCACAAGCAGGGGAAAGGCAGAGAGAGAGACAGAGAGAGAGAGACAGAGTCCTAAGCAGGCTCCAGGCTCTGAGATGTCTGCACAGACACCGACGCAGGGCCCGAACCCACAAACCATGAAATCATGACCTGAGCCAAAGTCAGGTGTCTAGATGACTGAGCCCCCCAGGCACCCCCGTTTGTGTCATCTTTAATTTCTTTTGTCAGTGTTTTATGTTTGCAGAGTATAGGTCTTTCGCTTCCTTAGTTAAGTTTATTCCTAGGTATTTTATTCTTTTTGGTACGATTATAAATGGAATTGCTCTCTTAATTTCTCTTTCTGCTACTTTGTCATTAGTATATAGAAACACTATCAATTTCTGCATATTAATTTTGTATCCTTCAACTTTACTGAATTCATTTATCACTACAAGTAGTTGTTTGATAGAGTCTTCAGGGTTTTCTATGTATAGTGTCATGTCATCTGTAAATAGTGACAGTTTTCTTCTTGACAAATATGGATGTCTCTTGTTTCTTTTTCTTGTCTGATTTCTGAGACTTAGACTTCCAGTGTAAAGTGGATGGACACTTTGAATAAAAGTGTAAAGATAGACATCTTTGTCTTCTTCCTGATCTTAGAGTTAAAGCTCTGTTTTTCACCATGGAGTATGGGGTTACCTGTGGGATTTTCATCGATGAGCTTTATTATGTTGAGGTGTGTTTATTATGGTGTTTTCTTACAACAAATCCAAAAAAACACAAAAAACCAAAACCAGCTTCCCTGAGATTATACCACTGCCCGATAACATAAAAGTTGCTACAGTCAATTTTGCTTAAAATAGTAGTTTTCCTTCTCATCACAGATATAAATCCCATTATAGTTAGAAAGCATTGCCAGAAGGAGAAATAAAAATGCAAGTTATCTTTGAGTCGTGCTGCATTTAGAATAAAGCCCCAAATGCTTAGCAGGGTCAGTAAAATTATGGATGTCTCTCACTGGCCTGCCTTTCCAGCACCATGTAGCCCCACTCTCTAGCTCTTCCCCACTCCAACACAATGAGCATCACCTTGCTCCTTGAACTCACCACGCCTCTCCCATCAAAAGGCTCTTGTTTTCCCTTCTGCCTGAAAGCTGCCTTCTCTACCTCTTTGTCTTACTAATACTCAATTTACAGGTAGCACTTCTTGGCAAACAATAAACGCTCACTCAATAAATATTTTGATAGCCAACATGGATTGGCTAAGCACTCAAATTATTTGTCCTGTTTGACCATGTGTCTTCAGGAATTGAGTCTGATATAACACCCTTCAAATCAGGCTACAAACTAAGAGTTGTGTCGAATCCCAAGGGGATTAGCAGCCTGAAAAGGCAGACAGCAGGATGATATCAAGACGCCAGTGGGACGAGATGCATGCAGGATCATGCCTGGTATGGCATCTTAGAGAAAACGTCCATCACTCCCAAAGCATGACATGAATGGAAACATGAAAAGGAATGTCCTGTAAAGCAAGACCATCTCAAGGGGACACAGCAGCTCTTTTAGGTACAGGGGTCTTTTCGTGGTCCTGTCAAAAATATCAGAAGTGATGATGTTGTGCCTTTGATCCAACAAAAGCCCATTTGGATCATCTTTTGTGATTCAGCTAGCCAGATGGTATCATGGCATAGTCAAAGTGCCTGGGTAAGGTATCCAGAAGGGATACACAGTCTCCCACATTCGAGACTAGCTCCCCTACCTATTTGGCCCCGGCCAGTCTGGCAGCTGTGAGCAACTGGTTCTCAGAGCAGCACTCTTGTGTGTAGTTATCTGTCTGCTGCTCTTGCCAAGCTGCAAAAGCTCAGGTGACAGGGTTGCTGAGGGTGCAAGTGTCTGCTTGAACCCATAGCACCCTAGATTCCAGGATAGAACATGCCTTGGCTGTTCGGGCTGACAGTTACAGGATGATAAGAGACTCAGATAATACACCTCTGGAGCACTGTGAATGCCCCAGTCTCCCTCAGCTGCCCCGACCTTAGGTCGTCTGTGTGTCTTGTTCTGGCATGCTGTGCCCTCTTGGGGCGGACTTCATGCAGCCTAGTGTCAGTGGCAGCTGTCTCCTCATGAGATAACTGGCCTTAGATGTGCCCAGCTTCCTGGGCCTTGGGTCAAAACACTGGGTCCATCATTATTTAAATGCAAAGGCAAGAACAAATCACCCAGAATTCCATGAAGCATCAGTTCCTGTAGCCAGAACCTAGGATGTGGTACAAAGTTCGGGAGCGTTCAGTCTTGTATTCGAATGAACGTCCACCCATAGACCCAGCACCCTTGGAGGAGTGTGTGCTTGCCAGTGGGATTTGTAGTAATTAGGAGAATAGATGGGCCAGCAGTCCCGGGACAATAGCCAGTAAGTTGTAGACATAGTACCAAATGTACTCCACTATTTGCAGTGAATATATCTATTCAGAAATCCTCAGGGTCTCAGAAACCTTATCGAATACCTCACCCAGCAAGCCTTGAAGCTGACCCATAGATATTGCCAGTCACCCAAGTTCTGCCAGGGTCTATGGATGGCATTGGTGACCATCTATGTCAGGCCAGGCCACCAAACAGATTGCTTGGCTCAGGCTGGAGGACCACATTGTTTTCAAACAACAGACAAGAGCTTTTGGAGAAGTACTACCCACTTTTCCTTTCCTATAAGGCAAGGACCTGCCATGCTCAACTCCCACGTAAAACTGCAGCCTGACCGTTATAGATGCGGTAGAGTTAAGCAGATCTAGAAGGGGTGCTACGACAGCAATGGGCAAAATGGGAAATGTGTCCTCAGGGAACTGCCAAAGCCAAAGTAGACAGTGCCCTCATGTGGAAAAAATATATATATAATTTTTAAAGAAAAACACTCCTATGGGTGTCCTATTGCTATTGAGTATTTTTCAGAAATATGCAGGAAGCTAATTATACTCTACAAACCAAGAGTAGCCAGCTAACAGTCCTTCACAGATCAAGATGGCTAAAATCCTGAAGCCAAATACTACACGACAAAATACTATGTGCAAAGAACAAATGATTAATGTTATCCTATAAAATTTAAGAAGTTGTATGGGGCTCAACAAAACCAGGTAAATTATTTTTACTATAAAGGAGTAAATATAGCATCTAGTTAATAGAAAATCCACTTTTCCTGTCCCCAGTAAATAAAGGTGAATTTTTATTTATTTATTTTTACTTTTTTGATATCATATTTTCTTTTTTAAATATTTTTATTTATTTCTGAGAGAGAGAGACAGAGAGAGAGAGAGAGAGAGAGAGAGAGAGAGAGAGAAACAGAGCATGGCAAGGGAGGGGCAGAGAGAGAAAGAGAGAGACACAGAATCCAAAGCAGGCTTCAGGCTCTGAGCTGTCAGCACAGAGCCCGACCTGGGACTTGAACTCATGAACTGTGAGATCATGACCTGAGCTGAAGTCCAAGACTCAACAGACTGAGCCACCCAGGTGCCCCTATATCATATTTTCTATTGCAGAGAAGTACACACCATATGAATTTTTATTTATATATTTATTTATTTAATTAATTTTTTTTAACATTTATTCATTTTTGAGAGACAGAGCATGAGTGGGGGAGGGGCAGAGAGAGAGAGGGAGACACAGAATCCAAAACAGGCTCCAGGCTCTGAGCACAAAGCCCCACGTGGGGCTCAAACTCCAGGACTGGAAGATCATGACCTGAGCTGAAGCAGACACTTAACCGACTCAGCCACCCAGGTGCCCCTAAAGGTGAATTATTTTTTAAAGGCAGCTTGAATGGGTATCCAATTATTTATCTTTCCTAGGGACACACTTATTGGTACTGGACCGTAAGGCATGGTCACTGGCAAGGGAAGAGCAGCAGAGTTTCACAAGTGATTTTCTTTCTGGGAGAGGCAGGAGCAGTGTTTGAGTGCACTGGACACAGAGACGGATCTTTGCTCACTGAACACAGAGCACCTGCAACAGAGGGAAGAGGTGCTCTCTGGAAGGGGAGGCAGAGTTAGAAGAAGAGAGAGGAGGATCTGAACTTTCAGGGAACTGAAGTCTTGCATGGGTCTTCAGCAGCAGCTGAAGGGGCCAGCTAGGTAAGTGTGACAGTATCTAAACCAGTACCGTGGAAAGCAGCAAAACCCTACAAATTAGGGCTTTTCTCCTGAAGAGCTGGCTGTTTACCAAAACACCACTATTCTTATTACTTAGTCGTCCATTCCTTAAGCTCTCTTACACTTTGATTCCTGCTGCCTTAACTCTTCATCGGCTATAGACTTTTATTCCTTTCACCTGTCCTGTCTGCTTTGTCCAGGCACCTTCCCTGGGCCTCTCTTCCTTCTGTAATCAGTCTGGACTCAATCAATGCCCCATCAGACTTCTCTGTTGTTTGCCCTTAACTACGTAGCCCTACCCTGTCTCAATGTCCCCAATTATGAATTCATGGAATCTATGACTTTCCCCCACTCCATTTCATGGCATCCAATGGCACCCGAGCATTGCTGGAGTAAACGCCATAGTCCTGAGCGTTGGTGTCATTTAAATCTGTGGTAGACAGCCTCACAGTCTCCTCAGTGTGTCTGGGAATTCTACTTGTACTTGACCAGCTTAGGTGTTCTGCAACTTACAGCTAATAAGGTTTCAGTTCATCCCTTTTCCCTTCTGACATAGGATGAGTTGTTGAGTCATCTCACAGGACAATGGTCATGCTGTAACATTTAAGATTCTGGATGACATACATTGGCCAACTGCAAAAATAGAGAGAAAGAAAGAAAGAAAGAAAGAAAGAAAGAAAGAAAGGAAGGAAGGAAGGAAGGAAGGAAGGAAGGAAGGAAGGAAGGAAGGAAGGAAGGAAGGAAGGAAGGAAGGAAGGAAAGGGCAATTACCTGAAACAAAATGATTATTTATTCACCTTTGTAATAAGTCTCAGAGCCAGGGGCCTACAATATAAATCCTAGGCAATGAAAATATGTCCCAGAATCTACCTGAGTCTATTTTAGAAAGCCAGGTAGCTTTTTCCTTAGCTTAGTCATGCACTGTTTTACTTGCTTTCTAGTACATAAACACAAAAAAATAATTGCCATAGCGTATGTTTTTCCTTCACTAGTTAAAAATAATTCTAAGGCTATGTGACTTTCTACAATAACTCTAGCTAATGAACTTAAATTTAAACTGGTTTATCGGTTTATAAGAGGCAAAGGTGTATAATTTGTGAGTTTTACTAATTTTTTACATTGTTTTACAGTAGTGCTTTTTTTTTAACTGTGGGAATTGTAGCCTATGTATAGAGGGAGTTAGTTTTCCTTTATGCTTTCCAAGCATAAAGAGGGAATTCATTTTCCTTACCCGAAATTTTTCCAAATAGCCTGTGCTTGCTTCTTTTTATATATTCTGGACATTGTTTTCAGGGAAACATGATTTCCCAATACTTTTAATTTTCTGGAAATCTTTAACCATTATTCTGAATGCACAGATTACATTAGTGCGTGGAAAGCAGGTATATTTCATGTAAGTAGTACTCTAACAGAGACAGTATACGAAGAGTGTAAGTATACATTAATACAATAGGAACAGGCAAAATTTTTGTTCCTCAAATTGGGCAGATTCCTTGAGTGGAGTTAAAGGAGGTGCAAAGTAGGTGTATCTCTGAAGAGAACAAACTGACTGCTATAGGAAGAATGTCCCTAATATTAGTTCTTATTTTTGAAAGGCTAGGTTTTGCTGATATACTTGTAATGATTTTAGCAAAAGCATTTTTCTAACATGAAAGCAAGGTTTCACTTCTGCAAGACTAAATAAAGTTTGAGATTAATGTTGTGAGGAAAATTTAAGTTATGAAAGGTCCTATAAAAGATAATCTACCTTTTGAAGGGTTTGAGGGAACAGTTATTAAATTTGTCAGCAGACAGTTAAATTCACAGCCTAGCTGTGATCTGAGAAAAACACATCAGGAAGTTTCATTTTTTTCTTAAGTGGAAAACACCATACAGAGTCCAAAATAATAGAATAAAGATAAGGGAGATTGCATTGAGAAGTCTTTTACTTAGTTCAGAGAGGGTATCAAAAATACAATAATAAATAAAATTGACGGTACAGTAAAGGAAAAGCAAATGAGTGATAAAAAAGATTAGAAAATAAATCTTTTCTTGGGTGGAAGCTACTTTTTCTGGAATTAGCAATGTGTTCTGTCATCTTGGGTAAAAGATTTCTGTAGTCAGAGCCTTCTGGACAATTCCTAAAAATTATAAATTTAAGGTCTCTGAATGGAATGGACATCAAATAGTCAGAGGAAAGTAATATATGTCTTTTAAGTTGAGATCAAAATCTTGGAGTGTTACCAAGATGTCAGTTGTTAGCATCACCAGGTAATGTTTATTCCATTGAGGCTTCAGGAAATTTTTTTCTCTAATGTTTCCTTTACAAGACTAAATATCCAGATTTCAGATCATGCAGAGTCTACCTAGGTGGGTAGGTTTTAGAAATGCAGCTTGTTGATAATTAAGTTGGAAGCTCCGTATTAGTCTCCAGTAGCATTCAGTCTTAATCGGCTTATAATAGGCTAGAATTTAGGATTGAGAACAATGCCTAAATTCTCGAAGCAGCCTCTTTTTAACTCACAAGGAGATAACTTTGGGTTCCGGGAAGGAGAATCATTATTGCTATCATGGCTAATGGCAAGAATTCAGCCTTGAAAATGTGAAGTTTCTTGAGACTTTAATAGTTATAGTTTTATTTTATTTTTTTAACGTTTTATTTATTTTTGAGACAGAGAGAGACAGAGCATGAACAGGGGAGGGGCAGAGAGAGAGGGAGACACAGAATCAGAAGCAGGCTCCAGGCTCTGAGCCATCAGCCCAGAGCCTGACACGGGGCTCGAACTCACGGACCGCGAGATCGTGACCTGAGCTGAAGTCGGACGCTTAACCGACTGAGCCACCCAGGCGCCCCGGTAGTTATAGTTTTAGAGTTCCCTATGTTCTCTTCATTTTTTCCTGAGGCTTCTCAATGATAAGAATAGTGGAGGTTCTGAGTAAAAGATAAAGCTAGAATGGAGTAAAACTCAGAAGGATTTCTACCCACTATGAAAATTAAGAAGTTGAGAGAATGTGTTGATTCATTCCTCATGAGAGATAAGGAAGCAGACATGCCAACAAAAGATATGGAAAGAGTCCAATTTCTACTTTCCAGGTCTGTACAAGAACTACCTATATTGCCATTCATAAAACACCCTGTATTTTGATAATATTTCCCCTTCCTCCTCCTCCTCCTCCTCCTCTTCCTCTTCCTTCTGTCTCTTTGCCTAAGTAACATTGGTATACGTTATTTGTTTCCCTTGGCTAAAGTGGCGATAATTTGACTATCAATTAGAAGAACAACTAGTGATCTGAAACACATCCTCTGTGTTCAAACTGTGAGCACATATAAAACCTGAAAAATACTAATTTGTCATTATAGGGGGATGTTATGAAGCAACTTTTTTTTTGAAAATGTTTAAATAAAGAGAAAGGAATAAGCATTTAGACTCTTTTTCTCCTGCATGAATGATACTATTCAACACCCAATATTAGATGAGAAGTTTCTCTTTTTTATTTTTATTTTTTTATTTTTTAGTGTTTATTTTTGAGACAGAGAGAGACAGAGCATGAGCGGGGAAGGGGCAGAGAGAGAGACACACACACACACAGAATCCGAAGCAGGCTCCAGGCTCTGAGCTGTCAGCACAGAGCCCGACGTGGAGCTTCAATTCACAAACCTGTGAGATCAAGACCTGAGCTGAAGTCAGACACTTAACCGACTAAGCCAACGAGGCACCCTTATTTTTTTTAAAAATTTGGAAGTGTATTTATTTATTTTTGAGAGAGAGAGAGAGCACACACACAAGCAGGGGAGGGACAAAGAGAAGGAAAGAGAGAATCCCAAGCAGACTCCGCACTGTCAGTGCAGAACCTGAAGCACGGCTCAAACTCATGAACCATGAGATCATGACCTGAGCTGAAATCAAGAGTCAGACATTTAACTGATTGAGCTACCCAGGTGTCCCAAAGTTTCTTTTTTAAAAAACCTTCCAGCTAATAAGTTTTTTTTTTAATGAATGGTAGAATATCACCATTTTCAAACCCTATTGAATTATCAGACCTAGATATTAAGCTTTGATGGCAGTTGTTATCACACACACACACACACACACACACACACACACACACAGACAACTAAACACTATATGCCTTTTGATGGCAGAAAATAACCCTATCTATGAGATATCCTTGCTATAAAAGTTGAACCTGAATCTGAGTAAACCTCTACTTATAGGAAATACAACAGACAAAGAAGCATGTTAAACATGACAACATGTACATAGCAATCAGCAAAAAAACAACCAGACTCTGGAAAACAAATCTGCAGTGTTTTAAACAGATGAATTATAAGAATGCAAGGGAGGGAAGCAAGACCAAGAGTGAGAGAAAGAGAGGTTATCACAGATTAAAATAAACTTAAAAGATATAAATTAATCACTATCTTGACCCTCATTTAGATCCTGATTCAAATTTAAAGTAAATATATACATATATATGTGTATATATATATATGTTTATGAATATTTGTCATTTGAATATTAACTGACATTTTATGATGTTAAAAAGTATTAATTATTTTTAAGTGAGATAATTGTATTATAATTATGGTTTTTAATAGTATAGTCCTTACATTTTAGAGATACCTGAAATATTATGGATGAAAAATCACATATGAGGAGAAAAGTGAACTGGAGTAGAGATGAAACAAGTTACCAATAAGTTGAAAATCATCAAAGCTGAGAGATAAGAGTATATTAAATTGTTCTGTGTACTTACTATATATGTTTGGAAGTTTTCCATAATTTTTAATTAATTGGATCAATCAGATATTCATAGAAAAGCATTTTAAAAAACTAAAATTTATATGGAACCATAAAGCAGGCCAAATAGCTAAACAACCTTAAGAAAGAAGAACAAAGTTGGAGACTTCATATTTCCTGATTTCAAAACATATTACAAAGCCACCATAATTAAAAGCAGTATGGTGCTGCCATAAGGAGAGACAAATAGAACAACAATACAGAATAGGGGGCCCAGAGGTTGCCTGGGTGGCTCAGTCAGTTGACTGTCTGAGTTGGTTTCTGCTCAGGTCATGATCCTAGGATCATGGGATCAAGCCCTACATCAAGCTCCATGCTGAGTGTGGAGCCTGCTTGGGATTTTCTCTCTCTCCCTCTGTCCCTCTCCCCCACTCACACTTGCACTGTCTCTCTCAAAAAAAAAAAAAAAAAAAAAGATGGAACTTAATTCTACACCACACACACAAACTAATCAATTCAAAATATATTAATGCAATGAGTTCTAACCTTAAACTACAAAGCCTTAAACTATAAAACTCATAAAAGAAAATGTTAGGGATCTTCATGACATTGGTCTTGGCAATGATTTTTTTTTCAATAAAACACCAAAAGCACAGGCAACAAAATAAAAAATAGATAAGTGGAATGACATCAAACTAAAAAGTTTCTGTACAGGAAAGGAAATATGCAACATAGAGAAAAGATCACCTATGAAAAGGAAGAAAAATATTTGCGAATTGTACATATGATAAGAGACTAATACCCAAAATATATGAGGTACTCCTATGGCTCATTTGCAAACAAATAAACAAATAATCCCATTTTAAAATGGGCAAAGTTTTGAATAGAGTTTCTCCAAAGTGGTCAATAGGTATGTAAAAGATACTCACCATCACTAATCATCAGGGAAATCCAAATCAAAACTACAATGAGATATCACTACTCACCTGTTAGGACAACTAGTATTTAAAACAAAAAACAGTAAGTGTTGACAAAGTTGTGGAGGAATTGGAACTCTTGCACACTATTGGTGGGAATGTAGAATGGCAGAGTCAATGTGGACAACAGTATGGAGGTTCCTCAAAAATTTAAAATAGGGGCACCTGGGTGGCTCAGTCAGTTAAGCATCCAACTCTTGACTTCAACTCAGGTCATGATCTCTTGGTTCATGAGTTTGAGCCCCGCATTGGGTTCTGTCCTGACAGTGAGGAGCTGGCTTAGGATTCTCTCTCCCTCCCTCTCTCTGCCCCTCCCCTACACACACACACACACACACACTCTCTCTCTCTCTCTCTCTTTCTCTCTCTCTCTCTCTCTCTCAAAATAAATCAATAAACATTTTTTTAAATTAAAAATAAAACTACCATGTGATCCAGCAATCCCACTTCTGGGTATTTATCCACAAGAATTGAAATCAAGATCTCAAATAAATATATGCACTCCTATGTTCATTGCAGCACTATTCACAATAGTTAAGATTTGGAAACCACCTAAATGTCCTTCATCCAATAACTGGATAAAAATGTGGTATACATGTATAATGAAATGTTCAGCATTAAAGAAGAAAATCCTGCCATGTGCAACAATATGGATGAACTTTGAGGATGTTATGCTAAGTCACAGAAAGACAAATACTATATAATTCCACTTATATAAGGTATCTAAAATAGCCAAACTCTTAGAAGCAGAAAGGAGAAGGGTGGTTGCCAGAATCTTGGAGGAGAAAGAATGGGTAGTTGATGTTCAACAGGTATAAAGTTTCAGTTACACAAAATGAAAAGGTTCTAGAGATCTGCTGTACAATATTGTACAGTACACTTATAGTCTCGTTAAAAGGTGTGTGCTTGGCTAGCTCAGTTGGTAGAGCATGTGACGCTTGGTCTCAGGGATTAGGAGTTCAGGCCCCATGTTGGAATTACTTAAAAATATAAAATCTTAGTGGGGCACCTGGCTGGCTCAGTTGGTCAAACATCTGACTTTTGAAAACGGCTCAGGTCATGATCTTAGTTTAGTTCATGAGATCAAGCCCCACATTGAGCTCTGAGCTAACGGCCACAGAGCCTGCTTGGGATTTTCACTCTCCCTCTCTCTCTTTCCCCACACTCTCTCTCTAAAAATAAATAAATAAACTTTACATAAATAAATTTTTGCTAAAAGGGTAGAACTCATTTTAAGTGTTCTTACCACAATTTTTTATTATTGAAATATAATTGACATACAGTATTATATTAGTTTCAGGTATATAACATATTGATTCAACAATTCTATACATTACTAATACTGGCCACAAAAAGTGTAGTCACCATTTCTCACCATACAATGTTCTTAAAATATTATTGACTATGTTCTCTATGCTGTAGTTTTCATATCCATGACTTGCGTATTTTATAACTGGAAGTTTATACCCAAAATTGTTTTAACCCTCTTCATCTATTTTACCCATCCCCTTACCCACCTCCTCTCTGGCAACCACCAATTTGTCTTCTGTATTTGCGTCTGTTCATTTTTTGTTTGTTCATTTGCTTGTTTTTTAGATTATAAGTGAAATCACATGGTATTTGTCTTTCTCTGTCTGACTTATTTCACTTAGCATAAGGCCCTTTAGCTCCAGCCATCTTGTCACAAATGGCAAGATTTCATTCATTTCTATGGTTGTGTAATACTCCATTGTATATATACACCACATCTTCTTTATCCATTTATCTATCTATAGACACTTGGGTTGTTTCCATATCTTGGCTATTGTAAATAACACTGCAGTGAATATGGAGGTGCACATATCTTTTCAAATTACTATTTTCATTGGTTTTGACAGTAAATATCCAACAGTGAACTTACTGGATAATATGGCATAACTATTTTTAATTTTTTGAACAACCTTCATACTATTTTCTAGACTGGTTGTACCAATTTACATTCCTACCAACAGTACATGAAGATTTCTTTTTCTCCACATCCTTGCCAACACGTGTTATTTCTTATCTTTTGATACTAGTCATTTTTACTGGTGTGAGGTAATATCTCACTGTGACTTTGATTTTCATTTCCCTGATGGTTAGTGATATTGAGCATCTTTTCATATGTCTCTTGACCGTCTGTATATCTTCTTTGGAAAAATGTCTATTCAGGTCCTCTGGCCATTTTTTTTTATTGGATTCTTTAGAGTTTTTTAGTGTTGAGTTGTATAAGTCTTCTACATATTTTGGATATTAACACCTTATCAAACATATCACTGGCAAAAATCTCCCATTCACTAGGTTGCCTTTTTGTTTTGTTGATGGTTTCCTTTACTGTGTAAAAGGTTTTTATTTCAATGTAATCCCAATAGTTTATTTTTGCTTTTGTTTCCCTTGCCTGAGGAGACACATCCATAAATATGTTGTTAAGGCCAATGTCCAAGAGATTACTGCCTATGTTTGCTTTTAGGAGTTTTATGGTTTTGAGTCTCATATTTAGGTCTTTAATCCATTTTGAGTTTATTTTTATGTATGGTATAAGAAAGTGGTCCAGTTTGATTGTTTTGCAAGTAGCTATCCAGTTTTCCCTACATGATTTATTGAAAAGACTGTCTTTTCCCCATTCTTGCTTCCTTTGCCCTTTAAAAAAAAAAAAGCATTTCCAGTAAAGTCAACCTCTAGGGCTAATTTGGCTAATAGCACTTGACCATCAGAAGCAGGATCCCACGTATGTTGTGACTCTCTCGTCCCAGCACAAGTTTTCTATCATAGTAAGTGCTCAAAAATTAGATACCGAAAAGTGAAAGTACAATTAGGTCCATATTTTATGGATGCATTTCCACAATAACTTCTTTTTTTTCAATTTTCAGGGGAGAGAGTGATACTTTACTTATAAACATGACTGTGCAAAATTTTGTCATGTGAGAAATTTTGACATAGTTTGGCTTAAAAAGTGAATATATACCCATTACTTGTAACAAGAGTGAAAAAATAGCTCTATAATAAAAAGGAAGCAATTTCCAAATGATTATTTGACACAATTCTTCTGTAAGTAGCCTGTGTCTCACTAGAGGGAGCTCAGAACCCACAGATCAAGGGCAAGAGAAGCCAAATAAAATGTCATTTCATTTCAGGGGAAAAAGTCTGAGTAAATATGACACTGATTTCCAGAAGCTGATATTTTTCATATGCCAATTACTAACTTGGAGTTTTTAATTATATAACAGGTAAATAATACAAAGCCTCCTAATAATCAGTGGATTAATTTAACAACCTATTATTGTAAATAGAGTGTAGGGCGAAAAAGAGATCGGCATTATCCTTGCCCTCTTTGGAGAAAAACTCCTAGCATTCATGAAAAAGAGCAGTTCTTGCTCTCTGGCTACTCCTTTCCTATCTCCATGTGTAAACACGTGGGGCATCTTCCCCTTTAAAGTTGCAACTTCTTGGGTACACTTGGGGAAGGGGTCTTTCTCACAGCTGCACCAAAGTTAGTATGCTCAGCAACCTGTTTCTCCCCTGTCACCCACTACATCTCCTCTGACACTCTCACCTGAGAAACTAAAGAGCCACCAACCTTCCTTATGTCAAATGTGTTGCCACTACCCTGGCCTCAGCTGTCAAGTTCTTCATTCCCAGCAGCAGTGTTAACTCAAGACTGTGTGGAGACAATAAATTGTGGTTCATTCTCAAAGCTAATATCCTAGTGAAAGATTCTATTTCATCTGCCATGGTTAGGTATCTATTCTGATCCTGCTAGCCTTCTCCCAGGAGATGGACATAGCTACAGAAATCTGATTTGGGAAAGGGGGTGGATTTCTAGAGAATTGGCTTACTGATAGGATATACCCTTAAAATGCACTGCAATGTCTATTTTAACCATAGCTCTACCCTACAATCAATTTTAAAAATACAATCCTTATTATGACACTTTCCAGGCAAGAAGTGTTCTTTCTGTCTTTTGAGCAACTGGGGTTTCCATAGTCAGTAGAAAGAAGCTAGAGGTGCTATAGTCATCTGTGATGGTGAACTCCACACTTTTTTTTCCTTTAATACTCGTTCAGAAGTTTTAAAATTCCATTATCTCAGGGGCGCCTGGGTGGCTCAGTCAGTTAAGCGTCTGACTCTTGATTTCAGCTCAGACCATGATCTCACCATTGTGAGACCAAGCCCTGCATTGGGACTCTGCAATGACAGCACGGAGCCTGCTTGGGATTCAATCTCTCTCTCTCTCTCTCTCTCTCTCTCTCTCTCTCTCTCCCTTTCTCTCTGTCCCTCCCCACCCTCTGTCAATAAATAAATAATAAATCCATTATCTCATCACATTTTCAGGTATACATTTATAAGTTCTCATCATAAATTTTGACAGTTGCCAAGGATGTAATTTCTGGTGTATTGTACATTTTGGCACTTTTATTTTAAATGGATGTGTTCTATCATTCATTTAAATGTACCTAATGTAATCTAGGGGCGCCTGGATGGCTCAGTCAGTTAAGCATCTGACTTCGGCCCAGGTCATGATCCCACAGCTAATGAGTTCGAGCCCCGAGTGGGGCTCTGTGCTGACAGCTCAGAGCCTGGAGCCTGCTTAGGATTCTGTCTCCCTCTCTTTATGCCCCTCCCCCACTGGTGCTCAATCTCTCTCTCTGTCTCTCAAAAATAAATAAATGTTAAAAAAATAAAATAAAATAAAAAATGCAAGCCCTTTACACCATTGTTTTTCTCCTCCTATTCATATTCTTATGCCCTACAAAATTTTATCTAATAAAATATCATTTATGCTTAATTTTTTTAATTTTTAATTTTTTAGTGTTTTTTTTAATGTTTATCCATCTTAGAGAGAGAGCCCACACGTAATAGAGAGCAAGGGGCAGGGGCAGAGAGAGAGGGAAACAAAATCTGAAGCAGGGTCCAGGCTCAGAGCTGTAGCACAGAGCCGGATGCAGGGCTCAAACTCACCAACTGCAAGATCATGACCTGAGCTGATGTCAGATGTTTAACCAACTGAGTCACCCCAGGTGCCCCATATTTTTTAAATTTTTTAAATTTTATTTATTTTGTGTATGTATGTGTGTGTGTGAGAGAGAGAGAGAGAGAGAGAAGCAGAGAGAGGAGAGAGGGAGTCCCAACCAGGCTTCGTGCTATCAGTGTAGAGCCCAATGCAGTGCTCAGTCTCAGGAACCGTGAGATCATGACCTGGGCCGAAATCAAGAGTTGGATGTTTAACTGACCGAGCCACCCAGGTGCCCTTTGAAAGTCTCTTATTTATCAATGTATATTTCCCTATAAAAGTGTGTGTGGTGTGTATGTATACATTTTATACATGTATCTGTGTGGTGTGTATATTTTACATATATATATATAATTTTTTGTGATGCAAAGCTCTAATTTTTTATCCTGGATTGAGTCATCATTCTAATTTTAATAATAAGAAAGTGAAAATCAACTCAACTGGAAGTCAAGACCATACTGTAACTGCAAATTTTTTTCTGAGTGACTGCCACTTTCTTGCTAATGACACTCCAACCCCAGATTCTTGTTCTGTTCCTCCCATTTCTTGAAAAAAGTTACTAAAGTACCCAGGTGCTGAACTCTCCCAGCTTTTTGACATTATGCAATCAAAATCTGACCCTGCTTCCCCGAGCTCTCAAAAATCTCCTAGCAGAAAGTCAGGCTCTGTGCTGACAGCTCAGAGCCTGGAGCTTGCTTCAGATTCTGTGTCTCCCTCTCTCTCTGCTCCTCCCTCTCTCTCTCTCTCTCTCTCTCTCAAAAATAAATAAGACATTAAAAAAAAAAAAAACTCCCAGCAGAAAGGGAAATAATTCAGACAGAGAAAGACAAATATATAATTTCACTCATAAGTGGAATTTAAGAAACAAAACAAAGGAACATGGGGGCAAAAAGGGAGGAAACCCAGGAAACAGCCTCTTCACTATAGAGAACAAATTGATGGTTGCCAGAGGGGAGAGGGTAGGGGAATGGGTTAAACAGGGGGATGGGGATTAAAGATGGTGCTTTTGATGAGCACTGGGTGTAAGTGATGAATCACTAAATTCTACACCTAAAACAAATAATACATTGTATGCTAAATAATTAGAATTTAAAAACTTGAAAAAAGAAGTTCCTACCACAAACTTAAATCTTTTAATAAGCCACACTCTACTCCCTCTTACAAAGAAATGCATGGTTTCTTTGGTCTGTATGTTCTTTTTCTGAGACAAGGTAAATAAACTTTATTTGACTTAGTGTCCTCCTGGTAGCTTTTGGCCAGTGGACTTCAACACGCTTGAAAAACACTATAAATACATCAAAACACATTACATTTTTTTGACAAAAGAACATTTTTGTTGGGAATGCATCCCATAATGACAAAGATGGTCTGCCCACACACATTAGTGCATGCATCCACAGACAGCTGTAACTTATTGCTACAATGGTATAGGGTTAATTGTTACATTATTATATTTTGATTTTATATTATACCGGCACTGAGAAAACCCTCCACATATGAAAGGGTATGTTTTCTCAATGCCTATCTATTCTTAGAACTCTGTCTGAACTCCATGCAAAAATCAGTGATTCATAATTAAACATTATTTTGAGTAGTTGACAGCTCAAGTTGGCCCTCCACTTTTTAAAAAGTTTTTTGTTTGTTTGTTTTGTTTTGTTTTGTTTTTGAGAGCCAGAGTACCTGTGCATGCACTCAAGCAGGGAAGGGGCAGAGAGAGGGAGACTGAATCCCAGACGGGCTCCATGCTATCAGGGCAGAGGCTCACACAGGGATTGATTCCACAAACCCTGAGATCATGACCTGAGCCAAAATCAAGAGTCTGCAGGCTACTTAACCAACTCAGCAATGCTGACGCTACTGGTCCTCCATTTTTGTTGAAAGTAAGCCATTGGAAACCTCTGGCTTCCAGAATTGTTATGATGACTTCAGAGGTATTTTTTTTCTTGTCCTACAATAAAATTTTACATGCTGCAAAGGCTTTTACATGTGGGGGTATGTACTGTAGTACATTTGGAATGGACAAAGAATCGTGTCTCTTCATAAGAAGGGGAGGAAAGGCTACATTGGCAGAAGCTGCATGAATGTAGGGGTTCTCAGGCAGCTACGTACGGAGGGAGGTGAGCACCTGGAAATTTAACTCTTAAAACAATCTTTTCCACGAGCCTCTTGGAAAGACTTCCTGAACTTTAAAGCATGGACTGAAAAGCCCGGAAGAGAATTTAAATGAACTGAATGGTTATTTGCTTCAGATGGTATGATCAGAGGCATCCAATAAGAATGGGCTTTACCAAGGAGACCAACAACGCAGAGTCCCTGGTGAAGGCTTCCTCTCTCTCTGAAGAGCTAATGAATACAGTCCAAGTTTCCCACGGTTTTTGCCATCCTTCTTACAGCTGTGCATCTTTGTCAACATCACTCTCTGTTCTCAGATATTCTTTTTTCTTAAGGACCAAGGCATTTAACCAGGTTCTGTTGAAACCTTGCCACCTGAGAGCATTTGTTTGATATTTGCTCATTCGTGCACCTATCATTTATGTGTAGCTTTCAGAAGCAATCTCCCCACCACCCTCCCCACCCCACCCCCCACCCCCACACACTTCAGGTGTTTTGTTTAATTCTTGGTTGGAGAGAGAAGAGCAGATGCAGTTCCAGTCTAGGATGTGTGTATAGTGCCTGATTCCTAGATAGGGTTTGCACAAGGAGAGCCTGTGAGTGCTGCCCATCGTGGCGCTCACCGCGAGGAGGCTACGGGACTCTTTCAACCACATAACACTACAGCACAGCCAACCCTTGCAAAGAGAACGTTTTGCAAGGCCAGCCCAGGGAACCAGGGTGGCCCTGGGAACCGAACTCGATAGAAAGAGCAAAAGAGGCAGAACACGCATGCGCAGGGCGAAGGCGGCGCGGACGGCGCGCGAAACGAGCGCGCGCACGCGGCGGCCAGGCCTTATAAGCGGGAGCGCGCACCAGCGTGGACGCCAGAGATCCCGCAGGCGGGTACCGGAAGAGACCGCGCGCTTGGCGCCCGGGCCTCAGCTATGGCTCACAGGCCGAAGAGGACTTTCCGGCAGCGCCGAGCCCACTCCAGTGATAGCGATGACGCCGAGGAGCGGTCTGCTGAACCCGAGGCTCCGGGGGAGCAGGCGGCCCCGGGCCCTACAGAGGAAGGGCCGCCCAGTGGCGGGGGCCGCGCGGAGGTGACGGACTGGCGTGCTCGGGCCCGGGGCCCTCGCGGTCGTGGCCGAGTGTGGGCAAGTTCCCGGCGCGCCGCGAGGGCGGCTCCGCGCGCTGAAGGCTCCGACGTCCCAGGTGAGGCTGGGCTGCTGGGGAGCCGACGTGACGCGGGGCGAGGGGCGGGGCTGCGGGAAGAGGCCTCGGGCTTCTCCGGTGGTTCCCGTGACCGCTCTAACTTCCAGCAGTGCTGAATTCCGGAGACCTGGAGCCAGACTGCACGCTTCCCAGCACTCACTCGCCCGCTGCCCGCATCTCCAAGTCGGGCTCCTTGGGGCGACCACAGAGTCCTTTGGGGTTTGTGGCTCGTATGTGTTCGCACCGTCGGGTGAACTCTCCCCAGTTATAGGTTTAGTGCAGTACTTGCTGTTTACGAAGAACCTAATCGTCATAGAATTAAAAAAAAAAAAAAAGCTTTCTGGTACTGTTAGGGGGAAGTTTCATGTACTTTTGGAAACGTCCCCAGTTAGCTTTCTAGAAAACACTTAACCAGAATAGTACATCAGAAGAATCTAGGTGACAGACTTGGCACGTTTCCTTTGCTTGTTGTGTTTTTCATCAGTTATTTGCAGGAACGCAGATTACAACGACGGTGGATGTCCAGGTAGCACAATGAATTGAAGACGCCGTAGACTGTACCAATAATGGCGGGAACTACAGTGCAGTAGTTTTGAAGTACCTTTGCGTTTTTAAATCTAGAATTTAAGCAGCATGAAGATGTTTACATAAAATGTGTTCCAGTTAGAATTGGACCTTAATAAGAATGCAGTTTTCAGTTAGTTTTGAGGTTAAAAAAAAATTCTCTCCCACGTAACTATTTTACAAAAAACTAGTGAGTGACATTGTTTTCCATTTTCAAATCTTGATACTTCTGCATTCAGTCTTGTGATAGGTTGTTTCATTTGAAATATGAAAAGAAAACCGCAGGTACAGGGTGTAATAGGAATACTTAATAGCCTTTTAGATGATTGAGGGTGTTCTGCTTTGGTGTTACAACAAAGGTCAACAAACAGTACTTTCTTAAAGGTCAGTTTGCAACAAGCAGCTGAAACAGTTATCTGTCAGGTTTTTTTGCCCAGTCTGTTACATTAAAATCCACTGGTCGGTTTTGCACTTGAATGGAACTTTTGCCCATGCATGATTGGTTACATCATGCACGAACTATGGAAAGCATTGGTTCACAGATTTTGCAAACGTTGGTACATTTTATGATACAGTATCTCCCCCCAAATCTGTTACTGTTAGTGTGTTACTGCTAATCATCAGTCTTTAAGTATTGCAAAGATGCTCACGGTGCAGGATATGTTTTCCAAAATTCCAGTTTTCACTTGAAATCTCTAATTCTGGAAGTGATAGGCACAGCTTTGCTCATTTCTGAGACAATTTGTCAGGTGTACATGTAGAAATAACTAGAATTTGTCATTCTTTCAAGTAAAATAGTGTTGCTCCTTGAAGACCGTGGCTAGTTCACCTTGCATCTGCTCACAGAAGTGCTTTTCAGTGAGGCAACCATTGTGTTTCAGTGTGACCCGGAAGTGCTTTATACACACTTCCATTTTGTTCCACAGAATATTTAAAAGATGTGGACTCAAAGGTCACGATTTAATAAAGTTAGTGACTTTTAACTGCTGCATTGAGGATGGTAAGTGCAACTGGATTTTTTTTTTTCTGGCAATGCATGGTGGTGAAGAATACAATGGCTGCTACTACACATTGTTGTCACTGTCTTGATATATACTAAGAAGCCAAGAGTTTTACCCGCCTCTGCTATTGCTTCATTATATAAATAGCATCAGATTAAAATGGGCAAATAACATGCTAATATTGTGATGAGAGTAGTTTTGAACTCGCAGACCCTCTGAAAGGGTCCTAGGGACTTCCAGAGGTTGATGGACCATGCTCCAAGAACCACTGCTCTGGTGTTCATCCACTTTGGGAACAGGTAGGGGTTGTCATAAATAGTAGCAAAGAAAGAGGGAATCTGTACTTGTATTCCTTTGTCTTCTAAGTTTTGATCTTACTCCAGATTTTTTTTTTTTTTTTTAATTCTACATAGATCTGTTAATTGCGGGACATTTTTAAGATAAAGAGTACTGGGGTGCCTGGGTGGCTCAGTTGGTTGAGCGTCCGACTTGGGCTCGGGTCATGATCTCACAGTTCGTGGGTTCGAGCCCCACATCCGGCTCTGTACTGACAGCTCAGAGCCCAGAGCCTCCTTCTGATTCTGTGTCTCCCTCTCTCTCTGCCCCTCCCCCACTCACATTCTGTCTCTCTCTCTCCTTCAAAAATAAACATTAAAAAAATTTTTAAAAAAAAAGATAAAGAGTACTATGTATGTAGTCTTTAAGTTTTAAAATTCATAAAAAAATACAAAATAATTGTAAACTGACAAGCCCTTTCTTGTCAATAATACCATGAATTCCTTCACATTTTGTTCATTCAGTTCTCACAACACCCTTATGGGTGTTATCTCTTAATGTTATCTTTGTTTAATAGACTGTTTGGCAGACTGTCCTTCCCAAAATCACAGAGTAGAAGCAAAGAGATTCGTGATTTGAGACCACAGTGCTCATTACAGGACTGGTTGCCACCAGCCATTGAAGTATGGTATAAAGAGAGTCTAAATTCCAGAGTTGAGTGAAATTAGATTGAAAGCCCTCTTCTCCACTTAGTAACTTTGTGACACTGGACATGTTACTTAGCCTCTCTAGTCCCTAATGTCCTCATCAATAATAGCAGACATTTACTTTACGGAATTGTGAAATTCTACAATTGTGTGAAATAGACCTTGTAAAGCAGATTTCAGTGCCTACCATATAGTAAGTGTACATTAGGTTTTTTTCAACTTCACCACCATTATTTTTCTTTCTTGTTTTAAACGTGCCTTCACTTTTTGTTGTCTTTTTTTTCTGTATGGTTTCCTTTTCTCACTGTATCTTTTAAGAGAATATTTTATTAGATAAGTAGATTGTATAAATAGGGTAAGTCTGTACATGTATTAGATCATCCATTGGTTTCAGAAACAATGGAAATGGAGAAAGATCTGTACATTGCTTCAAATACATGGAGGAAAATTAAAACACTGTACTGTATATATGCTATGTGTTGTGTAGAATTTAGGTTATTGATTACACTATCTTGACTCTTTGTTATATTCAAAAAATGTCCTTTTAGAATCCAGAATGGTTGCTCTTTCAACGGATGAAGAGAGTGAAACACATCATTCCCCAGAAAGTAAAGATGATCACAGTTCATCATCCAACAGCTCTAGCTCTCTGGAAGAGGAATTTTCATCAATAGGTTGGTAAATATTGTGATTTTGGTTAACTTTATTTCTAATAGTATTTTCTATATCAGTGGTTCTTATTATTGGTAACACAACTAACTCTAGTGAAGTATGAGGCAAGTACATCATTACTAATGATTGTCTAAGTGCCAGATTTGACTGCTCTTTTCCATTACATGACACGCCCAAGGTCAGACTGCTTGTAAGAGGCAGAGCCAGGATTCAGACCCAGGCAATCTGCCCCAGAACCTGTGTTCTTAACCAGTGTGCTACACTTGGTGATTAATGCCAATATCTGAAGGGTGGTAAGAATTTGTTAGGATGTTTGGGGTACAGGACATAGCAAATGTAAAACTCTAGGGAAGACAACATAGCATATGCAGAGAACTAAAAATAGTTGTTGGAATGAAAATATTTGGTTGGAGCGTAAGATAGAGGAAGAACAAAAAATGCAGAGAGACAAATTGGAGTCAGATAATACAGGATTTGGAGAACTACTGAAAATTTTATGCAAATAAATGGCATGACCATCTTTGTCTTTTAGAAAGATCAGTCCAGTTCAGGGCTTGGTAAATTACCACTTGTGAACCAAATATGATCCATCACCTGCTTTTGCAAATAAGTGTCTGTGGCTGCTTTTGCTCTACAGCGACAGAGTTTAGAAGCTGTACCAGAGAACTGATGGCTCACAGAGCTGAAAATATTTTTCTGGCTTATTACTCAAGCTTAAGGATTTGTAACTTGTTTTGTGCTGTGGACTCTTGTCAGTCTCATAAAGTCTGGGACCCCTTCTGAGAAAATAAAATTATGTAGTTTTATAAAAGAAATAAATTAAAATTGTTTAAATACATTTTTTTTTATTTTACACATTTTTTTTAACATTTATTTATTTTTGAGAGACAGAGACAGAGCATGAGCTGGGAAGGGGCAGAGAGAGAGGGAGACACAGAATGCAAAACAGGCTCCAGGCTCTGAGCCATCAGATCATGACCTGAGCCGAAGTCGGACGCTCAAACGGACTGAGCCACCCAGGCGCCCCTAAATGCGTTTTTAAACACTTGCAACGTAGTAATAACTGCTTTATCAACATTAAATAACAAACAGTGGCTCTTGTAATTTTTTTTTTCTTATACAAGTTCACAAGGTACAAAAGTGCTTAATGATGAAACCAGTATTAAGAATTGAAACCTAGTAGATAGGTGAGGCCTTGTCTAGATTCTAGATAGAGGGCTGTCCAATAAAACTTTCTTTGATGATGAAAACGGTCTGTATCTTCATTGTCCAGTACATTAGCTGCTAGCCACATAGAGCTGTGGAGCTCTTGAAATGTGGCTGATGCAACTAAGGAACTGGATTTTGAATTTGGATAAATTTAAATGGTCACAGTACTGCTATAGAAGATGGCACATTAGGCCTTTTAAGCCAGTAGTTATAAAGTGTTGATAGCAATGTCCACCTAAGGACAGAAGACAGTGTTTGCAAATGTGTGGGATAGTTTTTAATCATCATTGTGACTGAGGTATTGTTGGCCTGTAGTGCCCTAGAGACAAGAAATGATAAGTGTCTCTCAGAGTACAGGACAGTACAGCACAGAGAAGAATTTTCTGTTCTGAAATGTGCGTTTCAGAAGCACTGAGAGTTGAAAACTTGTTCTGTGAGGGATACATTTTTTTTCTTCTGGAGAAAATATGAAGGCATGGGAGAAGTTTGGAGATTGGTACATGGACCAAGGAGTGCATTTATTTTTTTGTTCAGACAGTGGAATTATTAGAATGATCCAGTAGTGAAATTCTGCCTTGATGTTGTTGCAGATACAGTGTGTTACTCATGGAGCATGATCTCAATCTCTACTCCTTAGATAAGATGATATATGTGAAAATTATTTAACTTATAAATCTGCATGTTGTTATTATACAGCAGTATGCTAACTTTATTAATTCATTCTATGTCTGGGCAGCATCTGCTCTGTGGGAACCTTTGAGCTAGATGTTGGTGCCTACACAAGAGAGGATAATACTCTTGAAATTTTACTTCTTTATTGTAGCTTGAGAGAGGATTAGCTTTATGTACAACTAGTATCTCACTGCTGAGTCCATTCTTGTGACTTATTAAACCCCGCCAAGTCATTTGCAAACATGATTTCCACTTCAAGTATTTCTGTTTTTGTATTCATACACTTGAGTATTTGAACCTGAGTATATCATCTTAACCCTGATTTTACAATAAGTTTCCCAGAGGGCTGTAAAAATACACTGTTGCTCAGCTCCACCTCAGATCAACTGAATCTGAATCTCTGGGATGGGGAGCTTGGGTGCCAGTAAATTATCAAGATCCCCAGGTGATACTAATGTGTAACCAGCATCAAGAAATGCTATATAGCCGGTTGTGAAGGTTTTGAGTCTTAATTCTGTTTTAGGTTATATTAGCTGTCCCTCCAAGCTTTAAAGACATGTCTTTTTATCTTCATATCACATTAAGATCATTAAAACAGGGGCAGTGCAGACAAGACAAAATACAGAGGCCCTGTAGCTGATGACTACAGTGCTTCATGATCAACTTTTTTTTTTTAGTAATTATTCAGCCACTTAAGAATCCAGTGCAATATGTAATTTTCCCCACGTATTTTAACATTATCCACAAGGAAACTATTAAATGCTTTGGGAGGATGGAGAAACATCTGACCTGCATCATTTCCCTGATCTTAATCTATAAATTAGTACTAGTCTATAAAAAGTAAATCACTTGATTTGATATTCCTTGTTCTTAATGAACATACTGATTTTTAGTGATCACCACTTATCATTTCATAATTCAAGTACTTTTTGTTTTCCTTAGGACCGGTGTCAAGCATTTTGGTCAGTAATTTCTGAATTGTCTCTTTTTTTCTGTTTCAAAAGTTGGAACATTTTCACGTCTCCAGGCACATGACCTTTTCTGTTTCTCAAAGAATTTGGATCATGGGTGCCTCGGTGGCTCAGTCAATTAAACATCTGACTTCAGCTCAGGTCATGCATGAACTTGCAGTTCGTGGGTTCAAGCCCTACATCAGGCTCTGTGCTGACAGCTCAAAGCCTGGAGCCTGCTTTGGACTCTGTGTCTCGCTCGCTCTCTGCCCCTTCCCCGCTCATGCTCTGGGTCTCTTTCCCTTTCTCTCAAAAGTAAACATTAAGAAAAAAGAAAAAAAAAAAAGAATCTGGATCAGTTTGTGGTAAAGTTTAGAACATTTTACTTGAGCCTTGGTGGCTTGAAATCCCTAATTAACATTTTGAAGTGCTTCAAGTAGTGAAAATTTCTTTTCCCATTTTGTTTACCTTAGTATTTTGCTTAAGAAACTGTTCTTTTTCCAGAAAGTTAAGATAAATTTCAGCTTAGATCATGCATTGTTTTGAGTTGGAAGAGTCCACATTAATGTGGTTTATACTCTATAAAATAACTAAAACTAGGGGCGTCTGGGTGGCTCAGTTGGTTGAGCATCGGACTTCGGCTCAGGTCATGATCTCACAGTTCGTGAGTTTGAGTCCCACATCTGTGCTGTCGACACAGAGCTTGCTTTGGATCCTCTGTCTCGCTCTCTCTACTCCACCCATGCTCTCACTCTCTCAAAAGTAAACATGAAAACAAAAAACTAATGAACTAAAGCAAGGCTCTATTAAAAGTTGTCACTTAAATATTCTTCAATGAGCCTGATTATTTTCTTTACGCTTTTTCACTTATTCATGTGGAAATCACCACAGGACCTTAGAGACCGAGTTGACTGTGTGGTTTTAGTCTCTTTCTCACTCCCTATATGCTTGGATGGTCTGGGGTAGGGCAGGGCATAATACAGCGTCCGTCTTTGTGAGTCTTAACTGGCCTCTCCCCCATCATTCTCCCGTCTCAGTTCTCATTGACTCAGCAACTCCATGTTCAGCTCTCCACATCCCTACTCCCCTCACAATCTCAGAGCTTCTGGAAGTGAGAAATACCCCTCAACAAAAAGTCAGCAACAACATCCGATGAATAAGAGAGCTCAAAGATAAAATGAAGTGGTATCAGTATATTTTCTGAAACTTCTAGGCTTGGTTAATTTTCTGATTTACATTTAATCTCTATAAAAATAATTTTCTTTCATAATGGATGTAAGTTTTGAGCTGTGTAGTTACATTCTATCAGAATAGTGAAAAAATTAGAAAAATGTGCCTTCTTATTTTATTTAAATACAGGGAATATGTATTCCTGTTGGTGCTTGGTTTTCAGTGTCTCCTTTGTTTCTTTCAGTAAATATCCCTGAGGCAGCTTTTATTCAGGCAGCCCGCAGGAAACGTGAATTGGCCAGGACCCAAGATGACTATATTTCTTTGGATGTAAAACATACCTCTGTCATCACTGGGATGAAGAAAAACAGTGATGAAGATCCTGAGAGTGAGCCTGATGACCATGAAAAGAGAATACCGTTTACCCCAAAGCCTCAAACACTTAGACAAAGGATGGCTGATGAAACAAGTACATACTTAACTTATTTACAATATGTGAACATTAAGGGATTTTTCGCTGGAATATACTATCATGATCAAATCTCCATAAAAACTTAATGTAATGTCTCATATTTTAAAAGGTGTTAGAAGTTGGTTTTTATTTAATACCAATTTGGTCAATGACATCATAGTCTGTAAAAGATAAATCTATTAAAATACTATTACCAAACATAACGTGTAATAATATTTAATATTGTCTGACCTCCACTTGATCTTTTTTGACAGATTAAAAAATTGTGCAGTCTTATTTTTGACATTGAAAACTTTCATTATAACCTTTGTAAAGATTTTTTTTTTAACATGGAAGCATATACAGAGATTTTAGGCTTCATTTATTAAAATCTCCCCTGCTCTAATAAAAAATTTCCTCACCCAATAGTCTTTGGGTCTCAAAGGAACTATTCTCACATTTCTCATTTATAAACAATAATATGTTTTACTAAAATTTTTGTCATTTCAAATAATATTTTTTTCGGAATGAGACTTTTGGTTCTTTATAACCCAGAAATTATTTTTCAATATTTAGATTCTCAGGTAGAATTTATAATCTCTGGGAGCACCTGGGTGGCTCAGTAGGTTAAGCATCTGATTCTTGATTTCCGCTCAGGTCATGATCTCATGGTTCATGAGATCGAGCGCAGAGCCTGCTTGGGATTCTCTGCTTCTCTTTCTGCCCCTCCCCTGCTCGTCTGTGGGCTCTTGCTGTTTCTCAAGATAAATAAGCATTTTAAAAAAAGAATTTATAATCTCTGTTAAGGAATACCAAATGTTTCATTTTTTTTCAAGTTTTTTTCTCCATATGTGAAACTATGGAAGTGTTTTTAGTGGGACAGTTTGGTGATGAGTACAGATTCCCAGATTCAGGTCTCCACTTCAGCACATTCCTCAGACAAGTTATTATTAAATTCCTGATAGGAGTGTCCTCATTATAAAATAAGGATGATAATAGTGCTTTCTTCCCTGAATTGTGAAGGATAAGTTAACATATGTAAAGCTGCTAAGCCAGCAGCACATTATAAGCCCCCCAAAAATGTTAGCTGATGCTATTAGAAGGGATAAATACCATTCATGATTTTTTTTTTTTCCCCTAGCACCTAGAAATGAAGAAACAAGTGAAGAAAGTCAGGAAGATGAAACTCAAGATATTTGGGAACGGCAGCAGATGAGGAAAGCAGTTAAAATCACAAAGGTAATAATTTTTTTATACCATGTGTATTTTCTGTGGCTGCTATAACAAATTATCACAAATTTGATGGCTTAAAATAGACATTGATTTTTCTCACAGTTGTGGAGGCTAGAAATCTGAAAGCAAGGTGTTAGCGGGACTGTGCACCCTTTGAAGACCTAGGGGCAAGAATCTTCTCTTGTCTTTCAAATTCTGGTCACTCAGGTGTTCCTTGCTTTGTGACTGCATAACCCCTTGCTGTCTCCTTCACATGGCCTTCTTCTCTGTGCTTCTATGTGTCTTTTACAAGAACACTTAACATTGGATTTAGGGCCCACTTAGATAATGCAGGATGTTCCCATCTTGAGATACTTTGCTTAATTACAAACACAGAGACTCTTTTTCCAAGTACATCATATTCACAGGTTCTAGGGGTTAGGACATAGACGTATCTTTCGGTCACTGTTCAACTCACTACAACTTACATACCATGTTCTTTTCCCACTAGATTATAAACACCTTCCACATATTATTAGGCCACTTAAGGGGACCATGTTTTTTTTATCTTTAGTTTTATGGTGACTGCAACGTACGGTAGGTGTGTAAATGTAAAGTTTAAACAAATATGTTTAGAGCAAAACTAATAAAAAAAAATAATTGTTCTTGAGCTCAAAAGTCCTGGATTTGGGTTCTGGCTATACCACTGAAATATATGCTCCGTGAGGTCGACAGTTATGAACTATTCAGTGTTTTATCCTTCTGTGCCTAATGTTGTGAGTGGTCAATAAATATTTGTGAAACTTTGAGCAAATTATTTAATTTTCTTTTCTTTTTTTTTTTTTTTTTTTTGTGTGTGTGTGTGTGTGTGTTTATTTTTGAGAAAGAGACACAGTGTGAGCGGGGAGGAGCAGAGAGAAAGGGAGACACAGAATCTGAAGCAGGCTCCAGGCTCTGAGCTGTCAGCACAGAGCTCGATGCAGGGCTTGAACCCAGGAGCCATGAGATCATGACCTGAGCCGAAGTCAGATGCCTAATAGACTGAGCTACCGAGGCTCCCCAAAGTTTCTAAATCTGTTTTTTCATCAATAAAATGGGAAGATAATGTTACCTACATGAGTAGGTGGCTATAAGTCTCAAAATCATAATGATTTAAAATAAAGTGCTGATACATTACATAAAGTTATTATTTTTTAATCTGTTTAACAGTAATGCTTTGAGGGACACCTGAGTGGCTCAGTTGGTTAAGTGTCCGACTTTTGATTTCAGCCCCAGTCATGGTCTCATAGTCATGAGATCTCATGTTGGGTTTCGCACTGGACATGGAGCCTGCTTAAGAATTTCTCCCTCTGCCCCTCCCCTCCTTGCACACACACAAGAAACAAAGCAAAAAACAGTGCTTTGAAAGATTATTTGCTCTTCTAAATAAAGTATTGTTAAGATCTCTGTGTTATTAAAACTAAGAAGCTAAGTAAAGGTAAGTCTTTGGTTGTAACAATATTTAGAAATCTCTGACCAGAGAAATGATTTAGAGGGCTATTTTTATAACTATAATAGATTTAGGTTCCCCCTCCCCTTTTTAGTAAAATCAGTGTAGCAACAGCATGAAAAAAAAATACTTGGAGAAAAAAACATGTCACAGTCCTTACTCTGCTCAGGTTTGCATAATTCCTTTTTAAGTATTTGTTTAATTATAGGCATAGTGTATATCAGAAATTCCCAGACTTCCCATTCATGGAACCCACAGTGTCTTTAACTTTATTCTGATGCCCTTAGGCCAAAAGAAGTACTAAAGCAATTCCATTTATTGAGTACTTAGGGCGATAGAATTTAATACTATTTATGTCCTAATAACTCAGTAGTCTTTGGAAACAATAACACTGATAAATTGAAGAAAAAAAACCTTTTAATTTCATTTTTAAATAACCACACTTACTAATGAAATGTGTGCACCTCTTGGGCACTGCATGACACCTCAAGATTAGACACTGCCATTCTCCTTTCTAAATTGATTTTCAGTAGGTACTTGCTTTTTATTACATCCACCAAAAACTCACCTTCGCTAATAAGACTTCATCAAAGGACTGTAGCACAATCTAATGTTGGAGCTATGAACTAGTTAAAACTAGTAGTTCAATAAATGATGAATATGTATTCCCTGAAAATATTTAAAACATTCATATTTAAAATGTATATTTAAGGGCACCTGGGTGGCTCAGTTGGTTAAGCGTCCGACTTCAGCTCAGGTCATGATCTCGCAGTTCGTGGGTTCAAGCCCTGTGTCAGGCTCTGTGCTGACAGCTCAGAGCCTGGAGCCTGCTTTGGATTCTGTGTCTCCTTCTCTCTCTGTTCCTCCCCTGCTCATGCTCTGTCTCTCTCTCTCTTTCTCAAAAATAAAGATTAAAAAAATTTTTTTTCAAATAAATAAAATGTATATTTAAAATATTTCATAGCATCCCTTTGAGTTCACGTGGATGCCTTGGCATGTAGTTTGGGAACCACAATAGCATACAATTTCAAATTCTGGTTTGTTTGCTTGACATGTTATAAATGTTTTCCCCTGTTTCTATTACATAGTTATAACTAACTTTAAAATTGCATAATATGGGGGGCATCCAGGTGGCTCATTTGGTCGAGGGTCTAACTCTTGATTTCGGCTCAGGTCGTGATCCCGGGGTCATGGCATTGAGCCCCACGTCAGGCTCCTCACTGAGCATGGAACCTGCTTAAGATTCCCACTGTCTCTCCCTCTGCCCCTCTCCCTACTTGTGCACTGTCTCTTTCTCTAAAATAAATAATAACCAAAAAGCAAGCTTTTGTGAAAAGTAAGATTTTGTAATTTGCCTCTTGCATGCATATTTAAAGTTCCATATTTTAAAACTGTGAGAATTATAAAAACGTTTTATTGTAACTACGAAAAATGTCAAAGGTATGGAATTTTGAGCTGGTGAGACATTGGATACCCAGTCTTCTCTCATGCTGTTGATATTTGTAAGATTAACGAGTTTTTTAAAACAATACAAATTTTCATATTTTTAGGGACAAGACCTAGATCTTTCCTACAGCAGTGAATCTCAGACAGTGAAGAAGGTTGATGCTTCCACTTCATTTCCACCAGTAAATTTAGAAATTATAAAGAAGCAATTAAATACTAGGTAAGTAGTATTGATTTTAAAATAATTTGTCCCAGACATTTAATAGTGAAAAAAGCACTATGTTCTTTTTAATTATTAAATACAAACACTAATATTAAACATATTTGTAGGAAAAAATAGCATCACCTGTGTTACCCCACTAGTACAATTGATTTCCTTTCTATATAGGTCATTTTAATCTTTATAATAGATACCACATGGTTAAAATTCATAAGTATTAAATTCTTATTTTAATATTTTTGTAAGCTTTTATCTGCATTGTTAAATAACCTTTAATTTTTAAAAATAATAAGTTGGGAATGATGGCAAGATGCCATAGTAGGAAACTCCATACCTCATTTCTTCCTAGAATACCAACTTAGCAATATACAGTCCAAAAAGCCTTTATGAGAACTCCAGAAACCAGTTAGAAAGTTGTACTACCCCAAACAAGCTCAAAGCCAAGAGCCACATTGTAATGGGTAAGAAAAGCCATTTCATTTCAGTGGCATCAGCCACTCTTGCAAGCCCACACTGCTTGTGAGAGAACAAAAAAGCCCAGCTCACAGCCTGTCCATTGAGAGGGAAAAAAGAAGAGTGAAACATACATCTAATGTTTGGGCTTTTGGAGGAACTGCCTGAGGGACTGTTTCCTGCCTTGGCTATGTCAGCATCCTGAATGTCATACCTTGGATATCTGGGGGCCACAGAGAACAAAAGAGAGCTCAGTTGCTGCACACCCAGAAAGCCTAGAGGACTTCAGACAAACACCAAAGGGAGCAAGAGACTACAAACACCTAAAAAACCCACAAATTCATATAGGGAAGTTTCATATAGAAACCCAGAAGAGATGTATTCCTTGTAAAAGATTTGAGAAGACCTCTCCCTGCCCTCCAAATCTCTAGCCAGGCTGATTGGTGATGTTCTTCCACTATATGAAGCTATTTCCCTTAAGTGCATTTTCAAATGTACAAGACAACAACAAAAAATAACAAGAGACGGAGAAATCGGGAAACCTGGCACAACCAAAGGAGCAAAATAAATCTCTAGAACCAATTCTAAAGAAACCGAGATCTATGAATTACTTGACAAACAATTCAGAATAATCTACTTCTAGAAGCTGAATGTGCTATAAGAGAATACACACAACAATATTAGGGAAACAATACATGAACAAGGTGAGAATATCAACAAAACAAAACTATTAAAAAAAAAAATTCTGTAGCCAAACAATACAGTAAGTGAATTGAAAAATTCACTAGAGGGGGTCAACAACCTACTTGATCCAGCAGAAGAAAGAAGCAGTAACATCAAAGGCCATTGGTTTGAAATTACAAGGCAGAGGAACAGAAAGAAAAAAGAGTGAAGAAAACATAAGGTACTTACAGGACACATCAAGCAGAACAATGTACACATTATGGAAGTCCACATAGGAGAAGAGAGTGGAGCAGGAACTTGTCTGAAGATCTAATGGCCAAAAACTTACCAATCTGAGAAAGGAAGTAGACATCCAGGTTCAAGCTCAAAAGATTAGAAGGATAAACCAGAGAAGCTCACACTGAGACAATCAGATTTTCAAAGGCAGAAAAAAATTTGAAAGCAGCGAGACAAAAGCACCTTTTCACGTAATAGGGATCCCCCTAAGATTATCAGTAGATTTCTCAACAGAAGCTTTAGAAGCTGGAAGGACTGGGATGATGTGTACAAAGTGCTGAAAGAAACTCCCAGCCAAGATAATTATAACCAGTAAAAATGTCCTTCAACAATGAAGGAAAAATAAAGACCTCAGATAAGTAAAAACCAAGGGAGTCCATCACCATTAGAATTGCCTTACAAAAAATTGTTATTACAAGTCCTTCAAGGACCACCTGGGTGGCTCATTCAGTTAAACGCTGATTTCAGCTCAGGTCTTGAACTTGCAGTTCATGGGTTCAAGCCCCACGTCAGGCTCTGTGCTGACGACTCAGAGCCTGGACCCTGCTTCGGATTCTGTATCTCCCTCTCTCTCTGCCCCTCCCCTGCTTGCTCGCTCTCTCATTCTCTCTCATTCTCTCTCATTCTCTCTCATTCTCTCTCTTTCTCAAAAATAAACATTGGCACAAAAACAGACACTCAGATCAACAGAACAGAGAACCCAGAAATAGACCCACAAGTATATGGCCAACTAATCTTTGACAAAGCAGGAAAGAATATCCAATGGAATAAAGACAGTCTCTTCAGCAAATGGTGCTGGGAAAACTGGACAGCGACATGCAGAAAAAAGAACCTGGGCCACTTTCTTACATCACACACAAAAAATAAACTCAAAATGGATGAAAGACCTCAACGTAAGACAGAAAACCCAAAATCCTTGAGGAGAAAGCAGGCAAAAACCTCTTTGACCTTGGCCACAGCAGCTTCTTACTCAACATGTCTCCAGAGGTAAGGGAAACAAAAGCAAAAATGAACTGTTGGGACCTCATCAAAATAAAAAGCTTCTGCACTGCGAAGGAAACACTCAGCAGAACTAAAAGGCAACTGATGGAGTGGGAGAAGATATTTGTAAACGACATATCAGATAAAGGGTTAGTATCCAAAATCTATAAAGAACTCAAACTCAACACCAAAAACAAATAATCCGGTGAAGAAATGGGCAAAAGACATGAATAGACACTTCTCCAAAGAAGACATCCAGGTGGCCAACCAACACATGAAAAAATGCTCAACATCACTCATCATCAGGGCAATACAAATCAAAACCACAATGAGATACCACCTCACACCTGTCAGAATGGCTAACATTAACGATTCAGACAACAACAGATGTTGGTGAGGATGCGGAGAGAGAGGATCTCTTTTGCACTGCTGGTGAGAATGCAAGCTGGTGCAGCCACTCTGGAAAACAGTATGGAGCATCCTCAAAAAATTAAAAATATAACTACCCTACAACCCAGCAATTGCACTACTAGGTTTTTATCCAAGAGATACAGGTATGCAGTTTTGAAGGGGCACATGCACCCCAGTGTTTATAGCAGCAGTATCAACAATAACCAAGAATGGAAAGAGCCCTAATGTCCATTGATGGATGAATGGATAAAGAAGATGTGGTGTATGTATATACAATGGAGAATTACTCAGCAATCAAAAAGAATGAAATCTTGCCATTTGCAACTACATGGATGGAACTGGAGGATATTATGCTAAGTGAAATTAGAGGAAGACGAATATCATGACTTCACTCATATGAGGACTTTAAGAGACAAAACAGATGAACATAAGGGAAGGGAAACAAAAATAATATAAAAACAGGGAGGGGGGCAAAACCTAAGAGACTCTTAAATATGAACAAACAGAGGGTTACTGGCGGGGTTGTGGGAGGGGGGATGAGCTAAGTGAGTAAGGGGCACTAAGGAATCTACTCCTGAAATCATTGTTGCACTGTATGCTAACTACCTTGGATGTAAATTTAAAAAAAAAAAAAAAAAAAGTTGAACAAGAATTAAATAACAGAAAGCTTATATTTGAGTTCTATGTCTTTGACTCAATAAGTAACCTTAAGCAGATCATTTTTCCTTTTTATGTTTTAGCTTCTGTTAAAAGGATATAATCTGTATATGACTTAGGTCATAGATGGGATCATGATGTGAAATCATTTATTACAACCATAAGAGACTCTTAAATATAGAGAACAAACTGAGGGGTGATAGGGGGGAGGCAGAAAGGTTGATGGGAGGGGAGAGGGGAAAATGGGTGATGAGCATTGAGGAGGGCACTGGGATGAGCACTGGGTGTTGTATGTAAGCAATGAGTCATGGGCATCTACCCCCGAAACCAAGAGCACACTGTATACAGTGTATATTAGCCAACTTGACAATAAATTACATTAAAAATATAATAAAATAATAAATAAAAAACAGACAAATATTAGAATTTTTTTAAAAAAGAGAGTCCTTCAAGATGTGACTAAAAGGGCTGCCATTGGACATGTCCCTCCTCGGCGCAACTTGAACACTTGAACTCAGCCATGGGTTACTGCTAGAGAAGTGAGAATAAGGACTGAGATAAAGATCAAGAGGAGCAGTTGCTACTGCTTGACCCTAGAAGCCCTACCAAAGCCTTCAATGGAGCTGAGCCCAACTACCAGCCTGCCTTCCACTCACATAGATGAGCAGGCCCTGCTCTCCCCATGCTTGCTAAGGGAGCCAGCAATATCATTGACGTGTCTGCTACAGACTCCCAGGGCATGAAGCAGCACAAGTACACGGGCCAGGCAAGGGAGTACGGCACCCACTTGGCTGTGCTGAGCAGCCTAACCCACTGGAAGAAGCTGCTGCCGCTGCCATGTCTTACCAGCCAGTCCCAAGTGCTGGCCAGCAAGCCCATCTCCTTTTCTGACTTGCAGTGGGTCTCCAGGATAGCTGCTTATGCCTACAGTGCACTTTCTCAAATCCAAGCAGACACGAAAGAGGAGCTGATTGTATAGTTTGGGATCCCATGAAGAGGGAGATTCTTGGACTGCTCTTTTTTTCACCTGTCTCTACCCTGCTTCACTGTAGTTCAAGTAGTACCTAACTTCTCTACCCTAGTTTCACTGTAGTTCAAATAGTACCCTAATCTGGTACTAATCACAGAGAAGAGTATGGAGGAGGAGAAGAGTGAGGCTGGAAGTCTGAGCAAGTGATGATGGGGCAAGAGAGGGTAAAACCATTTGGGACTGGCATTCAAAGCCCTGGCTAGGGATGGGTGGGGGTTAAAAGGTTAGGACTTAGCCTTCACTGTCACTGGGAAGGTAGAGGTACCACTATGAAGTGATCCCTAGGGGGACTATGGGAGCCCCTTTCTACCCTTTCTCTTGGCCTCACTCCTGTCCCCCTCTCCATGACTTAGTATTCACATGCACCTCACTAGGGTTTGTGGCCAGGGTCTGGACAAGTTTGAATGTGAATTAATTTTGTATTTCTAGCACCTTGGGTTTTTACATGTTTGGGATTCTGGTTTGGTTTATCACCCTGAATAAAGGAAGTGTACTTAAAAAAAAAAAAAAAAAAAAAGTCCTTCGAGTTCAAATGGAAGGAGGCCAGCCAGTAGCATGAAGCATATGAAAATCTAAGGCTGTCTGGGGTGCCTCACTAGCTTAGTCAGTAGGCGAGCATGCAACTCTTGATTTCAGGGTTGTGAGTTCAAGTCCCATGTTTGGTGTAGAGTTTACTTAAAGAAAATAATAATTTGACACAGCTTTGGTTTAAAATATATATATATAAAGCTGGTAAAGATTAAGTATGTAGACAAATAGAGAATCATGTAGTGTTCTAAGGGTGATGTAAAAATCAGTTCAGGTATAAAATTTAAAAGATAAACACAAAAAACTATAACATTGTTAATGAATAAAAATTGTTTAAATATGATTTGGGACATCAGTAACAAGTGGAGGAAATAAGGAATAAGAATTTTTGTATGTGATTGAAGTTGTTATCAGCTTAAAATAGATTATTAGAACTATGAGATGTTTTTTGTAATCCCCATGGTGTGTGCACACACACAAATGTATAGAAGCACAAAAGAAAATGAGAAAAGACTGAGGGCATGTCACTACAAATTCAAAACACTAAGGTAGCAAGAGAGGAAAAGGCACAAAATAACTACAAGCTAGACAACAATTTACAGGGGCACCTGGGTGCCTCATTGAGCATCCGAATCTTGACTTTGGCTCAGGTCATAATCTTACAGGTTCATGAGATTGAGCCTCACATTAGGCTCAGCACCAACAGCAGGGAGCTTGCTTGGGATTCTCTCTCTCCCTCTCTCTGCCCCTCCCCCAGTAGTGTGCATGGGTGCTTTTGCTCTCAAAATAAACTTTAAAAAAAAAAAGCAGTTTACAAAATGGCAATAGCAGGTCCTTCTGTATTAATATTACTTTACAGTCAAAAAGCAGAATGGCTGAATGGATTAAAAAAATCAAAATCCAATTATATTCTGTAAGAGACTGACGTAGATTTAAGAACACATAGAGAGTGAGATTGAAAGGATTGAGAAATATATCACATGCAAATAGTACACTAAAGAACAGTAGTGACATAAAAACTACTTGTGAGACAGAGTGCAGGATGGGGAGGGGCAGAGAGAGGGAGACACAGAATTTGAAGCAGGCTCCAGGCTCTGAGCTGTCAGCACAGAGCCCAACGTGGCTGAGCCAAAGTTGGGATGCTCAACTGTCTGAGCTACCCAGGCTCCCCTTTAAAAACTATTTTAAAAGACAGAATGACATAGGATATAAAGGGATCAGTTTATCAGGAATTATAGTAAACAGTTATATATGCCTCTAACATTACAGCACCTGTGTAAAGCAAATACTGACAGAGCTGAAGAGAGAAATAGTAATACAGTAATAATACTAGATTTCAATATCCCACTTTCTATAATGGATAGAAAATCCAGGCAGAAAATCAATGAGGAAACTGCGATCTTGAACAAAATGGACCTAACCAGACATACAGAACATTTCTACCCAACAGCAGCAGAATATACATTCTTTTCAAGCACACATGGAATACTCTTCAAGGTAGATCTAATGTGAGGTAACAGACAAGTCTTAACAAGTTTAATATTGAAGTCTTTCCAAGTATCTTTTCCAAACACAATGGAATGAAACTGTAAGTCAGGAAGAAAAGCAAAAATTCATAAATATGTAGAAATTAAACCACATTTGAACAGCTAGTGGATCAAAGAAGAAATCAAATTAGAAATTTTAAAATCTCTTGAGAAAAATGAAAGCAAATGCTCAATATACCAAAACAGGGAACACAGCTAAAGCATTACTGAGAGGGAAATTTATAGCAATAAACACTTATATTAGAAAGAAAGAAAGATCTCAAATCAACAACCTAACTTTACACCTCAGTGAACTAGAAAAAGAACTAAGTGCAAAATTAACAGAAGGAAGGAAATGATAAAGATCAAAGCAGAGGTAACAGAAAATACACAACAAAAAAATCAACAAAGTTGGGTTTGTTTTTTTGTGTGAAAGATTAGTAAAATTGACAAAAATTGACCTTTAGCTCTATTCTAAGTAAAAAACGGAGTGGGCTCAAATCAAAAAATTAAAACATGTCACAGAAGTTAAAAGGATCATGAGAGAGAGACTAATATGAACAATTATATACCAACAAATTTGATAACCAAGAAGAAATTGTTAAATTTCTAGAGATGTACAACCTACCAAGACTGATACATGAGGAAATTAAAAATCTAATCAAACCTATTACTGGTAAGGTGATTGAATCAAAACCTTACTAGCAAAAGCCCAGGATAACATGGTCTCACTGGAGAATTCTACCAAGCATTTAAAGATGAATTAACACTATTCCTTCTCAAACCCTTCCAGAAAACTGAAGAAGAGAGAACACTTCCAAACCCATTTTATGAGGTCAGTGTTACCTTAATCCCAAAGCCCAGACAAAAATATTAACAAAATTATAAGCCACTAACCCTGATTAATACTGATACAAAAGTCCTCAACAAAACGCTAGCAAACCTAATTCAACAACATATTAAAGGGATTCTACATCATGACCAAGTGAGATCTACTTAATACAAGGATGATTGGTAGCAAAAATCAGTTCGTGTGATACACTACATTAACAGGATGAAGGACAGAAACCACATGATCATCTCAGTTGATGGCAGAAAAAGCACCTGACAAAATTCAATACCCTTTCATGATAAAAACAACCAACTAGGGATAGAAGGAAATTTATGAACATAATAAAGTCCATATAGGGAGAGCCCACAGCTAACATAATCCATGGTGAAAAACCAAAAGCTTTTCCTGTAAGATTAGGAACAAGGCATGGACCCCTATTCTTGCCACTTCTGTGCAACAAAGAATTAGAAGTCCTAGCCAGAGAATTCAGGCAAGTAAAAGAAATAAAGGGCAGCCAAATAAGAAAGGAAGAAGTAAAATTAACTCTATATAGATATGATCTTATATGTCATAAACTCTAAATAGACTCCACACACACACAACTCTGTTAGAACTAATTCAGCAAATTTGCAGGATACAAAATCAACACAAAAAGTTATGGTTCTATGGACTAACCATAAAAAATCCAAAGAGTGTGTTTAAAAAAAGTCATTTACAATAGCATCAGAAAGAATAAAATTCAGGAATAAACTTAATGAAGGAGGTAAAAGAGTTGTACAATGAAAACTATAAAACATTGCTGGAAGAAATTGAAGAAGACATAAATAGACATTTCATGTTCATGGATTAGAAGACTTAATATTGTTAAAATACCCAGTTTTACCCAAAGCAGTCAACAGATACAGTACATTCCCTATCAAATTTTCAGTGGCAATTTTTGCAGAAATAGGAAAAAAATTCTAAAATTCATATGGAATCTGGAAGGACCCAAGACTGTTTTGATTATTCAAACCCAAAATCAAAACAGTCTTGAGAAAGAAAAGCATAGGCAATACAAGCAAAAATAAACTAGTGGGACTACATCAAACTAAAACTAAAGAGCCTCTGCTCAGCAAAGGAAATAATGAACAGTGAAAAGGCACACTGTGGAGTAAGAAAAGAGTTGCAAACTATCTGATCCAAAGTATCAGAACTCATACAACTCAGCAACAACAAAAATCCAACTGAAAAATAGACATTTCTTAAAATAGACATACTAGTGGCCAAAAAACATGAAAAAAATGGTCATCACTAAACATCAGGAAATTATAAATCAAAGCCACAATGATTAGGATGGCCACTGTGAAAACAATAAGCGTTCTCATGGATGCAAAGGAAAGGGAACCCTTATACGCTATTGATGAGACTGTAAAATGGTGCCACAGCTGTGAAAAGCAGTATGGAGATTCCTCAAGAGATTAAAAATAGAAATAACCATATGATCCAGCAATTCCACTTTTGTGTGTGTGTGTATGTGCACAAAATAACACAAGACACAAAACAATTTACAGGGGCGCCTGGGTGCCTCATCAGTTGAGCATCCAACTCTTAGTTTCAGCTCAGGTCATAATCTTACGGGTTCATGGGATTGAGCCCCGCGTAGGGCTCAGCACTAACAACGTGGAGCCTGCTTGGGATTCTCCCTCTCCTCTCTACCCCTCCCCTGTGCACAAGCATGTGCTTATCTCTCTGAGAATAAATAAACCTTTAAAAAAAAAAAAGAAAAAATATCTTTGCATACAGTGGAGTATTATCAATCTTAAAAAAGGAAATCTCTTGGGGCGCCTGGGTGGCGCAGTCGGTTAAGCATCCGACTTCAGCCAGGTCACGATCTCGCGGTCCGTGAGTTCGAGCCCCGCCTCAGGCTCTGGGCTGATGGCTCACAGCCTGGAGCGTGTTTCCGATTCTGTGTCTCCCTCTCTCTCTGCCCCTCCCACGTTCATGCTCTGTCTCTCTCCCAAAAATAAATAAACGTTAAAAAAAAAAAGTTAAAAAAAAAAAAAGGAAATCTCAGTATATGCTACAACAAGAACCTTGAGGACTAAATGAAATAAAACATTCACAAAAGGTAAATACTACATTGACTCTATTTACATGATCTTTCTAAAGTATCAAACTTTTAGAAACTGAAAATAGAATGGTGGTTGCCATGGTTAGGAGGAGAAGAGGAAGGAGGAATTGTTGATCAGTGGGTATAAAGTTTCAGTTTTACAAGATGAAAAGTTCTAGAGTTCTGTTCACAACAGTGTGCATAAAGTTAATACTGTACTGCACACTTAAAAATAAGATTATAAATTTTGTTACATGTTTTTTGACTGCAGTAAAATAAGCATATTTTGTTAATATGCTTGATTTATAATAATTTACTTAAATATTTCTCTGTTGGACATTCTGACTTCTAAGTTTTCTCTCATAAATAATGCTAAAGATAATGAATGTTCTTGTAAGTTATTTAATCTGTTACATTATTTCTTAAATGTCTGAGGAAAGGTGACCTGCATAAAATTATGCATATTTTTATGGCTCTTGAAATAGATTGCCAGTCTGGACACATCTTTTATTCTCCTACTATTAAAACTTATCTCTTAAGTGGAGAGTATTAATATAAATAGTATGTTTTGCTAAAGATAAGGAAAACCCATCATGATAGGTTGTTTTGTCTTAAATATTTTTCTGTTTTACTACTCAGAATCTAGTGTGCTTCTTTAGATATTTGAAAGAATGAGTATGATAGGAAAAGTTTAAATAGTCCTATGTAACATGTGATACAAAGAGAGAACTTGGTTCTCCTGCCCAAGTTAGTATTCATGAAGAACGTTTTCTTTGCCTTTTTTTTTTTTTTTAATACTTAGGAACTTTTCTTCTAATACTTGGTAATAGGTTCAGAATTCTTACCCCCTGTCTTTTATATAAATCAGCTTTAAAGTAGCTTCACTTCTTAATTATATTGCAGCTAAAATATATTGGTCATAGTTGTTCATTTATATGGTTTGACAAAGAAAAGGACATTCAATAGCATTGTATAGTGAAATAAACATAAAAGTCTTTAGATGATACCAGTTTTTAGATATTAGGCTACCTCTGTATTACAGTGAGTTGGCAAACTCCCCACCCACTCCCTGTTTTGTAAGTAAAGTTTTATTGGGACACAGCCATACTTGTGCATTTACATATTGTCTGTGGCTGCTTTAGCTACATCACAGAATTGAGTAGTTGCAACAGCAACCATATTTCCTATCTGGACCTTTACAGAAAAAGTTTGCCAACCTCTATTCTAGATGATTGGTTTTCAGTAGTGATGTTAGATGATGAAAATTGCCTTGATTCAGTATTATTTTTGTAATAACTTCCCTATTTACTGTCCTTCTGATAGTCCTTCGTTAACTGAAAGAAAAGAGCTAGAATTACAGCTGTTGCATCTAGAATTGCATATAATTCAGGACTTAGCGGTTTTTGTTTTTTTGCCTTTTTGGAATTGTGTTTGAGAGAGTTGTCTTGCATGCATTATAGGGAAAAAAAGGTAGCAGATCACTAATAGCATTTCATTTTATCTGGATAGGTTTTAATTTTAAATTTAGTGTATTTTATTTTTTCATTAACTGAGTTTATTTTAAAAAGAAAATACGTTTTTATTGTCTAGACAAAATCAAATGGTACAAAAGGATATACAGAGAAAAGGAAGTCACCTTCCCCAAAGAACCACTCCTCCCGGTTTCCTATGTTTCATTCCAGAAGTAGTCTGTATGTATGTCTATACAAGTACATATATACTTATATATTGCCCCATTTTTTATACAAAACTAAAGCACATAATATCCCCTGTTCTCTACCTTGCTTTTTTCATTTAATATGTATTTATGATCTTACTGCTATAACCAATAATATTCCACTTAATTAAAGCAGTTTTTTAATGCTTTCTGTACATTATTGTCTTATTTCTTAACTGTCTCTATTCTTTACATAATGCAAGGAAAAACTTGGAAAGACGAATGCATTAGTCATCGTTCCAGGGAAACTTAGAAGACATTTTTGGTCTTTAAGAAAAAAAAAAAGATGACATTTGGTCTAAGCAAGTGTTTACTAATGATTTTTCATTATACACAGCAAGTTAGCTGAAGGAGTTGAATTTTTTTAAGAAAGTTCAAGTCTACATACTATGAATTTGTTACTTCATTTGTAGTTAATTCTCAAATTGTAGTGTACTCACAGTGTCGAATATTAGTGGAAAACACATTCCAGATATTTTTAAAGAAATAGTGTTTCTTATTCCTCTACTGGCAAATATACAGAGAGATAACTGACTTCTAAAAAATAAGCAGACATTGAATTATATTTGACATTTGTTTCTTGCTACGTTAGTTGATAAATGTGATACTAATAAGAGTTAAAAAAAAAAAAAAGTAGGCTGTTGGGTAAGGGGCACTAAGGAATCTACTCCTGAAATCATTGTTGCACTATATGCTAACTAATTTGGATGTAAATTTTTAAAAATAAAAAAATGAAATAAAAGTGGGCTGTGTTATCAATAAAGCAGTGTATGGGGGACTACAGCAAAAACAGGAAATATGCCTGAAAGAACATCAAATTCTAATGACAGATAAAACCATCGAGTCATAAAACATTAAATTATACCAAATCATAACATGTTCAAATGGTTTTAATACCAGCTTATTCAGTAATACCCATATTCGAAAAAAGACCACAAACTGATTTAACAGTAACTCCACATGGATTCCCGTATTCAAATATAAGACCTTGGATTGTCTGGCAACTCACCTAGTTTACAAATTCTGATCAATCCATACTTACTAACTTTCACTGTAAAATTATCCTCTGATTAGCTCAAGCACCTGAAACCTGTAAGTGTCCTTTCCTCCCTTTTCCTTTGAGACCTTTTTCATTGTGGTGTCCTTTGCTCAGCAAGTCTCATAAACACAGGTTTATAGGCTTGTCCGTTTCCTTGGTGGGCTCTGTAAGATAGCTTTAAAAAAAATTTCATTAGATTGATAGTTATCGTGGTAGAAATCAAAGTTGGAGAAACAAGGCAGTTTTCATTTATTTTTATTTTGTTTATTTAGATTAACACTGCTACAGGATACTCACCGCTCACACCTGAGGGAATATGAAAAATACATACAAGATGTCAAGAGTTCGAAGAGTACCATCCAGAAACTAGAGAATTCATCAAATCAAGCTCTAAATTTTAAATTCTATAAAAGCATGAAAATTTATGTGGAAAATTTAATTGACTGTCTTAATGAAAAGGTACATGGTCATAAATACAATATTTCCTTTTTATAAAAAAATCCCCTTACCATGAGATTTTTTTTTTTAAAGTCTAATATCCCACAACTAATTTCCTTCAGGGTTTTCCTACACATTTTTGACATGCTGTGATATTAAGTATCCCCTTAATATTGGACAGTTGGGGTTTTTTTGCAATTATTTTGGTATTATAAATAACAAAGTTTTGTATATAAATTTTTGTGTTAAGATTCCATTTGTTTAAAAAAATTCCTAGAAAGTGAATTATTAAGTCAAAGTTTCTAAATATCTTTTAAGGCTTATGAAACATTGCTAAATTATTTGAATACCAGAAAGATTGCATCAGTTTTACTTTTAGCTTACTTCATTTAAAAAATGATTTTTACAGGGGTACCTGGGTGGCTCAGTCAGTTAAGTATCCGACTTTGGCTCAGGTAATGGTTTCATGGTTCATGAGTTGGAACCCCACATTGGGCTCTCTGCTGTCAGCACAGAGCCTGCTTAGGATCTTCTGTCTGTCTGTCTGTCTGTCTGTCTCTCTCTCTCTCTCTCTCTGCCCTCCCCCCTCCACTTACACTCTCTCTCAAAAATAACATTAAAAAATTTTTTTAATAAATAATGTTTTTTGCTTGTACATACTTATTTTGATCTCAAACAAAACCTTTGTTTTATTAACACATGCAGTCTCTTTCTGTGAGTTGTCTTTGCCTTGTTATCTTTTTTCATATTGGCAATTTTTCTTTTTTTTTTCTTTTTTTTCCTTATATGGTGAAAATTCTTTACTGCTTAAAAATTTTAATGCCACTTGATATAGGTAAACTTTCCAGTTTGTCTTTTGATTTCGTTTGCAGTGTTTTTTTTGACATCCTGATCATTTGACATTTTTGTGTTAATCAGATTTATGAATCATTCTCTCCCTTTATAAGTCTGCTTTTGTTTTATACATACTAAGTCCTTACATTTGGGTCTTGAGTTGACTTTTTTTTTTAAGTAGACAAACCATTTAAAAAATACACTCTACTTTCTTCATTGCTTTTTATTTACATTTAAAATATTACCAAATAATTGGATTTTTTTCTCTCCAGTTGTTTCAAGTTGACTACCTTTTACTGTCACTTGGTAGGTACTTTCTGAAGTATTTATTCAGTACAACTTAATTCATTGATCCTTGAAGAATTAAAGTTTCATTGGCTTACACATTGATGCACCCAGGGCAGCTGCTATGGGAACATCATTGGAGTGGGGAGAATTGTCGCTCAAGAAATGTAAGAAACTAATCATTCATTTTTGCTTCACAGCTTTCTTACCTGTCTGGTTAGGTCTCTTCCATTCTCCCCTTTTTTCAGATTTAACAGTTTCCTCAAGTGCTCTCCTACAGTCTGCCCCCTCGGCTTATGAAAAATATCTGCACCTTTATTTTCTCCTCCTAATATCTCAAATAAAAAAGAATCCTATTTGGGGCTGCCTGGGTGGCTCAGTTGAGCGTCCGACTCTTGATTTCAGCTCAGTCATGATCTCACAGTTCGTGAGTTAAGGCCCCACATCAGGCTCCACACTGACAGTGCAGAGCCTACTTTGGATTCTCTCCCCACCCCACCCCCCACCCACCCCTCTCTCACTCACGCACGTGTGCTTTCTCTCTCAAAATTAAAAAAAAAAAAAATCCTATTTCTTATCTATTCACTCCTATCCATGTTCCAGACTCGAACCCATTTGCTTTCATTTTTTATGATATTTATAGCTGTTTCAGTGCAGTAAGTTGATTATCAATATTAAAGTATTGGCAGCCAGGTCTCTATCTCACAATCTTTTTTTAATTAAAATGTGGTAGTATTGGAAATGTTTCTTTTATATGAGTATTGAGCACATACATATACTTATCTGAGTATTACTTTTTATAATTGATTATTGATGACCTACAAAATGTTACTTATATGTGTATTTCAGATTATCAGCATCCAAGAAATAGAGTCATCCATGCATGCACTCCTTTTAAAACAAGCCATGACCTGTATGAAACGCAGGCAAGATGAATTAAAACATGAATCAACGTATTTACAACAATTATCACGTTAGTGTTTTTCATATTCAATATCATTTATGATTTATCAGCTAGAGAATAAAAATATTTTTATTTCTGTATAAAAAAATGCCTTTTTGTGTATTTTTCCACTAACCTTTCACCTATTTCTTTGCAAAAACCCCAAAATATTTAGAACTAGGGCTTCAAAATATCTTGAATTAAGCCTAAGACAAAAAAAATAAAAATTACAACTTCTAATCATTTGGTATTTGAGACAGTATATGGCTATATAATGACTTTGTTGAGATGAGTTGACATAAGTCCGTAGGCTGTGTCAGAAATCTAACTTAAAGATTTCATGGCTGATCCACGGATTAGGTGTGGAGGTTAAAGACATTTTGGTGGGTTTTAGTAGAGAATCATCTGTAAGGTCTCAAATAAGATTTGGATGCTGCCTTTTAGTTCTCACACTGGTTTTGTATTTTCAGAGATGCCTTCCTTTGATTAGGTTCTGTTGGGGAATAGTGAAGGAGATGAGATCGTAACCAAGTAGCTGATTAAAGCAAAATGACTTTCAAACACATGACTTGTAGTTAGTTATAAATTATGGTACATACCAAAGTAACAAATAATATGAATAACTTACTGGTAATGCAAATATTTCTAGTAATTCAGGGATGAGGAAAAAAAAAAAAAACTGGTGAAAACACCTGAAAAAGAATACAAGAAAAAGAAACGGTAGAATTTTATTACTGTTCTCAAGTGCTGAACTATATTCACCAGCCAGGGTATCTTAGGCTAGCAGGCTCAATGCCTATCAATATTGTGATAGGGAGTTAACATTATAATTTCGTTATATGATGAAGTATGCGATTTAAGCAAAGTAAGTGTGTTTATATATATACCTACATGTATATACACCCAAAATATAACCCTTGTTTTCAGAATGTTTCATTTTATTTCTTTTAAGAATTTGCAGCATGAAATTAATTTTATTTGTTAACAGGCAAAGCTGAGACATCAACAAATGGAAGTTTGGCTGTAGGTGAAAAAACTCCATGGATTTTGGAAGAGATTGAATCTCGAAGGTAGCTATATATAAAGTGAAGACTTGAGCAAGTATTTTTCACTACTTAACCATAGTTATCCCATATGGTATAATAACCGTAACTGAACATTAATTTGTGAGAATGACATAAAACCAAAATTTAGTTAAACAGTCCTTAGCCCCAGGGTTTAAAGACACATTGGTATATTGGATCAGTCAAAAGGAATGGGTAAGATGGCATTTATCGGTCTGGGACTTGCTTATAACTAGAAGCCGGTTATTAAATTGTTACCCCCTCTTTAAAATCTGGGTAGCCCACGGGAATGTACTTTAAGAAAAATAGGGAGAACCACCAATTCAGATTAACGAAGCTAAAATGCCAAAAATAATAACAAAATTGTGTGCTAATAATAATAATATGGTATATATTCTAGACATTGTAAATAAATGATGACTCCTAGTTTTTGTTTTAAAGTATTTCTTTTCAGCAGGAACTGTTTTTTGTTTTGTTTTTGTTTTTAGGAACTGTTTTAAATTTGTTTTCGGTTTATTGCAAAACATAGGTCACAAAGAAGACAAGCAAGGGCACTTTCTGGGAATTGTGATCATCAGGAAGGGACATCTAGTGATGATGAACTGTCTTCAGCAGACATGATTGACTTCCAAAAAACCCAAGGTCAGTTACCAGGTTTCTAGTATGTCTTAATTTGAAGTATCGAAATGGTAGGAAATGCTTTGCTGTGATTGCTCTTAAATATCGTTGGGGAAATTCAAGGAAAAAGGAACACATTTTTTTCCCCTTTAAGACTTCCTGGGGTGCCTGGCTGGCTCAGTCCATAGAGCATATGACTTGTGATCTTGGGGTCATGAGTTCGAGTTGCACACGGGGGGTAGAGTTTACTTAAAAAAAAAAAAAAAAAAGATTTTTCCTACCTTTGAAAAAATGGCATAAAATGGAGGAACATTGTGAGTTTTCTGCATCCTTAGAGTTTTTTCCCTCAGCTTTTCTCATTTTTTATAAAGGAGCCATGAACAATTTGGTTTCATTTCTCTATTGTATACCTTCTATATTATCATTTTTAATTGAAAACAATTAAATTTAGGGGTGTCTGGTTGGCTCAGTTGGTAGAGCCTGCGACTCTTGATCTCAGGGTTAGAAGTTAGAGCCCATGTTTAGGGTAAAGATTACTTAAAAAGAAAATCTTTTGAAAATAAATAAAACATTTAAATTTAATAACATTATTTTAGTGATTCATAGGTAAAATGTCACATATTTGAAAGAACGTGGGCTTTACAGGGCCGCCTGGGTGGTGTAGTTGGTTAAGTGTCCAACTTTGGCTCAGGTTGGTCATGATCTCACAGCTCATGGTCTCGAGCCCTGCGTCAGGCTCTGTGCTGACAGCTCAGAGCCTGGAGCCTGTTTCAGATTCATTCATTCATTCATTCATTCTCTCTCTCTCTCTCTCTCTCTCTCTTTCTCTTTCTCTTTCTCTCTGCCCCTTCCAGTCCCCCACTCTGTCTCTCAAATAATAAATAAAAGTTAAAAAAAAATTTTTTTAATGTGGGTTTTACAGTCAAACAGATGGTTTCAAACCCATCTGTCTCTATTTTGTGTGATCTTAGATCCATTGACCTCCCTGAGTCTCATGTTGTTTGCTCGTTTGTCTATAAATAGTCACACCTACCTTGTAGAGAAGATAGTTATGATGCTGAAATAGCAGGGAATCAATAAGTGGTGGATTTTGTTAGTGTCAGTATTGCTATTAAAGTGATTTTTTAAAAATAAAAGGTAATTTATCTGTTAATATCAAAGGAAAGTTTTCAGCTCTGTTGAGTACATACATCATTACACGTGATGATGTTTATAGGAAGCAAAGCTCACAAACTTAAAATGCAAAATATACAGAGACTCCTTTTGTTTACAGGTGAAATTTTACGGGATCACAAGAATATTTTTGAAGATGTACATGATGATTTTTGTAATATCCAAAATATTTTGTTGAAATTTCAACAATGGCGAGAAAAGTTTCCTGATTCTTATTATGAAGCTTTCATTAGTTTATGCATACCGAAGCTTTTAAATCCCCTAATCCGACTTCAGTTGATTGATTGGAATCCTCTTAAGGTATTTAAGCTTAACATGTGAAAGAAACAATTCTGTCCTGTTCATTACTGAAGTGCCCTTGTTATTAGGTTAGCTTTAAAATACACAGAGTTGGAATTGATAATTAGTGCTTTGGGGTAGTAGTCTGCATTCATGTTTTCTTGGTTCTTCTCTTATATTTAAGGCTGAATAGCACTAAACATCTGTCAAGGAAACACTTTTTTGTTGTCTTTCAGCTTCTTCTATGGTAAGTTAAGGTCATTTTTAAATCATTGAAAAATGTGAAGGTAGTATTAGCTTTTAAGAATTTTAGTCTGTGTGATATAGGTACCAAGAGTTTTGATTGAAGTTGGAGATGCTATACTGGGACTATTTGGTTTGGAAAGCTACACTGAGGAGGAGGGATTTAAATGAGGATTTGAAGGTTATATAAGATTTAAAACAGGAGAAAAAAAGGAAAACTTTTTTTGTAAAGGTACGTAAGGAGAAATCCTAGTTCAGGAGCTAGAGGTTGCATAGAGGTTCAGATCCTAAATTAAGAGATAGGAACTTATTTTGATAAATAATGGGAAGAGTAGAATTACGAAAGTAGTGTTTTAGGAAGTCCTAGCAGCTGGCTAACTTGGAGGGAAGAAACAGGTGAGATAATACTGGAAGGCTATTGCTGTAGCCCAAGTCCAAGGTAGTGAATCCCTTACATACAGTGATAGTGATAAAGGGAAGAGAAATAAAGGGTTGATTATAGGAGGTTTTGTGAATTAAGAATCAGTAAAAAGCTTCTGCGCAGTGAAGGAAACAACAAAACTAAAAGGCAGCCTATTGAACAGGAGAAGATATTTGCAAATGACATATCTAATAAATTAGGGTTAGCATCTAAAATGTATGAAGAACTTATACAGTTCAACACCCTCAAAAAAACCAAACAATGCAATTAACAATTGGGCAGAAGACACGAATAGACATTTCTCCAAAGAAGGCATCCACACAGCCAACAGACACATGAAAAGATGCTCAACATAATTGATCATTAGGGAAATACAAATCAAAACCACAGTGAGACATCACTTTAAACCTGTCAGAATGGCTAAAATAAAAAACACAAGAAACAAGTGATGGCGAGGATGTGCAGAAAAAAGGAATCTTCATGCACTGTTGGTGGGAATGCAGACTGGTGCAGCCACTATGGAAAATGGTATGGAAGTTCCTCAAAAAGTTAAAAAATAGAACTACCCTCTGATCCAATAATCACACTACTGGGTATTTACCCCCAAAATACAAAAACATTAATTCATACACGCACCCCTACGTTTGTAGTAGCGTTATTTACAGTAGCCACAGTATGGAAGCAGCCTAAGTGTCCATCGACTGATGAAAGGATAAAGAAGATGTGGGGTATGTGTGTGTGTCTCTATATACACAGTGGAATATTACTCAGCCATAAAAAAGAATGAAAGCTTGCCATATGCAACAACATGGATGGAGCTGGAGAGTATAATGCCAAGTGAAATAAGTCAGAGGAAGACAAATACTATATGACTTCACTCAAATGTGGAATTTAAGAAACAAATGAGCAAAGGAAAAAGAGACAAATCAAGAAATACACTCATAACTGTGGAGAACAAACTGATGGTTACCAGAAGGGAGAGGGTTAAGGGAATGGGTGAAGTAGGCAATGAGGATTAAGGAGTGCACTTGTGATGAGCACTGAGTGATGTATGGAATTATGGAATCACTATATTGTATACCTGAAACTAATATAACTATTTTAACTATATTGGAATTAAAATTAAAGAATTAGTAAAATACCAAGAATAACCTTAACACACCACATTGAAAGGTGACCCCAGTGTTTTGATTCTGGGTTATTAGAACAGCGGTAGTTCCATTAATAGAAACAGGAACTTTCCAGAGGGAAAAAGATTTTGAAGGAAGTTTTACTTTGTACATGGATGCTGAAATGATAGTGGAACATCCATGTGGATGTGCCTAGTAAGAAAATGGAAATGAGAAAACAAAGTTGTAAGAATAGAGGAAAACTGAAGATAAAAATTTAACGAAATGAAGGCGACAGAACCATGTCCTTTTATCTTTCTGTGCCCCAGTCATGCATGTCTGTTGCTCACTGTGTTGGGTTCAGGGCCAGGCAGTCTTCATAATACAGAAACTAAGCTTATCCCTAAGAAAATGGTAAGCAGTTTGTTGCACAGGAGCCTCGTTGTTAAGCACTCAGGCCAAATTGAGTACTCTGTTACACCTAGTGGAGATCTGTTCATTCATTCATTCATTCATTCAACAGATCATAATTGGCTATCTGCTACTTGCCTCATAAGCTAAACCACCTATAAAATACACACTTGTGCCTATGAGAATTGAGGGAACCAAAAGTGAATTTTGTATGATGTAAATTGAATTTTTGTAAACAAAATCTGTATTTATTTTAAGTGATATTCTTACAAATGTATATATTTTTTTCAGTAGTAAAGTGTGGTAGGTTCTGAATATGGCATTTTTGGCATATTTGTCATATGAGTGATGGATGGAATGTAGTTTTCTGTCATATTTTTGAGACATCTTGTCCTAGTCATGCCATCCTGCCTACCCTTGGTCTAGTGCTTTATACAGGGGGTTAAAATATGGAATTACTCTTTTTTTTCCTCAGAAAAGCTCTAGTGATTACTGAAAAAACTAACTTTTTAAAAATAAACTGTGTAAGAATTTATTGATAACTTTAATAATTTTATTTATAAGTTTGATGCTGTAGGCTTAAAACAGATGCCATGGTTCACATCTATAGAAGAATATATGGCTAGCAGTATGGAAGATTCAAAGAAGGAAGATGGTTCTGATAAGAAAATCTTGTCTGCTATCATCAATAAAACAGTTATTCCTCGAATTACAGGTACTGCTTTGTAAACTTGATAAAATTAAATTGTTCTCTGGCAGATCGAAGATCATTAATTTCTGTTACAGTCAGATTCTTTTATCAGAAGTTTTCAAAGACAAGGAAAGTAATATGCATTAAAAATCAAGAGATATCATAATTGAAGGTGGTTAAAAGAGCTTGTTTGCACAAGTGACTGGCTACCAGACTAGCTAGTATTCTTCAGCCTTTAGCATTTGTGACATTAGTGTTGCTTTTATAACCCCTAAGTCATTTATTTGATTCCTACTGCATGTATTTCTTCCTTTCCCTTGACTTCTTCCCCTTTCTTGTTATTTTCTTTTTTAATGTTTGTTTATTTTTGAGAGAGCAAGACAGAGCATGAGCAGGGGAGGGGCAGAGAGAAAGGGAGACACAGAATCCAAAGCAGGCTCCAGACTCTGAGCTGTCAGCACAGAGCATGACGAGGGACTTGAACTCAACCAACTGCAAGATTGTGACCCCAGCCAAAGCCAGACACTTAACTGACTGAGCCACCCAGGCATCCCTTGTTATTTTTTCTTTAAAAAACATTACTACATCTTCATATCTGCATTTAGCATTGATGCTTGTGCTTCAGTCTGAAGGCTTATTTAAACTGAAATTGTACTTGATAAAGATCTGTTTCACCATGGCCCTGAGAATGGATTTTGATAGCAAAGTCTATAGAACTGTCTTAAATGATGAAGCAACTACTTTCTATTGCTTCTTAGCCAATTTGGCTAAAACTTTAAGATTTTTCTCAGCATATCTTGCAGTGCAGTCATGGTTGTATTAAGTTACTACTTTTACCTAGTTGTCTTAATGATAGCACAGAATATATACGACTGATTTAAATACTCTTCTGAAAACTCCAAATACTTCACTTAAAATTAAACCTCAAGTAAGTAGAATTATGAGAAATTAATACTGTGTATTTATTCTTAAGTTCTTTCCTGGATGCCCTTGTACTCTTCATGAACCCCTAGGCTATTTCATACTCTGTTTTAGTGTTATCTATATTTTTGTTCATTGTGGTAACCAGTAACTAAATGTGGTTATTAAAATACACATTTCAAGGAAATAAAAATTAAAATTCAGTCCCTCAGTCACACTAATGACACTAAATTCTTAGTAGTCATATGTAGGTCGTGTCCATCAAATAGTGCAGATATAATGTGTTTTTTCCATCATTTAGAAAGTTACTTTGGATGGTACTCCTCTACACAATTTTAAGTCCAAAGGAACCGGAGAAAATCCGGATCTTTCTTATCAAAGTACCTTCCGAATACATCCACTTGGATGTTCAACAGGCACCTCACAGTCCACATGTCAGATCATACTTAAATCCTTTGCTGTAGATCTGTTCTTCTTATATTCCTTGTCTAGAAAGTGATATCTCCATCTATCTACCTGTGTATTCAAACCAGGACTTTCAAGTCATTCGCTCCTCCATCTTCCTTCCTTCTTTCCTTCCTTCCTTCCATAAGCAATTGCCACATCTGGTTTTTTTCCATTTTCTAACCTATTTTCTATACAACAACCAAAGTAATCTGTCTAAAATGTGAATCTGCTTCTGTCATACCTCACTTAAAACACTTTATTATTCTTAACTGCCCTTGGGATGAAGTCTAAACTCTTTAACATGACTTTCTTAGTCTTTCAGAATCACCTCTCTGCTTAGTAATTCTCCAACCCCATTTCTTGCTGAGCTCCACTCCTCTTTTCCCTCATCCCCACTTATGTATTTCAGCTGTATTCTTCTTGTATCTTCTATGTTTCATCGTTTTGACAAACCTCCCAGCCCACTTCTTCTATCTTGCTAACTCCTCTTTATCTGTCAGGACTCAGTATGGACATCACTTCTAGGAACTGGTTTAGGCACACCTTTCTGGGTTCCTGTAGCACTCTGAACTTGTAGTGATACTTACACATTGAATTGTAATTGCTGATATAAATGTATTTGCCATTAGAGTTCTTCAAAGGCAGCTACCTACCTAATAATCTTGTTTATGCTGTCTCTTGTACTGAACATTAGGTACATAGTAGGCTCTCAGTATTAGTTGACCAGTTATCTCTAAAGTTATTAGAAGCCTAACTTTCCAGATGCTTGAGAAATCACTGTTTTGTTTTTTGCTTTTTTTTTTTTTAACCTATTTCATTTTTTCTGTTATTTAACTTGTGTTTTACAAGGGTCTGTCCTATGTCAGACCCTGTTGTTGCTTCAGCATATATAGTGAATAATAATCCCTTCCCTCAAGGACCTTATATTCTGTAAAAAAAAAATAATAAACAAGATAAAATCTAGAACATATTAGTTATGAGGGCTAAGATGAAAAGGTAAGGGAAAGGGATACAAATTATTGAAGAGGAGTGCAATGTAAAATAGATTGGCTAGGGGTGCCTCGGTGGCTCAGTCAGTTGAGCGTCCAACTCTTGATTTCAGCTCAGGTCATGATCCCAGATCCTAGAGCCAGCTTAAGATTTCCCTTAAGATTCTCTCTCCCTCTCCCTCTCTTCCCCACTCATGTACGCTTTCCCTCTAAAATAAAAAATAAATAAATAAAATAAAATAGATTGGCCAATTCCGAAAGGAAGAAGTGGGCCATATGAATATCTGAGGAAACAGAATCCAAGGCAGTGGAAACAGCAAACACAAAGGCCCTGAGGCAGGAGCTGGCCTAATTTGATTGAAAAACAGCACATAGGCCAGCCAGTGTAGCTATACTAGAGTGAGGAAAGGTGGAAAGCAGGTAGAAGTTAACAAAATGACATGAGCTACATTATGTGAGTCCTTATAATCATTTGTAAGGACTTCATTTTTTTTATTGTAAGTGGAAAAGTGAGAAGTAATTGAAGAGTTATTTTTTTTTAAGTATACTTACTTTGAGAGAACAAGTAGGAGAGGGGCAGAGAGAGAGGTGGACAAAGAATCCTAAGTGGGCTCTGTGCTGACAGCAGAGAGCTTGATGCAGGGCTTGAACTCATAAACCACGAGATCATGACTTGAGCTGAAGTTGGTTGCTTAACTGACTGAGCCACCCAGGTGCCCAGAGAGTTTTGAACAGAGGAATGATACTATCTGCCTAACATTTTAACAGAATCGCTGTAGTTACTGTGTTGAGAATGAACAGTGGGCAGACTACTTAAGCTTTTGCAGTAATTAAGCAACAGGTGATGCTGGCTTGGACTAGAGTGTTAAAAGTGGAGGTGCTGAAAAGTGGTCGAATTAAGCATACATTTCAAAGACAGCACTAACAGTTTGAGAATGGATTGGTTGTGTGAGTAAGAGAGGAATCAAGAGTGACCGCATGGGATTGGGCCTGAGCATTTGGAAGGACAGATTCGCCATTTCCTGAAATGGAAAAGACTGAGAGGAGCTTTAGGGTAAGGAGGTGTTATCAGGAGCTCAGTTTGACAAATGTTGAGTTTCTGATGCCTACCATCCAGGTAGAGATATCAGCTAGGTTGTTGAATATATCAGCATAAAGGAGAGGTCCAAGTAGCAGACATAAATTTGGAATTTATCAGCACGTGGATGACATTTAAAGCTGCAAAACTGACCTTAAATACTAAGGGATAAACATGAATAGGAAAGAGAAGGTAAGTGAGCTGAGTCCTAAGGTACTGCAGCGTTTTTAAAGTCAAAAGAGATGAAAGGCAGCCAGCAAAGGAGACCAGAGAGGTAGATGCAAAACTCGGAGTGGTATCCCAGACGCCAAGAAAAAAAATGTTTGATGATGCCTGGGTGGCTCAGGTCATGATCTCGTGGCTCATGGATTCGAGCCCTATATGGGGCTCTGCACTGATAGGGCAGAGCCTTTTTGGGATTCTCTCTCTCTACCCCTCCTGCATTTGTTCTCTCTCCCTCTCTCTTTCTCTCTCAAAAATAAATAAAAATTTTTTAAAATGTTTGTGAAGGAAATGATCAACTGTTGCAGATAAATCAGATGGGGACTAGAATCAACCATTAGGTTTTGCAATGTGAAGGTCACCTGTGATGGTAAAAGTAGTTGTTTAGGTAGAATGGGTGGAGATCAGGCCTAGTTGAAGTGTATTCAAGAGTTAATAGGAGGAGATAAATTGGAAATAGACAGTTCAGAGAGTTTTTTTAAGAATTATAAAATGAAGGAAAGAAATAAGGCCGTACTAGAGGGGAAAGAAGGGTCAAGGGAGGCATTATTTTTAATATAAGAGAATAACTGGAGACTGATGGGGAAGATCCAGTAGAAGCAATGGCAATACCGGAGTTAAGAGGGCAGGATTCTGGGGGTGCCTGAGTGGCTCAGTCAGTTAAACACCTGACTTCAGCTCAGGTTGTGATCTCACAGTTTGTGAATTCAAGCCCCACATTGAGCTCTATGCTGGCAGCACAGAGCCTGCAGCCTGCTTCGAGTTCTGTGTCTCCCTCTCTGCCTGCTCCCCCCCCTGCCACCGTCTCTCAAAAATAAATAAATATTTTAAAAATATTTAAATAAAGACGGTAGAATTCTGGGAACAGAATCTTCCAGTAAGCCAAAGGGGTTGATACCTTTTGCACAAATAAAAGATAGGCCTTAGCGAGGAGTATGGTGCTTTATCCATGAGAATGGAAGACAAGAATATGTGGGTATAGATGCAGGTAGGTGTGTAGATTCTGTGGTAGTCCTTTGTAGAACATCTCTTCTGATCTATTTTCTCATCGTTGAGGAAGTAATCAGCTGAAGATGAGAGCAAGGGAAGAGAAGAAAAAAGTAAATAGTCATCTAGAAGAGTCAAGTCCATTAACAGAGTGAAGAGGAAGGAAAGCACAGGAAATAATCATCTGCATGGGAGGGAGGGGGAATGGGCCAGGGAAACAGTGATTACTAGACAGCTTGAAGAGTTCACTGGGGTTTCACAGTGATAAATTTAAAGTGTATTTTTTTCTAGCCATGTTTTAGCCACATAGTTGGAGCCACAGACTCAATGACCAGTGGATTTAACTAGGGCTGTGATTGAGTGAGACAAGTTCAGCAGAGCCCAAAAAGGACAAGGAACTTGAAGATGTATGCAAATATATAATGGTAATGAATGGCATGGATTTTAATACGAAGGAGGGAAGTCTTTTCTGAAGACCTGAGTTATTTACACGTGACAGGCAAAGCAATCTAGGAAATAAATTGTACACTACTGAAACTTTTGTTTCAGACTTTGTAGAATTCATTTGGGATCCCTTGTCGACCTCACAGACAACAAGTTTAATAACACACTGCACAGTGATTCTTGAAGAACTTTCCACTTGTGGAAATGAAGTTAGTAAAGGCAAACAGGTAATAATTTCTAGAGTTACAAACTTCTTGATTTATTTATAACTTAATGTAATTTTGTTATAAATGTTTGTTTACAGAAGATGCAGAAGAAATAATTACCAGAATGCAATTTGGTGAAAGATAGATTTACTTTTGATTTATAAAAACTAGGATTGACCATTTCTTGCTCTTTGTAATAATTAGATGAAAGACTATACCTTGATATTTATGAACACTTTAACAGGGATGGCAATCGTTATTAATTATAAAATACACATACATGTAATAAGACCCATATTATTGCTTTTATTCTAATTAGTTTATTCTTCTCTGTTCAGTGGTCTGATTTTTGTTCTCATGGTCCAGCCAGCCATCTTTTAGGTTTGTGAATATACATTGGCACTGCAGAGATGAGCAGGCATAAATGAATTAGTGCAAATTTGTTCCTTCTAAAAGAAAAAAATTCTTTACCTTTGTTCTTTTGGCAAAAATCTAGTAGTATTTTGGCTTTGCTTTAATGGTTATTTTAAAATTGGGTTAACATTCATGATATTAACTGTATATTTGTAGTCTGCCAAAGTTAAGAACAGTAATCCCTTTAAGATTCAAAGTTCAATAGGATATGGGGCACCTGGTAGGCTCCAGTTGGTAGAGCATGTGAGTCTTGTTGATCTTAGGATTGTGAATTCAAGCCCCACATTGGGGTGTAGTTGTACTTAAAATTTAAAAAAAAATCCTTAAAAAAAGTTCAGAGTATAGGTTTTCATCTTACCATGATTTAGAATTGAGTTTTACTTAACATATAAGGAGGGACCTTATAGAGGCCTTGATGAGAGTCCAGTAAATCTTATACTTTTATTGTGGTACTCTGTTTTTTAATCATTCTGTTGATGAGAATGTCATATATTCATGCAGTTAATTCAGTAAACCAATTATATGTTGAACTTTAAAGAAATTGAGAGAGATTGACTATCTAGAGAGTATCTGGAGTAGAATAACCAAGGTGGTTGAGAAGCAAGGAGACATGTCACATTCACCATTAAATTTTAGCATTTGGAATTATTATGAAGGAGGGAAGCTGTAAGAAGTAGGAGGGAGAAGAGGGAAGTTGGCATGATTCTGCCTTCAAGAAGCATGTAATCTTAAAGGAAATAAGATTTACATAAATTGTTACTTAAAATAGGAAGTGAGGAGCATCCAGATGGCTCCTGGTTAAGCAACCAACTCTTGATTTTAGCTCAGGTCATGATCTCATGGTTTGTGAGTTCAAGTCCCACATTGGGCTCTACTCTGACAGTGTGGAGCCTGCTGGGGATTCTCTCTCTCCCTCTCTCTCTACCCTTCCCATCTGCTTTCTCTCTCCCTCAAAATAAATGAACTTTAAAAATAAATAGGAAGTGAGAGGTGGAGGAGGACAAGGAACACCTATTTAATTCCCACTGTGTACTTGGCACTCTGTTAGGTCTTATACCTGTGACATCTCACTTGGTTCTAGCAGCTCTATTAAAAATTGGATGATAGCTTCATTTTACAGATGAAGAAACTGAATGTCAGAAATTTGTTCATAGTAATATCTTGAGTCAGGAGCCAGGATTTGAACCTTAATTAATCTTATTTTAAAGCCTAAGCCCATGTCACTGACCACGTGGCCTTCCCTGAGCAGCCCAGATAAAATGCTATGAAACTTCAAAAGAGAAACAGGAGAAAGAAGTTATGTTTCACAGTGGAAGACTTTATGTTCATGGTGCATTTGAACTGGGACCTAATGGAAAGTAAAGGATTTAAACACAGCAACTGATGGGAAAGAGGGCATTTTTCACCTTTCTCCAAAAGGATAAAGACAGATAACATATGAAAATCATTGCAGAAAGTAGAGATATTTAACTTAGAAGAAGATATGCGTGAAGATTCTGTATTTGAAGAAGGAATAGATTTATTCTGTGTTGTTACAGAGCATGGAACCAAGATTAGTAGAGAAGATCTATAAGGAAGTAGATATGGAATCCTGTGTTTGCTCCTTGTATGAGACTATGTAATTATAACCTAAATATAAATAGTGCTTTACCATTTTTTTTTTTAATGTTTATTTATTTTTGAGTGAGAGAGCACAAGCAGGGCAGGGACAGAGAGCAGGGGCAAACAGAGGATCCGAAGCGAGCTCTGTGCTGACACCAGGGAGCCCTATGTGGGGCTTGAACTGACAAACTGTGAGATCACAACCTGAGCTAAAGTCAGACACTAACCGACTGAGCCACCAGGTAACCCCAGTGCTTTACCATTTATTAAACACTTTCACATTATCTCACTTGATGTTCACAACCTTGTAAAATGTGTTGACTTTAACTGCATTTTACAGATGGAAGAAGGTGGGGCCCAGAGGGCCATGTCACTTGTAAAAGGTTACTTGGGTATTAAGCAATAGGTCTGACACTTTGCAACTTATAATAACTAAAATCTTTCAAAAGTGTTACAGATGGACTCATGAAGTTTTTAGACCAGTAATTTTTACTCTGGAAGCCCTCTTACTATGAATATTGAAAATGGGTTCTTTGTGTGATTAGTAAGACACTTGACTATATCAGGATTTTTCAGTTTCAGCAGCCTTGGCACTTGGAGCAGATAATTATTTGTTGTGGGAAGTTGTCCTGTGCATTGTAGCATGCTAGCAGCTTTCCTGGCCTCTACCCACTAGATGACAGTAGTGCTCCCCAGTCTTGACAACCAAAAATATCTCCAGACATCGTAAGATATTCCCTGGGCATGGCACAGTCACTCCTAGTTAAGAATCACTGAACTACATAATGTTTCTGGCTACTAAGACGGTTGGCCTTGCCAGTGAGATCACTGTATTTTTTTCAGTGATGTGTAAGAAATTGAAGAGATGAAAAAGGTTCCAGAAGAGTGGAATCATACAGCATAGTTCCTGTTTTCGAAGTAAGAACCAGATGATTCTGTAAACTAATCCCTGGTGAGAATAGTTTTGATTCTTGTTAAGTTCTAAAATAGATTACAGAGGTGGATTATGAAGACTTTTTTTAAAAAAAAGTAGTGATTACTGTAATCTGTCATTGATAGAGTGCCTAAATACAGGTGATTGCTTATAAACTCAAATTCTCTCATACTGTCTCAGTTACTTTCATGGTAAATAAGGTACTGTGCAGTTAGAGCAAGTAATATATTTAAGTATGCTATGATCATTCTTATGGATCAAATGGAGAATGATAAGCTTAACAGTGGTATGGTGAGATACAAGAAACTGGTAGCGTATACCTAAAGAATACTGACCAAGAGGGATGTGGCTACCTATGGAGGTAGTCTTTTAGTATGAGATATCTTCTCAGTATTTGCCCTGTTCAGTATTTTTTTTTGAACTAGATGAAGATGTAAAATGCATGGTAATAAAGTTTGTCAATGGCACAAAGCTAGGAATTCTATCACAGACTTCTGGATAGTAGAATAGTATCCAAAAAGATTTCAAATACTGAGAAAATGGACTCCCAAAATATGCGATGTGAAAGGAATATACATTATGTACTACCCTTGCCTTCAAAAATTCAGCTGCATAAATAAAAGGAAAGAAATAGCTTTGAAACAATATAGGTAAACCAGAGAGAGATCTATAATCAACAGTAAACCCAATATGAGTCAGCAGTGTCACTTGAGTAACAGAAAGATTAAAGGGAATTCTTTTTACTGGGTGTGTGCTGTTTTGAGTAAAAATGTTATATGTGCTATACTCATGGATAAGATTTTCCTGGGTGTGTTGCATTTAATTCTGGGTATAAGTATATTAAATGGAGAGTATCTAAGATGGTATGGGAAAGAGAAAATGTAGAAAAGTGAGGTATTAGTCTTAGAATCTAAAGAATTGTCATGTGGAAGGGAAATTAGATTTGTTTGTTCTGTATAATCCTAAGAAGTAAATCAGGACCAGCGAGTGGAAGAACAGGAGAGAAGTTTGTTTCTCATTGTTAACTGAAATCTAATAGTTAATAGCTGCCCAAAGATATGGGTGGCCTCACGAGATAGTGATTACCTATCATTAAATGTTTTTAGGCATAGGTTAGTTGACTAGTTAGTGCAAATGTGAAAATAATATCAGTTATGTATTTAGATTGCTAATTTTCAAAATTTTTTTTTCATCAACAGACCTTTTATCAAATTAGTTCTTACATACCCCTATACACAAACACACAAAAGCACAGCTGCTCGTGCTGTAGTGAGTGCCTGCCCACACTCTCCCTTGAGGGCCTCAACATCTGCCCAAGCCACCCAGGATTATCTGTGAATATAAAGAGCAGTGTAAAAACCAGCTAGCTAAAGCTTAGGAGTCTTTTCAAAGCTAGTTTAAAGCATATATAGAGGTGTGTGTGTGTGGTTGTGTGGTTACTGTTTGGGGAACTTTTTTTTCCCCACAAAATAATGTATTTTGAACACTCAAAGTTAATAAGCTCAGAATTTTAAAATATACTAATTTGTTTTAAACAGTCTTTTTAGAAAAAATGTCAAACTTAGAGAAAATTCTCATGAGTAAAAATAGCATGCTCATGGGCCCTTTACCCAGATTCACTTATCATTAATATTTTGCCCCATTTGCTTTACTATTTGCTGTCCCATTGCATATATACACATGATGATTTGTTTCTCCTGAACAAATTTGAGAGTAAATTGCCTAATTGCTAAGAATGAAGATAGTCTGTTACATAACCATGGGACACTTAATCATTTTCAGTAAACTTGACTATATTTAATCTACCATCCATGTTCCACTTCCATTGTTTGACTCAATAATGTCCTTTATAGCTTTGTTTGAGAGAACTATTTTTAAGAAACAAAAGTTCAAATAATATGGAGGGGTGCATGGGTGGCTTAGCCGGTTAAGCATCCAACTCTCGATCTCAGCTCAAGTCTTGATCTCAGAGTTGTGAGTTTCAAGCCCAGATAGAGCCTGCTTAAAAAAGAAAAAAACTGTTTGTCCAGGCCAGCATTCAAAAACATTTAAATTAAATGGAAGAAAAAAAAGCATAACTTTTCTAGTACAAACACTAACTCAGTAATTTATATATATATAAGTCCAAATACTACTCCATGGAGACAATGCCTAGAAAATGATCTTTATTCTTTTAAAATATCAGAATGTTTAAGAACTGGAGTATAAAAAATTGAATTTTTGTTTTTAATATTAATTAAACATTGATATGTGGCCATGGAGGAATATGTCATAGATATCTGGAAAAAGAAACAGGACTTCAGTTAGAAATACTTTTTGTGAAAAAAAATATATTTGGTTGAATTCTACATTTATGAGTAATTTGGTCAGTACAGAGTTTTTTGACAGCTTAATTTCTACTAACACACATTGTCACTGACTTGAAAAATAGCCTGTTGTGTGGAATTTTTATTTTTCAAATATGGATTTCTTTTTAAGAAGGAGGGTAATATAGAAATTTTGGTAATACATGAAGAAAAATTCAAACTCCCTTTATATTTTCATCCTAGTACAAGGACTAGACACCATTGTAGGATGTTTTCATCCAGCCTTTTACTTCAAAGTTATAATCTTAGTGACTGTGTACATTTGGATCCTACTTCTTTCCCTTATCTCATTAAATATTTAATTTTGTATGTTACTACAGTAGTCTTTATAAACTTTAATATTTCCTTGCAATGGATGGATATATCATGATGACTAAAAAGTCTCTATGATTGAATATTTTGGTTGTTCCCAATTCTTGATACACAAACAATAAAATGCATGTGCCAAAGTGAATTTACTACATCAAAGTGCATTGATAAGCCGACAGAGGACCCATAGCTAGAATATATAAAAGGCTTCTACAAATCAGTAAGAAAGAATCTAATTTTTAAAAAAGAATAGACAAGCAGCTTTTAATCAGGTACTTAGCAAAATGGCATGTCCAAATGTCGAATAAGAATGAGTGGACGCTCATCATGACATTACTCAAAAGGAAAATAAAAATTAAACCATAACAGGGGCACCTGAGTGGCTCAGTCAGTTGAGGGACTGACTCTTGATTTCAATTCACATTGTGATCCCCAGGTTGTGGAATCGAGCCCCATACTGGGTGAAGGCTGAGTATGGACCCTGCTTGGGATTCTCTCTCCCCCCTTTTGACCCTTTCCCCCCAACCTCTCTCTTTCTCTCTCAAAGTAAAAAAAATATTTAAAAAACATAATAAAGTATGACTGCATATCCCAGGAATTGCAAACATTAAAAAACAAAAGGATACCACCTATTAGTAAAGATGTAGGGAGGCAGGATTTCTTGTACATAGCTGGTGGAAATGTAAATGGAATATATCACTGCTTCAGAAAACATTTTGGCATTGTGTACAAAGTTGAATGTAGAGACATAAACTAAATTCCATTAGAAATTTATACCTATGTATGTTAAAAGACACGTACAAGAACTTTTATGCAGTATTGTGTATAATAGCCCCCAAACTCACAACCACCTAAATGTCCCATTATTAGTATTCATGCAACAGAATATACTATACAGCAATGAAAATGCACCAACATGGTGAATAAAGTTCTCGTGTACCTAATTGATATTTGTACCATACCGTTAAAATTACTTCTTTTGGTAAATAGACCTATGACTATCACTGATGCTTTTAAATTTTTATATAATAGGACTTACTTAAATCCATTGTTTTGAGAGTGAAGAAGGCAATAGAAGATGATGTTTTTATTCCTCTATATCCAAAGAGGTAAGAGCTGTTAATATCTAGATTATATGAAATAGCTAATCATGTAATACAGATTTAAGTAATGCAAAAGGAACTATATTAAGTGTTCTCAAATATAAATACACCTATTAAGATGCAAGTTGAGATTTCAAAAAAATATTAGTCACATTTTGTATGCCATGTATGATGCCTGACACCTGGACATAGGTTTTTTTATGTTAAGAACATGACAGGTAGCATCACAGAGTAGCTAAGTCCACAGATTCTGGGAGCCCAGGGTTAGCATTACTAGATATTTGACTTTGGGCCTTTGTGTGCATCAGTATCTTTGTATGTAAATTCATGCCTACTTTACAGGACCTTGTGAAGATAAAGAGAGCGCTCAGAACAGTGCCTGGCACAGAAAGCCAGAAAGTATCTGTGAATTGTGGATTTACTTTATGAAACAAGTAGGGTATTTTTGGTTTTTAGTTTTCCTTGCCTGAGAAGACGGATCTAGAAAAATGTTGCTAAGGTCGATGTCAAAAAATTATTGCCTATGCTCTCTTCTAGGATTTTTGTGGTTTTAGGTCTCACATTTAGGTCTTTTATCCATTTTTGTGTATGTGTGGTGTAAGTTTATTTTTGTGTGTGTTGTAAGAAAGTGGTCCAGTTTCATTGTTTTGCATGTTGCTGTCCAGTTTCCCAGCAGCATTTCTTGAAGAGACTGTCTTTTTCACTTTGTAGATCTTGCCCTTTTGATTGTACATCAATTGACCATATGAGCTTGGGTTTAATTCTGGCTCTGTATTTTGTTCCATTGATCTATGTATCTGTTTTTGTGCCAGTACCATACTGTTGACTACTACAGCTTTGTAATGTATCTTGAAATCTGGAATTGTGATACCTCCAGCTTTGTTCTTCTTCCTCACGGTTGCTTTGACTTTTTGTGGAGTTTCTGTGGTTCCATACAAATTTTCGTATTATTTGTTCTAGTTCTGTGAAAAATGCCATTGGTATTTTGATGGATTGTATTAAATCTATATAGATTGTTTTGGGTAATACAGACACTTTAACAGTATTGGATCTTCCAGTCCCTGAGCATGGAATTAACTTTCCGTGTGTTTTTGTCGTCTTCAGTTTCTTTCTTTAATCCATAGTTTATAATTTGCAGAGTATAGGTCTTTGACCTCCTCGGTTAAGTTTATTCCTAGATATTTTATTCTTTTTGGTACAGTTATAAATGGGACTGTTTTCTTAATTTCTCTTTCTGCTACTTCATCATTAGTGTAGAGAAATGCAACAAGTTTCTCTATATTAATTTTGTATTCTTGTGACTACGGAATGCATTTATCAGTTCTAGTAGTTTTGATGGAGTCTTTATTTCCCCCCCCTTTTCTATAGGAAAGGAGTACAGTTGTAACCATTGTCTTGTACCTTACTTTTTTTTGACTTAGTACATCTTTGAGGTCATTTCACGTCATCACAAGAGTAGTTTCTTCATTCTTTAAGCTGCATAATATACCTTCATATAACGTACTGTAACTGGTGGGCATGTGAGTGATAAACCATTAGCAACAATGCTAGGAATAATTTTATAGACCTACCATTCTGTATACGTATAGAAGGCATTCTCAGAAATAGGGTTGTTGGATCAAAGTGTACTTGTAATTTCGATGTCATCAGAGCATTCCATGTACATTCTGTTAATGTGTTAAGGCTTAGTTTGGTTAAAAAAAAAACTGATTTTTTTTAAACTCTGGTTCTGGAAGATTAACAGTTTGCATTTTGTTCTTTCTCTGTTTCAAATTAGCACTATAGAAAACAAAACATCACCACATTCAAAGTTCCAAGAAAGACAGTTCTGGTCGAGTGTAAAGGTAAGCAAAAACTACAAAAATAAATTTTTTAAATTTTAAATCCAGAGTACTATAGAGCAGAGATCATCAAACTTCTGTAAAGGACCAGATAGTAAATATTTTAGGCTTTGAATGCTATACATTCTCTGTTGAACCATTTAGCTCTGCCTTTGTAGTGCAAAAACAGTTATAAACAATTTGTAAACAAATGAGCATGGCTGTATTTCAGTAAAACTTCACTTCTGGACACTGAAATCTCAACATCATAATCTTCACGTTACCCTTTTACTTTTTTTTAAATCATTTCAAAATATAAAAACCATTTTTAGTTTATCGGCTCTACAAAACCAGGCAGTCAGTTAGATTTAACCCATAATCCCTCATTGTCCTATCCTGGTCTAAAAGATAAAGGAAGGCGAGCACCTGGTTGGCTCAGTCAGTTAAGCATCTGACTTTTGATTTCGGCTCACATCATGATCTCACAGTTTGTGAGTTCGAGCCCCACGTCAGGCTCTGCAATGACAGCACAGAGCCTGCTTGGGATTCTCTCTCTCTCTGCTCCGCCCCTGCTCAGGCGCATGCTTGCTTTCTCTCTCTCAAAATAAATAAACATTTAGAAAAATAAGATAAAGGATGAAGCCATGGCTAAGTTAGTGGTAATAGGGAGGGATGGTAAGAAGTTGGGTTCAGAAGATACTTAGGATGAAGCACTGAAAGTATTTAATGACTAATTAATTACATATGAAGACTATGTAGGGTGCCAGCCAAGTTTCTGACTTTGGCAACTTGGTAACTTATAATGACATTCTTTGAGGGCATTGGAGGGGATACAGTAGGAATAGGTTTGGAGAAAGATAAAGGTCTGTTTCAGATACAGTGAATTGAAGATACCCGTGAGACAAATACAGGAATCGATATAGGTGTCTGAATTGCAGGGGACAGATCTGAGCTGGAAATTTGGGAGTCAGCCACGTCAGAAATGACAGCCTCTGAGGAGAGGTTCATGAGGTGAAGTACGAGAAGAAGGCTCAGAACATTGGGAAACACTGACGTAAGAGGCAGGCAGAGAAATGAAGTCTTAAAAGAAACCTTAGAATTTATTGTGAAGCTTAGAGTGGTCACAAGAGGGTGGCATCATGAGAACTAATCAAGGGGTTTTTAAGAATGAAGGCAGGGTATTAAATGCCACCGAAGAGAATTGGGAGAAAGACTGAAAATGTTTACTGGGTTTGACAATTGGAAGGTTGTAAGTGACCTCAGCAAGTCTAGATTTTAATAGGGTGAATCCATTATTTATCACATGGTTGAGTCAGGGAAAAGACTTCCCAGGAAGAGGGAGCAGCATCAACAATGACACAAAGTGTGGAAAGACACTGCAGTAAATATAGCACAAAGTGTGGAAAGAAAATGGAAAACACCATAAAATGTACTGAAAGAGATGGATTTGGAGGAAAAAAGGCAACCAGTGTTAATTTTGTTAGAATTTCTTATGAGTGTTTTACCCAATTTATCTCCAGACTCACAGATTATTAATCTTATATATCAGAGCAATAAGATTGTCAGCTTTGATGGTATATCAGGATCATCCATTGGTAACAGTGGCACTGGCTTTGTTTTTTTGAGGAGTTGTCTTTTTCATTCTTTTTCTTTTTTTAAGTGTTTATGTTTGAGAGAGTGAGTGGGGGAGGGGTAAAACAGAGGGAGACAGAGGACCCAAAGCGGGCTGTGTGCTGACAGCAGAGAGCCCAGTGCCAAAGAACCTGATGCAAGGCTTGAACTCACCAAGTGTGAGATCATGACCTGAGCCAAAACCAAGAGTTAAGCTTAGCTGAGTGAACCACTCAAGTGCCCCAGTACCACTGGCTTAACAGTAGTCCTTTATGAATCCTTCCTTGAGTCCTGTGGTCTTCCCCATGGCCCCAGGCTCTGGGCATGTAAATTGAGGAGGAAAATTTTTGATCTGGAAAGAAAGGCTCCAGTGAACTTATTTGAGATGGACTTGGGGTGATAGTCCTAAAAATTGAGATAGGATGAGCAAATATATAGAGTTTGGAAAGAATTAAGCAATTGATAAAAAATCTTTTCTGCTGTTTCTAAAATTGACACGTCTGGGGTGCCTGGGTGGCTCAGTCAGGCATCTGACTCTTGATTTTGGCTTAGGTCACCATCGCACAGTTCCTGAGATCGAGCCCCATGTTGGGCTCTGCACTGACAACATGGGAGTCTGCTTGGGATTCTCTCTCTGCCTCTCCCCTGCTTGCTTGTTCATGATCACTCACTCTCACTCTCTCTCAAAATAAATAAACTTTAAAAAATAAATAAAACTGACACTTCTACCAGTACTAATAAGGAGAGTTTAAAAGAATTTGACCAGTGTTTTATGTTTGCTGGAAACTATTACGGTTTTTCTTTAGAGAAACAGCTACACATACTCACCTGATACTGTACTGTAGCTTTTCCGCAATATTCTTCTTTGGAATGGACTCCTCCCAGATGACACGTTGCAAGAACTAGGACTCGGGAAGCTGCTGAATCGCTACCTTATGACAGCTCTTCTTACTGCCAGTCCTGGGCCAGATGTTGTTAAAAAGTGCAGCCAGGTAAGTATGTAGGAATGGATTCTTAAAATCTGTTTTGTGAGGTACCTGGCCAGCTCAGTCAGTAGAACATGTGACTCTCGATCTCAGGGTCATGAGGTCAAGTCCCATTTTAGGTGTAGAGATTACTTTTTTCCTTTAAAGTTTAAAATCTGTTTTGTAACAGAATAATTAAAATTGTGGTACTCACATAATAACAAATCAATTTAATAGACTAGAAACCCAAAAGCAACCAACACCTCAGTAAGAATTAGTATACTGGTTTGAATTATCACCAGCAGGGAGAAGAAAAAGCAGTACATAGTGGTAAACCAACTAAAATAGTATTAAATCCTCACTTCTCAGTAAATACCAATATAAATTTCAGATGAAATAAAGTATAAAAATGAAACTATAAAATATTGTACCAAGAAGATAAATATAGCTGATGGTAAGGGAATCCTTTTGAACTTAAAAGAAGAAATGAGCGAAAAAAGGTAAGTGATTTGATGATGAATGTGTAAAACTTAAGTGAATCAAAAAGCATTAAATATCAGGATTATTTATTTGATTATTGTTAAAACTGGAGGATAGGTTCGTTGGGGTTACCATACTTATTCCTTCTCCTGTTTGAAATTTTCTACAATGAAAAGTTTAAAAGAAAGGGAGCTGAAAAACTGATAAAAGTTGTAAACCATAACAAGGATTAATATCTACATTTTTAAAAAGATCTTTAAAATTAGTAATAATTCAGGTATTCCAATTAAAAATGGCCAAAAGACATGTAACAGGAAATTCACCCAAAAAAGAATATATAAAAATAATTTCTAATAATTCCTAAACACATAGAAAAGATTAAGAATACTAATAATCAGAGAAATGCAAAATAATACAGTAAGGATATTATTTTTACCTGTTATGCTGGCTGGGTTTTGTTTTGCTTTGTTTTTTTTGCTGTTATTTCCTAATTGCTTGTATTGTCAAAAGCATGAGGAAACCACAGTCACATCATGTCAGGGGCACCTCCAACGTGTGGTGCAGAGGTTCTGAGAAACAGTCCACTGCTGCAATAGGGGATAGAACTCTGGAGACTTCTGGCATGATGGCTACAAAACCTTTAAAGTTCTTACCTTTGACTTAGTAATTTTACCTCAAGGAATTTATCCTAAGTTAAAAATCCAAGATGCACATAAAAATTTGTTAAAACAGAAAATTCAGCGGAGTAAATTTGAGATCTAATGAATTGGGCAGCATTCCACATAGCAAGCAGAGACATCTCTCAGGAGTTGTACAAAATGGAAGATTTCATAAGAAAGGAAGATTTTCATAAGAAAGAGGGTGGAGCAAAAAAGCTATTAGCAAAAGAAAAGGATTGTTTCAGGCCAGGAGTTTGTCTTATACTGGGGAGGAGAAGGCCACCTTTTTAATCATGATGACAACCTCATTAGTGCCTCTCCAGAAATTTCAGGATTGAAGGTTAAGAAGTGGCATTCCTGGGCTGACTTGAAACTACAGTGAAGTCTTGGGCTTGCTGTTGTAAAGAGCTGTTTCTACTGGAATTTAAGTACAAAGAATATTATTGTACTATTACTTATAATAGTCGGAAACAACTCAGATATCCAAAAACATTGTCCATCAGATAAGTCATTTTTAAGAATTTCAGAATATGGAAAAATGTTTATAATACAAACTTTAAAACAACATAAAACATTGGATAGCAATTCCTACCCCACTCTGATTTCTTGGGCTATGGTTTTTATTTATCTCCCCAAAATTGAATTCAATGCCCATGCTCAATATTTCACATTCAGTTTAGTCCTCTTTGACCAGAAGAGTCTACTATCAGAAGTAGAGAAGACGACACAGGACATTCTCTCCACAGCTTGTGGCTAGATAACCATGCTAAGACAGTGTGGCTTTAAGTCCTGGGATCTTTTATGGAAAAGTGAAGGAGTTCTGTGGAAATCTTATTGAGATTGGTGATACAAACAAGTGAAAAGCGTGTGCAAATAACTTTAAATTTCAGTCCAGTAAGGGCTAGTATTTAAACCTTGGAAAAGAGCTAAATATTTCTACCCCTCGGCAGTCATGTTTCCCCATTTTTTCTGGATAATTGAAAAAGGTGATTAAAGAATAGGCTAAATCTTTGCCTCAACTGTGTTTTGAAAAGCATACATTCCAGAACTTCCACTTAACATTTTGTAATGTGTACAGGGTATATATTCCCCCCAACTTTACATTTGTAAGTACTGATCTTGATATTACCAACTATAGCATAACCTGTTTGTCAAAGAGTTTCTTTGTATATGATCTCAGGTTTTTTCTTTCTCTCATTCTCTCTTTCCTTCTAGTCTTCTGCTCTGAGGAAATTTTCTTTTTTTACTTAAACATTTTTCTGTTTTTACCAAACTTTCCCCCAATCATGCATTACCTATAGCATAATGGTAAAGTGGTATTTTCCCCAAAAAAGAAAAATTGAATGTAATTGACTCTTTATGCTGCCATGAACTTTTAAAGCAGTGTATTAAATTAGAAGATCAGAGCCATAATTCTTTTATTCTGTACCACTAAATTTATTCTGTACCACAAATACCACTAATGATTAGTCATAAAGAATAGCCTATTTTAAGCTCTTAGCATTAAAATATAGGATTTTTTTGAAAGTATAACCCTTGACCGAGAAAACTTCTCAAAATATAATCAACCGTAAGCCATAAAATGGGAAAATATACAACCTGCATGATCACTGTGAGGATTAAATGAGATGATTGATGTTAGCAAAAGGCCTTAGATAACTGTTGTTACTAAAAAATGACTGTGTATTTTGATTAACAGATAGCAGCATATTTACCAGCAAAATGGTTCCAAAGCTCTGCCATGAGAACGTCTATTCCCCAGCTAGAAAACTTCATTCAGTTCTTGTTGCAGTCTGCACAGAAATTATCCAGAAGTGAATTCAGGTAATTGTGCACATTTGTATCTCCATAAGCATAGTTCAAGGTTTCTTTTTTACACTCAGCAATTTTTAGGAAAATTTGTACTTTCACTCTACATCTGGAAAAACTCTGTGGAGGGGCCCCTGGCTGGCTCGGCTGGAGCACGCAACTCTTGATCTTGGGGTTGCAAGTTCAAACCCCACATAGAAATAACTTAAAAACAAAATCTTTAAATCAATAAATAATAAGTCCTTAGAGACTATCACTGTAGAATTAGGAGATATTTTCATGTGCAATCTTAGGAATCACTATTTTATACTCACACCTCACGCATAATAGTTCATGTCTTTTTTAACATTTACATATTTATTTTGAGCAGAGAAAGAGGAAAAGGAGAGAATCCCAAGCAGCCTCTGCACTGTCAGTGCAACACAGAGCCTGACACAGGGCTCGATCTCACAGTTCCTGGGATCATGACCTGAGCCAAAATCAAGAGTCAGACGCCTAACTGATTGAGCCACCCAGGCGCCCCAAATGTAAATCTCTTCCAAAGTAAGCATTTCCAGAAAACTGTTGCACAGGGGATTTGGGAAACTATAAATCAAAAACCTCTTATAGCATGTTTTCAAAGTGTTTTTCATTTTCCTAGCCATTTTAAAACCTCAGTAATTGTTAAGTGCAGGTCTGCAGCCTGATGTTTACCCAGGAGTAGCTAGATCTGTTTTGGGTGTCTCATTCACCTCACTAGATGTTTAGGGGTTTAAGTACAGTTGCGTTCTGATTAAGCACTTCTCCAAAATCAAACTAAAGCATTTTTAAAAATAAAAAACCAAGGGGCGTCTGGGCAGCTCAGTCGGTTAAGCAACTGACTTCGGTTCGGGTCATGATCTCGCGGTTCGTGGGTTCGAGCCCCGCTTCAGGCTCTGTGCTGACCGCTCAGAGCCTGGAGCCTGCTTTGCATTCTGTGTCTCCTTCACTCTCTGTTCCTCCCCTGCTCGTTCTCAGTCTCTCAAAAATAAATAAATGTTTAAAAAAAAATTCTTTTTAATAAAAAAAAACCTAGATTTGTAGCATTTCTGTGGGTGAATATTCTCACTGAGACTCCCACCATAATAGCCCATACAAGCTGATAGCCCCCATGCCGCACGCAACTCAGCTTTCTGATGATAGCTTTAACTTTTTTACAGCCATTCACATTAAAATTTGCCAGCATACACATCTAATAAGAGTCTCTAGTGGAATGCTTATTTGGAAAAGGTAAAGTCTGGAATATGAGATACTGGCTTAAACTTTTTTTCAGATTAACAATTAATGGTTCCCTGTCTCATGCACTTCATTTTCCTTTTTTTGTTTCCCAGGGATGAAGTCAAAGAAATAATTCTTATTCTGGTGAAAATAAGAGCTTTGAATCAAGCAGAATCCTTCATAGAAGAATGTCACCTAGACCATCTTAAATCAGTAATTAAAGAAGTTTGAGCAAACTGTGGGAAGTACTAACGTGAGATTTTAATATAATCACTCATGGCTCATTTGCTCGGGGCAGCGGTGCCCGCAGGATTCCCTCCATTCCTTCGCCTTATTTTACCTTCTGGTATCGCGAAAGGCTGCCCCTCTGTGGTGTTTGCAGGAAGTAAGCCCACAGGAGCAGTAAGAGTTAACATACTTCCCTTTGATTCTTTGGACTTCTTTTCCACTGTAAGAGAGGAGTTGGGGAAACCTTGCTGCTTTGGCTTTGGTGAGTCTTCTGAACTGACCATAGCAACATCTGTTACTTCTCTTCATCCCGTCTCTATTCACAAAAAATTAAAATGGAAATCTTAATTGGAATGAATCATTTGCTTAGGGTTAACTGAGTAAGGTATTTTAAGGCTTTTGATAACTATTGATTGTCAGATTGTCCTTCAGAAAACAAGTGTAATAAGCCAGCAAACCACCCCCCCGCCATAGGTTTGTTTTTTTTGTTTTTTTTTTAAACTCAGTACAAATTCAGTAGATGTAAAAAATTTTAATTATTCTTTTGGCTGTTAGTACTTTTTTGGCCATTTGTAATTCTTTTTGAAATCCACTCATGTTAATGGCTTTGTAAGAACTTTGTTTTAAAGATACCAATGTTTTGTCTATCCTATGTTACTGTTTTCCATATTGTCATTTTTTCTCTTAATGTATGATGTTTTTAGTGTGCTAACATTACTTGTTAGGTACTTAGATTTCTCTTCTGTTAGGGTTTTTGTCATTGGTGATAGGCTTAGGATACACGTATTTTGAATATTCAGAACATGTAATAAACTTTCCGATAAAATATTTGTGTAATTGAAAAGAGACTGAAAATTTCTCAAAATGAGTTTACTAATAATTTTTTCTTAAATCTGTTCATTAAATAACTCCAGGGTGACCCTGAATATATATTTTGTAAATTATTGCCCCAAAGAATATCAGGAAAAAAAAATACTATATTGTAGGACTTCAGCATGTGGCTTCTGACATTTTCACCTCTAGTTTTGAAGCCGTGTATTTTTTTTTTTAACATTTATTTATTTTGAGAGAGACAGAGCATGAGCAGGAGAGGGGCAGAGAGAGAGGGAGATAGAATGCTAGCAGGCTTTGCATGGTCAGCATACACAGCCCGACATGGGGCTCGAACTCACGAAACCATGAGATCATGACCTGAGCCAAAATCAAGTTCAGATGCTTAACCGACTGAGCCACCCAGGTGTCCCTGAAGCTGTGTATATTTTAACAGATTGATGTGTTATTTCTATTTGTGATTCACTAGTATGAACAGTTTGAATGCTCTTTTAGTTACACAAATTATATAAGAATAGGATCTCTTCTAGAAAGCATTTAGCATTCCTGCACCAATTACTGTCCCAGAGGTAACTGTTTTCATTTTAATGTTACCATTTCAGACTTTTTCTCTTACACAAACGTACATGTGTGTGTTAACACAAAAGGCAGATCTTTATTGCATATGAAATTTTAGTTTTAATAAAGTGTACATTTGGAAATTTCCGTGACTTTTGTATTTTTTTAAATTTTTTAAGTTTATTTGAGAAAGAGAGCACAAGCAGGGGAGGGGCAGAGAAGAGAGACAATCTCACAAGTCTCCCCACCATCAGCACAGAACCCAACGTGGGGCTAAATTCATGAGCTGAGATCAAGAATCGGACATTTAACCAACTGTGTCACCCAGGTGCCCCTGCATTTTTAATTAAAGCTGTGTTGGACATGTTTACATTTTTAATTTGGTTAGATTTTTCTTTTTGTGGAATGGGAAATATTAGAACTGCTTTCAAAACTACAAATTGCTTTAAACTCCCAATAATTTAACTAAATTTCATTATAGTAGGCTTCATTATACTTGGAGTTTGAACCTCAAGATTTTTATCCGTCATATATTATAATGGAGGATAATCAAAAACATTTGTGAAACTTCCTTAATCCCCAGTGCAGATTTTTTCTCTTCTTCCTGTTAACAATTCATCTCACATCTCAATTCTCTCCCTGGATTTTTTTCAGCTTTTCGTTCATATAAAGAATATGAAATTTTAAAAAGTCATCTTTCTTATTCTGTAAAAAAAACTTATATTGACTCTTAGGAACCCAAAAATGGACACTAAAACCCCAAAACAATTGATTTTTGCATTTCTTAGGCCTGTGACAAAATATTTATGTAGAGGACTCCCAAGAAATACCATATATGATTCAAAACCTGAAAAAGCTAAAACAATAACAGACCAATATCCCTCATGAACACAAGAATAAAAGTCCTTCAAACATTAGCAGATTGAACCTAGCAATGTATTAAAAGGATAATACATCTTGACCAAATAGGTTTTATTCCAGGAGAGCAAGGTCTATTTAACATTAGAAAGTCAATCAATATGATTTACCTGTGAACAGAGGAAAATATCCTATCAATGATTATAGAAAATGCACTGGACAAAATTCAACATCCTCTCACAATACAAACCCTAGGAGTTAAATTCCTCAGTCCTACAAAGAGCATCTGCAAAAGAACATCTACACTTAACATCATACTTCATGGTGAAATACTAAGCAAACCAAGGATGTCTGCTCTCACCATTTCTGTTCAACACTGTTCTGTAAGTCAGAGCCATACAATCAGTCAAGAAAAAGTCATAAAGATTGGAACACAAGAGCTCAGAATAGTCATTCACAAATGATATGGCTGTTTACACAGAAAATCTTACTCTGCAAGAAAAAGAGAACCAGCCAGAACTAATAAGTGAATTTAGCAAGATCTTAGAAAAATCAAGGCCTGGGGCATGCTGGTGATCTGATTAGAAACTTAAAGTTTAAAAACAGTAACATTCTAGTAGCAAAAAAACCTCAAATACCTAGGAACAAATGTATAGCTCTATGAGACCTCTGCAGTAAAGAGCAAAACTTTGCCGAGAAGATGAAAACTTGGACTTGAGAGACATCATGTTCGTGAATTGGAAAACAGTTTTCGGTTAAGGGGTCTATTCTCCATAAATTGATTTATACTTCGCAATCCCTATCAAAATTCCATTAGACTTAAAAAAAAGACTGGTTTAATATATTAAAAATTATGTAGAAGTGCGAAGACCTTACAAGAGCCAAACAACCTTAAGTTGGAAGACATGTTTACCTGCTATCAAAATTTAAAGGAGGCATCTGGCTGGCTCAGTTGAAAGAGCTATGACTCCTGAACTTGCAGGTGTGAGTTCAAGCCCCACACTGGGTGTAGAGATTACTAAACTAACAAAAAACTTACATGAAGTTTAAGTAATCAAGACTGTGGTATTAGAATCAGTCAAGAGTCCAGAAACAGACGTACACAAATTTTAACCAAGATGGCAAGTTAATTCAGTGGGAAAAGGAAAGTATAACAATATTGGTGAAACAATTGAATGTACGAAATAAAAAGCCTTGACTCTTATTCTCTACTCAGACACACACACACACAAAATCATGGATTTAAATGTAGAACCCAAAAACAAATGTAGGAAAAAAAATTTTGAGATTTCTTGGACACAAAGTACTAAACGAAGAAAAAAAAAGGACAAGTTGGATTTAAAATTCAAAATTTACGCAACATCTTAGGTCCTCTGGGAAGTACAAATTAAAACCACCATGATACACCATTTCACATACACTAGAATGGGGAAAAAAAAAAACATCCACAAATGTCAAGAATGTGAAGCCACTGGAACACTCCTATGTTGCTGCTGGAAGTATAAAATGAACAACCTCTTTGGAGAACTATTCATCAGTTTCTTAGTAAAGTTAAACATTCACTTGCCATACAATTCAGCAAAACCATTCCTGAGCATTTATGCAAGAAAAAATATGCCGGGGCGCCCAGGTAGCTTGGTTCAGCATCCGACTTTGGCTCAGGTCGTGATCACATAGTTTGTGGGTTTGAGCCCTGCGTCAGGCACTGTGCTGACCTCTCAGCCTGGAGCCTACTTCGAATTCTGTGTCTCCCTCCCTCTCTGCCTCTACCCTGCTCCCCCTCTGTCTCTCTCTCCCTCTCAAAAATAAACATTAAAAAACCATATATGTTCACAAAAACATGAGTATACATAACTGTTGATAAGAGCCTTATTAATAGCCCAAAACAGAAGGTATAACTGGTGTATTCATAAAATGGAAAACTACTCAGCATTAGAAATGGGCTAATGCATATAACTTAATCTCAAAAACATCATTAAATGAAAGAAGTTAGAAAAGAATACATACTTTATGATTCAACGTAAGAACAGACCTAAAACGATGGAGGAATGAAAATAGACGAGGAATCTGGTAGTGATGGAAATGCTCTGTAACAGGATTTGCATGATGGGTACAGGAGTGTATTCAAAGTTAATTCATTGAATGGAAAACCTAAGATCTGTGTGTTTTATTGAATGTTATAGTGGTGCATCAATTTTTTAAAATACTTTATAGATCAGACAAGTGTCTGGAATAGTGAACTATCTCACACACTGTTGAGTGTGTGAGAGTACCGTTGAATACCATACTAATTGTTCTTCGTGATACTTTCTAAAGTCATTAGATGTTAACTGAGGAAAACTGGTAGGGATATCCAGAGATACTTTTGTTTTTAACATACCTAGTCCATTAGACCAGTGTTGGATTTGTTTATTATTATAATTGAGAGAGACAGACGGAGTTTGAGTGGGGGAGGGGCAGAGAGAGGGGAGAGAGAGAGTCCCAATCTGCACTGTCAGCGCAAAGCCCAAATTCACAAACCAGGAGATTATGACCTGAGTCAAAATCAAGAGTCACGTGTTTAACCGACTGAGCCACCCAGGTGCCACTAGACCAGTGGTTTTCAACCCCTTTTCCACCCAAATGAACCTAAACCTAACACATTTCCGTCAAGAATAGTACCTTAGAATCACTGCCCTGAAGGATTTCACATAAGGGATTCAGTGTGATCTGCTAACCAGAAATGCCCCCAGGAAAATTCTGTAAGAGAATCAAGGACTAATTTATGTTGACAATATTCTCTTAATCAAGTCACATGGAGTTAGTCCAGAGAAATGTGAATTAATGTCAATAAAGATTTGACATTTAATAAAAAGCCTGTAAAAAGAAGATTCAGGTTGACGATTCAATTGAGTATTTTCATGTAGATGGTTTCAAGACAGAATTAAGTATCTATAGACCCAACAGTTCCCAAACTGAGCTGAGATGCCCTGGGCACCGTCGTAACCCACAGGACATTGTGGGACATTTTAAATTCTCAAGGGAGACAGCAGTACTCAACACCACTCACAAACCACTGGAGCTTCTAGCTCAAGGCTGTTCAGTGTCAGCGTTAGATCATGTTACAGTACTTTAGAAGACAACACGTATTTGTGAAGCTGGGTTTCCAGAGGCCGCCGTTAAAAGCAAATGGAGACCAGCCTTGAAAATTCCCTAAGCAGGCAAAACCAGTTTAGTCCTACAAGCAAAGCTTAATTTAGCTTATTTTGCCAGACTGACGACCTGGGTCATTTCTTGTTTACACCTCTAAAAATCATAAATAAAACTTAAACTGTTTCCCAAGGTTGGTATGAGGTAACCACTGACCAATTCACTATCATTTAAGAAAATTCTAATATAACCAATGAATTTAGAATAAACTGTCACTGCTTTCTCACTATATAAACTGCTCACACCAACATACAACTGAGGGGCATCCAGCTGCTCAGTCAGAAGAACGTGAGACTCTGGATTTCGGGGTCATGCGTTCGAGCCCCACATTGAGTACAGAGATTACTGAAATAAATAAAACTTAAAGACACACACACACACACACACACACACACACACACACACCTGAGCTTTATTCCATGTTTTGGTTTAAGTGCTCCCAGTTTACAAACTATTTTTAATTACTACTTTGGTGATTCACTGGTTTTATTTGTTATTTCTGAACTTCTGACACTGTGATAAAAGCAAGTACCTCATGAAATTCCATGTGGAACAGAAAATGAGTAGTAATGTCCAATTTGATTCCAAGGTTTGATAAGTTGCTTAGGGGCAGATACACAAAACCCAATTAGTAATTATAATTTAAGGATGCAATATTTTAAATGTGTATTATTTTTAAATATTTAGACCTAACTGGTTAATAAATGGTGCTAAGCATGGGGCACCTGGGTGGCTCAGTCAGTTAAAGCATCAGACTTCAACTCAGGTCATGATCTCACGGTTTGTGAGTTCGAGCCCCGCATTGGGCTCTGTGTTGACAGCTCAGAGCCTGGAGCTTGCTTCAGATTCTGGGTCTTCCTCTCTCTCTGCCCATCCCCTGCTCACACTCTGTCTTTAATAATGATTAAAATTTTTTAAATAAAGTAATAAATGGTGCTAAGCATTTCTTGTGGTCTAGGGGGCCCCATTAAAAATTCCTTAAAAAACAGGGGCATCTGCAGGGTATAAAATCAATGCACAGAATTCAGTTGCATTTATATACACCAATAATTAAGCAGCAGAAAGAGAAATGAAGAAATTGATCCCATTTCCAACTGCACCAAAAACCATAAAATACCTTGGAATAAGCCTAACCAAAGAGGTGAAATATCTACACGCTGAAAACTATAGAAAGTTTATGAAAAAAATTGAAGACACAATAAAATGGAAAAATACTCCATGCTCATGGATTGGAAGAACAAATATTGTTAAAAATGCAATAGCATTTCTACCGAAAGCAATCTATGTATTCAATGCAATACCTATCAAAATAACACCAACACTCTTCACAGAGCTAGAACAAACAACCCTAAAATTTGCATGGAACCAGAAAAGACCCCAATAGCCAAAGCAATCTTGAAAAAGAAAACCAAAGCAGGAGGCATCACAATCCCAGACTTAAAGCTGTACTACAAAGCTGTAATTATCAAGACAGTACATTATCAAGAACAGACATTCAGATCAATGGAACAGAATAGAGAGCCCAGAAATGGACCCACAAACATATGGCCAACTAACCTTTGACAAAGCAGGAAAGAATATCCAATGGAATAAAGACAGTCTTTCAGCAAGTGGTGCTGGGAAAACTGGACAGTGACATGCAGAAGAATGAACCTGGACCACTTTCTTACACCATACACAAAAATAAACTCAAAATGGATGAAAGACCTAAATGTAAGACAGGAAGCCATCAAAACCCTCGAGGAGAAAGCAGGCAAAAACCTCTTTGAGGGGCGGCTGGGTGGCTCAGTCAGTTAAGCGTCCGACTTCAGCTCAGGTCACGATCTCGTGGTCCATGAGTTCGAGCCCCGCGTCGGGCTCTGGGCTGATGGCTCAGAGCCTGAGCCTGCTCCCGATTCTGTGTCTCCCTCTCTCTCTGCCCCTCCCCCGCTCATGCTCTGTCTCAAAAATAAATAAACGTTAAAAAAAAAAAATTTTTTTTTTAAAACCTCTTTGATGTTGGCCACAGAAACTTCTTACTAAACACATCTCTGGAGGCAAGGGAAACAAAAGCAAAAATGAACTACTGGGACCTCATCAAAATAAAAAGCTTCTGCACGACAAAGGAAACAATCAGCAAACCTAAAAGACAAGTAACGGAATGGGAGAAGATATTTGCAAATGACATATCAGATAGAGGGATAGTATCCAAAATCTGTAAAGAACTTATCATACTCAACACACAAAAAAATAATCCAGAGAACAAGGGCAAAAGGCATGAATAGACACTTTCCCAAAGAAGATATCCAGGTGGCTAACAGACACATGAAAAAATGCTCAACATCACTCATCATCAAGGAAATACAAATCAAAACCACAATGAGATGCCCCCTCACCCCTGTCAGAATAGCTAGCATTAACAACTCAGGCAACAACATGTTGGAGAGGATACAGAGAGAGAGGATCTCTTTTGCACTGCTGGTGGGAATGCAAACTGGTGCAGCCACTCTGGAAAACAGTATGGAGGTTCCTCAAAAAACTAAAAATAGAACTACCCTACAACCCAGCAATTGCACTACTAGGTATTTACCCAAGGGATACAGGTGTGCTGTTTCAGAAGGGCACGTGCACCCCAAAGTTTATAGCAGTGCTATCGACAATAGCCAAAGTATGGAAAGAGCCCAAATGTCCATCGACAGATGAATGGATAAAGATGTGGTATATACATACAATGGAGTATTACTCAGCAATCAAAAAGAATGAAATCTTGCCATTTGCAACTACGTGGATGGAACTAGAGGATATTATGCTAAGCGAAATTAGAGAAAGACAAATATGACTTCACCCATATGTGGAATTTAAGATACAAAACAGATGAGCATAAGGGAAAGGAAGCAAAAATAATATAAAAATAGCGAGGGGACAAAACATAAAAGACTCTTAAATATAGAGAACAAACTGAGGGTAGCTGGAGTTGTGGGTGGGGGGCATGGGCTAAATGGGCAAGGGGCCCATCCCACTTGTTGGGATGATCACTGGGTGCTATATGTAGGGGATGAATCACTGGATTCTACTCCTGAAATCATTGTTGCACTATATGCTCACTTGCATGTAAATTAAAAAAAAAAAAAACAAAAACAAACGAACAAAACAGGAGCACCTGGGTGGTTCAGTTGGTTAAGCATCTGACTCTCAGTTTTGGCTCAGGTCATGATCTCACGGGTTCATGACTTCAAGTCTCAAGTCAGGTTCCATGCTGTCAGCGAGGAGCATGCTTGGGATTCTCTCTCTTTTCCCCCAACCCCTTCTCTCTCTCTCAAAATAAGTAAACTTTAAAAAAAAAAAAGATTAAAAATGTCTTAAAAACTAAATGTTCTATAAAGTGAGAAAGCACCACTGATAGCTTTTTCACTGAAAAACACAGAATGTTCCTAGACACATTTGGACTTATTTTTGTATAAGATTTTATTTTTAAGTAATCTCTACACCCAATGTGGGGCACAAACTTACAACGCCAAGGACAAGAGTTGCACGCTCTATCCACTTAGTCAGCCAGGTGCCCCATTTGGATTTCTTAAAGCTAGAGAGGGAAAAACATAGGGAAACGACTTCCCTATTGTGCTCAAATTTTTAGGAACACCTCTAGGATTTTTAAATCATAAACGACTATTATAGACCATTAAATTTCATAAATATCTGCCTGGTAGGGTGGCCAGCCTTCCCAGTCTGCCAGGACTAAGGTGTTTTTAAGATGCAGGGCTTCTGGTGCTAAAATCGGAGAAGTCCCCTGCAAACCAGGACAATTTGGTCACTCTACTGCCTTCACTGAAAACGCCCCAAGCATTTTAGTTAGAGGCCTAATTTAAAGCAAAATGACCTGCCTTGGATTTCACCTCCATTCTGCTGTTTCTATAGGAGGCAAAATGTTAAATGCAGTGATTCTCAGAACTAGTTGTACATTAGAATCACATCAGGAGCTTTTTAAAACACTAAAATCCATCACTGTCCTTGGTATTTTGATAAAGTCTGGAGACTTTTTACATTTTTTTTAAAAAGCTTTTATTTTCAAGTAATCTCTACACCCAACATGGGGCTCAAACTCACAACCCCAATATCAAGGGTTGCAGGGACCATTGATTAAGCAGCCCAGGCGCCCCTGGAGACTTTTTTAAAAACCGATTTTAAAAGAATTCTCAGGGGGCGCCTGGATGGCTCAGTCAGATAAGCATCCGACTCTTGGTTTCAGCTCAGGTCCTAATATTGCAGTTTGTGGGTTCCCGCCCCACATCAGGCTCTGTGCTGACTGTACACAGCCTGCTTGGGATTCTGTCTCCCTCTCTCTCTGCCCCTCTCCTGCTCACGTGCTCTAAAATAAACATTTATAGATAGATAGATAGATAGATAGATAGATAGATAGATAGATAGTTCTGGGGTGGGGCTCTGTCAGTTGAGCGTCTGACTCTTGATTTTGGCTCAGGTCATGATCTCACTGTTCATGGGTTCGAGCCCCATGTCAGGCTCTGCCCTGACAGCACAAAGCCTGCTTGGGATTTCTCTCTCTCTCCCTCTGTCTGCTCCTCCCCACCCCCTCTTTCTCAAAATGAATAAATAAACTTTAAAAAGAAAACCAAAGAGATCTGACTCAGGCATTTGTGAGGTTCAACATTAGCCCCACCAGCCACCATCTGTGCCACTTCAGAACAGCTGCTTACCTCTCTAAAGCGATCTCATTTGTAAAATGGAGTAGAAGCACCTGTCTCATAAGGTTTGATGAACAATAAGAGACATGAGATGCCTTGCACAGTGTCTGGAACAGAGGAGCCCTTCTAATGGGTTAAAGACTAGCTTATCCCTGAAAACTGAAAAGTTAAATATATCATTCTTTTTCTAACAGGAAAAACCTTAACAGTTTGAATGCTGTGCATTATACAAAAGACTCAGGGAGTTATTTCTTTTAAACCATTAACTGCCCTACTGCAACGCTAAATGGAGGTTTAAACACAACACACTCTTGAGCAACATGATGGAATGTGCAGATTCAAGGTCTTGTCCTCCCACAGAAACATTGAAAGACAAGCAGGAATGGTCACAACCAACTTTTGCAGAACTGTGGGAAACAGTCATGTTTATATTAACCAAGCGAACACAGGATCAAATAAAAGGCAACTTATAAAAAGGCAGGAAGTCACCAAGATACCAACATAGGTTGTTCCAGACTTCGCGCCTCCTCACAAGAATTGACAAAGTATGCATGGACACCACTGAAAAAACCTGGAACACAGAAGTGAGGCTGAAGCACCCTACACACACACACCACAGGGACCAAGACAGACTGCATTAAAAAAGAGAAGCATCTACATGCTCACCACGTTGCCCCTCTTTAGGCTGAGGCAGCACCACAACAAGAGGCCTTCCCTGAGCCTGTGGTTCCCCCAGGGGGAAAAGAGAACACAGGATTGACGTCCGGCATCCCCCCGCACATCTGGTCACTTACTGGGACTCCCACCCAGTCTTACCTCCAGGAAAAGCCTGGTCAGGACACTGGACACTGTGCTCGAGCAGAGAGAGCAGCAGGGCAGAGTTGACCATCCTCCGAGCAAAGCCAGTGGCACCATTCAGCGGGAGAACCTGGGGGCAAGTCAGCTTTGGTCAAGACCACAAACAGCCTACTTATCCAGATTTCAAGCTAGGCCCCCTGCTCCACCCAGGGTGGAGAAGAAAAATTTGTAACACTGCCGAGTGTAGCTCCTGGTCCCTCCTAACCGGGAAGCCTGACTACGAACACCTAAGAGGATGCTGAGAGCAGGCTCTCCTGCTTTTTCTGGGCGGGAAGCTACATCATAGGCCCAATCAGTGCTGAGTAGCTCTTGGCCCCATCTGAGTGGGAAAACTAACCAGGAACAGCTGGGAGGCTGCTTGGCGCTCACTCTCCTGCTCTATTTAGGTAGGGAAGCTAGTTGACAGCCCTTCCCACTGCTGAGGGTGGCTCCTGAATCCCGCTGGCCCAGAAAGCTTGGCTGGAACACCAGGAAAGCTCCATAAGCCTAGCAACACTTAAGTGGAGACTCTAGCAGGGTCAGCTGGCTCCATCGGGCCGGAGACTTCAGTGCACAGTCTTGTCCCATGTACGTCCCCAAACAAGTTGCGGTGCAGGACCTGGGACCTGTTCTGCTGCCCTGCTAGCACAGGGGGGCTAATTCATAATCCTACCTGCTGCTGAATATAGCACCTCATCCTGCCTAGTAAGCCTGACCAGAGAACCCAGGCAACCACAGAGCCCAATCTACAGCCTTGCTAGATCAGGGAAATAAGCCAGCAGTCCTATCCAATGTTCTCAGCCAGCAGCATCCCACACCCACCTCAGAGCTCCAGCAGTGGCCTCACCCCAAAATAGACCCTGATAGCAAGTCCTGCCTGCCCAAGGATGCTACCAGCTGACAAGTCTAAACATTCAAACTGAGAAGATGGTGAAGAGCTTTCCCTGCCAAAGCAATCCTAAAAAGTCTAGAAGAGAGACTGCTTACTCAAATGTGTAGATACCAACATAAGGAGTCAAGGGTTGCAAAAAAAACAGATAAACATGACACCATAAGGAAACTGGTAAAACGCTAACAACTGACCCTAAAGAAATGGAGATCTGTACACTGTCAGAAAAAGAATAATCCTCTTAAAGAAATTTAGTGAACTGCAAGAACACACACACGACTAAAGGAAGTTAGGAAAACAATGCATAAACACAATAAGAAGTCCAACAAAGAAAGAAAAGCCAAACAAACAGGAATCCTAGGGTTGAAAAATACAATGACTGAAGAATTCAATAGACAGCTTCAAAAGCAGACTCAACCACGCAAAAGAAAGAATCAGTGACCTTGAAGATGGGACATTTGAAATTATCCAGAGGGGAAAAAGAAAAAAGAATGAAAAAGAGTGAAGAAAGTCTATGGAGCTTATGGGACACCATCAAAAGAAACAATATCATTATGGGAATTCCAGAAAGAAAAAGGGATAGAAAGTACAGTTGACCCTTCAAAAATGCAGGGGTTAGGGGTGCCAACCCCTATACACTTGCAAATCTACATAAAACTTTTGACTCCCCCAAAACTTAACTAATAGCCTATGACTTAACTAATAGCCTATGAGTGTTGGAAGCATTACTGATAACACAATTAACACATATTCTGCATATGGATTTAATATATAATACATATACTGTAATCTTACAGTTAAGCTAGAGAAGATAAGATATTAAGAGTATCACAAGGAAGAGAAAATATATTTACAGTACCACAGTGTCGAAAAAAAACCCCACGCACAAGTGAACCCACACAGTTCAAACCTGTGTTGTTCAAGATCAATTGTATATTTAAAGCAATAATCCTTGAAAATTTCCAAAACCTTGAGAGAAAAATGAACATCCAGATCTATGAAGACCAAAAGACCCCAAATAGGTTGAATTTGAATAGACCTACACTGAGACACATTATAAATTGTCAAAAGACCATTTATGGCAAGTCAACAGCTAACATATTCAATGGTTAAAGGTTCAAAGCTTTCCCTCTACTAAGATCAGGAACAAGACAAATGCACCCCCTCTCAACAGCTCCTATTCAACGTAGTACTGGAAATCCTAGCCAGAGCAATCAGGCAAGAGGAAGAAACAAAGGCATCAGATTGGAAAGGAGGTAAAATTGACTTTACTCGCACATGACATGATTTTATATGTACAAACTCCTAACAATTCTACCAAAAAACGTTTACATCTAACCAAAGAATTCTGTGAAGTTCCAGGAAACAAAATTAACATACAAAAATCAGTAGTGTTTCTATAAACTAACGATTCTTGGAAAATCAGTGAAGTAAACAATCCCGCTTACAATAGCATCAAAAATAATATAAATACTTAATAAATTTAAACAGGAAGTGAAAACTCTATACACTGAAAACTATACAATGCTGATGAAAGGAATCAAAGAAGACACAAATAAAGGGAACTGTATCTCATGTTCATGTATTGGAGGGATTAATATTGTTAAAATGCCCATACTACCCCAAACCATCTATAGATTACATGGAATTCCCATTAAGATTCCAATGGCATTTTTTACAGAAAAGAAAAAAAAAATCCTGAATTTACACGGAAAACAAATAGCCCAAGCAATCCTGAGAAAGGAGAACAAAGTAGAGGCATCAAACTTGCTGATTTCAAGCTATATTTTAAAGCTATAGCAATCAAAACAGTATGGTCCTGGCTTAAAAACAGACATATAGACCAGTGGAAGAGAATTGAGAACCCAGAAATAAACCCATGCCTACACAAGCAACTAATACATGACAAAACAGACAATACTCAATATAGTCTTTCAATAGATGGTGGTAGAAAATTTGCATATTCACATCCAAAAGAATGAAACTAGACCCCTGTCTTTCACCATTCACAAAAATTAACTCAAAATGAATTAAAGACTTAAATGAAAGACTGGAAACCATAAAACTCCTAGAAGAAAACATAGGAAAAGAGATTCTTCACATAGGTCTTGGCAATGATTTTTTGGATATGCCACCTACATAAAGCTCAAGGAACAAAGTAAAAATGATTGGGACTACATGAAATTAAAAAAGCTTTTTGCACAGCAAAAGAGGAGACAACCTGCAGAATGGGAAAACACACACAGGAATCTTATTCAGCCATAAAAAAGGAATTCCTGCCATTTGTGACGATACGGATGGAACTTTTCCCATGTTTTTTTTGTTGTTGTTGTTTGTTTTGTTATATGTATGATTATTAATAAACTTTTTGTGGTAATTATTTCACCATACATGAAAGTCATATCATTATGCTGTATACCTTAAACTTACACAGTGCTATAGGTCAACTATATTTCAATAAAACTGGAAAAAATAATAAACGTAATGATAGGAAATCTTTGTGACATTTTTATTTGCCCTTTTGATGTGGCAGCAGTCTTGAAAATGGCAGCGGTAGTTTCTGTGTTGGACCTTGGTCCCCATTGCTGGAAAGAACAGAACAGACCACTGACAAATTACGGTTTATATCTACACTAGCCTATCCATGGGTGGAAGGACTGAAGCGGAGCACTCATCTCTGCTCTCACCTTAAACTCAGTCCAGAAAGCAACAGGTATTGCTCAAATACGGGTGTAAGGCAAACCAACAATCCACAAAGGCCTGGGTGAAAAGATATCATTGAGATACACAACAGACCACCTAAAGACTGGGAGAAAAAGCTTGGGGGGGAGGGGGAACGGGGGGGGGGGAGTTCCTTTGGGAAATTAAGATACTCAAAAGCATATATTCAAAAGAAATTTAGAAAGCCACACGTACGCCAAGGGCAAGAAGCATGGTAAGAAAAGATCCGAGAGGATCCTATGTTTTCCACTCGGGCTGTTAGGCTTAGTGCGAGCCTGGGTAAGTGTTGAGGGAATAACCCAGAAGGGACAATTGGCAAAGACTGGGAGAGGTATTTGTTTTAGCTCCTGGCTTTCAAGGAAATACTATCTAAGTACAAGTTAAGAAACAGACTCAGTGATCACACACAATAAGGAATCAAATCTCTGCAAAAATAGCTTGGAAACATCAGTAAACAAATGGACTGCAGTCCCATAATCGTAATAAAGGAAACTCTGGGGAAGGAGGGGAAATCTGATATCCAGAATCATACCATAATATTTAAATGTCCAGTTTTCAACAAAAAAAGTCAAAAGACATTCAAAGACACTGGAAAGTATGGCCACTCAAAGGAACAAAATAATAGAAAACATCCCTGGAGAACCACAGACATCGGAATTAATAGACAAAGCCTTCAAAGCAACTGTCTTAAATATACTCAAAGAACTAAAGGGAACCAGGGACAAGGAATTAAAGAAAATCAGAAAAGGGATAGGTGAACAAAATGAGAATATCCATAAATACACAGAAATTATCAAAAGGAACCAAACAAATTCTGAAGCTAGAAAGTAAAATAATTGAAATTAAAAGTTCACTAGTAGAGTTTAACAGCTAATTGTACCAAAATAGAAAATAGAATCAGCAAACTTGAAAACAGGACAATTACACTGACCAAGTCTGAGGACTAGAAAGAAAATAGAAAGAAGTGAATAGAGACTGAGGAACTGGAGGGACACCAGCAAACAGACCAGCATATGTATTATCAATGTCCCAGAAGAAAGAAGCAGAAAGAATATTTGAAGAAATAATGGCCAAATACATCCAAAATTTGAGCAAAGACATGAATTTGCAAATCCTGAATCTCTGTGAACTCCAAGTGGGATAAATGTAGAGGCCTACACCAAGACAGTAGAATGAAACTGTCGAAAAACAAAGGCAGGGAGAATCTTGAGAGCAGCAAAAAACAAACCCTCTTCCTCAAGATCAAAAGATCCTCAATAAAAGTAACAGCCAATTCTCAGCAGAAACCAGAGGCCAGAATGCTATGGGGTGACTATTTAAAGTGCTCAAATAATAATACCGCCAACCAATAATTCTGTATCTGACAAAACCATCCTTCAAAAATAAGGGAGAAATGAAGATGTTCCCAGATAAACAAAACCCGAGGGAGTTCCTTGCAATCAGAGCTGCTCTACAGAAAATGCTAAAGGGAGTACTGTGGGCAGAAAAAAAACAACATCAGACAGTAACCTGAATCTGTATGATGAAATAAAGATCTCCAGTAAAGGTAAGTACAGACAAATGCATACAAAACAATTATAAATCCGTTATGGAACACACACTCTATAAGATAAAATCTGTGACATCAATAATATAAAGGCAGAACAGAACTTTGTAGTAGAGATTTTGTATGCTATGGAAGTTATGTTAGTATCAGTTCAAACTAGATTATTATAAATTTCGGATGTTAAATGTAATCTTCATGGTAACCACAAAGGAAACATTTAACAAATATACCTGTAAAGGAATGGAGAAGACAATCAGTTCACTACAAAAAAATCAACAACACAGAAGAAAGCAGTAATGGAGAAAACGAGAAACAAAAGGGGTATAAAATATAAAGAAAACAAATAATAAAATAGTAAGTCCATTCTTTTTACTGACTTAAATGCAAATGTATTAAACTCTCCAAACAAAAGACAGAGATTGTCAAACAGATAAAAAAAAAAACAAAACACAAGATCTAGCTCTATGCTGTCTATAAGAAACTCACTTTAGTGCCAGACACAAAAGATATGTGTGTGTGTGTGTGTGTGTGTGTGTGTGTGTGTGTGTGTGTGTATATATATATATATTTTTTTTTTTTAAAGTAAAGTCTACCCCCAACATGGGGCTTGAACTCACACCTTGAGATTAATAGTCCCATGCTTTACTGGGGAGCCAGCCAAGCTCCCCAAAAAAGATACTCTCTGTAAACAGTAACCAAGAGAGCAGAGGTGGCTGAATATCGGGCAAAATAGACTATAAGCAAAAAACTGTTACAAGAAACAAAGTATATTACATATTGATAAGTCAATTCATCAAAAAGATAGAATAATTTATGTAGTGAACAATATGCCCCCAAAATACATGAAGCAAACACTGACAGAATTAAAGGGAAAACTAGAGAGTTCTATAATAATTGTTGGAAAATTCAACATTCTCCTGTCAAAATGGATAAAACACTTACAAGGTCAATAAGAAAACAGAAGACTTGGACATTATAAATTAACTAGACCTAACAGATGTTTACAAAACACTCCACCCAGCAACACAATCTAGTTTTCTCAAGTGCACGTGGAACACTCTGCAGGACAGACCACATGTTAAGCTACAAAACAACTTTCCATAAAGTTTAAAATGATACTTTGAAATCATACAAAGTATCCTCTCTGACAAAAGGGAAAGTGGAAAATTCATAAATAGGTGGGAATTAAACAGCCCCAATGCAAATCCAGAAAAGGGGTTAAAGAAATGGAAAGGAATATTTAAATATATATGTACCAGCAATTACATTCCAGGGTATAAACCTGCAATATGTTTAAAAAGAATATAAAAATAGCAACTCAAAGAGATACCTGCATGTCAGTCTTCATTGCAGCATTATTCACAATAACCAAAAGGTGAAAATAACCCAAGTGTGCATCAAGAAATGAATGGATAAACAAAATATAGTAATTATACAGTAGAATATTTTTTAGCCATAAAAAGAAATGAAATTCTGATGTTATAACATGGATGAATCTTGAAAACATATTCGCGAAATAAGCCAAATGCAAAGTACAAATATTTTGTGATTCCACTTAAAAGAAGTATCTAGAATAGGTAAATTAATAAAGAGTAAAAAATAAATAAGGAGTAGAATGGGATTTACCAGGAGCTTGGAAGAGAGGGGATAGGAATAGAGAGTTACTTAATGAGTTTGTTTGTGGTAAGGAAAAAGTTCTAGTGGTGATGGCCACACAGCATTGTGAATGTAATTAATGCCACCCGAATCATACACTTAAAAATGGTTAAAGGGCAAATTTTGCTATATATCTTACAATACAAATTTTTATCCTATACACATTAATATATTAAGATTTACTTTGTTTCTGGAGGAAAACTCACAAGAATTTTAAAGATAATTTTAGAGTGAAAACAGTATTCATTGTGTTACGAACACATGTACTTATGAGCTGATCATATTTACCCAGCTTTAGATCTTGAAATGTATCATTCATCTGCTCCTCTGCCAAGGTTGAATGAAGTTTGTTTACCAAGGTAAAAAACGAACAGGCTTTAATGATTATCTTTTGACAAGTTAAAGGGAAAAAAAGTATCGGGCACCTCGGTGTGGCTGTCGGTCAAGCATGCCTCTTGATTTCAGCTTCAGGTCACAATCTCATGGTGATGAGATTGAGCCCAGCATCGTGGAGCCTGCTTGAGATTCTTGATTCTCTTTCTCTCTGTCTCCTGCCCCTCCCCCACTCATTCTCTCTCTCAAAAAAAAAAAAAAAAAAAAAAGAGGAGAAAAATATCACTCTTGTTAAAATTTTTGAGCTTTCTCAGCAAGTAATACATATAAGTGGTAAATTCCACTGCTTCCTAAGTGTAATCAGAATGTTGTGTAACAACTATTAGTAAAAAAGATCAAGGATGCACTGAATGTTGAGAACCCCAAGGTTAATATCTAAAAATTTATTTTGGAGAAGAAATCTATTATTGAAAAAACGGCTACATAGGCTAATTTGTCAGATGAATTATTCAAATTATCATTAAAATACACCATAGGGAAAAAACAAATCCACAAGGACAGAGAAAACAGGACAAGAGGCAAGCAGTACAAACCACGGAAAGCTTATGAGACACAAAACCAGAGGAGAGAACAGGACAAGAAACAATCAGAACACAATTCTGACAAAGCAAACGGATGGATTAGCAGACTCAAGAAAGGCAAATCAAGCCAGCAGTGGAGAAAGGTGAGAATCAACCTAATTCGCCCTCATAATTGTCCAGTCAGCAGATTCAATACCCCGGCAGCTGGGGGTTAAGGACAGTGGCTAATAGAAGAACCTAATGAGAAGTATTTGGAGGTTATATGCCTAATATCCCTTCCTCTTTTCCTCACCATTGCTTGTCTAGCCCTTCCCCACACCAGGAAAAGGCCAGAAGTTTATTCTGTAGACATCTGAAAGACGGTTTTTCTGGACTGCCGGTACTGAGGGTAGCAAGCCAGTAGCGTGTTGGTGGGGAGGGGAAAGTTGGACAAGCTAGCACATACACATATAGCGACTGAAACCCCATGCTTCTTCCCCCATCAGGTTCTCACAACACCGGCAGACAGATCCTTGCCATCCAGGAGGGAGACTGGAAGCCTCTACTCTGGAGAATGTGACCAATCCAAGACATTCACATACATGGAGGACAGAACTCCCAAAACAAGTCCACCCCAATAACCCTAAAAACAACCCTTCTCACAAGTCCAAGGCTCCTAATCAGCTTTTTAGTCCACTATTTGACCAGAAATAGACAGCCAAGGATTGTCAGATGTCCTGGAAAAGCCTAAAACAGGAAAAGAAAAAAAAAAAAAAATGTGTGTGTACACACACACACACACAAAGAAGAAATTTGAAGAAAACAGATCCTACAGAAAAACAACTTTATAAAAAAACCCCAACAAAACAACAACACACAAACACTATCATGAATGTACTGAATGGTAACAGAAGACATCCATAGGCAAAAATATAAAATAAGAACAAAGTACCATGTAAGAAAAGGAGCATCCAGAAATCAAAAAGGGATCTTCAGATTTAAAATTATGAGAGCAAAGAAGAGTTAGAAGACTGAATTAAAGAGAGATGAGGTTGGGGAAGGGGGGAAAGAGATCCAGTCCTGGAAAACCAACATCAAATTAACTTCTCCCAAAAGAGAAAAGCAGAGGGGAGGAAATCATCAATGAACAAGAAGTTTCCCAGAAACAAAAGACACAAGTTAGCATACTGAGAGGGTTCATCAAATACCGGACATAATGGATACAGACCCACACCAAAGCACATCACTGTGAAATTTCATTACCTTGAGGAGCAAGATAGTCTACAAGCTTTCAGGTCACAAAGAACTGAAATCGAAATAGTTTTGGATTTCTCAACACAACTGGAAACAAGACGGTGTAGCAGTATCTTCAAAATTTGGAAGGAAAACTACTTCACACCTAGAATTCTATAAAATTACCAATCAAATAGGACAGACATGCAAGGACTCCAAAGATTTACCTCCATACATACTTCCTCTGAAAGCTACCAAAAGATGTGCTCCACCAAAATAAATTAGTAACCAATAAAATAAAAAACAAAACATCCAGAAAAAAATCAGCACAGGAGAGAAGTCAATGCAAATCCCAAATTATCCAGGCACCAGAGGGTAGATCTGAGCAGCATAATTCAAAACAGGTTGAGGGTTGCCCTCAATACCATATGCCATTATATGCCAGATTTCCATTCCACTCTCAGCTACATGGATCAGCAAGGATACACACATTGTCCTACAGAAGCATAGTTCTGACCTATCCTGTGAGCTGGAGCTTGATTCTTCATGAGCTGAAAACCAGAAAATATAGAAGTCTACTCCCTCCAACCCCATTTCTGCCAGACATCAATTGTCAGATGCCCTATGGTAAGCCTTCTTGTTAAGCAGGACTCACTCATGACCTTGGCCACGAACTACCTCAAAGTGACTTTTGCAAACAATCAGAGAAAATGCAGCCAGACTATGAGCAAAAGACTGTTACCTTCTCCATGAAGCCTTCATGTAATAATGATAATTTTGTCCTTTTTTATCTGCCAACAGGTTTTCCAAAACTAGCTATGTTGTTTTAGAATGTATATGTATACAATAAAATCAAACGAGACACAAGGGAATGATTAACACAAAGTCAGGATAGTGCTTGTATCTGGGAGGGGAGAAGGATGCAATTGCAGACACATAAGAAGCTTCTCAACCCCTAGTAAATGTTCTATTTCTTAACCTTCCTGGATCTTACTCCATGTTTCACCTCTTAACCCTGAGGTGGCTACATCAATACTCACTCTATTATTACTCTTTATATCATACACTTTTTATAATTTATTCCACAAACTGAAAGAAATCCCATCACTTCCATGTTCAGATTCCAGGCTCAATGAAAAGAATTTTGGTAATGATTTGACTCTGAAGTAATAAACTGACATGCTAATTTTATTTTTTTGCAACAGTACTCATAAACTAATGAATGTTTAATTGATTTGATGACTATGTCCTTATATATAAAATTAAATTGGTCTTTAAGTAAATCCTCTGGGAGTCAGCACATCCTCTGCAAATAACCAAACTGAGTCTCAGAATCAGGATTTTCTCGATGCTTCAATTTCATGCCATATTGAAGCTTCAATTTTTGAAGTGTCATATTCCCTCATCATATCAAACTCAAGCCACGGCTGACTCCACTTCTGAGCTTCTTTCATTTGCTCTTCAGTCAAACAAAGATCAAATCTGATTCCTTTAATATTAAATTTTGGACGTTCCCAGCGTTTGGACCAGGGCTTAGGCTTCATTTTTACTTTCAGCTGCAGATGATATTAAAAAAAAAAAAGAAAGAGAAAGAAAGAAAGAATTTGTTTAGTAGAAAGCAAAATTCTTCTAAAAGTTTTCATTAAGGTGACTCTTTCTTACTCTATATAGAACTTTCAGTTCTACAAATACAACTCATACCTGATTAACAGGAACGTCGTGGCTAGTTTCTTGTACGACTGGCTTCATATTCATATCAAAAGTGCTATATTCAGGAAGGGCATCTCGTAAGTATAGCAAACTATCGTCCAGCCGTTTCTCTAATTTGACCACTTGGATCTCTTGGATTCGAGGATTATAAAGTTCAAAGCAAATCTCAACACCTAAACAGAGAAAACATATTCTTACAATCTGAACCCAGACACCTGTATACGCCTTATACAACAGTAAAAACTATTTTATAATGGAACTAGCACAGGGCTTTGCACATAGGACATGTGACATAAATTTGTAATTTTTAAGATAAAGATTACCGAAAGAAAAAGAAATAAATTAAAGTCCATGTAGATTAAAAAGTGAAAAAAATCTGAGTTAGAATGATAGTCTAAAGAAAAATGTCTTCTATAAATACAGTCACACATCTCTTCACTTCTGGTACTATTTTTTTTTTTTCAAATCCTTTTTTATTTATTGGTCTGGCCCAAAAAGATCTTAAGAGACCATGATAACAGTGTTAAAATTGTTTAGGGTCTAGTATCAGAAGAGGGATTAGATCCTGAGAATGTTTTCTTCATCTCCTTTTCTTTTTAGTTTTTAAATATACATCCAAGTTAGTTAGCATATAGTGCAATAATGATTTCAGAAGTAGATTCCAGTGACTCATCCCCTATGTGTAACACCCAGTGCTCACCCCAACAAGTGTCTTCCTTAATGCCTCTTACCCATTTAGCCCATCCCCACACTCTTCACTTCTGATACTATTAACTTGGAGAAAATTTGAGTAAATTCTTCACTGTCACATTTTTGTTTGTTTCCCAACTACTTATAAAACTTCATCTCCTACATTTAGGGCAACAGGAGTAATGATGCAAAGAGTTAATACGTTTTTAAGTTCTAACTTTGGTTTAGAAGTCCCTCCTAAGGATGGCCTAAGTTTTATTTATTTATTTTTTAATCCAGATCAGTTCCTTTGTAAATTTTTTTTTATATTAGAGAGAGGGAAAGTGCACAAGTGAGGGAGAGAGGCAGAGGGAGAATCTTAAGTAGGCTCCACACTCAGTGCAAAGCCCAATGCAGGGCTCCGTTCCATGACCCTGGGATCATGACCTGAGCCAAAATCAAGAGTCAGACACTCAAACGACTGAGCCACCCAAGCACCCCAGGATGGCCTAGGTTTTAAAACACGCTGGGGCTCAGGGCACCTGGGTGGCTTAGTTGGTTAAGCGTCCGACTTCAGCTCAGGTCATCATCTCACAGTTCATGGGTTTGAGCCCTGTGTCAGGCCCTGTGCTGACAGCTCAGAGCCTAGAGCCTGCTTTAGATTCTGTGTCTCCCTCTCTCTCTGCCTCCCCTCCACTCACACTCTCTCTCTCAAAAATAAATAATAAAACACTAAAAAAAAAACATACTGGGGCTCTCCATATGAAGCAAGCTAGGAACAGCATTGCTGTTTCAAGATGCTACAAGTAATAGTTTAAGATACATCCTCTGTTAGCACCAAACACTTAAGGGAAAGAGTATATTCTGAGGTTTCCTGAAATAATCCCAAGAGAAATACAAATATGTATGAACAACATTAACATCCACTATTTAATACCGGGATTTAATCCATTATTTCCTCTATACCTATTCTGTTCCAAGTACTGATCTAGGGACTGTGCCTATAGTGAACTCAAAATAGATCAAATCCTTCTCCTCTCATAGAGCCTATATTCTAGTGGATGACAATAAATAGACACACCAAAATTTCATTTACAATTCATAATTTAAGGTAATTTCATATAGTCAATATAAACAGAGTAATAATACTGTGGCCGGGGAATAAATAGTATATGAATAGTATAGCCAGGGAAAGCCTCTCTAAAAACACAATTTAGACTGACACTACAAATAGCCAAGAGTGCTCAAGGCAGAAAGAACAGCAAATGCAAAGGCCCTGGGGTCTTAACAAACTTGCTATATTGGGGGGAAAAACAAAACAAAACAGAAAAAGGTCTTTTTGGCTGGAGCACAGTAAGTCAGTGGGCCAGGAAAGTTAACCAGGGATACAGCATAGCTGCAGGCAGGAAGGAGGCAGGGCGGCATGGACACGAGTGGTGGCCATGGAGACGGAGAACCAAACAGAACTGGAATATATTTTTTGGAGATTAAGCCGAGAAAACTTGACTGACTGGATATATGAAGAGAATAATTAAAAACAGCTCCTGAATTTTTGATTAAGTAAGTACGTACGCAGTGGTGCGACTTATGGACATAGAAAAAACCAAGAGGAACACACTGTGAGGAAAACAATCCTATTCTGAGCTTGTCGTATGCTTAAAAGATATCCACCCGGAAATGTCAAAGAGGTAGTTGTATGTACAAATCCAGAACCTGGACAGGGTCAGTCCTTGAGATCTAAATTTGGGAGTTCTCGGGGTGCCTGGGTGGCTCAGTCGGTTAAGCGTCTGACTTCAGCTCAGGTCATGATCTCACGCTCGTGGGTTCAAGCCCCACGTTGAGCTCTGTGCTGACAGTGCAGAGCCTGGAGCCTGCTTCGGATCTGTGTCTCCCTCTCTCTGCCCCTCCCCTGCTCATGCTCTGTCTCTCTCTCTCTCAAAAATAAACATTAAAAAAAAAATTTTTTTTTAATTTGGAAATTCTCATCATATGGATGGTATTTAAAGCCACTGGACTAGAAAAAACACCAAAGAAAGGAGTATCGATGGGGAAGGTTGAAACAGGTTGTAACAGTCAAAAGTACCTTAGAGGAGGGCAACAGGGAGTGAACATTTTTGGAGTATTCAGTGTTCAGTACTTCATGTAGAATATCACCCACAACGGACCACAACACTAAGGCAGAAACTATTATATCTCAGTTTTAAGAAAGAATATCAGGGGCGCCTGGGTGGCTCGGTTGTTTAAGTGGCCGACTTCAGCTCAGGTCATGATCTCGCGGTCTGTGAGTTCGAGCCCCGGGTCGGGCTCTGTGCTGACTGCTCAGAGCCTGGAGTCTGTTTCAGATTCTGTGTCTCCCTCTCTCTGACCCTCCCCTGTTCATGCTCTGTCTCTCTGTGTCTCAAAAATAAATAAACGTTAAAAAAAAAAAAAATTTTAAAAAGAAAGAATATCAAACCAAGGTCCATCTCACACACCTATGATCATGGTTTTCTACTGCAAGGCTTCTCCAAACACATGATCTAATCGAAGGCACACATTTCTGCAACTTGTAAGCCCTGCTAAGCTCCGACATGCACAGCACCACAGGTCATTACAAGATGAGTCCCACATCGGGCTCTCTGCTATCAGTGCACAGCCCACTTCAGATCCTCTGTCCCCCGATCTCTCTGCCTCTCCCCTGTTCAGGTACTTGCTCTCTCTCTCTCAAAAATAAATACACATTTAAAAAAAAAAAGAAAAAAAGAAAATTTTACTGTTCTGCCATGTCGATTCATAATGTTTCTAGAATTTTGCCACTTGGGCCTCTGTCTTATTTATTAGGCATAACAAACAAGTTTTGCCTTTTTAAAAATTCCTCTAATTCTTATCAAACGATTATTGTGGTGACTATCATAATATAAAGCAAAATGGGGGCATTCATTTTAGGGAAAAGTGACTCATACAGACATCATTATGTTTGTCTTAATGTTCTCATGGGTTATTGCCCCCTACACTGAATGTTCCCCACACTGTTAATAGTCACTTGTCTCCTCCTGTGATGCTGGCAGAGATCAGAAAATCTGACAGTGGTCGTCCTGTGATGAAAGAAGCCCTCAAGGGAAAGCACAGCACTGACTGCTTACTCCGCAGCCTCCAGTCTCATCCCATTCTTAGGCCACGGGCCCAGGTCAGGCCTCGGAATCCCTTTCACTTTCAAGTTCCAGACGTTTTCTCCCGGCATGCAGAACACAAAATAGAACCTGAGATACCATTTTCCAGAAAATTAAACTAATGAAATGGAAGCTACCTTGTCCTTCGATAGTATTCCTAAGGATAAAAGTAGCTCCAAGGCCTGCTCCTGATCTCTGGATACAGATCCCTAGAAACCGGCTGGTTTTTCCGCTGGCATATGGGTCAGCTGTAGTAACACGAAGTATGCTTCCTACAAATTCAAAAGAGAAGTGAACTTTTACAAGACTTGCAGAAACACACAAACAGCATTTCTAGGTAACCTCCTAACTTCCTAAATATTTTAATATATTAGGTATAAGTATCTCATCTGGGCAAAACCCAGATCTGTGAAAAACACTCTTCCCTATGTGAAAAAAACTAAGCCTGCCCACCACCAATAATGAAAGCGTGCAGCTCTTACTGACCAACATAGAACTCTGGAATGTGGAGTATTTTTCTCCTCTCTAACATATCTTTTCTTTCCATCTGAAATTTCAGAGGATTTGTTCTTCCTCTTGGAGGAATAAATTCAGGACTCAAGAACCTGTGAAGAATATAAATAAAAAAAAAATTAAAGGCAAACTTAAAAATTAAAGATTATGATGTTGACGTGTTTTATTCTTTCTTCCTAAGAAAAGTTGATTATTTATTTCTAAAACTGTTGTTGACGCTCAAGAAAATAGCTAACAATTCCTGAGTACTCACCTCGCATCCTGTTAAAGATTTACGACACACCGAGAGCATAAATTAATCCTCACGACAATTAGGCGAGCATGCTGTCATCATCTCCTTTCACAGATGAAAATGAAGCTTGCAGAAGGTAAACTGACGTACTGTTATATTAGCTACGAACTAATCAAGTCAAGATTTAAACACAGGCATGTCTGTCAGACAACAAAGCCTATGGCCATAAACCACAAGCCTCACATCGAGTTGTGCGTGTTAAAATAAATTACACTGGATGGGCACTTGGGTGGCTCAGTCAGTTGAGTGTCCAACTTCAGCTCAGGTCGTGATCTCACGGTTTGTGAGTTGGAGCCCCGCGTCGGGCTCTGTGCTGACAGCTCAGAGCCTGGAGCCTGCTTCTGATTCTGTGTTTCCCTCTCTCTCTGCTCCTCCCCCGTTCATGCTCTATCTTTCTCTCCTTCAAAAATAAATAAACACTAAAACAAAAATTTTTTTTGAATAAATTTAGTCTGGAAAAATACAAATATAAATCATTAACTATGACCTTAAAAATAATCTCCCTCTTCTCCTCTTTAACTTCTATAACTTCTTCCTTCCTTTCTCCTTCCTTTCCTTCTTTTCTCTCTTTTTAAATAGGCTTCACAACAATCACACAGCCCAAGGCAGGGTTTGAACTCACGACCCTGAGATCGAGACCTGAGCTGAGATCAAGAGTCAGACATTTAACTGACTGAGCCACCCAGGTACCCCTAAGCTAACCTCTTTAAAAGCATAAATGACATTACAGTGAAAAATCATGTCCCTATCACCCATCCTAAGAAATAAATGATCAATACAGTTGAAGCCCCAGTGCACCCTTCCCTCCCCCACAGTTAATTACTATGGGGTAATTCATTAAATTTGGTGATGATTCTTCCCATGAAGTTTCTTCCTTTTTCTGGTTCAGCCCTTTCTCAGGAGCTTCCCAGGTATACTCTGAAACTGGGCCCCATACTCTAAGGACAAGGAGATACTGAAGAAAGAGGCAGGCCACTCAGGGTGGGTAGGTTACAGTTTTAGTAACAGCAAAGAGAATTCACATACAGGCTTGTCCTGGGTGGCAGCAAGACACCAAATCTTAAAAATTTACAAAGAGTGGCACAAAAACAGACACTCAGATCAATGGAACAGAATAGAGAACCCAGAAATGGACCCACAAACGTATGGCCACCTAATCTTTGACAAACCAGGAAAGAATATCCAACAGAATAAAGACAGTCTCTTCAGCAAATGGTGCTGGGAAAACTGGACAGCGACATGCAGAAGAATGAACCTGGACCACTTTCTTACATCATACACAAAAATAAACTCAAAATGGATGAAAGACCTAAATGTAAGACAGGAAGCCATCAAAATCCTAGAGGAGAAAGCAGGCAAAAACTCTTTGACCTCTGCTGCAGCAACTTCTTACTCAACATGTCTCTGGAGGCAAGGAAAACAAAAGCAAAAATGAACTAGTGGGACCTCATCAAAATAAAAAGCTTCTGCACAGTGAAGGAAACAATCAACAAAACTAAAAGGCAACTGACAGAATGGGAGAAGATATTTGCAAACGACATATAAGATAAAGGGTTAGTATCCAAAATCTGTAAAGAACTTACCAAACTCAACACCCAAAAAACAAATAATCCAGTGAAGAAATGGGCAAAAGACATGAAGAGACAGTTCTCCAAAGAAGACATCCAGATGGCCAAGAAACACATGAAAAAATGCTCAACCTCACTCATCATCAGGGAAATACAAATCAAAACCACAATGAGATACCACCTCACACTTGTTAGAATGGCTAACATTAACAACTCAGGCAACAACAGATGTTGATGAGGATGCGGAGAAAGAGGATCTCTTTTGCACTGCTGGTGGGAATGCAAACTGGTGCAACTACTCTGGAAAAAAGTATGGAGGTTCCTTCAAATAGTTAAAAATAGAACCACCCTACGACCCAGCAATTGCACTAGGCATTTATTCACGGGATACAGGTGTGCTGTTTTGAAGGACACATGCACCCCCATGTTTATAGCAGCACTATCAATAATAGCCCAAATGTCCATCGATTGATGAATGGATAAAGAAGATGTGGTATATATATATATGTATATATATATATATACATATATATATATACACACAATGGAGTATTACCCTGCATCAAAAAGAATTAAATCTTACCATTTGCAACTATGTGGATGGAACTAGAGGGTATTTTGCTAAGCAAAATCAGTCAGAGAAAGACAAATATCATGACTTCACTCATATGAGGACTTTAAGATAGAAAACACATGAACATAAGGGAAGGGAAGCAAAAATAATATAAAAACAGGGAGGGGGACAAAACTAAGAGACTTCAATATGGAGAACAAACAGGGTTACTGGAGGGGTTGTGGGAGGGGGGATGGGCTAAATGGGTAAGGGGAACTAAGGAATCTACTCCTGAAATCACTGTTGCACTATATGCTAATTTGGATGTAAATTTAAAAAAATAAAATGAGATAATTAAAAAAAAATTTACAAAGAGGCCCTAAGTGGTCTCAGTCACATACACTATGTAGGTATTTTCAATACCACATCATCATCTCGAGGCTATGTCTTTGGAGCAGCCTCTAGGAGCAGAAAAGGCAAGCAGAACCCACATTCCAAAGACAAGGGAAGGGGTGAGGAGCCGGGGTTCAGCCCATGGGTCAATCAGCAGCCATGTCTTTTTGATGATGACCCCCAACACTCATTTCCTACTTTGAAACTTTTTAAGCCCACCAAAAAGTTGAAATAGTAATACAATGAATACCCATATACACACCATCTCGTTTCATCAACTGCCAACATTTTGACATATTTGCTTTATATATACATATAATTTTATTCCTGAACTATTTGAAATGTCAAATAGCAAGGTATTTCATCTCAGAATACTTTAGAAAGCTTCTAAGAATAGGGACTTTCTGCTACATTTATCACAATACTTTTATGACACCTAAGAACTTCTGCAATAATTCAACAACAAAATCTAACATGTAGTTTGTATTTAAACATATCTGAACTAACAGTATCTAATTGTCCTGGAAAAGGCCTTTTGTTGCCCAATCCAAGCCACCATCAAGCTTCACACATTATATCTGGGTATTACTCGCTTTAGTTTCTTAAACTGCTACTATTCCCCATCTTTGTATTTTTAGAACACTGACTTTTCTGAAGAGTCAAAAAACCTACTGTCTTATACACCATCCCTGGATTCTGGAAATGTTTATTGTTTCCACATGCCTAGACCAAGGTTAAATATTTTGGGTAAAAATATTATAGAGGTGATCATCTTATCCTATCACATCACGAGGTATGTAATGTCAGCTTGTATGGCTATTGGGAAAGCCATAGGTCTTATTTCTCTGTGGAGAATTTCCCTTGTACATTTTATACTTTACATATGCATGTATGTATGTAAAATGTACATACGCATTTTATACTTTACATTTGCATGTCTGAGCAATATAAAAATGCTATCATACTATATCAATTCTTCTGCAGGTTGTTTTTTCTCCACACATATTTATGAAGTTTATACATGTCAGCTCCAGTTCATTTATTTTTCACTGCCGTATAATACTCCGTCGTATAAATGCATTTGCCTATTCACCTACTGATGACTATCGAGGCTACTTCTACATTTTTGTTTGTTATAAATACCTTTTGTGTTCATTTCTGTACATATTTCCTTGTACATATTACTTTAAGTTGTGTACCGACTGGGTGGAAAGGTATACACAACCTCAAAATTACTAAATTTTGTTCAACTGTTTCCCAAAGTAATTATACAATTTACATTCCCATTTAACTGAATTATAATAACTGTTGCCATTTACGAGAGATATTCCTTTCTCAACTTAAAAAAAAAAAAGTTGTGTAAGGAAATGTTTTCTGAATCTCTACCTTCCATAAATTCAATGTTCAACTTAGAACAGGATATTTGCAATGTTAAACACACACACATAGGCATGCAGAGATAATCCAACCAACAAGGAATAGCCAAATCACACCAACTTTTTCCTGCTAAAATTGCCTTTTTAATAAGGTTGTTATACAACTAGGTTACCTAAACTTACAGATACCTCCAAAGTTGCCACCATTCATTTAAGTGAACCAGGCTTTTAAACACACTGGGTTTTATTTATTTATTTATTTTTAAGTTTATTTATTTTTGAGAGAGAAAGGGAGAGAGAATATGAATGAATATGCCCGCAAGCAGGGGAGAGGCAGAGACAGGGAGAGAGTGAATCCCAAGCAGGCTCTGAGCTATCAGCTCAGAACCCAATGCTAGGCTGGATCTCACCAACCTTTAGATCATAACCTGGGTGGAACTCAAGAGTCCGCCGCTCAACGGACTGAGCCACCCAGAAGTCACTTAAGCACACTGTTTTTAAAAGCAAATTTAAGACACCAATTACCGGAAAATTTTATCACTGTATAGCATTTTCAGGAAACTAAAACACGTGTGTAGAGAAAGGAAAACAGGGTGAGCTCTGGCCAATCCATTTCTACCGAGGCAAGGAATGATCAGTTTCTCAAACAAGTAAAATACTATGTACTTGAGAGGAAAATTCTTGATACAATCTGAATGCTGAAACAAAGAGCTTCAAATAGGGAGAATCCTTGCTTTTAGTTCTGATTTAATAAGGCTGCAGAGAAAGTTCAACGCTAGAAAAGGGGAAATGGGGGTAAGACAAACCTGAGGTGGTTGAGCTTTGCACACGAGCTCATGAATCCTGCACACAAGCTCGTGCAGTGGGGGTTCCACCTCTGCTTTAAAGGCGAGATCTCCAAAGTAAAGGCAGGTTCGCAAGCGCACAGACCCAAAAAGCGGGAACCGCGCGCCGGCCTGGGCCTCACCTCCTTTCCTGACGAGGGGGACCGCGCTTGTCCACAATGACCGGTTTCGGCGGCGGCTTGAACGCGCCCGGCTCCGAAGGTCCGGTGCTCTGCTGTCGGCACGGCCCCACGCGGGCCCCTGCAGTAGCGGGCGACAGAGGTCAACAGAACTCGCCCAGAACTCCCGCGGAGCCCTGCAATCTCCCCCAACTCGCGGTCCCACGAGGGTTGCTCCTGACTTCTAGGCTTGCCTCCCTCGAGCCTCGCCCCGAGCTCCCTCTTCCCTCCGGTGTGCAAGCCCCGCTCCACTTACGCCAGGTGACGGAGGCTAGCGCAGGAAGCAGCCCCCTGGCGGCTCGAAAACTTCGAGACAGGTCCCTTGCGGCCCCGCAAGCCCCAGCAACGGAGGCCGCCATGTCTGCTCGCTAAGGTCAAGACTACAACTCCCAATAATCAGTGCGACGAGGTCGGGACTACTTGAGATAGGACGGCGGCTGCTATGGGACAAAGCAGCCAAAGGCTTTTTTGTTTTGGTTTGGTTTTTCCTCTGTTCCTTTTCCTCTCCACTCCCCCCAATAACCCCCAACCCTGGCCTAAGTATTTTAGAGAAAGTATATATTTCTCTAGTTCCCCCACAGTGTGCCAAGTTTTACCCCTCCATAGGAACACTTTCCTCCCTCTGTGAATCAATTCTATCTTCACTTTCTCAGGCTTCGCTACATCAAAACCCCAGTATAGGCTCTTATCCTTACTAGGTACTTTCCATTAGCACCTCTGATACTATTTGCAATTCTATGTTTAATTTAATTTAATTTAGTTTAATTTAATTTAATTTAATTTAATTTAGAATTACTTGTGTAATTATTGGATAATTGTCTAGCACGGAAAGTGCATGGACGAGGTCATGTTTGCTCACCATTTTATCCCAGCACCTACCAGTTATCTGGCCCTCACTCTTTGTTGAATGCAAGAAAAAGAAAAGAAAATAGTTCCTGATGCAGTTGGCACAGGGTCCCTGAGACTCCAGAGAGCATGCTAAAATTGACTTTGGGCTGGGCAATGTGGCTGGGATAGGTGGCAGAAATGAAACTCAAAAGGGTAGGTTATAAGTCTTGCTGAGAAATTTGGAATTTGTACCCTTGACAATGGTGAGCCACTGGAAGGATTTCACACTCAGAGTAATGTGATTATTAATTACTTATTGGTCAGTCCAGTTGAATTAATGTCCCAAAGCATCTCAGACTCACCATGTTCACGTTGAATGCATTACGTTTACTTCCAAACCATCTCCCCAGTGTTGGCTATCTCAAGTGATGGCTTCAACATACAATCTGTTGCTTAACGCCAAATATCTTAGTGCCATCCTTGGTGTCTCCCTGTCTCTCAGGTAAAGTTCCTTAAACTACATGTAGTACCATAAATTATCTCAAGAATCCTTATACTTTCTCATCCTGTCACCCATATCACTAATCCAGATCACCATCCTGCCTCCTCAGGATCACTGCAAACCACTGTACCTGCCTTCTCATTGGTCTTCCTGCCTCCAGGTCCCTCCAGTTCTTCTCCACATAGCAACCCAAAAGGTGGCTCAGACATACATACCTCATCCATTGCCTTGCCCCAGTTTAAAGTCTTTCATAGTTTTTTGTTGACCCTGGGATGAAAATCAAATGCCCAAAAAGAAAACAAACTCCTCCAAAAAAATTTAATTTAATTTAATTTAATTTAAAAATTAAAAAAAAAAAAAACACTACAGCCTGCCCCCATGACTCTATTTTGCCATCTTAAAGATACATGAACTATTACATCAGCCTGAGAAAGAAGGCCATGTTTTGAGGACAGAATTCAAAATGCCATGAGGAGAGACAGGGTTTTCTAATTTAATTCCAACGTCCTTGATTAGAATGGAATTTATTCTATAATAACAAGGAATTACACAACCAAAATTTCAGATTAGCTAAATTTTAGACTTTTCTACCCACCCAAAAAGGAGACTTCAAACGTTTAAGAGAAGAGGAAGAAGGGAGGAGAGACAAACATAATTGTGACTGGTACTGGTGACAAATTTTCTGGGCCAACTAAGCCCCAAACAGCTTGATCATCACTCTTGCTGGGACAGGGCCTCTGGATAGGGGCAGAGAAATGACAGACAGACTTTCACAGGAAGAGGGCAGGACTTTGTGAACATTTCTCAGTCATTCCTGATGTCCCACCCTTCTGAGGATGAAAAAAATTATTTTGTAGAGCCTTACAAAACGAGAAGAATGAGCTTGAAGAATCTTATCTTCTCCCATATTCCTGCTTACCTCAAATCCATCAGTTCACTCTGACATTATCGTAAAGAACAAGCTGTAGTTTTAATTTTTCCACCAAACAACTGCAAAGAGCAAAATCGAAGAGCACAGAGATACTTTAACTATTTTGTGGGCTGCTTATAGAACTTTAGATATATTACTTCTATATTTTACACTCACAGAAAGGAGAGCATGAACAGCATTACATGGTGTGCAGCCAAGGAAAGAAAGTGCTCCAGGAAAATGCCCCACTTCAAGTTATTGCTCCTTATTTCATCCTCTGTGCCTAGCACAGTGCCTGATACTCAATAAATATTTCCAAATAAAATTAGAAAGATCAGTGTAGGTGCACCTTAGAAATCAATAGGAGGCAGGAAACTACTCCAAAAGAGAGATCTTGCTAACCTAACCAAAGCAAACACAAAACAAGTTTTCAACGTGTGGTCCTTGGATCAGCAGCAGCAGCAGCACCTGGGAACAGGTTAAAAATGCAGACTCTCAAGCCCCACCCTAAACCTACTGAGTCGTAAACTCTGGGGGTGGAGCCCAGCAATCTGTGCTTTAAGGAATCTTCCACGTGAGCCTGATGATTCTTCAAGTATGAGAACCATCAGTGTAGAGGCAGGGGAGATAGGAAAAGGTGGTTAGGAAAGCAAATTCAGGCCAAACAAGGTTCCGACATGTATTAGCTGTGAGACTTTAAGCATCTTCTCTCTGCCCTCATTTCCTTCTTGGTACTAGGATATAAGTATACCTAGCTCACCTGGTTGCTATATGGAGTTAATTCAGATAATCCATAAATAAAGTTCTTAGGTAGATGTCTGGATCACAATACGTTCTTAATTAGCGTTAAACTTACTTTAAAGTTGCAAAACAGCTCCTAGACCAACAAGAAGAGACTATAAGCTAATCCATGTATTAATCCATGTATTAACTCACCCAAAGAAAAAAATCTTTTCATCCAAAGAGGGGTTGGTCATCATGGTTGCCTAGAAAACCAGAGTCATAACGCAAGATGTTAGCCAGTCACTGCCCACAAAAGGAAGGAGCTTTCGCCAAGTGATTTGGGGAAATTCCAGGTCCATTGATGAGTTCATCTGGGGGTAAAGATAGACTCATGGGGCTGTAACCAACATTTGTGGAGTTGTTTGGCTCCACTGATAAAATTATTCCTAGTATGAGGTGATCCCTTAGACTATTGCCATGAAACATTGCAAACCTATGCTTAACTACCTTTGCTCTGATTCTGTTTATCAAGCAAGTCTCTCATTCTTATCTGATATGAAACTATGCCTTCAGAGAGAGAAAGTGCTTGTCATAGAGATGTAAGTATTCTGGTATGCTGGCCAGCATAATTTTTTGTCTTATTATAATTTAATAACTAGCATTCGGTGTTGTCATAGAAGTCTCATAGATCTAGTTCATGTGAGTCTGACTAAAGATGAATCTGTTATGCTGAGCTGACGAATCTATTTCTGGTCTTCCAAGGCAGAGGGCAGACCCAGGGCCATGACAAATTCTCCAAAGCAAGCATATTACATATGAAGTCTTGTGGCATTTTTCTGCCTGGATAAAATACCTTGATATTACCTCAAAATCACACACACACACACAGACACACACACACACACACACACAGACACACACACACACACAGACACACACACACACACACACACACACACACACACCCTTTATTAGCTATCTATTTCTGGGTGAGAAATTACTCAAAAATTAGCAGCTTGCAACAACAAACATTTATTGTCTCACAGTTCTGTGGGTCAGGAATCCAGGGGTGGCTGAGCTGGGTGATTCTGACTCAGGGTCTCTCTTCAGGCTGTGATCAAGTTGTGGGCTTGGGCCACAGTCATCCCAAAGCTCACCTAAGACGAGATCCACTTTCAAGCTCTCTCACGTATCTGGTGGCAGGTCTTGGTGGCTGTTGGCTGGAGACATCAGTTGCCTACCACAAGGGCCTTTCCATAGGGCATAATCTGATGGCAGCTTCCCCGAGAGTGAGCTAGCAAGAGACAGAAAGCGAGTGGGGCAGAAGTCACAGTCTTTTTGTTATCTAATTTAGAAGTGACATCCCTTCATTATTGCTGTGTTCTACTCATTAGAAACAAGTCATTAGGTCCAGCTCACACTCAGGGAGAGAGGACCACAGGATCATAAATACTAGGAAGCAGGGATTATTGGAGGCCACCTTAGAAGTTACCCACCAGAGAGCCATTTTTGTATTCAAACGTGCATAAGTTTAATATTTGTCTTCTATAAGCAGCTCAGTATTGCCTCTCAACAGAGCCTGCTCCACTGGGTCATGGAATAGCAAACGTGGAGAAAGATACCACCCTGTCTTCTGTACATGTCCCGCAATTGTCCTTCCTTGTTGCCTCCTCTAACGTCTTCCCTTCATAGATATAATCACGCGTGGTAGTCAAATATTTAACAGTCTTACGGCAGGGGCATCACCCAGTCAGAATGGACCTGCCAATTCTTTCACATACCTGCTGCCCCTCTCAGCCTATTAGCAATCACTCTATAACAAAAGCTATGTAAACATATGACCTTGAAAAAATGTTTGGAAAAAGGATATACTCAGGCAGAGTGTCTTCTGCTTTCCAAATCTGAATTAGCTTTTCAGATTGTGCTGGGGCCAGGGGTAGCATGGGCAGCAGATTCTGGGCTATCTCAGCTCAACCAAAGAAAGCAATTCCATGGTTTATCTGTTCTGTGAACTAGACTTCCACAGTAAGATTATGTTTCCAAAAAAGGTAGCAAGGCTAAGCATGTTTGAATCCACTGAGTTGTACACATTAATTGATGCTGAGAGCTGAGACCTCCTGCATCAACAGAAACTGAACAGAAGAAAAGACTGCAAACTAACAACTTTACTGTGTGCTTCAGAAAACTGTTGTTCACGGAGTTACCTGGGTGGTTTGCTCTCTGGTCAAACAGCTGTCTTATCAAGAAGGCAGTTTGTTCACTGACCCAGTAAGTCACTTCTCAGGAGGATATTTTGCTCATAAAAGCGTGCCTTCAGACCCTCACCTTGCCATGTCCACTAATCCTAAACTACTATGCCAGCTAGTTTCCTGCCCTGGAAAACCCACCTTAAATCATGAGAGCTTAGACTCCAAAATTCTGTAAGTACCTTCGACCTACTTTCCCCTTTGACTCTATCAAGGTGGTGTTTCCCCTTGCTGCAATAAGTAATAATCAGCTTTGCTTGGTCAAGAGGTTTTTATGTTGGTCTCTGTGCAGAGTCAACAGTTGACCATCCATTCGTTCAGCAAATATTTAGTAAGCCCTACTAGGTGCCCGGCACTATTCTAGGTACTTATCACATATCAATAAGCCAAACAGGTAAGAAACTCCCTACCTCGTGGAACTTATACTCTAATGGGAATAAAGACAATAAACCAAACCTAAGTGTGGAAATATAACTCTATTATGCACTAGATTCTGATCAGTTCTCTGAAAGGAAACAAAGCAGGAAGGAACAGGCACAGTGGCACCTGCAGTGGTTCAATTTTTTAAAAAAAACCTTTTTTTACGTTTCTTTATTTTTGAGAGACAGACAGAGTGTGAGTGGGGAGGGGCAGAGAGAGAGGGAGGCAGAGAATCCAAAGCAGGCTCCAGGCTCTGAGCTGTCAGCACAGAGCTTGATGTGGGGCTCAAACCCACGAACCGTGAGATCATGACCTGAGCTGAAGTCGGATGCTTAACCAGCTGAGACACCCAGGTGCCCCTGCAGTGGTTCAATTTTAAGTGAGATGGTTTACAGTTCACCAAGAAGGTAAACATTGAACAAAGACCTGAAGGAGTTGAGGGAATGAGCCATGTGGCTATGTGGGTGTCTAGAAGAGGAGTTTCCCAGTGTTAGAAAACAGCAAACACAAGGGCCCTGAGTTGAGAGGGTCCCTGCTCTGGACAGTGCAGAGGGGAACAGCAAAGAGGCCAGCGTGCCTGAGTGGATAGAGTTCAGGAGACGAGGTCCGAGAGAGAATGGGAAACCAAATTCTGTCAGACCCTATAAACTTCTGTGAGGACTTTGGTTTTACTCTGCATGAAAAGGGCAGCTGCAGAGGCATCTGAGCAGAGGGACCTGTGTCTCACATTAGCAGGATCGGTCTGGCTGCAGCATAGAGAGACGGAGGCAGAGACAGACGGAGGATGGATGCAGGAAGGATGCAGGGTGGATGCAAGGGGACCAGTTAGGAAGCTACTGAAACAACTCAGATTCTGTGTCTCCCTCTCTCTGCTCCTGACCCACTCTCCCTCTGTCTCTTTCTCAAACTTAATCTATGCGAACATGGGGAGGGAAGTATGTTCTGAGGAGGAGGGGTTGCCTCCCCAGCAGATGAAAGCTGCTCCCCAGGTCTGCTGTCTTGTTTCCCAGGCAGGCAGAGAAGAGCTAGAGGTGCTCTGGAGAGAGTTCTGCAGAGAGGAAACAACCAAAGGAAGGTGTGGTGGCTTGGTGGCCCTGGGTCTCCTTGTCTCGTTGTCCCTAAGTCCCCCGATTTCAGTGTATGGAGTCCATTTTAAACTGTGGGTAAAGTAAATCAATAGAAATTAAATACAGACATTTGGAAGCTAGTGGAATCAGGTTTTGGGCCAAAAAGACAACATAGCTACCCATTCCCACACTAGACATCTAATTTGTTATCATTTGCTATCACTATTTCTCTGGACTGTGGTGCTTACTGGTACACAGGAGTTAACATCTGAACATCCTTTCCCTTCTGGTTCAAAACATTGTCTTTGATATTTACTTACTCGCATAACTATGCGAGTCATGCCTGGACTCTTGTTTTAATTTTTTTTCAGTTTATTGTTTTCAGTAACATACCAATTTGTTTCTTCTCTCTTTCTCTGTGTGTGTGTATGTGTGTGTTTAATTGTGGTAAAACATACAAAACACACATTTTACCATTTTTTAAAGTTTTTATTTTGAGACAGAGAGAGTGAGAGAGAGAGTGTGAGCAGGGAAGGGACAGAGAGTGAGGGAGAGAGAGAGAATCCCAAACAGGATCCACACTGTCAGGGCAGAGTCTGATGTGGGGCTCAATCCCACAAACTATGAGATCATGACCTGAATCAAAATCAAGAGTCTTATGCTTAACCGGCTGAGCCACCCACATGCCCCAAATTTTGCTATTTTAATTATTTTTATTTAGGGGTGCCTGGGTGGCTCAGCCGGTTAAGCATCCAACTCCAGTTCAGGTCGTGGTCTCACGGTTCATGGGTTTGAGTCCCACGACGGGCTCTGTGCTGACAGCTCAGAGCCTGGAACCTGCTTCGGATTCTGTGTCTCCCTCTCTCTGCTCCTCCCCCGCTCGCACTCTGTCTCTTTCTCAGAAATAATAAACTTTAAAAAATATGTTTATTTATTTAATTCTAGTAAGCTTTACACCCACTGTGGGTCTTGATTTCATGATCCTGAGGTCAAGAATCACATGTTCTACCAACCGAGCCAGCCACACGCCCCTAATTATTTTTAAGTGTACATTTAGTGACAATTCAATTGCAGTGTTGCACAGCCGTTACTACTATCCATCTCCAGAATATCATCCCCGACGGAAACTTTGTACCTATTAAACACTCAATCCCTGTCACTCTCTCCCAAGCCTCTGGCAACTTCTACTTTTTTCCATCTATTAATTTGTCTATCCTAGGCACCTTGTTTGCATGGAATCATACAATGTGTAGCCTTTGATGTCTGGCTTTTTTCCCTTAGCAAGATGTTTTCAAGGTTCATCCATGTTGTATGATCAGAATTTCATTCTTTTTAAGGGCTGAATAATATTCCCTCGCGTGTATGCTACATTTTGTATATCCATTCATCTGTTAATGGACATTTGGGCTATTTCCTCTTTTTGGTTATGGTGAATAGTGCTGCTACAAACATTGATGTAAAAGTATCTGAGTTCCTGCTCTCCATTCTTTCCGGGAGTGGAATTGTTACATCATATGATAATACTATGTTTCAATTTTTGAGGAACCTCCTTTTCACAAGGGCCACAACATTGTACATTCCCACCAACAATGTAGGAGGGTTTCTCTATATCCTCACTAACACTTGTTATTTTCTCTTTCTTTCATTTTTTTTTCTTTTTCTGAAAATAGTCATCCTAATAGGTGGAAGTGATAGCTCATTGAGGTTTTGATTTGTATTTCCCTAATGATTATGAGGTTGGGGATCTTTTCGTGTGCTCATTGGTCATTCGTATGTCTTCTTTAGAGAAATGTCTACTCAAGTTATTTGCTCATTTAAAAATTGGATTGGTTGTTTTGCTGTTGGGTTGTAGGAGTTCTTCCTATATGCTGGATATTAATCTTCTATCAGATATATATGTCTTGCAAATAGTTTCTCCCATTCTATAGGTTGGCTTTTTGCCATCTTGATGGTTCCTTTTGCTGCACCAAAGTTTTTAATTTTGAAGAAGTCCAATTGATTTTGTCTTTTGTTGACTATGCTTTTGGTGTCACATCCCACAAATCATTGTCAAATCCAGTATCATGATGGGTTTCTCCTATGTTTTCTTCTAAGAGTCTTATAGTTTTAGCTCTTAAGTGTAGGTCTTTAATCTATTTTGAGTAAAATTTCCTATGGAGTGTAAGGTAAGGGCCCAATTTCATTCTCTTGCATATGGATATCCAGTTTTCCCAGCACCATTTGTTGAAAAGACTGTCCCTTTCCCCTTGAAAACAAAGGTTCTGTTTGCTATGGGTCTTGTCACAGTTCTTACCAGCAAGTTCACATTCTTCTCCTAACTCTTGTCACACACACAGCCACCGCATACAAACTATCGTGGGGATGTTCTGCAGAATAGCATTACCAGCATAGAGAGGCAAGCTTGTGATTGGCTGTTGGGCAGTAACATGTTCGTGAGAAATGTCCAATCTTTAAGGACCAAAAAGTAATTCTCAACAGGATTCAGGGTACCTTGTTGATCTTTGGTATCCGAGGGGGGTAGAGCCCCCACTCCATCCTCTTAAGTCAGAGGAATGAAAAAAATTCCCTTCACCAGGAAAATGCAAATGAATTTGCTTCCACTGAAAAGATGCATTGCATATAAGATGATGGTTGTGGTGATATTTTTCCAATATGCTACTAATGTTAAGTGATTATTCTTTTAAAAATGTAAAATCGGACTCTCATACAAATATAAAACAAACGCTTGTGAAATGTTCTATGCAGCTCATTAACTAATGAGGAAACCAAGAGGATGTTATATAACCCATCCAGAGGGAACTCAACACTGTCCACGCTTATATTCAGATAAGCAGTGCTGATGTGAATTCGCAGATAGATGCCACAGGATGATCTCACATTCCTCCCAACCCTATTTGTTTTCCATGGACAAGAATTACTTGTATTACTATCCATTTTCTATAACTTTCAGAGTTGTAGAATACCACAAAGCAAGGAGGGCTGGAGGTAACACTGATGGGTGAGCTCATTTCAGTCTTTCCAATTTCCCTACAGAAGAAAAGTGTACTTGAACCTGTAGTACATGAGTTTGCATGGTGGGAGATTTCGCTTTTCCCGGAGCATGAAGCTTCCTATTTGACAGCTGCTACTTATCATGGATGATTTTCTTCTCTTTCCTTGGAATAAATAAGAGGAAGAGAATGGGAGCTAAATGGGTACAACTGGGTTTCTTTCTTTTCTTATTTTATTTGTCAGTTTTCCAATAAAATATTGGATGTTCCAATAAATGCCCTAACATGCTATAGCAACCTTACTCCATTGTTTGCTTTAAAAAGTATACATATACATATTTTTTTCTTAAAATATCTCTTTAATGTTTATTTATTTTTGAGAGAGAGACAGAGCACCAGCTGGGGAGGAGCAAAAAGGGAGACACAGAAGCCAAAGCAGGCTCCAGGATCTGAGCTGTCAGCACAGAGCCTGATGTGGGGCTTAAACCCATGAACCTTGAGATTATGACCTGAGCCAAAGGTGGTCACTTAACCACCTGAGCCACCCAGGCGCCCCTATCTATGCATTTTCAATTACAAAGTAAAAGCAAAGTTGATAACTCTCATACTCGTTCCTTTTACGTTTTCAGAAGAATATTTATCAAGCATCTCCTGTGTTTTAAGAACTATTACAGGCACTAGAGACCCACCAGTGAGCAAAATAAGGCCCCTGCCCTCCCTGAGCTTACATTCTTGTGGGGGCACACAGACAATAGGTGTAATATGACATCAGACAATAGTAAGTGCTCTGAAGGGTAAGAGAATGAAGTGGATAATGTGAGCAGAAAACGGAATGAAGTGAAGGAGGAGGCCACGTGAATACCTGAGAGAGGCTAGTAGCACAGGGACAAAAACTTATAGGGACATCAGTAGCCCAGCAAAATCATAGAGGTTCATATTCGTATACTAACAAACTTTACCTGCGCCCCCACCGTGTATCAGGCACTCTGCTGCGTGCTTACAGTACAAACCCTTGGGGAGGCCAGAATATTACTATCACTAAGGATTCCTCAAGAGGAAGGTGTATTTCTGTCAGCTGATTTCTTGTTTCCTCTACCTGCCCCCCCATCATACATGGTTTTCCAAAATCCAACTTCATTGATTGGCCCTTCTTCTAAAAAGCATTTCCTCTCACTTAGCCTCCACTGTATGCTCTCAGAGAACTTGGTGCATATTTGCATTAAAGCCCGCATTATGCTTGATTGTAATAATCTCTCTGTTGTCCGTCAGCCTTCCCCACTGGACAGCACACTCCCTAAAAGCAAGCTCATCACTGTATTCACCTCTGCACTTTTGAGGCCCAGCACAAAACCTGGAATATTCTGGCTCTTGATAAGTACAGGCAGAGGGGACAAAAGTAGTGAGAGTTTGTGGTCGGGGATGGGGGAGGGTCTCACTACTTTTTCATTTCTTCCTTCTAAATCTTCTGGAATAAGTCTATTTTGGCTTTACAAAGGAAAAGCAATCCACTTTATTTCTAAAACATGAATGCACAGACCATGGCTAGCTCTTACTTCCTTTAGACAGTTTTTCTGCATGACAGCGGAAAAGCAGCAATGGCCTCGAACGAAGCTAATCCAATGACAGAAAATGGTGACAGTAACTCACAGGAAACAATGATAACAATATTCTTATAATGGCTAGAAGATCATGTAATACATTTTATAAAGATTTTCATCCAAATGGCTGGGAGGGGTGGGGGGAGGGAAGTTTGCTTGCGAGCTATCTGAAAAACACTGCATTCTGAGGGCTCTGAAAAGCAAAGCTCCACAACATTGATGTTACACTGCCCTCTGGTGGATATGGCACCACACAGCAAGGCTGGAAGTTCTAGGTCCACTCCAGTGTTTCTAGAGCTTCCCTTCAGAAGTCTTGTCTTTTTACAATTGAATGGTACTCTCTGCAAATACCCCAGGACATAAGTTGGAGAAGAAACCCTCAAGCAAATATACCAGGTTCTGAAATTCCAGATAGTCCTTTGCTTAATAATCCTATTCTTATTACTAATATGCATAAAACAGTTGATTAAGCCTTCTCACAATATTGTAGGCTGTGTAAATTCTGAAATGATGAGACACCTGAGGCTTGCAGGAAAGCAATGACTGGTCAAAGGCCACACAACACATGTGTTGGATGTTTTACATAGTCACAAGTAAATACTGTGCACCTGCTGTGAGCCAGTCATAAAGATGGGCCTAGAGAAATAGTTTACTCTGAAAAAAGCATGACAGTACAGAATGGAGATTCCTGGGGTGGAGGCGTGCATCTCAGTTGCCATGGCGATCAGAAATGTGTTTTGTCCAGATTGGGGCAGTTGGGAAAGTTTCCCAGCAGAAAGGAGAATTGTGCTGAGCCCTGAAGATACAATGTATATAACCGAGGATGTCAAAAGACAAGTCAGAAGACTAGAGAAGGATATCCTTCCCTCCCTGACACATACACGAATAGGAGACTCCAGCTGGGAGATGGATGGATGTAGAATGCTCTGTACTACAGGCAGTGCTGGAGTCTTCACTATATTGGACAAGTTTTCTGGAAAGTTGAGTAACTGCTTTGGGCAATATAAATATATTTTAAAACCAGTAGCCAGTACTTTGAAAATGTGTTACAGATATCCTTATTACCAACATCAGATCTTTATAATATTCCCTCAGATTGTTCCTCCTCTTGGTCCTTCATCTTAGGAAATAGCAAACCAAACCTGACCCCCCTCCCAATGGAGTCCCTAATTATTCCTGTTTCCTATTTTAATAACACTTGGATTAAATGACAGATATTCTTTCAGAGCTTCGTTTCTTTTTCATTTGCCTCCCTCACCAAACTGAGATGTATGACATCAGGGAACAGGCCTGAGCTCTTGGGAAAACACTGCATACTCAGACTCGGAGTGGCAGAGCTCCACAGCACTGCTGGTTAGGCTGCCCTCTGGTGGACACGGCACCACACAGCAAGGCTGGAAGTTCTCGTTCGGAGAGGAGGATGGGGAGGTGGGTGCAGGGCATGAAGGGATTTGGAAGTCATAATGACTTCCTCTTTGGGAGGAAACTGAGGGGTGTTCAGAGATTTAAGGAAAAAGAATGACAAGGGTTTCATATCCCAGATGAGCACCGTCTCCCCCGGCAACAAAAAAACAAGAAAGAAAGAAAGACAAGATCAGGTTTGCACTTGAGAAAGGTCTTTGTCACTTCGGAGTCCAGAATGGGTTGCAGCTGCAGTTTAGGGAGATGATTTGATTGAGGTAGAGGCAGTGATCTCAGCAAGACATGCCAGTGCCCTGGGCTCAGGTGGCATCGGAGGGTAAATGAGAAGTGACAGTAGAAATGAGGACAAAGAATCAACAAGCCGCGCTGACAGGCAATGGGAGAAGCTCTGACTCCTTCCTGGGCAATTGGGTGGATGGTGGCATCATGTGCTGATAGGGGTTTGAGGTGGGGGGTGGGGAGCTGATTTGGGGGAACAGGCTCAGTATATGTTTTTGAACCATTGCCTTTGGGGTGCCTGTGTCACACGCAAGCAGAAAAGTCCTCTAGAAAGCTGGAGGTGGGGGGTGGGGGGGGTGGGGCCTGGAGCTCAGGAAAGAGGAGGCGGGGAGTGGGGCGGGGGAGGGACGGGGCTGCAAGAGCCACTGGAACCACGGAGACGAGACCACTCAGGAGGGGCTGGGATGTAAGACGGGAAGAGGGCCTAGGGCAGAGGTCTGGAGAACAGCAACTTCTAAGATTTATGTCGGTAAATGAGCCATCAAGGATCCAGAGAAGGAGCTGCCAGAGACAAAGAAACTTGGACGATGGGCAAGCTGATGGGAGAGAGGAAGTGGTAGGTAGGTCGAGTGCCAAAGGTCCTGAGATGTCTCCTGAGATGGAGCTGATAACTGGCTCTTGATGTAGTTCCAGAGAGTTGAGTGGTAACCTTAGTGAGCACTGTTTAGTAACAAGCCCCACCGCGGTTTTAAATTAATACTTTTTAGAAAGAGTGTGAGAGTCAAGGGATTGAAAACACTGAGGAGAGATGTTACAGAGTAACTTGCTGAGATACAGCTAATTAATCTTAGTGCTTCCTTTTCCCATCCCCACTGGAAGTCAAGCCTCCTTCCTGTGTCTAAAGCTGGGAGATGGCCTCCCCTCCTTCCAACCCCAGGGAAATCCAGAGCTTATGGTTTTAGGACCCTGAGGAGATCATGCTTCTTTCTCCCCGGGGAGACAAGGTTAGAGACAACTTTGGAGGAGTGGTTGAAGCCTCTGGATCTAGAGAGATTAGCACATTTAGCTGCTAATCTAAAGAAGGGGGCCGGCGTTTGGAGGAATGCACGGTGCATGGGCAGAATCCCTTGCCCACTCTTAGGCATATAGGAAGCTAGATGGGGAAATCACTGCAAGACGCCAGCTATTGGGGCACCTGGGTGGTTCAGTCCATTAAGTGTCAGTCCTTCCGACTTCATCTCAGATCATGATCTTGTGGTTCATCAGTTCGAGCCCTGAGTCGGCTCTGTGCTGACAGCTCAGAGCCTAGAGCCTACTTCAGATTCTGTGTCTCCCTCTCTCTCAGCCCCAACCCAGCGTGTTCTCTCTCTCTCTCTCTCTCTAAAAAATAAATAAATATTAAACAAAAACAACCCCCCCCCCAAAAAAAGGTGCCAACTATTGAAAGGAGTGGCTGCAGGGATCGGCTCCAGACTATCCAGAATTAGTTTTACTAGAAAACTGAATTTTGCTGAGATGCTTGAGAAATATGTTTTCTAATCTGAAAGGCAATAGTCATAAAATGTAATGACTTAGGCTCACATTTTCTGTCCTAGGTATTTGGGTATTTGTTTATAGAAACATATCAATGCATTTCAGTCAATTTTATTATTTTTTTAACATTTATTTATTTTTTTTTAATTTTTTTTCAACTTTTTTTATTTATTTTTGGGACAGAGAGAGACAGAGCATGAACGGAGGAGGGGCAGAGAGAGAGGGAGACACAGAATCGGAAACAGGCTCTAGGCTCCGAGCCATCAGCCTAGAGCCTGACGTGGGGCTCGAACTCACGGACCGCGAGATCGTGACCTGGCTGAAGTCGGATGCTTAACCGACTGCGCCACCCAGGCGCCCCATTAACATTTATTTTTGAGAGAGAGAGAGAGACTGGCAGAGAGTAAGGGAGACATAGAATTCATATCAGGCTCTAGGCTCTGAGCTGTCAGCACTGAGCCCAGTGTTCGGCTTGAACTCACCAATGGTGAGATCATGTCCTGAGCCGAAGTAGAATGCTTAATTGACTGAGCCACCCAGGCGCCCCTCAATCAGTGTTAACTAGAGAATCAAGGAAGGAAAGTAACAATTTGCTAGAGAAGGATCATTTCTAATTTTATAATAACGTCAATTGTTTTGCTATCACAAAAGCAATACATACTTGAAGGAAGTAGCATTTGATTTTACCCTACTTATAAGCAAATAAGTTAGCCTATTGCTGTTTCTTGGGTACTAGTAGAAAACACAAGACCACTGGCCAGGTGGCAAGGACTTTATTGCTCATGACAGGAAGCAGCATGAGCATGTTTGCAAAAATCTCTTTGCCCCCAGGTCCCACATGAGTGACACCATGGGACAAACGGGTGGTGCACATGCAGTGGGTTTGCTTTGTATCTGGGGAGCAGTGAACTTGGTAAGGGCTCTGCTTTTATAGCAAGCAGTAAACAAGCCTGTTCTTTTTCCTGGTGAGACACGACCTTATCCCTTAAAGCTGCTGACTGCAAACTCAACCTTGAATAAGAATCTGGGCAAAGAGCAGTCAGAGCTCTGCATTCCTGGCAGACCCAGTAAGACATGTAGGAGCTCCAGAGACCTGTGGAGGATTATCTCTCTCAATAGTACTTGTTATGGGAAAGGTGAAAAAATAAATAACAAATAAAATCTACCCCCACTTATGTTTCCCACCAACTTCATTGTGAATTTAGTTCTACATAATGGATCCAAAGTTGAGCAAGGTTCATGGGCAACCATTGGAGTCACACATCAAGTTTTGGCGATAATATTTTTGAAACTGTGATATAAATACTCTTGTTAGGGATAACTAAAACTCCTCATCATTCTTGTCCTTATGACTTGGGACTGGGATTACTCAGGAAGGGCCACTGAGGGGTCTCCACTTTCAAATCTCAAGGATGGTACTTCAGGTGCCCCAAAGATGGTGCTAATGTCCTCTGTCTCAAAACATGCTGGAAGTTTCCCCACAGAGCCTACGACTGTTCACTTCTAAGCCCTTGTCTTTCACCAGCAGGCTGCCAAACCTCAGCAAGTACCCCCAAAATGGCTTAGAATAAGCACTGATCTCCACAGCAGAACACCCACATTCACTTCTGGGCTCAGAAGACCCCTGCTCCTTGAGCCGTGTCACATTTCAGAACTCTTTCTGTTGCTCCACTTACATTCATTATTTACCCTTCATTCAGTTTATTAAATATATATTGAGATGCTACCAGGCTGGGAACTCTGCTAGGCACTGAGAGCTCACACTTCTGCCCTCAGGAAACCAAACCTGAGGAAATCTCAGGCAAGTATTTTTAAGCCACATATTCACTACTATGGAAGTCAACTATGCCATGTGACCTTTTCATCATAGATAAATAAGGTGCTGTATTGCCATTTAAAATTAAAGGTGCAACAAGCCTGGCAGTGTGCAAGTAGCCCAGACAGGGGCCATGCCACTCCACAGGGAGTCCTATGCCTGGGAGAGGGGAAGATAAGGTACACACCATTCTGACTGTGGCCCCAGTGGTGGGCTGGGGGCAGACATCAGGCCTGACTGTAGCCCCGCCCACCAACACAAGTTACTCCAGACAGCACACGGGGCAGTGCCCTGCAGTTCAGCGCCACCCCAGGGACTACCCAAAATGACGAAATGGAAGAATTCTCCTCAAAAGAAACTCCAGGAAGTAGCAACAGCTAACAAATTGATCAAAAACGATTTAAGCAATATAATGGAACAAGAATTTCGAATAATAGTTATAAAATTAATCGTTGGGCTTGAAAAAGGCAGAGAGGACAGCAGAGAATCTATTACTACAGAGATTAAGGGACTAAGAAATAGTCATGAGGAGTAAAAAAAATGCTATAAATGAGGTGCAAAATAAAATGGAGGTGACCACAGCTCGGATTGAAGAGGCAGAGGAGAGAATAGGTGAATTAGAAGATAAAATTATGGAAAAAGAGGAAGCTGAGAAAAAGAGAGAGAAAAAAATCCAGGAGTATGAGGGGGAGAATTAGAGAACTAAGTGATGCAGTCAAATGGAACAATATCCGTATCATAGGAATTCCAGAAGAAGAAGACAGAGAGGAAGGGGCTGAAGGTGTACTTGAACAAATCATAGCTGAGAACTTGCCTGATCTGGGGAAGGAAACAAGCATTGAAATCCAAGAGGCACAGAGAACCCCCTTCAGACACAACTTGAATAGATCTTCTGCATGACATATCATAGTGAAACTGGCAAAATACAGGGATAACAAGAAAATTCTGAAAGCAGCTAGGGATAAACAGGCTCTAACTTACAAATGGAGACCCATAAGACTAGTGGCAGACCTACCTACTGAAACTTGGCAAGCCAGAAAGGAATGGCAGGAAATTTCCAATGTGATGAACAGAAAAAATATACAGCCGAGAATCCTTTATCCAGTAAGTCTGTCATTCAGAATAGGAGAGATAAAGGTCTTCCCGAACAAACAAAAACTGAAGGAATTCATCACCACTAAACCAGCCCTACAAGAGATCCTAAAGGGGATTCTGTGAGTGAAATGTTGCAAGGACCACAAAGTACCAGAGACATCACTACAAGCATGAAACCTACAGACATCACAAGGACTCTAAACCCATATCTTTCTATAATAACACTGAATGTAAATGGACTAAATGCTCCAACCAAAAGACAGGGTATCCGAATGGATAAAAAAACAAGACCCATCTATTTACTGTCTACAAGAGACTCATTTTAGACCTGAGGACACCTTCAGATTGAAAGCGAGGGGATGGAGAACTATCTATCATGCTACAGGAAGTCAAAAGAAAGCTGGAGTAGCCATACTTATATCAGACGAACTAGACTTTAAATTAAAGGTTGTAACAAGAGATGAAGAAGGGCATTATATAATAATTACAGGGTCTATCCATCAGGAAGAGCTAACAATTATAAATGTCTATGTGCCGAAATATATAAAACAATTAATCACAAACATAAGCAACCTTATTGATAAGAATGTGGTAATTGCAGGGGACTTTAATACCCCACTTACAACAATGGATAGATCATCCAGACACAGAATCAATAAAGAAACAAGGGCCCTGAATGATACATTGGATCAGATGGGCTTGACAGATATATTTAGAACTCTGCATCCCAAAGCAACAGAATATACTTTCTTCTTGAGTGCACATGGAACCTTCTCCAAGATAGATCACATGCTGGGTCACAAAACAGCCCTTCATAAGTATAAAAGAATTGAGATCATACCATGCACACTTTCAGACCACAATGCTATGAAACTTGAAATCAACCACAGGGAAAAGTCTGGAAAACCTCTAAAAGCATGGAGGTTAAAGAACACTCTACTAAAGAATGAATGGGTCAACCAGGCAATTACAGAAGAAACTTAAAATATATGGAAATTGGGGCACGTGGGTGGCTCAGTCAGTTAAGCGGCCAACTTCGGCTCAGGTCATGATCTCGCGGTCCATGAGTTCAAGCCCCGCATCAGGCTCTGAGCAGGCTCTGTGCTGACAGCTCAGAGCCTGGAGCCTGTTTCAGATTCTGTGTGTCTCTCTCTCTGGCCCTCCTCTGTTCATGTTCTGTCTCTCCCTGTCTCAAAAATAAATAAAATGTTAATATATATATATATATATATATATATATATATATATATATATGGAAACAAATGAAGATGAAAATACAACAATCCAAATGCTTTGGGATGCAGCGAAAGCAGTCCTGAGAGGAAAATACATTGCAATCCAGGCCTATCTCAAGAAACAAGAAAAATCCCAAACACAAAATCTAACAGCACACTTAAAAGAAATAGAAGCAGAACAGCAAAGACACCCCAAATCCAGCAGAAGAAGAGAAATAATAAATATCAGAGCAGAAATAGACAATATAGAATCTAAAAAAACTGTAGAGCAGATCAATGAAACCAAGAGTTGGTTTTTTGAAAAAATAAAGGAAATTGATAAACCTCTAGCCAGGCTTCTCAAAAATAAAAGGGAGATGACCCAAATGGATAAAATCATGAATAAAAATGGAATTATTACAACCAATCCCTCATAAATACAAGCAATTATCAGGGAATACTATGAAAAATTATATGCCAAAAAACTGGACAACCTGGAAGAAATGGACAAATTCCTAAGCACCCACACACTTCCAAAACTCAAACAGGAAGAAATAGAAAACTTGAGCAGACCCATAACCAGTGAAGAAATTGAATCAGTTGTCAAAAATCTCCCAACAAATAAGAGTCCAGGACCAGATGGATTCCCTGGGGAATTCTACCAGACATTTAAAGCATAGATAACACCTATCCTTCTCAAGCTGTTCCAAAAAACAGAAAGGGAAGGAAAACTTCCAGACTCATTCCATGAAGCCAGCATTACTTTGATTCCTAAACCAGACTGAGACCCAACAAAAAAAAGAGAACTATAGGTCAATATCCCTGATGAATATGGATGAAAAAATTCTCAGTAAGATACTAGCAAATCTAATTCAACAGCATATAAAAAGAATTATTCACCATGATCAAGTGGGATTCATTCCTGGGATGCAGGGCTGCTTCAAGATTCGCAAATCAATCAATGTGATACATCACATTAATAAAAGAAAAGAAAAGAACCATATGATCCTGTCAATCGATGCAGGAAAAGCATTTGACAAAATTCAGCATTCTTTCTTAATAAAAACCCTTGAGAAAGTCAGGATAGAAGATACATACTTAAACATCATAAAAACCATTTATGTAAAGCCCACAGCTAATATCATCCTCAATGGGGAAAAACTACAGCTTTCCCCCTGAGATCAAGAACACGACAGGGATGTCCACTCTCACCGCTATTGTTTAACACAGCTGGAAGTTCTAGCATCAGCAATAAGACAACAAAAGGAAATCAAAGGATTCAGAATTGGCAAAGATGAAGTCAATCTTTCACTTTTTGCAGATGACATGATATTATACATGGAAAACCCAACAGACTCCACCAAAAGTCTGCTAGAACTGATACATCAATTCAGCAAAGTTGCAGGATACAAAATTAATGTTCAGAAATCAGTTGTACTCTTATACAGTAATAATGAAGCAACAGAAAGACAAATAAAGAAACTGATCCCATTCACAATTGCACCAGGAATCATAAAATACCTAGGAATAAACCTAACCAAAGATATAAAAGATCTGTATGCTGAAAACTATAGAAAGCGTATGAAGGAAATTGAAGAAGATATAAAGAAATGGAAAAATATTCCGTGCTCATGGATTGGAAGAATAAATATTGTTAAAATGTCAATACTACCCAAAGCTATCTACATATTCAATGCAATCCCAATCAAAATTGCAGCAGCATTCTTCTCGAAGCTAGAACAAGAAATCCTAACATTTGTATGGAGCCACAAAAGACCCCAAATAGCCAAAGTAATATTGAAAAGAAGACGAGAGTGGGAGGCATCACAATCCCAGACTTTAGCCTCTATTACAAAGCTGTAATCATCAAGACAGCATGGTTTATTGGCACAAAAACAGACACATAGACCAATGGAATAGAATAGAGATTCCAGAATTGGCCCCACAAATGTATGGCCAACTAATCTTTGACAAGCAGGAAAGGATATCCAATGGAAAAAAGACAGTCTCTTTAACAAATGGTGCTGGGAGAACTGGACAGCAACATACAGAAGAATGAAACTAGACCACTTTCTTACACCATTCACAAAAACAAACTCAAAATGGACAAAGGACCTGAATGTGAGACAGGAAACCATCAAAACCCTACAGCAGAAAGCAGGAAAAAACCTCTCTGACCTCAGCCACAGCAATTTCTTACTTGACACTTCCCCAAAGGCAAGGGAATTAAAAGCAAACATGAACTATTGGGACCTCATGAAGATAAAAAGCTTCTGTACTGCAAAGGAAGCAATCAACAAAACTAAAAGGCAACCAACGGAATGGGAAAAGATATTTGCAAATAACATATCAGACAAAGGGCTCGTATCCAAAATCTATAAAGAACTCACCTGAAACACAAGTAATCCAGTGAAGAAATGGGAAGAAGACATGAATAGATACTTCTGTAAAGAAGACATCCATGGGGCGCCTGGGTGGCTCAGTCAGCTAAGCGTCCGACTTCAGCTCAGGTCACGATCTCGCAGTTCGTGGGTTTGAGCCCCGCATCAGGCTCTGTGCTGACAGCTCAGAGCCTGGAGCCTGTTTCAGATTCTGTGTCTCCCTCTCTCTCTGACCCATGCTCTATCTCTCTCTGTCTCAAAAATAAATAAACATTAAAAAAAAAAAAAAAGAAGACATCCAGATTGCCAACAGGCACATGAAAAGATGCTCAACATCGCTCCTCATCAGGGAAATACAAATCAAAACCAAACTCAGATACCACCTCACACCAGTCAGAGTGGCTAAAATGAACAAATCAGGAGACTATAGATGCTGGCGAGGATGTGGAGAAACGGGAACCCTCCTGCACTGTTGGTGGGAATGCAAACTGGTGCAGCCACTCTGGAAAACAGTGTGGAGGTTCCTCAAGAAATTAAAAATAGATCTACCCTATGACCCAGCAATAGCACTGCTAGGAATTTACCCAAGGGATACAGGAGTGCTGATGCATAGGGGCACTGGTGCCCCAATGTTTATAGCAGCACTTTCAACAATAGCCAATTATGGAAAGAGCCTAAATGTCCATCAACTGATGAATGGATAAAGAAATTGTATTTTATATACACAATGGAATACTACTTGGCAATGAGAAAGAATGAAATATGGCCTTTTGTAGCAACGTGGATGGAACTGGAGAGTGTGATGCTAAGTGAAATAAGTCACACAGAGAAAGACAGATACCATATGTTTTCACTCTTATGTGGATCCTGAGAAACTTGACAGAAGACCATGGGGGAGGGGAAGGAAAAAAAAAGTTAGAGAGGGAGAGAGCCAAAGCATAAGAGACTCTTAAAAACTGAGAAAAAACTGAGGGTTGATGGGGGGGGGGGGGGGGTGAAAGGGTGGGGAGGGTGGGTGATGGGCATTGAGTAGGGCACCTGTTGGGATGAGCACTGGGTGTTGTATGGAAACCAATTTAACAATAAATTGCATATTAAAAAAATAAATTAAATTAAATTAAAGGTGCAGGAAAAATGGTTGCTTGATCTGTGTAGAATCCTTAAGAAGAAGCTACTGTATTTATATGCCTTGATATTATCAGCAAAGATGCATTTGTGATGTTAAAAATACCCCAGAAAATGAATTGAGCAGAAAGTATACAAGAAAACATCAACATCTCTGTCGACAATGTTTATGAAGGAAGAAAGTCATCCAGAATGAACAACTAAGTAAATGAACCAAGACAAGATCTGCAAAGACCTTGACTTAGGTTGTGCTATCTCCCTCTCACTTTCCCAAGGTAAGAAGAGACTGGCCACACAGGCCAGCCCAGCTGTGCACTCTCAGTGCAACAGCTCATTGTCCTGGTACCCAGTGAGGTGTGGGCCCACAAACACCTCTCCAGTAGCACCCATCAGAAATAATCCCTCATGGGGTGGTCATGTCACTGTCCCCCACCTTTGCAACATGCTTTCCTAGCAAACACTAACACTTTGAAACAAGCTGGGTTTTTTGTGTGTTTTTTAAAACTTTAAAAAAGTTTTATTTATTTTTGAGAGAGCAAGGGCACAATCAGGAGAGGGGCACAGAGAGAGGGAGAGAGAGAGAATCCCAAGCAGGCTCTGCAGTGTCCATGCAGAGCCTGATGTGGGGCTTGAACCCACAAAACATGAGGTCATGACCTGAACTGAAATCAAGAATCGGATGCTTAACCTACTGAGCACCCAAGCTCCCCTGTTTTTTTTTTTTTTCAAGAAAAAACCTTCTTGGATTCTATTGATTAGTTTTGTCTTTCCTTTTCTTTTCCTTTTTTTTTCTGAGAGAGAGATGAGGGAGAGAGTGAGAGGGAGAGAGAGAAGCAGGGCTCATGCAAGGCATGGCTAGAGCTCACCTAAAGTGGGGCTAGTGCTCACCCCATGTGGGACTCGAACTCACGAACCATGAGATCATGACCTGAGCTGAAGTCAGATGCTTAACCAACTAAGCCATCCAGGCACCCCTCTTAAAGAAATTTTAATCTCTTAGCTCCACATTAGCAAAATACCGCTTTGTAGTCATTTACAAGTCACTAGATTTAGCCTCTAGCACTAATATTCCTTTGATTAATTTATCAAAGAAGATGTGAGGGGTTGCTGATTGTGGAATGGTATTTTGTAGTGAGTACATCTTCAAAGTGGCAGAAATCTAACTAAATAGTAATCAATTAATCCTATTCCCAGGCCTTTCCTCTGAGGAGCGTTGGCATCAGCCAACCAAGGGGGTGTCTTCAGGTCAAGACCACGCTTGCAGAAACTGTGTGCTAGGTATTATTGATCCTGGTATATGCAAACAACACTGAGCTTAATAACATGTTCAAAGCTACTTTCACTCAGCTAAATGACTGATTCAAGCCAGGTCTATCAAATCCCTAAATCGGTGCTTTTCAGAGCAGGGAAGAGAGAAAATTTGGTGAACATGGAGTCTGAGGGTAGAACACCAATCCTTACCCCTTCCCAACTGCAACCAGTGACCTGGTCCACTGCATGTCTTAAGCATCTGGCTGAGATTATATTCAAAGAAATGCATTTGTTGGTTAAAAAGAAAGAAAATAAAAGAAAAACCCTACTCAGATAATTTGAGGCTGTGTTAAATAAGCATGGATGGTTATTATCAAAATTCTCAGCCTATAATAGTGATTCTCAAGTCTTGTATTCTTAAGAAGCAGCTTGGATATTTGGTTAACCTGGAGATTTATTTCTAAGCCCCACCCTCAGAGGTCTGATTGAATGGTCTGGGGAGTTTAACAGGTATCCCAGGAGAATTTGCTGCAGGTGCGGAGAGAGCTGCATTTTAAAAAACTAAGCAAAGATATTTTGAAATAAATACAAGCTGTGAGTGCAAGAAGTGGTCCAATGTTCTCCAGCGCAAGTGCCATCCCTTTGGAGAGCCCTCCTTACATGGCCCAGCAAAGCAGGGTCTTACATCCCCGATCTCCAGCCTGATTTGAGGTCTGAGAGAGAAGAGTTACTGCAATGGGAGAAAGAAGATGAGTCTTGGGATCCAGTATAAACTCCCCCACGTAAGACAGAGGCTAATGAACAAGGGACACGTAGAGAGAAAAGTTAGGGTGTTCCAAAACCAGCAGAAAGGAGACCCTCAATAAGAAGAACAAGTGAAAGAAACAAAAGAAATGAGCAAAGAAATTATCCTCCTGAAGAATATCGAGAGTATTGTTGCAGAACTCAGAGGCAGGCATAATTCTAATCTACGAATCATGGCCTAACAGCCAGCTCCAGTCCAGTCCTTTTCCACTGGGAGCCATGTTCTGAGAATCCTTCCTCCTTGGACTGAACATTGCTGACACATCCCAGAAAGGATTAAGGATAAGAATGTGAGGTCCATGAAGCAGCAGTGATAGGATTAGTGGTAGTCCCAGGTTTTTTGTTTTTTGTTTTTGTAGGAGGAGTTATATGCAGCAATCTGTAGGTAGGGGGAGTTTGAAGCTGTGTTTGCTAAGGACGTTATGAGACATTGACAAAAATTATAATCTGCATCAGATTTATCTCCCAGATAGAGATAAGTGAGAAGGGTTTGTGGTTTAAATGCCTCTCCCCAGCCACTGTGTTCTAACACATGGGATAGAACTTGATGATTGATTGGTTTTATTATCTTTCTCTGCCTTGCTGTTTCTCCCAGGAGAGAGAGAAGCTATGAAAATTCCAGTGTTGTTAAGTTTGCACTTGCCAAGGTTTGGTCCAGCTCATATCAGGGAGAGTGTGCTGTTTCTGGTGGAGCCAGGACTACCAGCCACAGACTATCTGTGCAGGTGGATCATCAAGGCCACAGACAGGCTTCAATGGGGAAGCATGGCCGACCTAGAATGACCAGTGGTCTGTGTGTGTGTTAGTAGATTGTTTCCCACAGATGCTACCAGTCCATGTAGGCCATGAGTGGTTCCCAAACGTGGCTGTTCCCTCTTAGTCCCTTGTGTGGAATTCTTCTCATATGTTTCTTATATGTCCAGAGTCCGCTGGCTTGCTGGTCATCTCCACACAATCTCCCAGGGGGATCTCAAATTTGCCATGTTCCAAATTAAATTAATCATTTCCTACCTATCCAGATACGCTCCTGTATTTCTATCTTGATGGATGAAATACTCAGCCATTCAGCTGCCCAAACCACAATGTTAGGATCCTCACTCACTCCTCCCTCTGGCCTACCCTGGATCTACCAACCAAGACCTGTCTTATTAGTTTTACTTCATAAATGTTCCTCACACCCATCCTCTCCTCTGGATCCTTTAGCCACTGCTCTGGCTTAGGTCTACATCATTTCTTCAGTAGATCTGCAATCACTTCCTTACTGATCTCTCTTCCAAAGTTTTTCAAAGGAGAAAGGGCTATTGGCATTTTGAGAAGGACAGGTGTGCAGTTGTGTACAATTTCCCAGTACTCTATGGCTTTTAGCATCCATAGATGCATGCATGACATGTGGGCCCCTCTGATTGTAAGGACAATCTCTCCTCCCACAGATGGTGCTGGAAAGGTGTTTTAGTGCTGACCAAAGACCCAGGGATATCGAGGGAGCAAAGTGGAACCATAGGAACTATCAGGGGGGAACTGAGACAAATCTGGAAGCAAGACCTATCTCCTGAGGGGACTTTTATACCCTCCTGGTGTAGGAATATGCTCCTCCAAGGGCCTCAAATACAGCAGGCATCACATTTCTGCTCTACCACGCCCTGTCCTCCTTCAGCTGTGTCTTTGGTCTCTTTCTTTTCCTCTTCTCATTCTACATATTACCCCAGGAGACTGATTTTACTTGCAAGCCCCCCGCCTCCAAGCTAGAAGCTGAATTCCCTTCAGTTTGGGTGGAAGGAAACCCCCCTAGTCTGGCAAAAAAAACACCCCCCGATATTAATTGACCTAAATCCTGGATCCCAACCTGTCAAAATATGCCAACATATGGTCCCATGGGAGGCACACCTAGGGATCCAGACACACTTGGACAGGCTACTCAAATGGGGACTTCTAAAATGATGCCAGTCTCCATGGAATACTCCTCTGCTACCCATGAAAAAGCCTGGGACAAATGGTCACCACGCTGTACAGGACCTAAGAACCATTAATGAAGCATTCATCACATTGCATTCAGCACTGTCTAACCCATACACTCTACTAGAACTCATACCCTTGGAAGCAAGATGGTTCACATTTCTAGATTTAAAAGATGCCTTCTTCTGTCTCCAGCTAGCACCTAATAGCCAACTCCTATTTGCTTTTGAATGGGAAAACCCTACCACAGGGCAAAGGAACAGTTCACTTGGACTAGACTGCCACAAGGATTCAAAAATTCACCAACCTTATTCAGTGGGGCGCTGGCATCTGATTTAGCCAGGTTTCTGGGACGGGACCTAGGATGTGTCCTCCTTCAGTATGTGGACGATCTTCTGCTAGTCAGTCCCACACAGACCCAGTGCTGGGAGTGAACCAGGGCCCTACTCAGGCTACTAGCAAGGCAGGATACCGGGTATCAAAGAAAAAGGCACAGGTTTGCCAGCAGGAAGTTAAATATTTGGGCTTTAAAATTTACCCAAGGCAAACAGTTGCTGGGAATTGAAAGGAAACAGGCAGTCTGTGCCATTCCAGCTCCCACTATCTGCCAGCAGGTCTGAGAGTTCCTGGGAGCAGCAGGATTCTGTTGAATATGGATCCCAGGGTTCTTGGAGTTGGCCAGACCTCTATATGAGGCACTAAGGGGGAGGAGAGAGCACCGCTTTTTTGGGGGAGGAGAGAGCACTCCTTTTATGGGGCCCTAATCAAGAAAAGGCATTCAAAACTATAAAAACAAAACTCTCAGAGACACCAGCCTTGGGACTCCCAGATGTATCACGAGATTTCAACCTGTTTGTACATGAGAAGGATGGGGTGACTCTGGGGGTTCTCACCCAGGAATTTGGAGCTTGGTGAAGACTAGTGGCATACCTTTCAAAGCAGACTGACTCAGTTGTAGCGGGATGGTCACCCTATCTGAGGGTCACTGGCAGCCACCACACTTTTAATCAAGGAAGCAGACAAACTCATGTTGGGGCAAAACCTAAATGTTAAGGTTCCCCATTTCTGTTGTTACCTTGATGGATGCCAGAGGGCGACACTGGCTAATGCATGCTCCGGTGATACATTATCAGGGACAGCTATGTGAGAACCGACGACTAAGATTGGAAGCTGTAAAAACTCTAAACTCTGCCACTTTCTAGTCTGCAGTGGCGGGGGCCCCCAGAACATGATTGTCTACCAGTACTTGATGAAGTCTATTCTAGCTGATCCAACCTATCAGACAGGCCCTTACAAAATCCTGACCTCGTCCAGTACACCCACAGCAGCAGCTTCATGAACAAAGGCAAAAGATACACTGGTTATGCAGAAGTCTCTGATTTTGAGGTCATGAAAGCAGCCCTTCTACAAGGATGGTCAGCCCAAAGAGCAGAACTGTGGGCCCTAAGAAGAGCACTAGAACTCAGTAAAGACAAACGGGCCAACACATACACTGACTCGCACTATGCCTTGGCCACTGTAGATGTACATGGGGCTCTATACAAGGAGAGAGGACTTTTGACTGCAGGAGGAAGAGAGATCAAAAATTGGGAAGAAATCCTAAATGCCCTATTAAGGGCAGTCTGGGAACCGAGGGAGGTGGCAGCCATCCACTGCAAGGGACACCAAGGAGGAAAGGACTCAGTGTCAGAAGGTAACCGATGAACCGACACCACAGCTAAACAAGCAGTGGGAAAACAAACAACAACCTCAACAATCATGCTGGCCTCAGAACTGCCAACTTCCCCAAGGTACACAATCCATGAAACAAAATGGGCACAATAGGAAAAAGGAGGACAGACAAAAGACAGATGGTGAGTACTTCCAGACCAGAGAGTCTATACATACTGGAGCAGCTAGCCCATCAGGTGGTTCTCCAACAGCAGGAGCTCACCCACTTAGGAATAACTGCCCTTGAAACCTTATTGAGTTGTTACTATGTAATTGCTCAACTCCTGTCCCTCTGTGCCTTAGTCTTTCAATGCTGCCTCCTCTGTGCTCAAAATAATGCCAAACAAGTCCCCACTGGGCCCATGGAAATCCAATGCTGTGGTCAGGCACACTGCGAAGATTTAGAGGTAGGCTTTACCGAAATAAGACCCAGTAAAGGATACAAATATCTTTTGGTATTCATCTGCATGTTTTGGGGCTGGGTTGAAGCCTATCCCACATACACAGAAAAGGCAAGAGAAATAACCAAGGCCCTGCCAAGGGATATCATTCCCAGACATGGTATGCCGTTAACCATAGGCTCAGACAACGGCCCAGATTTCGTGGCCGAGGTGGTGCAGCAAGTAGCCAAGCCCTAGGTATCCAATGGAACTTACATGCAGCTACCAGCCCCAGAGTTCAGGGAAAGTGGAATGTATGAACCGGACCCTTAAATCAGCCATGGCAAAACTATGTCAGGAAACTAACTTGCCCTGGCCAGATATACTAACTCTTCTCTGAATATGTTCTACACGCTGGGCAAAAATGGGATTCTTCCCATTTGAGATCCTATATGGAAGACCCTTCCACTAGCCAAATTCAAGGGGGACCTGACAGAGCTATGGAATTTAGAAATACAAAAACAACTACAAGGACTAGAGAAAACTATATTTGAGACACATAGATGAGTGACAGAATACCTATTTCCCTAGGAATAACTGTACACCTCCACAAACCTGGGGATCAGGTTTGGATAAAAGATTGGAAGAAGGAACCCACTTACACCTACCTTGAAGGGTCCTTATTTAATTGTGCTAACCACGCCCACAGTTCTCAAGGTTGCAGGACTAACCACCTGGATCCACCATTCCCGAGTAAAGGCAGACCACCTGTCACCTGACAACCACTCGAAATGGAAAGTAACTGCTAACCAGGATAATCCTCTCCAGACCCCCCTTAAGAAGATAGCAGACGATAAGTGGCCTGCAGCCAACACCTGAGAACTCTGTGTAACCAGAAGCTTGAGGAAAATCAAGCAACTTAAATGAACTACAACAAATCGTTCTTTCTCAGATTTCCTTGTCATCCCCTACCTACTTCTCTTTCCATACTTGTTGCTATACTCTTTGCTGTAGGGCTGGACCTGCTAACTGCCGAAAGGGGAGGACTATGTCTTTTCCTACGTGAAGAATGTTGCTTCTATGTCAACCAATTGGGGATAGTCCGAAAATGGTCCAGCAGTTAAGGGAGTGAATCAACAAAGACAGGAATTAGCAGAGTCATGGAACTCTTGGAGCAACTTATGGAATTGGGCATCTTGGCTCCTCCCTTTAGCTGTCCTCCCCTAATGCTTTTCAGAGCCCTCCTGTGTGGTCCTTATATTCTTAATATGCTAACCAGGCTTGTTTCTTCTCATCTAGAAGTTATAAAACTCCAGATGATGCTCCAGTTGGACCATCCTAGCTGTTGCTACTCTCCTTTGGATGATGAAGAACCCTAACTGCCTCACCCCTCCCTTCAGCGTCCCTGTCCAGCAGGAAGAATCCAGAATGGTCTTTGCCCCTCCTCCCATGGCAGCAAAGGGTTCCCTGGCCCCCACAAACTGATTTTCTGTAAGTCTGCCACAGCAGCTTGAGAATTAAGAGGGGGAAATGAGAAGAAAATCTAGTAAAAACAAGATAAAAGGGGCCAGCCAGATGTCCAAGGCTGGATACTCCTCCTGCATACTTTTGGCTTCTGTAATCTTGTTTGCCTCCTATGTCCACCAACTGCCCAAGTACCATTGATAAGTGTCCCCTCCCCCCTTTCTTTTGTCTCTCAACCCCCTACCATCCCAGCCATAAAAGGAGGCCGATGTCAAGTTTCAGGGCTCAGACTTTGGAGGTGACTCTGCTGGGCCAGCACAAGTGCACAATAAACAGTCTTCTCTGATTCCCTGAGTGCATGTCGCTTGTCTTTTCCTGGGTGCCGAGTATTTGCTGTAACACAAGGTGGGCTCAGAGAAAGAAAGTGTGGGGCAGGCAGTACCCTCTGGCCTCTTTAGGTCTTAAGCTTATAGTATTGGGGCTCTGCTGAGGCTGTTTAAAATGGTAGGCTAGACAAAGGGGTTCCAGGTGGAAAGACAGACATCCAGTATGGATTTGACAAATTTCTTTTTTTTTTAGTAGTATTTTTTAAGTTCGGCAGCGGGGGGTGGGGGGTGGGGTGGGCAGAGAGAGAGAAGGAGAGAATCCCAGCCAGGCTCTGCACTGTTATCACAGAGCTGGACGTGGGACTTGAACTCACAAAACATGAAATCATGACCTGAGATGAAATCAAGAGTCAAACCCTTAACAGACTGAGCCACCCAGGTACCCCTTGACAAACTTCTTAAGAACTAAACCTGGCAGACAGAGTAGTAGAAACCAACTTGGGATCTTTATTTCAAACATTACTCACAGTATGCCCTCAACAAAAGTTAGTTCAAGAATTTAGAGGCACCTGGGTGGCTCAGTCAGTTAAGCGACCAACTATGGCTCAGGTCATGACCTCACAGTTTATGGGTTTAAGCCCTGCATCAGACTCTGTACTGACAGCTTGGAGCCTGGAACCTACTTCAGATCCTGTATCTCTCTTTCTCCCTGCCCCTCCTCCACACATGCTCTGTCTCTCAAAAATAAATAAACATTAAATAAAAAAATTTTTTTAAATGAACATGATAGAAATGTGGTAAAAAAAAGAAAAAAAATAGGACATAAAAACTCAAGTTTACAAAATTTCTTTCTTTTTTTTTAATGTTTATATATTTTTGAGAGAGAGAGACAGAGAGACAGTGCAAGTAGGGAAGGGGCAGAGAGAGAGGGAGACACAGAATCCAGAAACAGTCTCCAAGCTCTGAGCTGTTCAGCAGAGAACCAAATGTGGGGCTCAAACTCATAAATCAGGAGATCATGACCTGAGCTGAAGTTGGACACTTAACCAACTAAGCCACCCAGGCGTCCCATACAAAATTTCTTTCTTTTTTTTTTTTAAGTTTGTTTATTTATTTTGAGAGAGACAGAGACAGTGTGAGTGGAGGATAGAGAGCGAGAATCCCAAGCAGGTTCCAATCTGCCAGTGTAGAGCCTGTTGCAGGACTCCAACTCATGGAACCGTGAGATCGTGACCTGAGCCAAAACCAAAAGTCGGATGCTTAACTGACTGCGTCACCTGGGTGTCCCTCAAATTTACAGAATTTAAAAGCAGATAGTATGGGGACTGAGTAGGTCCTAGGGGAATTACTATGTGGACCCACAACAAACATTTAGTGAGCACTTACTGGGTGTCAAACATGCTAGGAACTGGAAATGAATGGTGGAATAAGACATCCTTGGCCTCCTGGAGGTGCTGTTATAGAGCATGCCTTTCTCATAGGGCATGAATCCTCCCTTTCTCTTTCTTCTCTACTAGGGATTTTCTGACCATCCTTCCAGACTAAATTCAAATCTTACTTGCTCTATGAAACCCTGTCCAACAGCTCTACGAAAAAAGAAAATTATCTCTTTCTTCTCTTTGCTTCTAGAGCATTCTTTTAAACTTGTTTTATGTTTTTTGTGCTTTATTGCTATTATATGTTTCTATTTTTGTCTCCTCCACAGAGTGTGTGTAAGAGAAACACTTTGTGCTGTTTGGATTTGACTCTGTTAGATTCATGATGTTAATTAAAATTTGACTCACAAGTGGGTTTTGAAAGCAGTAGATTGTGAGCAGTATATTTTAAAAATGGAGAAGAGAACAGAAACCATCAAAGTGATCCAGACATTATGAGGATGAATAACGTCTCATGAAATTTGTTTCTGTAATCTATTTGGTTGTCCTGAGTCACAATAAAATGTTCTTATTGAGGATAAGTAAAATACCAAACAAACAAACAAACAAACAAATAAATGGAGGCTCAGAGAGTTGGCGTAGACCCTAGGAAGAAAACTATATCCGGAGATTCTGAATCTTTCAAACTATGACGGGATCTGCACCATACAGAGAGCAATGGGCCAACTGATACAAGTTCATAGCTTAAATGAGCAAATAAAAGAACCAAGGGTTTTGATGGAGGCAACAAACTATGTCTGTGAAGATGGTAAATATTTTAGATTTTGTGGGCTATAAGGTGTCTGTCATAACTACTCAACTCTGCCATGGTAAGGCCAAAGGAGTCACAGACAATATGTAAATGAACGAATGTAACTGGATTCCAATAAAATTTGAATTTCGTATATATTCAGGTGTCATGAAATATTCTTCTTCTTTTGATTTTTCCAATTATTTAAGAATGTGAAAGCCATTCTTAGCTAATCATGTTTTAAAATATACCATTTCTTTTAAGTAAAATGTTTATTTATTTATTTTTGAGTGAGAGAGAGTGTGAGTGGGGAAGGGGAAGAGAGAGAGGGAGACAGAGAATCCTGACCAGGCTCCTCACTGTCAGCACAGAGCCCAATGTGGGGCTCGAACTCATGAACCATGAGATCATGACCTGAACCGAAACTAACAGTCAGATGATTTACCCACTAAGCCACCCAGGCGCTCCTAAAATATACCAGTTAATAGAAAATATGAGGTCTAGTAAGGTCTACACATCAGATGACTGCCACTAAAAAGACAGTTTGTTACTCACAGTTCCCAAGAGGAAAGGGTCCATCATGTCAAGGGATGGGGGGAGGGGAGAGCACACAGGAAGCACTAGGGTCACTCCAGAGAACAGGGAGAAATTGCAGGCAAAATCCCTTTTTTCTGGTTTCTATGGGAAGGAATGAGTGAGTCAGGGTAAGCGTGCTTAGGATTGGCTAGTTTGAATAATTTCAGCAGGCTCTGGGGCACAGGGTCTGTCCCTGGTTATCTAGTACCTGGCCCTGGGGGGATTAGGGCAGGTGGATAGTGGCCTGGAGTGTGAGAGCCCAATAAAGGGGATGGTTGGGTGTGTGGGCTCTAGACTGGTTGGTTTGTATTTGAACAGTGTGCTCATATGTCTTTAAGAATTGACTAATTCAGGGAAGGCCAGGGTCCAGGTGTCAGAGCATCAGAATACAGAAAATAAAAGACATGGTTAACACACATGGACCATGTGAAAACAGGGGCAGGAGGGGCACATGGGTGGCTCAGTCATTTAAGTGTCTGACTCTTGATTTCAGCTCAGGTCATGATGGTTTGTGGGATCCAGTCCTGTGTGGGCTCTGACAGTGTGGAGCCTGCTTGGGATTATCTGTCTCCCTCTCTTTCTCTGCCCCTCACCTGCTCAAGCAATTGATCTCTCTCTCTCAAAATAAATAAATATACATTAAAAAAATTAAAAACAAAATAGAAGGCAGGCCAGATTTGGCCCATGGGCTATAGATTGCCATCCCATGGGTTAAGAGCCCAAAGATAACGTTGAATGTCACACACGCAGTTGTTGTGAAAAATAAGTATTTTATAGCAAATTAATAAATGTGCCAAATCATGAAGCTTCTTGATTCTTGCACATAAACATTAAAGAGAGAAATCATAATTTAGGATAGTAAGAAACACCTGCATCCATTCAAACTTAAGGAAGACCTCATCTTATTTGGCCTATGTATTCTGTTCATTCTGCCCCTCTAGTCCTCAGAACATGATATTCCCTAACCTGCACTATCTGTCTTTACTGAGAAGGGCAATAGCTAGAACAGAACTAGGAATTCTCAAAGTAGTTGTCAACATGGTTATACCTGCGCAAGCCCTCTAGTAGAATATTAGTGAAATCTCTGTCATCTCATCATTTTACCCAAGACTAAATTAAAGTTTTTAGAGTTCATAATCTAATTATACCATTGTGAATCCCTGAAGGCAAGGATACTGTTTTCCTTCCCATTACTTCCTCCTCCTCCTCCTCCTCCTCCTCCTCCTCCTCCTCGTCCTCCTCCTTTAGAGTAGAATTTAGTGATTTATCACTTACATACCACACCGAGTGCTCGTCCCAACAAGTGCCCTCCTTAATGCCCACCACGCATTTAGCCCATCCCCCCCCCACCCAACACTTTTCCAGCAACCCTGTTTGTTCTCCATATTTAAGAGTCCCTTATGGTTTGCCTCCTTCTCTGTTTTTATCTTATTTTTCCTTCCCTTCACCCATGTTCATCTGTTTTGTTTCTTAAATTCCAAATATAAGTGAAATCATATGATTTTTATCTTTCTCTGAGTTATTTTGCTTAGCATGTTGTTGCAAATGGCAAGATTTCATTCTTTTTGATTGCCAAGCAATATTCCATTGTATATATATTACATCTTCTTTATCTGTTCATCAGTCAATGGACATTTGGGCTCTTTCCATAATTCGGCTATTGTTGATAGTGCTGCTATAAACATTGGGGTGTATGTGCCCCTTCGAATCAGCATTTTTGTTTCCTTTGGATAAATACCTAGTAGTACAATTGCTGATTTGTGGGGTAGCTCTATTTTTAATTTTGTGGGGAACCTCTATACTATTCTCCAGAGTGGCTGCACCAGTTTGCACTCTCACCAGCAGTGCGAAAGTGCTTCCCTTTCTCCACATTCCCGCCAACATCTGTTGTCTCCTGATTGTTCATTTTAGCCATTCTGACAGCTATGATGTGGCATCTCATTGTGGCTTTGATTTGTATTTCCCTGATGATGAGCGATGTTGAGCATTTTTCATATGTCTGTTAGCCATCTGGATGTCTTCTTTGGAAAAGTGTCTATTCATGGCTTCTGCCCATTTCTTCACTGGATTATTTGTTCATTGGGTGTTGAGTTTGATAAGTTCTTTATAGATTTTGGATACTAACCCTTTAACTGATACGTCATTTGCAAACATCTTTTCCCATTCTGTGTCTCCCTCTCTCTCTCTGCTCCTCCCCCATTCACATTCTGTCTCTGTCTCTCTCTCAAAAATAAACATTAAAAATTAAAACTTAAAAAATGAGTTTTTAAAAAAACTACGTATGTGTTCATTTCATAATGAAATAAGAAACGGATGCACAGTCCACACCCAGCTCTTCTCTCCATCCTGTGCCTTTTGTGGAGTGTTGCTGGACAGCTGTAGTATAGTGCCCAGCATGTGGGCTCCAGAGCCACAGTACTAGGGTTCATATGCTGTGCCTTGTGACTTTGGGTCTCAGTTTCCTCATATGGAAAATGGGGATAGTAATAGCACCCATCTCCTATAATTGCTCTGAAGACGTGATGAACAAATACATGCACAATATTCAGAATGGTGTCGGCAACACAGTAAGGCCCAAATCAGTGTTAACTATCATTACTATTTGTACATGATGTTAATACCTAAAAGAAAACATAGCAAGCATAATGACATGAAATGGTTATAAAAGTCTGCTTACAGTGTTGTGTTGAGTTGTGACACAGGTTAGAAGACTTTCCATTCAAAATAACAAAAAAAAAAATAGTTGTGTTGCTCAAAACCATACTCTAGCTATAGGAAGATCCTGGTTCTGCAAACCATGTCCTTCCAGGCTCTGGAAGGCCTGCGTTTGGCTCTGTTTAGACTGCCCTCTGGTGGAGAGCTTGCAAGAGGGCTGGAGGCTACAGGACCACCATATTCTCACTTAACACAACAAAACAAAAATACATAGACAAACTCCCCTTCACTGCTTGCAGAAAGTGATTTTTTAATGGAACTGTCTCATTAGCCAACAGCCCGCAGCATGGGTTGTGGTGTGGACTCCGGGTTCTGATTGTCAAGTATGCCCTCCTTGTGAGGCCCACTGAGCTCTGCCATGCTTTTCAGTGCACAAAGCATTGCTTTAATCCTTACCAATGTGCGATGGGCACATTGATCCCCATTTTAATGATGAGGACACTGAGATTTATAGAAAACCAATGACATGCTCAACATCACACATCAATAATGTATTGGGTTGTCTGCTATTTTTTTTTTTTTTTTTTGAGAGAGAAGGGGGGTGGGGAGAGAATCTCAACCAGGCTCCATGCTCAGCACAGAGTCTGAGACAGGGCTCAGTCCCACAACCCTGGGATCATGACCTGAGCCAAAATCAAGAGTTGGGTGCTTAACTGACTGAGCCACCCAGGTGCCCCTGGGTCATCCATTATTCACTGTGCCAAGTAGACCCAGGGACAAGGAGCTGAATAATCCCCTCACAAGGGCTCAGGGAGTGCTATGAGAAAACCATTACATTTAATGGTTGCTGGGGTAAGAGCTGGCCCAGTGGCCTGGGGGAATGGTCAGAAATGGCACTTATACAGACCTGGAAGAGTCTTATACAGTCCCCAGGAAGAGTCCCCAGAAGTGGAGCAACTGAACTCAGTCTTGAAATAGGAGTAGCACCTTGCCAGATGACAACATCTGGGGAATATAGGCCTCCTGAAAGGCCTGGGGAGTAAAATCTCCCCTGTAATATAATACCTTGTAAGACACATGGGACCCAGCATAAACTATAATATACATTTAATCTTTTTACTTTGATCATTAAGTTTAAATTTTTAAAATTATTACTTTTTCACAATTTGAGTTCATTATTAAAATTCTGAAAATTACAGAAACACAAATAATAAATATTTTGGTTTACATATTTCAGATCCTTTTTGTCTGCATAAAGAACAGTGTATATATCAACCCAACGAGAAGTCAGAAACATTCTCCTGTGTCAACACACATGCACATTCAACACATTCTTAACGTTTGCCGAGGGTTAAATCTCATAGTTGCACCACAATTCATTTGGCTGCTACCCTGCTGGTGGACATTAGGGCCATTTACTGAACAACTCAGAAGCTATGCCAAGCTGAGCTGGAGAATGGGGCCGAGATACAAGCAAGCTGGGGACAAATCAAGTAATAATTACTCAGTGACCCACCCTTGCCTTTCTTATAAGTTATTTGCCTTAGATTTAACTGAGATTTTGAAAACTCATCTGGGTATTTTGCAAGAAGAACAAATAAGCAGAAGTACCCTTTGAAACCTTAAATGTAGACGTGGGTTGTATGCAGTGAAATCTCAGAGCCGGGCTGAAGTGGCCCCTGGGAACAGGTGTGTGTGTGAAGGCACCAGACTGGTGATCTTCCTGAGGATGAGTTCGTTATGGGAGTAGAACCTGAAATGGAATATAACCCTGTTTTAAAAAAGAAACAAAAATATTCCGATGTCACTTTATCTTGTTTTGAAAATGAAATTTGTGTCTACAAAAGTGTGGTGTGCTTATATTCTAATGAAGCCTTACAAGATTTTCTGAGCTCCAACATAGACATGAGTACTTTAAAGACTCCCAATGGTGTGACCTTGAAATCAACACACCTTGGCTACTTCTTCCCCCTCTTCCCCTTTTCTTCACCCTCTCCCAGTTGCTTGATTACCAACTTTGTGCCAGATGTATTGCAGGCACTGGGGATACATATGGAAACACACAGACCTTACCTGTGAAGACCTTCTGCACAGTCCCTGGGCCAATGGCAAATCTACAAATGTGCATGTGAGGGCCGTGTGTGTAGGTCTGAGGGAAGCAAGTACAACGGTGTCGATGGAGGTCAAAGAGCTTTACAGAGCAGCTGACGTTTGAGCAGAATCTTGCCAGGAAGCAAGGGGGAGATGCTTGTGCAAAGGCACCAAGGGTGAAATCATGAGAAGTACACAGAGAGAAGTACATGGCACCCGGAGTGCTGGAGGTGCAGCCAAGGCTGGAGAGTGAACAGGGCTTTCTACAGAGACAGACTCAGCCTTTCTGCCACACCCAGTGAGGAGGCATCAAAGGACTTAGTGAAGAAATTACAGTATGTGATCACTCATGATCTTTCTTGGTTCCTTGCCTGCAAGCATACTCCACCCTGAAATGGCCTTCCCAATCCCATCTTCCTCTTCATCTGGCTAACTCCGATTCATTCTTTACGTTTCAGCTCAAAGGTCACTTCCCCCAAGAGTCTCTACCAGAGACATCCCTTCTAGTTCTGACACCGCTACTCAGTACCCACGTCACGGCCTACCGTGATGGGCCTCCGTCACCTGTAAAACGAGGATCACAACACTGTCCCACTTCTAGGCAGGGACAGGATGTGAGGAGGAAGGGAAAGGGATTGCAGACGATGGTTACTGTTGATTGGTCTGTCCCTGGAAACACGACAGCAACAGGGAGATGACTGTGGAGGCAGGTTGCAGTCCTGAGAAGACTGGATGTTGGGTGGGGGGCTGCTCAGGGGCAGAGGTGGGATATGAGTCATTGGGGGAAGAGTTGGTACCTCGCAGATGGTTTGGGGATGGCGATGGGGCAGAGAGAGAGAGCTGAGAACCGCTGTGACAGGGAGAATCAGGGAAGTTCAGGCCCAGAACTGCCTCTTCAGCCTCCTCCCCAGGCCCTGAAGAGCATCACCAGGTTTGGGGCAGCCCCTGGAGAGTGGTGTCCTCTAAGAGCTGGGCAGAGCCTCATGGGGCAGGCTGTCACCATGGAGTCCTCAATGAAGAGAGGAAGAGAGAGAGAGGGAGCACCTCAGATCTCTGAACTCAAGAGCACCCAGTCTGCCGTGATCCCCAGCGTGTGGGCTACTTCCTGTTCCCACTAAGGGTCACAGTGGAGGCACTAAACTTTCTCTAGCAGGCTCTGGAGGGTAGAAGATGTAGCTCCTCAGCAGGGAGTGATGCAGATGGAGTGCCCGGTAATGATTTGTTGCATATATTGCAACTTCTATGTTGAACAAACCCAAGTGGGACATAATCAAAATATATGTTTATTTTTGTTCTACCACCTTTTAAAATTTGCCTGGGACCCTTGACTTTTCCACTCTCACTCGGACCATAACAGTCTTGCAATCACTTCAGTTGAGAACAGTCTCACTCAAATAATTAGAAAGGCTGATTTGTGTAATAATAATAATAAAAATCAGGATAGAAATTAGCATTTAATCTTGCTCCCTCCTCCTAGCTATAGCAGGAGGTTGGTGAAAACCTGCTGTCTAAGAGGCAGGTGGTCAGCTTCTAACTTTCTCGGTTTCTGTCCCCACGACTTGCTAATGAAGGTTGGCAATCGGGGGTGGGGGGGGGTTGGTGGTGGTGGTGAGGTAATTAGGGTCTCTGGTGGTGGGACTGTGTCTGAGGGATCCTCCTCAGGAGGCAGGTACCTGAAGCAGAATCTTCCCCCTTGTGGACCTGCAGGGACTCTTCAAAGACCCTCTGCATCTCCCTCGGACCACAGCCCCCGTGAAGTGGGCAGTGTGTTCCGTCTCTTTTGATGTTCTCCTGCGCCCCTGGCTGGTGGGTGGCCCACCGCGCATGGAATCTCACTGTTGGGGACCCCTCGGCCTCCCAGACTCTGCTCGCTGGCAGAGTTTAAAAACCTCCCTGGCCGGGTTCTTCCAAGTCTGGGAAGCCCTCGCAGATCCTCACTGATGAGTCCCGGGACAGCAGCTGTCACTTGCAGCCTCTTCTGTCCTGTGCTGCTGCCCTGGACGCCTCAGCAATCAGAGCACCTCTTGCACGGCCCCGGCCCCCACCCCTGCAGCCCCCACCCCTGCAGCCCCCACCCCTGCAGCCCCCACCCCTGCCCCTGTGGGAACACAGCGCACTGGGATGTCCTGCTGCAGTCCGGGAAGGCCCCTCCTCAGGCTGGAGGGGAGGAAGCCTCCCCCCAACACTCCTCGAAGACGGAAATGCACCCTTGGCTACAGTGCCCTCCAGAGAAATCTTTTCACAGCTCCTCCCCTCCTCTCCAGGCACTGCACAGACCCTTCTGTGTTCCCAGTTAGGGGACAGGGCTCGGGGATCACAGAACCTGCTCCAGGAGATGTCCTCTGAATTGTAGATACGGGGAGCTGGCTCACACGGAGCTGGCTCACACCCAACTCTGCGGCGCCCGGTGAGACTACGACAGGAAAAGTCCCATCTGCCAGCTCTGTTACAAGTGTAGCTGAAAACGCTGGCAGGTGGAGTGTCAAGTTCAGACACTCTCAGTTCACTGCTCCTCTGCTCTCGCCCCCCTCGCTCACAAAATGTCTGTTCTGAGAATCAGGAACCCGGAACCACCCGGGGACGGGACAGCCTAACTAACATCTAAGCAGTCCTTATTCATTCACTTTAATGGCCTTTGAGTCATCAATTTTCAGGTGAGGCTATCGGCTGGGACTAAATTCAACTGAGTATGGAAGTGGGTAGGACTGCCCACAAACTTGCTGTGCAAAAGCGGGCACATCTCTTTCGTTTTCCAACACATGGCAAGTAACCTCCACCTACTGAGCAGAAAACGGGCATCTCCTTGAGGTCAGCCCCCTCACCTGTCAGAGAAGGTGGGAGAAGGTCAGGGCGTGCGAGAGTCGGCCTCAGAATCCGCGGCGCCCGCCGCCGCCGCCGCTTCCCGGCGCTGCCACACGGTGGCGCCGTTGAAGGACTCGCCGCCTCCACAAAGCGGCTTTTGTCCGCGTCCCCGCGCAGCCGCTCAGGTTCTCCGGGGCGGATGACCCCATTCCCTCAGCGGTAACCTCAGCTAGGGGTGACCCCCACTTGAGCTCACGAGGTTGCAGCTCAGCTGAGTTCTGCCTCCAGTGTTTTTTCACAGCCGCCGTCCAGGTGCCAGCTGGTCCCTGGAGCCCCAGGGCCGCACAGGCTGCCGCGAATCCTAACGAGCCTTTGTTTTCAACTGGAAACACAAAGCGAGCTCTATCACCTCCCCTGTCTGGACAGAGGGCTTACTGGCATCCATCTAGACTTCTGAGAAAATTACCCTCGGTGACTCGTGAGGGGAGTCCAGGATGCCCTATCTCTTCCCTGCTGCTCTCCTCCACCTCTGCTCAACAGCCCATGAAGGCCACCACGCTGGTTTTGTCTGAGTCTACAGGCCAAAAGAGAAGTTGGTACTTTTCCCATGAAAGCAGGGGACGACAAGTGTAATCTTTTAATCTCTCGCAGGCACCCCTCTTGTAAGTCGCTCTGCCTCAAAGTAAAACTGTGTCTAACATGCTTTAAAATCTAGAACAGTCCGTGGCCCTGACCTTCAGAGCAGACCTCTGGGAGCACATTTGAAAAGGGTGCAGAGGTACAACCTCTCCGACTTAAGGAAGTGACTTTAGATTCCAAGGGCTTGCTCATGCATGGCAATTAGTTTTTTAAGCTTGCAAGAGCAAAGGGTAGACTCCATTCAGATGCAGAGTGGGGAACCCAGTGGTTTCTGTTGTTGTTGTTGTTGTTGTTGTTTTCAGAGATGGAAGTCACAGAGTGCTGGATATCACACCAGTGACTAAACCACCCCTTCCTTACCTTTACTCAATAGGAGCCAGGCACCCGAGGGAGCAGAGGCCTCCCAGGGTGGGATGATACATCCCAGTATCCAGGATAACACTGGCTGCCATCTTTGAACATGGGCTATACTCAAAGTATCTGGGGTGGGTGGGGGTGACATACTTTGCATATGTTATTTCTAATCCTCCTGACCAGGCTATTTGGTAAGTATTTATTACCCCCCTTTTACAGATGAGGAAAGTGGCCCAGAGAAGTTAAGTAACCAGTCCAGTGTCACACAGCTCATTATTAGTGGAGTTGGGATTCAAACCCAGATCTTAGGACTCTACAACTCATCCTTGTCCCATAATGCTATGCTGCCTCTTGGGAATGGTGTCTACTTTGGAAGAGGATGGCAAGGAGAGTATAATTGGGTGTGGATCTTGCCATATTTCAGGGTTCCTTATGAAATTTCAATTTTAGACAAATGGTAGCTTTGCCTATGAGTCAGCCATGAAAATCACTCTGACTTACAGTCCCTGGCAGAAAGAGTGGGTGGGAGCAAAGGACACAGAATGAACATGGCCACTTCTTTTTCTTGGTGGCATATGGGTTCTTGTTAATCTGGCATCCTCTTTCACACCTCTGAGTCCTTGCTCCCACTGCTCCTCTCCTTGGAGTTACTTTCACCCTCTACCCTGCTCCACTTGGGGAAGGTTTGTCTCCTCCGCAGAAGGCTTTCTTTCCCCAGGGCTCCCCTAACACACAGGTGGAGCTAGGCACTCCCTCATCTGTGTTCCCATTGTTCTTGTTGAGGCCCCAGTGCAACAGACATTATTCAAAGCATTATTCATTGTTTGTTTAGGCCCAGAGGCTGGTAGGAGGGGAATTCTCTTTTACTCAAGACCAAAGCAGATGCCAGGAATGATCAGAGCCCCAACCACTCAAGAACAAGGAGATCGGGAGGCATCTCCCTCAAAAGGGGGCCATGGTCAGGGGGTGAAGCTGGGGCCAGGAGCAAGGAACCTAGAGAGCAGAGTGGGAGCAAGCGCAAGGCAGGTATGAAGGTGCATGTGATGCAATGTCTGCATGTAGATGGTCAGTCCTCGGTAAGCGGGTGATGAACGGGGAGGAAAGGATGAAGTGATGAACAGCCTTTGTAAGCCAAACCTGAGGCTGTATTTGTCATAGGCAGTTACCGCATGATGGGTTGAACTCGTCATGCTCCTGGAACTTCCCCCTGTGTTTCCCAACTGACTTCCCCACCAGTTTGGCCAGACCTGGACCACTTGAATTGGTAAACCACAGGGACCATCCCAGCCAGCCACACTCTGAGCACTGCTTCTCCCTTCAGGCGCCTGTTTCCAGCCCTACAGGGTAGTACAGAATGACTCACCCCCCTCATTTGGGGGCCAGCCCCTATTCCTGGCTTTGAATCTAATTGTGCCCAACACCCCTTTGTTTTTCTAACTGGGTGTTGGGAATTTCCTTGGTTAAGCCTCCAGGTCTTCCTTCCTTCTGGATTTAATGAGCTCATTTATTTTTCTTTTTCACTTAGCAGGTTTTAGGGCTGGTTAATGAGTGGTGGGGTTCTCTTTAAGAGCCAAGTCAGGCCAAGCTCAGGACACTGTTCTGGCCCTTTCCAGTTCTCAAGTCCCCAGAGTCTCTTGCAGTCTCTCCCTGGCTCTCTGGCAGCCACCCTCCTCAGTGCAGTTCCCATCTGTGGAAGTTTCTGGAATACAATGACACATAGGCCTCAGGGTTTTATTTTGTTTTGCTTCTTCACATCTTCCCTGGGACAGTTGTTTCAAAATGATCTTGTGCCTTCTAAAAAGAAGCTGTTCAGGTGCCAGGGAAAGAGATCCATTTTTAAATGCAGTTTCCTCTTAGGTTTTGTCTGAAGCTTTTGGTAGATTTTTGGGTTGGGGGGCTGGCTGTGAGTTCCAGGGAGATTGCCAGAGGCTATTTAAACCTCCTTTGTGTGAAGTATTGTAAAGAGCTGCCAGGAGGGAGCACTAATAGAAGGGAACTTGGAAGCCTTGCTGTGGTGGTTAGCACTTGGGAAATTTTCAGTCCAGAGAGAATGAGAAAGAATGCAGGGTCCATGTGGCAAGAATAGGGATCCACAGGGACTCAATGGCTTACTCAGTTCCCAGAAGCTCCTTGAGGTAATGACTTCACAGCTGCTTTGTTGAATCATGTACCACAGAAAGTTTAGCTCAAAGAATCCCCTTGAATGTTTGTCCATCCATTTGTCAGTCTGTCCGTCCATCCATCCATCCATCCATGCAACCATCCACTTGAGGCAGGCCATGGGCTAGGCCCTGGGGTGTCGGGAGGAATGACTGGACACAGTCCTAATGACCACAGATTATCTGCACACATTTCAGAGTGAGGATCCTGTGCAGGAGAGTCAGAGAGACAGTGGGAAGGCACCAGAGGATAAGTCACAGAAACCTCAGCATGCCATGCTTGGGTAGTTTGCAGAGCTGTGGTTAACTCCTTGTTTCCTGCTGAACTCCTGAAGCTTAGGCAAAACACTCCCCTCCTGAACTCCACTCCCTACTGTGAAGTCACAGCCTTCAGCCTGCCTCTGGAGGGGTCCAGGAGGAGGGTAGCAATGGACAGCCTGAGGGGTTTCCACCCCGGGTGAGAGCCAAGACTCTACGGGCCAGAGTCACTGTGGCCCCAAACGCATTTTGGAGCTTGCTGTGATCCGACCCCAGCAAAGACCAGAGAGGGGAGGCAGCCTGCCTTCGGCTGTGTCAGCTGTGCGTTCTTCGTTTTCTAGGGCTGCTGTCACAAAGCCCCACAGAATAGGTGGCTGGAGGAACAGAAGTTTATTGCCTAACAGTTCTGGAGGCTAGAAGTCCCTGGTCACGCTGTCAGCAGGGCTGATTCCTTCGAAGGGCTGGGAGGGACAATCCGTTCCAAGCCTCTCTCCTAGCGTCTGGAGGTTTGCTGGCAGTCTCTGGCATTCCTTGGCTTTTAGCAGGACCACCCCAATCTCTGCCCTCATCTTCACATGGCGTTCTCCCCGTGTGTGTGCCTCTGTGTCTAAAATTTCCCCTTTTATAAGGATACCAGTCCTATTGGATGAGAGTCCACGCTTATGACAGTTACAGCTGCCATCACCCCAATTCCAAATAAAGTTACATTCTCAGGTACTGGGGGTTAGACTTTAAGATGGGAATTTTTAGAGGACATGGTTCAACCCGTAATACCATGTTTCTGATTTTATTACCCTCCTGCTACCATCAGCAATGCCTATGAGGAGGCGGCCGGAATGATGGTGCCTGGGAGGGCCGGGCGGGGGGTCAGGGGTGGTGCCCCAGGAAGAAATCAAAGGGTGGTCTGCAAAACAGGGAAACATCTGCTGGGAGGAGAGCATTTGTGCTGGAAAGTAGCATGTCCTGGGCAGCTACAGCAGCAGGGAGTTAGCCGTGCAGGGGTTTGGTCCCCTATGCCTTTGTGCCTAGAGCTGGCAGGAACCTGAAGGGAAGGAAAAAGCCCCAAGCAGGCAGCCCCACTTGCATGGGACGAAGCTGCCAGGGGAGAGCAGGGTCAGGCTGCCCCTACAAGCTGGGTGAAGTGATCCCTGGAACCTGAGGGACAGGAGAGAAAAGCAGCCAAGGTCCAGAGTTCTGAGGTACATCCAAGTAGTCTGGTGGGCAGGAACTGGCGTGTGGGGCTGCTTGCAAGGGTGCCTGCGGGGACTGAGGCTGTGTGAGTGACTTGGCGCGCTCCTTCGTGCAACCATCCAGGATTTGCTGCCACTCTCTTAACCACAACCTCTTTGAAACACAGATGAATTTAATGGAAAAGCGTAATTATAGTGGGGCATCATAACAGAGCACTTGTAGGCTGTGACAATTTTGAAAAAGAAAATTGGGGACATTTACCTCACCAAATATTAAAATTT